>NC_138351.1:49524071-50130857 GCF_046562875.1 Panthera onca | reverse complement strand
CCTGGGATTCCTACACCACAATAAACATACTGTGTTCCTAACCATTTAAAGGACAGAGTGACCCTATTAGGTTGCAGGATTCAGGATCTTTGTGATTAAACCAATAAAACTCCATTTATTCACTTGTTAGTATTTAGTAGATATTATATAATTTGTATGTTATCTCATTTAGGTCCAACAAAGTAGATATTCACTTCTATATTTTATAGATTAGATAACTGGGGCTCTGAGAGTTTAAATAACTTGCCTAGAAAATATATGTAGCAAGGGGAAGGTGTGAAATTCAAATCAGGATAAGTGCTTTAGACTCCTTTTTTTTTTCTTATTTCAAGTATATGCTGATTTGCAGGATTTTTGCCTTCAATAGAATCTACATTTACTGGAACTTGGTATTTGTCCACAGCAGATATCAAAGACACTCATTCATTCCAGTGCAGAAATGCAAAGTAATACTGCTGTACTGTCCAAAGTGTTGATACATCATTTCTAGATTTGTTGAGAACCTACATGGAAGTTTGGGATGGTATTTTCTTTGCTAAATAAACACATGTGTTTAGTAAACACATGTGTTTAGCTGCAGCTAAACACATCCTAGGGTCATAATGCATCTAAATTGGCTGAGATATATCTAGCTGTTGAAGGCGAGGAATTAAATGTCATGTTAAAAAATATTCAATAGCTTAAGGTAACATAGAATGCTTATTCCAGGGCTCTAGGAGCCATACTGCCCTAATTCTTCACCTAAAGAACTCATGCTTGAAAAAAGCTAATCTATGGAGAAATCCTTTTACAAATTGCTTGATTCCTACCAGCTACCAGTGGAATAAGCAATCTGTTCCTGCATTAATAGGCAGCTACCTAGAGGAAACACTTAGGCAAGATAGCAAGCTGTCTTTTAAAATTCTGGAAAGCAAAAATGTCAGAGGCCTGATTGTACCAAGTGGGCCTTTGAATCCTAAACTGCTTATTAAGACTCGTGTGTTTGGAACATATGTGGAGCAAGTAACTGATTTATTTCATGTGGTACAATGAGCTAAAATCCAAACCAATAAATATTTGGTCCTTTGATTAGGAGAGGAAGGTCATATGTTTTCTTACCATTTAGTGAACTATAATTACCATATATTATACTTGAATAGAAATCTTTTTATAGACTATTCTACATTGAAAGCTAGTCTCCTTTTTAAGAGCCTGTGTGTATTTACATATCAAAGCACGCTTCCTGAAATCATGGTTGGCTCCATTCTGTTTTATGGCTCATCTTCTGGTGGTGACCAAAACTTGTACTTCTAAACTACATTTTGTGTTTTAATGCCTATATATTCCTTTAAAAATGTGCTGGAATAATTCAATTCCAAAAATACATATAGTTATCTTACATTTTCAGTGAGCCATGCTCTCTAACACATAAGGAGAAGTGATTACATTACAGAAACCTCACAATGCTCTCCTAAATTACGTAATCTTCTGGAGGCAAAACTATCTGTTTTTTTCCCCCTGAGCAGAAATAAAAGCTATATGTAAGCAATATTAAGTGTGTTGCTAAATGTTAGTAAAAAAAAAAAAAAATTCAATTGAAAAAAAAAGGTAGGGCTGAGCAATCAATTTATATCTGGTTCAGAGCATGTTACAAATACCAAGAGATTTCAAAGTGTTGAAAATGAATCACAGCAGCATTCACGACTGAGCAGCAACAGGGAATGATATAAAATAAGTTCCCAGCTTGGGGTTTTCTGTAGGTTTCTCCTTTTGCCGTGCAATCAATCATGTGCAGTATTGCTATTCTTTCCATTTGTGCATTCATCACTGTACTGGCAATTGCACTGGGGAAATTGGTCAGAGCAGAGAAGGAACAGGGTCTGGCTGGACTGTTGAGTGACATAGGTGGCAGGTCTTTTCCTTTGAACTTGAGTTTGGAGTTTCATTTGGTGTAGAGATGCTTTTATAGGCATGGAAACCTTATCGTATGCTTGGGAAAATTCAAACACTGTAGGTGAAAAGCAGAGTACAAACACTTAATATGGGGATTCTGGTATGATAAAGCAAATTTTGATCAAGAATGGATTTTTAAGAGCCTTTGTCTTGAGGATCTAAACAAATCCTCACATCATGAAAATACCGACATAGTAGAACCAATTTATTTAGCACCTACCACGTGTAAAGCTCTGTGCTTGAAGTTTGGAAGGATACAGAATGTGTCTTCAGGAGTGGGAGATCTTTAAGAGGTACAGAAAATGTTGTTTTTTAAATTTAACTGAGTAAAGATGTCCCCCAGTGCCTGAAACAGTGCTCCTATGAAACCTTTCATAAGCTCACATGGCATAAAGCAAAGAAGCAATTACCATTAATTTATATGGAAGATATTTTGATCACTGAGACCTGAAACACAATCTCTCTTAGGCTTTTCTGATACTTTAGCAAATATCTTGCTAAAGGATGCACAAAATAAACAGAGTTAAGGCAAACGTGCTCACAGACATAGTTCAAAGCTGTGGTGGCTTGTTGGAGAGATGTTGAGTACTGTTCTCAGGAAGGAGCTTGGTGATATCACTCTCACTGTTGGGGTGCACACTGCCTCTTTAATGGTGAATTGCAAAACAAATACTGAATGCTATTTTCACTTTTTGCCTTTTTTCGTAAAAATGAAAGTCCTCCTTGGATTTCCTTAAGTTAGCAAAAACGAGTACTGATGTTAAGTCTTTTGTAAAAGCCAAGCAGTGTAAGGTGAACTTGCACAAATCAGGGGTGCTTCTATATAGGTCTTGATGAAAACTCCAGGAAAATCAGTCTTTGAAAGAAGAATTCGGAATGGGGAAGACTGGGAATGTTTAATGGAAAGCATAAGAAAAGTGGCTAGAAAACATAGAGCAAAGGGGTAGAGATGGGAATGGTCAGGGCTCATGTGTGGGACAGGGCATGAGCCAACCTATCTGGAATAGGAGACTTACCATAGCCCTGTTTTTTGAGTATCTTATAGGTCACAGGGACCAGATTACATGTAACATAGAGGATTTTCATTTTCCAAAAAAAATGTTGTAAAAAATGATAACAGTTGTTTTTCCAAAACATTTAGAAAATATATGGCCTTCCACCTAAGACATGCTTAACATACTTGACATAGACTAGTAATATTACGTGAGGCCAAAGAGAGCCTAGACTTGGTTCAATTATTTACTCTTATAAAATAAATTGCTTGTTTATTTTGCCTTTTAGAAACTGATCCATCAATTAATTTTGATGTCTTCTGGACATTCAGTTTTGCAGCAGTTTAACGTTCATTCTTGCATAACAGGTTGTATTTTATGAAAGGTGTTTGGTACATGGGAATATTTTTCATTGAAAGAAATTTTCAAGAATCAGCGGCCCAAAGATATGTCTCTGAAATCTGCTGATTTGGATTAGGATTATAAACTTCCTTTAGGGGTTCAGTAGAATCTTATTAATAACTCTGATTCAAGTTAGATAGGGAGTCTCCACTGTGAATTCTGTTCCCAGATTTTAAACCGAGTCTATTGGAAGTACCTGGTTATGGTGGTACAACTCAAATGAGCCCACTTAGAGTCTTGTTTCTGAAAGAAGAAACTTCTGCTCCTTCATATAACTCATAACCACAAAATCCCAGACAATTCCCTGTTACCTTCTTGGTTTTAGGATTGGGACAGCTTGAACAGAAGGAGCCAACAAAGACATCATGCCTGGGTTTCTGAGTTCCTAAAATAGGTACATCATAATTAAGTGTTCACTTACTGTAGGCAGACTTCCTAGATCAACCTGGCATTAAGGACCTTCCCTTCACTTCTAATTCATCGAGAAAAGAAGGTATAGTCTACTGGCCAGGAAAGGAGTCAATTTGGCTTATATATACTACTGCCTGTAGCTGATAGTCCCTTAATTGTTACTCAGTTTTACTAATGAATGTTATGCAAGCAAATTGTTCTTTATATTAAAAAAAAATCTAATTTATTTGACTTCTCGGTGACTAAAAGAACCATTGTAGTATTTTAAATAAAACTAATAGTTAATATTAAATACATTACTTTCATAGTCTTTTCAGGAAAATGCTGAGGAAGAAAGGCTGTGCTCAATTTTCTGTTAATTTTGAATATCTCTAAAATGATATTAGAATGTCATTGATATGACCTGCCTAATACCTGTGTTTTAGAGCAAAATGAGTGAGGAAAATGCCAATCAAATTGAGATTTTTGGCAGCACAGTGAAGTTGAGATTCTGTATGAAATTACCAATTTGTGGTACTCATGTATTATTCCCCTTGGATAAGTTCAGTTCAAATAATTCTTAAAGCAAGACAGTTTATTCATTCCAACTTTCAGAGAGACTCAGGAGTAACAGGAGAGAAACAGTATTGTGAAACAACACTACTTCACAAACTAAATTTCATTTGGAATTTATCTAAGTGTTACATATGTGAATGGATGTCAGTATTAATTTTCTATAGATTTTTTGTCTGTGGCTTAAGGTTAGGTATTTAACAAGACACAAAAATGTATGTAAGTAATCTTTAAAGTCTGAGTGTTTGGATTTCCTCAAGATCTAATTACTCTTGAGAAAAATTACTAAAACACATATTTATCTACAAAGGTCAGAAGTAAAATATGTTGTCAAGAAAATCAACAATTTGACTGATATTTTGGTTGAGTGAAATTCTGGTTTCCGGTTTCATTGGTTTAAGGGAAATCTATGCTGGTGGAGTGAGGTAGAGAAGAGGCCAGTTTTGTAGGTAGTCTGGGTTAAGTTGATACTTTTTTCTTAGATTATGTAGGTACTGGTTTATATTCTCAGCATCATTCCAGAACAAAAGTTCCCAAATAATGTCTCAGGGATACCGTTTTCATGAGGTAATTCATAGCAAGGTAGGGGCATACCCCCCAAAAAAATCCCATATTTAAATAATTATTAGAACACAGCTGATATAGTGATGCAGCTTTATTTTCTTTACAAATTCTCAGGTATCTTAATATATGCAAGTACTTTGGGACTCTCTGAACAGGAGACGGTATATATTACAAGTAAGAGTAGGTTTTGATAGCATTAGGAAGGTTTAAGGCCAGGAGACCCAAGAGTGTTCTTATGCTAATCACATTTTCCTTCTGTGAGGCCCCCTGAAGGAAGCTGTATACAGAATAAGCAATAATAGTAATAAATTGGAACTAAAAATACCATCTTAACGTGTGAGTGTGTGATATTCCAGTGAAGTCTCCTAAGAATGCTGCTAAGCTGCACAGGAATAAATGATTTCTGTTCATTTATCCAAACTTAGAAATGTGATTCTATTCATTCTAAGACCAATATGGCCAATTGAGCCAGGGTGGAAATCATTTACCATCCATTTAAATGAAAATGGCAGAATATGGTGGTGCTCCTCTGAGGGAATACTAACATATTTCCTAATACAGTCCATGAAGGGAATAATAAAGAAAAGGAGAAAAGCGAGAGCTAGATTGCAGGTCTGAGACAACTTACTCATCAGACTGCATGGCAGGAAGTGCTGGGAAAAAGACAAATGGAAAGAGAAATAAAAGCAACCCGGTTAGATCCAAAGAAGAAGCCCAGGTCCATGAACATGCTCCACTGCACCAAAAAAGACACCGAAGAGGACAAGGTCATATGTGCATGCTTTAAAGAATCATTTATCCAACATAGTAATGAAATGGGTTCAAGTAAGTGTTCTGAAACGTGTCCAATCAGAACGCTAGATAAATGCACATCATTGGAGGAATAGGGAGGCCTGGGAGAAATTAAGAAAAAGCATCATGCCTCAGCCCTACATGAGGCACAGCTGGCTAAATTTATTGACCCCAGAGTCTGTCTGTTTTTGTTTTTTGTTTTTTTTTTCTCAAGGAGAATCTCATACGGAGCAGTTTTTTGGGAAAATACTTTAGAAAATGATCCATAGCCTTAAAGCCATTGCCTAGAATAAGTAAGTCTAAGGTGAGTGGTAAGATCAAGGAAAAGTTGCCCTCCTTTCTTTCAGTAGTATAACAGTAATACATTTCAACTCGCTGTGGGAATTCAAGACTTGAAACTTGAAATGTCTTTGATCAGACGTTCCCATCAATCTAGGAAAGGGAAGTGGTAGAACCTTTCTGGAATCAGTTCCTTTGATGCTGGGTATATGGAGGATATAGGGAGCTGGACAGAGGGAGGGATGCTTAAGATCCAGAAGAACATCTAATGGCTTCTAACACAAAGTCTATTGAAGTTCACTTGAATAGGAGAGGACACACATGTTGTATTGTGTGGTCCACACAACCAATTGTATATTAGTTTCAGTCTTGGAGTCTGTTTTATCAAAGGACAGTTGCTTATAATGTTACAGCCTACAGCTAATTTCATGATTGATTTAATTAATTCAGGGTTCTATTTTTTGTTTGTTTGCTTGTTTGTTTTTAACGTTGGGTCCTCTTTTGGGTGTTCCTGCTAGGGTAAAGAAAGGAACCGTTGCTTCCTTTGTTATGTATTTACTGTTTTTACTATTCATAGTAAATATATTTGGACAATTTTCCAGTTAATTCTTAAGTTTTTTGAAGAATTGAAAAATAGCTACAGTAGACACACTCGTTTTTTATGCACCAAAAAGCAAGTTCACCTTGTCGGTATTTTGTTTGCCTGGTTTTCCATTTCCTTGCTGTTCTGGATAACCTTCCATCAGCATATTCCTTGAAATGAGCTTGAAATATTTGTTCTATATTTTATATTGAACTTGGGCTCCTGTCTTTTGCAGACAAATGACTTGTTAACATATTGTTTTTGAAGCACAATTTGCATTTCTGTGAACCAGGGATTAGGCATTGTGTGTAGATTAGGAATAATTTATGTCAAATTAATAATTGATGTTTTTCCCTATTCTGACTGAGATTTTGTTCTGCATAATATAAGAAGAGCAGATACTCCCTAGTGATGACAAGAGAAAGCATTTTTCAAGTGCAAATAACACTAAAACATCAAAATCAGCTGCATTGGACTTTTTAACCACTTCACTGCTAAATAATTGAGCCTATTGGATCTTAGAATTTTTTTTCCCACTATTCTTGTCTTCTGAAATGAGAAAGTGTGTACAATGTAATAATGCCCTAGGTATTCAAAACTCAAAAAGTTGGTAACCTCACATGTCTAGAGGGCACTTATAAACTGAAAAGGACATCAAGAAGACCTCTGGGCAATAAAGAAAAGAAGCCTGGAAGCTAATGCATTAACGCTCACTAATTTTTGTCAGGAAAGAGTCCCTCAGGTACTCACTTAAAGCAGTTAATCTACATAGAATGTTTTAAAATAGGCTTTTTAAATTTAAAAGAAACTATAGATTTATTATAATAATTCCAATATTGCAGAAATATTTATAGTAAAGGTAACTGCTGCCTCCCCCACTCCCATTCAATTTCCCAGCAATGGTAAGTATTAATTATTTCCAGTCTCTTTAAAATTCAACAAGCCTATTTTATTTCCTAGATTGAAACAGCCGATTAGAAGAGCTGAGACAGGCACCTAGAAGGAGCCAGAAGCCGTAGCAGTCTGTCTGTAAGAATAGAAACAAAAATAAAAAGCAAGAAACCCAACACCTCAAAAAAAAAAAAATGCAACCATAAACACTCCAAAATCACAACAGTCCACAACATTTAGTTTAGATCAGATTTCAAGCAGTACTTTTAAATGAGGAATTGCAGGAGTGTGTTCAAATGAGAGAAAAGTCATCTGGTAGTGTTTTCCAAAAGGTGCGGATTAGAGCCAGTTACATGCAACATGTTTAGCACAAAGAATACACCAAAAATCTCTTATTACTGTTATGATAGATCAAGCTAGGCTCAATTTTTCTTCTTTGATTTTAATAGTTTGAATTCTCCTATCATACAGATGGGTGAAGCTGAAATAGTCTGATCCCCAAACAGTTAAATTTTAGTATTGAAATGTATTTACTGCTGTCTCCTATTTATTCACTTTTCTCAGTTTTTACTAGCTACACTTTGTTCTTAGACCTCATAAAAACACCCAATTTCTTCATGTTTTCATCACTTTCTAATCCAATACCTGTCTGATGGTTTCTTCTGTTTCCACCACTTAAGCTTGACTCCATGTTTAACATTTTTTAGTCTCTCTTTTCCTGTTGACCAAGAGGACTTCCCAGCTTGACTGAAGTTAGACAGCTTCCTGACTTGTAGGTCCCTGACCTTACTTTTCTTAGAACACTTATATAAGAAAACTTAGAATTGTAACTTCTTTCTGTGCCCCTTTGAGAGGTAAATCTTTTAAAATGTCCCTTGCCTGTTTTATGTCTTTCTCTAGGACTTGGGAGCCATCCTCAAAGAAGATAGTTACCCTCTCAGCCAGTGGGAAGGGAATTCCTAACTTCATTGAGCACTTTGGTGTAAGATGTAAATCTATCTCCTGTTATGGAAATAAGAAAAATCAAACTTTTTCTCTGGGTACACCCCATTAGCAAATACGGATAGTCCAGGATCCCCCTTGCTTCCGAGGAAAGGAGTTCAGACAGACAACTGGTCTCTCTCCTTTACTGCAGTAGCCTTAAATAAAGTCTTCCTTGCCTGTTTAATTTTGTCCAGTGCAATTTTTGCTTTGACACCAGCAACTTACTGATGTACCTTAACCTTATGCTTGTCCACTTTCAGCCCTATAATCAAGTCAGTGCTTGACTTTCTTTACTGTTAGATCAAGGTTGCTTTGTATGGCTGTAGAGAATTAGACAATTTTTTTTTCTACTTGAAAGTTTTCCCAAAATTTCACCACTCTTCTGCATCAAAATAGTTGTCAGTTGTGCTAATACTAGATATTTACAATTATAAAAAGAACTTTATCAATTTGATAACTTAAATGGTATTTCACGCCAATTTTGTTTGTTCCTTATACATTGCTGCCATCCTGGTCTCAAAAAATGACTTTGATAGAGGTGTTCTATTTTTCAACTCTGCCTATATCACAATCTTTACCGTTCACTGTGTCTTGTATAATCTGGGCTCCATCATACTGGATTGATTGATAATTTATTAATGTTTCAAAACGTTTTCTGTGTCCTTGATTTTACTGACACCATACCATTCCTTCATGCATACATTGATGTAGTCATTCATTCAAAGGTTTCCTTGAAACTCATAGAAAGCACACATTAAAGGCCTAAAATAAATCTTCCCTCTCGTATCTGTTTGTGTCTGATGACACTGTCTCCTTTTTCAGGATTCAGCTTAGCCCCTATTCCATAAAGCATTTTAACCCTCCCTGACATGTAGAATTAACCTCTCTTTCCCTTTTCCCAACTAAATTCTGTTAGATTCTTCTATCACGGAACATATAACATTTTTGGCACTTTTTTAAGGACTAAAGGACCAGAAACTATTTTGGTTCCAGCAGACAACATTGTTCATTTTGACTGAATTTCTGAGTTCTTCTGTTTTGTTTTGTTTTAAATTTAAATCCCTTAGTCTGAATGTCTGTATCTATTGGTTCAGTGCTATATACACAACATCTCTGACATGTAATGCTCTCCTATGCTGTGGCTTTGACCCTTGGTTAGCAACCTTATTGAGTAATTTCTTTCTTACACAAAAATATGATATGTGTACTTTATAAGAGTCTGTTGAGAAAAATGTCCTTGAACCTGTTTAATCTTAGAAATAATTATACTTCACAGAAGTAATTACAGAAACATATTTTCTATTAAGAGTACTTGGTACATGAATCATTCTGGATAAATAAATTTTCCAATAACTTAGCACTTTAAATACCCAAATTTTAAAATGTTCTAATGAAAGAAAATATTGTAGATATTTATTATATATGTCATTATGTTAAAATTTTTTAAATGTTTTATTTATTTTTGAGAAAGACAGCATGAGTGGGGGAGGGACAAAGAGAGGGACAGAGGATCCAAAGCAGGTTCTGCCCTGACAGCAGAGAGTCTGATGCAGGGCTTGAACTCACTAACTGTGAAACCATGACCCAAGCTAAAGTCGGATGCTCAATCTACTGAGCCACTCAGGTGTCCTGTCATTGATTTTAATTACAACATATAGGGTAGAATTTAGTATCTTTTCATATATTCTTTATCATATATGGTCATCCAGGCTATAAAGTTCTGGTGCTTTCAGGAGCAGCTTAGTGTTTTAGAACTGTGAGTTCTCTGGCTGCTGTGTGCATATACTGCCTTTCATAGACTTTCTCTATTGGTATAATAAACTGCTTTTTGGAACCTTGAAAACCATACATTCTAATTTATAAAAGTTTTATATAAAACAATAGCAAGGACACACTAGGTCTAGGACTGAGGACTTATTTTTAAAAGACATGATTAACACTTTAGTCAATGGAATTTTTGATAATATTGCCTGGCCAAAAGCCAAACAGGAAAAAAAATCTGGTTTTATTATCATTATTTGGGATTATAGATAGTTGAGTTTTCTGGACAGTTGAACCCTAGGTAGGCAAATTTAATTTTGATGGATACTAATATTGTAATATTAACAACAAAAACATTTTCTTACTACAGAGTAATGTTTTCCTTAAGATTAAAAACCCCTTTTATGGTGTTTTGAATCAAAAAAGGTACAGTATATATTCAGATTAGGGATTATTACATATGCAGTTGGGATGATCAGGAAAAGATTCTTAAAAAGGGCCCTTGTATTTGACCTCCCCTAAACTTGTTAATAATCCAAAATTGAAGCCTGATCCTCAGTTTACATATTTCACATGGGTCTTGTCAACCTTGGTGATATCCCTGATTTGATATTTTAAAATGTATTTGCCATTTTGTCTTCATAGAACTGTGTTAGTTTGGAAAGTTGGAAATTTTGCACTTTCATAATCTCTTATTGTCATATATTCAATATATTTGGGTTAGTGAGGAAAATGGTGTAGTGGATGGTATCATCAATTTCATCCATTCTAAAATCTAAAATAAGCATAAGGAGAAAATGCTTGTTTTCTGACTTTTTCATGGATGAATTGTGTATAATGTTAAGAAGGACGTTCAACAAAAGAGCATTTCCTTTGGAGTACAGTCACATAATGAGAAAGTTTCATGAGAGAATATACCTGAATAAGGGGAGAGTGTTATGGGTAGTGGGGGCACAGGGACATTCTGTTAAAGCTTTTATAGACAGATTCTATACATGTCATGAAAACTTTCTGAAATTGGAGGAGTGTACTTGAAGGGAGGCATTCTGCTACTTGAAGTGTTTTAACTGGCAGGGATCCCTAAGGATAAACAATCTTTTGACTTTCTGTTATTGCTAAGAAGATAATATTTAGATTTAAAAATCAAGGGTGGATAGTAAAGGGATGGGATCAAAATGGCAGGTAAGACCATTCATCTCCTTCTCCCTCCCAACCAAAACACTAGAAATGACAGATGATATTAACATAATTATAGACACAGAAGTATATAAACATAAGCATAAGGATGTAGATACAGGTACACATGTCGGTACTGGAAAACTTATGTACTATCAATGGAGATGCCCTAAAACAAATACTCAGTTGTTACTCTCTATTCTTCTCCATACCCTGTCCCACCTCCAGACCTAAGGGTCCGTTAGTCTACTCTCTCTTTTGATTTGCCTTTTTTGAATATTTAATATATCTTTGAACTATTTTTGCAACTCTATTTGTGATATAAAATTACCTAAAAATAAATAAGCAGTATTTACTTTTGTATAATGTTTTTGGGTATACAGTTTTGTGACCCATTTTTTCTTGTGTTTAACATAAAACATTAGATATGCCACATATCTATTATGAAAATAGAAGATATATATACATATGCATATGTATACATATGTATATACATATGTATACGTATATATATATATGCATACGTATATATGTATATATATGCATATATATACGTATACATATGTATACATGTATACGTGTACATATACATGTATATATATAAATGTCTAGTTTGCGTCTGGATATACAAAACACCAATTTTCTAGTTCAGAAGCCAGCATTTTATTTTATTTCATTATTTATTTATTTATTTTTTTCAGAAGCCAGAAGTTTAAACACTTTTTCTGCTTTGCCACATAATGCACAAACCTTGTCTTATTTATCTCTACATTTGTTCCTGTGTGTAACAGAGTTTCTGGCATACATTAGGTAATTAATAGATCTTTGTTAAATAAATACTAGTATATATGCATATGTAAATAAGTGAATTAATTATTTCACTTGTATCATAATAAGATATCAGTTTAATAGAGCTTTCCGAAACTATTTTGCAGTTGTTTAAAAATCACATCAATAGCATCTGTTCTTTATATTTTTTGTAACCAAAGCATTTTACATTTTAAAGCTGGTTCTCTTTTACTGACTTGATAAAATAATCCAGTCTTACAGATAAGCCTCAGTTTGTTTACCAAAAAATGACAAAGATACTCTATTCCTACACTACTTCACATCACTGTTGGGCAGATCTTGTGTAATGATGTACTTTTTGAAAAATCATCAGGAATTATTATATAAAGAGCTGTAAATTGGGAGATAGGTTTTCTTATGATGGTATGAAATGTTTTTAGACATTGTTAATGCATTCCTATATGAATCTTCTCAAAATACCTAGTGGTAACAAACAGTTGAATTTTCTTGAGTAATATAAAACCATTCTCAGACTTATCTGGCTACCCCAGATGGGTCCTAAAAGAAGATTCTCACCATAGAAGAGTCTTCATTTGCACATGTGAGTTCCCATTGATGTCAAAGCAAATATCAACCAAGAAAAGAAACTCTTAAACTATTTAACTGCTCAGATATTGGACACAGGATTTACAGGGAAGAAGGATAAAATAAAATATAAAAATATCTCTCCCTGTGTCTTAAAAACGAGTAGACCTATGTTAAAAAAAAAAATCCCCGGAAAAAATGGTCTTCTGACATGAAACAGAATTAAAGGTCCAGAAAGAAGAGTGAGGGAACAACAGTAAAGATAAGTCAGTTTAGCTATAATTGGTAACAAAAGTATATATGAGGAACAGAATAAGAAGTTCTTGCATAATTTTAATTGCACAACAAAGCAACTCAGCCAGTGTCAGGGTTATTAAGGGTTCCCAGAAAGGGTGAATGAGATAAGCATCAAAGAAGATGGTCTAGGGTACCAAACAATTCACCATATTAAAATGGCTCAATTATAGAAAGATCTAAAATTATTTTGGGCTTACCATAATATTGGCAAATCCTGAATGAGTACATAGATGAGACAATGAGAGGGAAGAAAAAAAAGGAAGTGGTATATTTTTAGTATCATATAAAGTTGTTATATACATTGTCAAGCCACAGACTGAAGCTTGAAAACCTCTTTCGCACCTCGCACCTATTGCTGTCCTCACTGAGAAAGTGTGTTGCTCATCAGTAACATATTTACTAATACACATTGCTTTGCCTGAAAAGTGGTTATAGGTTTTCATTTAATGGAATATTTCAGGTAATTCTTAACTCCTATGAAGATAAAACTCCAAGGTATTGAACATCATGAGATATAGAGAAAGAGAACTCAGTGTCTGCTCATGGTGACTTCAGAGCATCTACAGAGAAGTGACTTGGAGGAGGCAGCCTTCCAGTTGGAAGAATTTGTGCAGGGATGATGTTAGGGATTTCATCTTGAAAACCCTATTTGTGTAGTAACCACAATGTTTTTATTTAGATGGGATGTTTCTTTTAAGTGACTTTGGATACCTGGTACAGACATAGAGACCATACGCTCTGACCACCATCAAGATACTCATTGCTATTGATAGTATAAAAAGTTGAGAAGAAATAGTAATGGGAAATAATGACTGTAGAAGACCATGTCTAAGGGACTGATGGATAATGGAATATTAACATTCTGTGCTAAAAAAGAATTGAGAGATAACAGATCCCTAAGTGGATCAGGGCAATCTAGGGAGACTAATATTGGAGGGATTTGGTTAGACATTAAAGCTTAGGTTGGATTTGCAGAAGTAGAAGAGGGAGGATGTTTTAGACATTGGCATTTGGAGAGAAACTATTTTGAGAGGAGTCCCTCAATCCCTTCGACTACCACATAGGAGGAAGTGTACCATTTATCTAGATATGAGGCTCTGCTAAATCTTTGAACTCCGGAGATCTGAATCCATGTTGTTGAATGTTGCTCTAGTTCTTTGAAGGATGGAAAACCTTGTGGACCTCTTAAAGTTTAAAAAACCTCTGTGTGTGTGTGTGTGTGTGTGTGTGTGTGTGTGTGTGTGTGTGTGTTGAGCTGTATTACCCAGCATCTGTAGTTTAGTGCAAAAATGATAGCTTTTATCTTATTTATCAGATGTGGTCCAGTAGATGGTTAGTAACTTTCCTGGAGTATTCTCTGGGCCATGGCCTAGTTCAGCAAGAGAAACATGTCTAGATGTTATTAATTCATGCCCTCAGGACAGATGAAAACACTGGACAGTAATAATACACATCCCAGAACCCAGATATAAAACGACATGGCACTTTAAAGTGAGGCATTTGATTGAAAATTCTTTTCACTTTTACCTGAGTTACCTTTGGTATAATAATCAACCATTTTTGACTAAAGATTCTGTTAGTGAAATTAGTTTACTAATTATAGAATTTTTGTAAAAATTAAATGATCGTAAGTACTGAACCTTGAGTAGCACCTGAAATACAACAGCGTCCAATAGGTATTAACTTTCTTTCTAATTTTTACCAGATATGTTGCAAAAGCTGTTAAATAGAAAATGAAACTGTATTCCAAGATTTGGCATATATAAACAACATTATAAATAGGGTAATCTTTTCATATAAGCATTATGGAAAATAACTACCATTGTCTCCTATGAAATGTCCTTTCGCATTTATCAGATATAAATCACTAGTCAGGTATATCATTCATCTGACTATGATTTATTTTTATGATATATACAAGATGTGGATCGATTTCAGGGCTGGTCAGTTAACCCATAAGTCTAATATGATATTGCCAAAATGTCACATCCTGTTTTTATTTGAACATACTAAATATTTCCTGCTTTTTCTTTACTTCATGGAATTTCTAAGATTCATCAAATATGATTACCTTTTATAGTCTACTGAAGAACTGTTTAGTTTTTAAGTTTATGTATCAGTCTTAGGTTGTGTTCTGCCCTTCTCATAATTTAATGATTGGCCTTGGGCAACATATTTAATACTCATGGACTTGATTTCCCTGCCTGTAATATAGTGTCCATATTTGCCCACCATAGCATTAGACTTATAAAAGATTAACAGCCTGAGGTGCCTGGGTGGCTCAGGTGGTTAAGTGACCGACTTTGGCTCAGGTCATGATCCCATAGTTTGTAGGTTCTAGCCCCACGTCAGGCTCTGTGCTGACAACTCAAAGCCTGGTGCCTGCTTCATATTCTGTGACTCCCTCTCTCTCTTCCCCTTCCTTGCTCATGCTCTGTCTCTCTCTCCAAAAATAAATAAACATTAAAAAAAAAAAAGATTAACGGCATAAAATGAGTTCAGAATATCTTGGGCTATCCCTTTGTCATTGACACTAGCCTCCTTAGGGACATCGCATTTTAATTTCATAGCAGATTTTAGTGGCCGTTCCTAACAAAGGTCTAGCAAATTTAAAATTAAAAACTAAATAAGCAAATATAGAAAATGCACCCAGAAATGTCTGGAATACTGTTGTATTTATAGAGTGATTAAAACTGAGCAATCCATTTTGTTTTAGTTTTGTTTGGATTTGCCTTTTTCTTTTCTTTTTTTCCAGTGTAAATTTATGGTTGCTTTGGTTTTTCTGAAATTTGAGATTGTAACAATACTACTATAAGCTGTCTCATCTTGGGTAGGGATTCTTCTGCATGTTCTTTAGGTTCTCTGATCTTCTCTGAAGGAGCGCAGTGAAAGCTTAGCGATTATGACCTTAAATAGTTACAGCCTAAGTCAATGGAAGAGCCAGGATGTTGTGAAAAAAGCCAGAGAAGTGGAGAGAGCTAAGGGTTGATTTAATCATAAAAAGATCCTAATTCTGGTGTAAAATGGGAGATAGATCACACTCCCTTAGCTTACATTTTGTCATGTATAAAAAGAGGGAGAAGATTTCCTCTGGTGACTGAAGTGACCATTTCTGAAAGAAAAACAGTAATCAGTAGGTGTTTGGTAGAGAAAACAAAGTTGCCATGTGGCAGACATTGGAAAAGAAGTTCCTGTCTGGTGAGCTGAAAACTGCTGTTGTTTACCATCTGGGAATCAGAGGAAGGTATGAGGCTTTTTGAGAGGTCAGCCTTTTCTGAAAGACCTACAGGTATCTGAAGAGCTGTTAGAGCACACAAACCTTTACAGGTTGAAGCCTAAGTGTCTAAAACTCTTATAATTTGTGGATAAACTCAAATGGAAAGTACCTGAACATCAGTTGTTGTGAGGAGAAGGTACAGGATGTGAAATGAGGAAATTTCCTGTTTAATATACCAACCATTGAATTTATATCCTATTAATTATACTTTCTAATATAAATTGGTGCTAAAAACTGCTGGCAAGATATAGTTATGGGAGGGTGAGGTAAGAACTACCTTATTTAGCTTAATAACTGTCTGTCAGGTGTAATTCAAACCAAACAAAGTAGTTTATGTAGGTATGTGTGTGTGTGTATATTTATATTTATATATGATTTCAAGAGTCGTCAAAGATGTTATATTCAAATAGAGTTCCCTGGTGGTTTTAGAGGTAATTTTATTTCCTGAGTGCTAGAGTGCTGATTTTCAGGTGATAGGAACCCTGGTTCCCATGCTTCTGTTTTCCCTGTGATGCCTTACTGGGATATCATAGTTGATGTTCAATAAATACTTAGTAACTGATGGATTAATTCCTCATTCTATTTAATCTAAGCCTCTGTTTTTCTCCTCATTTAGCTTTAGATACCGGATTCCCGGAATCTCCTTGGGACATTCCATTTGAATTTATCTGGAAAAGGAGGAATGCTTTTGAACAGGTAAAGCTCTACACTCATGTTTTGCTGTGTTGACTTTAGGAGCTGGATGGGTTGACCATAACATGGACACATGATAATTGAATATTTGAATAGAGTTATCCACAAGATCATATGGTATTGTTTCCTGGTTTTAGAGATAAGGAAACTGAGGCTTGAGAGAGTAGAGAGGATTTGTGGTAGCTGGCATAAATGCTTCGAATGCTTCAGTGTTTTATTTTAGCGCTAATTTTCTACTTGGCAATCCTATCTTCAATTCTGGAGCAATTTCAGACTCTTCACATCATAATTAGTCATAATTTAAATTGCAGTGTGATAACTACATATGTCATTGAAGGTATTTAAGCTTTGTCAGCATTACCGTGTCCTATCTGTAAAATGGGAGAGATCATCTTAATCTTTTAACCAGTTGGAGTCACTAGTTGAAGATGTGAAACAACCTTATTATTCCAAAAAGAAAGCACAGGGTACTTTCTTCTAAGTGTTAAAAGCAGGCTTTGGAGGGGGTGGTCATTCTTCAAACCAATAACACGTCTTTGTAAATGGGCCTCCTACTGAATCAAAGATTGTGCGGGTGCAGTATGATGAGAGCCTCTTTCAATTTCCTCCTGTGCTGCCAACTATTTAGTCTGAGGCTGTTTACACTTCCTTGGATATAAATGATTTTATCTCCATTGCTGACAATGTTGAATTCAATGTCCTTCTTTTTGATACAGTATTTGCTGAAGAAATTGTATTGATTTACGGAGTCTCTCTTCTGTAATTCCCCTAACATCTCAAGGCCTTTTAGGTTAACCAGTTTCTTTCAAACACCCTTCAAGACAAAAACATATTGGTTTTCACAATCTCAGCAGGATCTGGCAATGCGGGAATCACTGTTGGCCTTAGTAATTAATAATTTAAGTTTATATAGCTATCTTTACAAATTCAGTTCTAGCAGCATTTAACTTTTTATACCTCAGTTTTTTTTAACCACCGATAATTCTACTTTTTCCATGATGCATTTTCTTCAGATGTATAGGTGAAAGCAATGATTTACTTGTCTGAAGTAAGGAAGAAGCAAGGGAAATTAACTCCCTCCACCCACTCCCCCTTTAGACAATCAATAATTCCTGTTCTCATCCAGAGTTTAATCATTGCCTGTCTGGATTATTGCAGACTTCTTCTTGGTCTTCCTCTCTTTGACCTCCCTTCTCACTAGAGAATTCAAAAACTTTGGCTAAATTCATCTTGCTCTCCCCCAAACCATATTACTAGTCTTCAAGTGTCTCTCTCGCTTTTGGAGTTAAGTTTGAATTTCTTGATTGTGGTCAACCTAGTGGAAACCAATTTAATTTTCTTCTACCCTGAAGTCAGAGTGCTTTTTAGTTCATCCATTTTCTGTAAGTCGTCAAAAGTTCTTTAAGAGAGTTTTCCAGATGGTTTGTTGAATGTGAGAAGTGACTTTTCAATCATATTCTGTTGGTAAAATGTGACTCTTAAGTGTGAGTTTAGCCCAGAAAGTATATAATATCTTTGCAGTGTGTACATACTGTTGCCAACAATGCAGGCATCTCTGACTAAGCATCTTAGCAGTATTGTAGGATGCTTTTTCACATTTATCATTCAAATTGGCATACCTCACATGGTCATCATGACAGCTTGCTGTCTAAAATATATTCACCAAAGCTGCATTGTTTTGAATTTAAACATCTTTTCCCCTGCTTTGTGCTCCTGGGAATATTTTTGCATAATATCACTTTGCTCAAAAACAAGGGACAGGGTTATAGGTGAGTAGAAAGATGAATTAGGAAGGGTAAGAATGGAAGAAAGGACAGAAATTAGGAGTCATATACCAGATACACAGAAGCTGCCCTTGAAGGTGTTGGGTGACCATCTAAAATCTTATAGACTCTACCAGGCTTGTCCTGGGCTATTTCACCTATACCCCCTGATATTTCCTCTAAGTTTTATTGATGGAACTACCTTTTGTGTACTACTTATTCAATTCATTAATCAACAAATATGTAATAAGGGAATACCATATTCCTTGCATTATTCTGAGGACTGGACAAGGAGTGGTGAACAAGGCAGACAGGCTTCTCTCCTGGTGCTTGCTTTCCAGAGAAAATTGAGGGTGGGGTTGAAACGGAACATAAACATGTAAAATAGCAAATAGGCAAGATGAAATGCAAGAAAAGAAATAAAAATAAAGGAGGGTCCGCATCACAGAGTGGCAGCAGAGATCATAGAGACAGAGAAGGCCTCTTGAATGGGAGAAATTTCAGCCCAAACCCGGGTGATGAAGAGTTGGAGGCAAAGCATTTCACGCAGAGGGAGAAGACAGCGAAAAGCCCAATCAAGCAGAAGCCAGGGAGGAAATTCTGACATATCAGTCACAGAAAGGAGTCTCAGTCTTGTTTTAACCACAATTGGAAGAATTTCAACAGAAGGCCCTGGTTATCTGATTTACATTTTAAAGAGCTGAATCTGGAAGCTCTATGGAGAATGAATTATAGGAGAGCAAGAATAAAATCAGTATGTTCCTTTCCCAGTCCATTGCTAAAACTAGGGACATCCTAGATTATTAAATCGACTTTCCCTGTATTCAGCAAGGTTTAAATTAAGTCCTTTTGATTCCAAATATTGCACTGTATCGTACCCTTTCTCACAGGAGCAGCAATGGTTTTCCAAACTCTCCCATGAGTGTTTGTTAATTGGGAGTCATGAGGTGGTTGGGGAGGCCTTGTAGGCTTCTTGCTTTTATCTGTTTTGTGTATTTATGCTTTGCTCTGCTTATGGTTTGGATACACAGAAATTTGTGGCTAACATTCATTGGGAAACTAGTGGTGTTAAGATACCGTGTATGCCACCCTACATGGGTATTTTTAAAGCTCATCCCTTGGCACTCACTCTCTGGTACCTCCTACTCAATCCCCTCCCCCACACACAATTATGTAGAGTCCTCAGAATGTAACTTCCAACTTTGCACTTCTCTGTCTTGTACTTGAGGTTCTAGCTGGTTGGAATGTCTTGTCATTAGCAAATGCCTTTTCAGCCCTGAAAAGTCAATGAATACCTTTCTCGCAGTCTACTCTTAGTTTGTTCTCATGTAATACTTTGCGAGAACCATTGCACTAGGACTTGTCTCTTTATAATCCAATATTTTATTCTTTACATTTATTTCCACATTTATTCAGCTCCTTGGTAATGGAAACTGTGTCTTATTCATTTTTCCATTTCCACTGCCTATAATAGTGTCTAACACTTAGGAACTCAGAAATATTCAATGAAATAGTCATTTAATATATAAGTGAATAAAAATGTGATAATTTAAGCATATTTAAGCCACTTACTGACTTTATATCATCAAACTGATAATACCTGGTGTCATTAGAATATTTATTTTTAAACCCTGTAACCATATATAGAAGAAACACAACAATAGAGACTATAAGCAGGCTGAAATTTTGAAGTAACAGTAAAGGTTACTGGTAGACATGCAATCACTTAAAATTTAAAGGTTAAGTTTGCTATTGTCATTCCTGAGTAAAGGCCTCCATTTCAACCTAAATGGACCTATCTATAAAGACAAATAAATAAAAGGGAGTTAGGATTTGTCTTTTAATTGTATTCTGATCACTTTACCTACTGTATCTGTTAAGCTTGATAAAGATCAACTAAGTAATATATTTCAGCAAAGAAGGGTAAGACTTATGTATTGAAAACTATAAAACATTGCTGAAAGAAAATTGAAGACCGACATGTATATATAAAGACATCCATTGATCATGGATTAGAAAAATTAATACTGCCAACATGAAAATACTCCCCGAATTGATAAACAGATTTAATGCAATCCGTATCAAAATTCCAAAAACTGGCGTACCTGGCTGGCTCAGTTGGTGGAGCCTGTGACTCTTGATCTCAAGGTCCTGAGTTCAAGCCCCATGTTGGGCATGATGGAGCCTACTTAAAATAAAATAAAAATAAAAATAAATTAAAATTCCAAAAGACTTTTGTTTTTAGAAATGGGAAAGCTATCTGAAATTGCATATAGAACTGCAAAAAAACCCAGAATAGCCAAAAAAATCTCAAAAAACAAGAGCAAAGTTGGAGGACATAAACTTTTCAATTTCAAAACTTACTGCAAAGCTACCATAATCAAAACAGTTGGTATTGGCATAGAATAGACATAGAAAGCAATAGAATAGAATTGAGAGTCCAAAAATAATCCCATATGTCTCTGATCAGTTGGCTTTCCTCAAGGGTGGAAAGGGTCTTTCTCTGAGTGGAGAAGGAATGGTCTTTTCAATAAATGGTGCTTGGACATCCAGGTGTAAAGGAATCAAGTTGGACCCAAATCTTACATTGTATGCACAAATTATCTTAAAATGTATCAAAGGCCTAAATCCTAAAGCTAAAACTGTAACACCCTTAGATAAAAACAGGGGTAAACCTTTGTGAGCCTGCATTTGACAATATGTTTTTAGATACGACACCAAAATTGCAAGCAACAAAAGAAATAGATTTTACTTCATCAAAATTAAGAATGTTTGTTCACCAAAGAACATTATCAAGAAAGTGAAAAGGCAACCTGAAGAATAGAAGAAAATATTTGCAAACCATATATCTGATAAGAGTTTAGTATCTACAGTATGTAAAGACAATCCTAAAACTCAACAGCAAATAGACAACCCACTTTTCGAAATGGGCAAAGGACTTAAATGTCTGCTTCCCCAAAGAACATACACAAATCGCCAGTTAACAGTTAAAAGATGCTTAGTGTCATCATTAGGGAAATGCAAACCAAAACTACAATGAGATGCCAGGCTACACCCTCTAGATGACTATAATTTTAAAAAGAGAGTGAGAAAAATATGAGCGATGATATGAAGAAATTAGAATGCTCATACATTGCTAATGGGTATATAAAATGGTGTGGTTGCTCTAGAAAACAGTGTGTTTCCTCAAAAAGTTAAACAGAATTCTTGCACTCATAAGTATGCATCCAAGAGAACTGAACACAAGTATTGAAACAAAAAGCTTGTACATGAATGCTCATGGTAGTATTTTTCACAGTAGCAAAAAGGAGAAATAACATAAACATCCTTTAACTGAAGAATGGATAAACAAAATGTGGTATGTCCATACAATGTGATTCTGTTGAGCCTTGAAAAAAGAATGAAATGTTGATTCATGCTACACCATGTATGGAAATTGAAAGCATTATGCTAGCAAAAGAAGTCAGACTAAAAGGCTGCTTACTGTGTGATTCACCACTGTTCACCACTCACTATTTATATGAAATGTCCAGAATAGGTAAATTCTTAGGCTGAAAACTGGATTAGTAATGATTTTCAGAGACTGGGGGAAAAGGGAAAATGGGGAGTTGTTAATGCTTAAGGATTATGAGTTGTCTTTTGGGCATGATGAAATGTGTCTGGAATTAGATAATGGTGATGGTCATACAACATTGTGAATATACTAAAAGCCACTGTGTTTTATACTTTCTGATGGTTAAAAGACATTTTAATAAGGCATTTTCTAGAGATACCATTCTACTCTGATCTATATTGTCATGATTTTCCTCAGTCCACCACTCACCTAATCACTTTTTTTTTTTTCTTCGTTCCCAACTGATTGGTGGATTTTAATGGCAGGGATGATTTCTTAAATTCTGTGTTATCTTATCATTACTATATAAGATAGGTGCTTATCATATTCAAATGTGGGGAGTCATTCGACTTCTAAGAAAACACTGTAGTTCTGTCATTAAAGTTATCAGTATCTCACTATATTTGGATTTTGGTTGCTAGATGTTCTCAACTGGAGATATACCTGAAATAAGTTGATTTGTGGCTAGAGCAGAGGAAGGAAAATAATGAGAACGGCTTAAACATTGTCTGAAAACAATTGTAAAATTGTTTATATTGAATTTACCTGAGCCAGTGGTTTCATTTCATAGAGAAAAAAGGAAGAAGGAACCAGAACTTTCCGATAAAACATAATGGGGCTGATCCTAACAATCATATGGGAGTGAGTTGTTCACTTTTTGGAGGACCATTGACTCTTTCAAGTCACTAGAGTGTCATTTAGTGCATTGGAGCTGACAGGTAATAAACACAGTTTGAGCACAGGAGTGGTGGCTTCCCTAGTGATCTGCAGGCCCTGGCAGGTTTCCAGGACTCTGGAAGTTCAAAGAAGAGGGGCAAAAAAGCCTGACTGCAGCTCTCTCAGAGAATTCTCTGCCTGACCATGGCTGGGGGATCTCCTCCACCCCCTGTGAAAGCTTGCTTTGCATATGTATAAGGTTTACCTAAGACACCTTGAGATTGATCAATACTACAATGGAAAAACAGTAATACTGAAGTTCTCCATTATTATGGGGTAGTTTCTGTTTAAAAACAAAAGTTTAAAAAATTAAAAAAATAAAAAATAAAAACGAAAGTTTTGGTACCACTTTCATTCAGTTGCCATTGTGTTTTGTTTTATAGAATATCTTTTTTTTTTTTCATTTAATGAATATACTTTGATTACTTACTATATGAAGGCACTATGCTAAAATGCTTTTGGGAACATGAAGATGACTGTTGCAATCCCTTCACTCAAGTTTTAAATTTAGTTGAAGCAATAAGCCATAATACTAATTACTAAAATATACAGAAATATATGTTGATAACTGTTAACTGACAAGAGTCCAGGGATGTTTTTCAAAGAGAAATGAGATTCATAGAGCCTCTAGAAAGAGAAGCATTAATAACAAGCAGGAGGAAGCATCTTCTCTAATCAAGACAAAAAGATGGGACTTGCTGAGAAATACCGAGTTGGCGTTATAGAGAAAAGGAAAAGACATTTTTCCCCTTTCCCTTTAGAAAGCTATGACATCTCAAGGGCTGATATCAAAATAACCCTAAAGACTAAACATTTTGGTAATGTTTGTGATACTATTTTTCAGAGAACAAGAGGTGATTGCCTCAACTTAGACCCTAGAAAAAAGTGACAGAAGGAGATATACAGCCCCACCAGCCATGTGACAGAAGTGGAAATGAGTCTACAGATGAAATATTTAATAACAGAAGTTATTTTCAAACCTTTGTGAAAATTCTGGATTATAATTTTTTGCGTGCTATTTTGAAACACCAATTCATTTTTTATCACAAAAGCATCCCATATTTACAAATCTCCAAGAGGGAAAGGAGGAGACAATGAAGTCAACATGCAAAATTCCATTAAATAATTATTTGAGGGATTAATGGAATAGCATAGTGAGAAGACTGCTACATTTGTAGGAGACATACAAAAACAATGCAGTAAGGACCAGAGGTCTTGCATTGTAAGAGACTGGAGCCAGGATGCAGAAAATCTCACTTCCATTTGCAAGATGTCTGTTTCACTTTCTCCAGCACTAAAATCATTTACTCTCTTCTCTGTTTTTAAAAAATGTTTGGAAAGGTGGTTGCAATATCTACCAACATCGGAAAATAGTATTTGTAGGAGTTACCATAGAGAGCTAAGTTGAACACCAGTTATATATGAATGCTTTTTCCCCATTATGGGGTGTTGAAGCATCTGAGATTCTTTTTTTCCCTTGCTCTGGTAGTGGAGTTCCTGTATAGCATTAGATAAATTGCAAACACTCATTTTCTTTTCCCAAATCTAGTTACATAGTACTGTCAGTACCTTATAGTTTCATGTAGAAAAACTTAATTAATGTGTTTAGAGAACTTTGATGTTCTTAGATTAAACACTTATATACAGAAAGAAAAAAAAAAAGATTTTCAGCAATTATTTGTCTAACCTTAATTAGGTGATTGAAAAATATAAGCCACTGGAAAATTAAAATACTATTTGGAGAAGGTGCATTTGTGTTTGTTTCTAAAGTGTTGTTTATGCTATTTATTTTTCCCTCCTGCTAAATGTGTCATTATAAAAATTATCCAGCGTTGTGAGCCATTCCTAGGGGAGAATTAATTCACTGTATCATCAGAAGGGTTTATTTTGTTGTTACATCTAGGCGTGTCCATGAAGACCTGACAGAGAAGTTGATATTGAGCTGGGTCTAAAAGAATAAATGATAGTTAGGGAAATCCACACATAGTCCAAGGCATGGATGAGGGGTTAGTATCACGACAGAATCTGGAAAGTTTAAAGAATTGCCAGAAGTTCGACATTACTGCAATATGTGGGGAAGTAGCAAGTGATTAGAGCTTAGAAATGTCTAGAAGATTGATAACCAATAATAAAAGTCTGTCATGTCTTGCTAATACGTTGGGAGTTTATTTTGTAGGCAAGTGACATAACTGAAGAATTAGCTAGGGACATGATCAAGTTTTAATTTCAAAATCTTATGTATAGTGCCAGTACAACGGGTGGATCTGCCCACCCAAGAAAGAAGTCAGGAGGCTAGTGTTGTAATCAGAAAGCATGTGATGATGATCCTTTGAACTAGGAGAGAGTCTAGAGATACTTACAAATGTCCAGAACTGACTAGATTGGCTGACCTTTTGAATGTGGAGGTGAAAAGATGCCAACTTTGAGAATGGAATGCAAAGATCACTCAGTTGGTTGCTACAATTTTCCACCAAATTCTCTTGTCTAGATATGAAAATGTTAATAAAAGCAAGAGACACATACTGCTCATGTGAGTTGCCAACAGAATATCAACAAACAACACAGTTGGACCAGATGTAAAATCAACTGGAAATAAATCTAGGAAGCCAGTTGTGACTGTTATATTTTCCTAGTTCTCTTTCTCCTTTTCACACATCTGTCATTCCGTACTGTTGTTAAACACAATAAAACAAAACAACAGCAACAAAAAAATAGGAGAAAGACGAAAAATTTAAGTACAGTAAAAGCCCGTATCATTTTGTCTTTCCAAATTATTTCAGTAATTGAAAAACCTTTCACCCTACCAAAATTAAACATTTCAGTTTTCCATTATTAAAAAAGAACAAGTGATTAAATCAATTTTTCCCATTACTGTAAAGAAGAAATGGCATAGGGTGTGAGGGTACAGAACATATTATACTCTCCAGTCTTTTAACTTCACTTTGGTTTGACTTTATAAGTCTAGGAATGAGTTTGTTTTTTCTTCTAGCCCAAAGATTTGTTGATCATGGCTCTCTTCTTTTCAGTTTGCTCTCATATGATTTCAAAATTTTGTTAAAACCCTGTCATTTAGAGAGGGAAGTTAGAAGCACCTTTCCCAAGACTACAAGGAGAACAGAGAAGACAAGTGACTTGCATCATGTAACAACTTAGAAGGAGAATTTCACTCAGCAGACTTGTAGATGCTGTGGCTTTTGAACAGTAATACCTGAATTAAAAAAAAAATAGTGTGTATGGGGTGCCTGGGTGGCTCAGTCGGTTGAGGGTCTGACTTCGGCTCAGGTCATGATCTCGTAGTTTGTGAGTTCAAGCCCCGTGTCGGGCTCTGTGCTGACAGCATGGAGCCTGGAGCCTGCTTCAGATTCTGTGTCTCCCTCTCTCTGCCCCTTCCCCACTCATGCTCTGCCTCTCTCTGTCTCTCAAAGATGAATAAACATTAAAAAAAATTTGTTTTTAAATAGTGAGTACTTTTCAAGTAGGTGAGTCTGTTTAAATATACTACCATTTGATATATTTTAATGACAGGAGAACCAGAGGATGAGTCTTACTTTCCCTTTTTCCCTTAGTTTGATTTAAGGTGTCAGGAGTTTAGAACAATGCTTCCTGAACTCTCCTACCAAAAAATACTGGTGGCATTGGAGAGTCATGCTATTTTCTTGGTCTAATAAGCAGGTAGATAAATTGACCATTTATGAGACAACTACTTTTTTTAAAGTTTATTGTTTATTTTGAGAGAACCAGAGAGAGATCAAGCTGTGGAGGGGCAGAGAGAGTGAGAGACAGAATCCCAAGCAGTCTCCATGCTGTCAGTGCAGAGCCCGACATGGGGCTCAAACCCACAAACTGTGAGATCATCACTTGAGCTGAGACCAAGAGTTGGACGCTCAATTGACTGAGGCACCCAGATACTCCTGAGACAAATACCTTTTAAAAATTTTCATTTAGTTTTCAAAATCTCTGAGAATTTGAATTCTGTAATGTATTTATACAATACTATAGGTACTATAATCTATGCTTGTTATTTAAATATGCAAGTAGTTAGTCTCACTAGACTTCAAATAAAATTAAAGCTCCAGGGTGGTAGGTATATTGCTGTTGACACATATCCCAGGGAAACTCAAGGTTTCTGATATTGAGAAAGATAAACTCCAGTTCGAAAATAATAGCAATGTCCTGTTACATTGCATTGTTTGATAAACTACTCAGAAGCAGAACAGTAAGTTGAATGGATTACTGGAGGGATCTGGTAAATACCGTCCAGCCAGCATTACATTAACCTGCCCAGATTAACCTGCTGATCTAATTTTATACTTCTGTGATTCAGGGTATGATTTTATTCACTTTAAGCCAACTTACAAAGAGATAACTTTATTACATTACTGTTTACTGACACACTATCTGAACACACTACTGACACACAATATCTGAAGAAAATTGTGTAGACTCACTAACTTGGTGCTACAACTCATCTTCCTAATCATCATCATCCCCTTTAAGAACTTGAGTGGGTCAGGTCCTGCTCAGTGAGCACTGTTAAACAATATCTTAGAGCATAATGTTCTAGAGGTTTATAAATGGCTCCTAAGTTAAAGCACTCAAGACCCAGTTCCCTTGACTGAGTAGCAATGGCAGTCTTGAGAATGAAATCAACATAGTGCCGGGCTGTGTCAGACATAACTGGCTGACACCCCTAGGGCTTAACGTTGAGCCACAATAAAATTTCAAAAATGTACGAAGTTTTGTACTTTTGTTTTCAGCCCAAAAATAGATTCCTGAAAGTGCAGAAATTAGAAGTACCATAACTGCTGGTGACTACCTTGTCTTTTAAACCTATGATATCCAGACAAGCACAGTTGAATTTTGCTTCAGGAGGGATAGCAGGTCACTTTCATTTTGAATCTGATGACTCTCTTTCCGCCCTTTGAAAAATATATTCACTGGTGGCTCTCTTTTAGAACCCTCATTTACTGGTGAAGACAATGAGCAGAACTTAGGCTCAAATATCTCAGTATTTGGAGATGATAGTCTGCTTCACAAGGTACATCTATTTCTTGTTTTAATAGGAGATAAACAGAGAAGCCGTATTTGTGTAGACCAGGGGTCAGCATATGACAGCCTATGTGCTAAACCCGTCTGCTGCCTTTTTAAAAACTCATTGTCTGGGAGTTAAAGAATGTTGTCTACAGATCTGAAAAATTGGAAAAAAAATAAAAGAATAATATTTTGTGACATGTGAAACCTATATAAAATTTAAAATGTTATGTCATTAACAGTGTTTTATTGGAACAGAGCCAGGCCAACTGGTTCGCATATTGTCTGTGCCTGCTTTTGCTACGACAGAGCTGACTGTGACAGAGAGGGTATAGCCCACAAAGCCTAAAATATTTCCTATTTAGCCCTTTACAGAAAAATTTGTTGGCCCCTGATGTATACCGACCAAAGAGGGATGGAAAAGGGAGTGCGATGCCTTCACATTGTGATGGCTTGAGAGTGGAATTCACAAGATCCTTTGCAGAAACAGCTTTGAAACAGAACGTAACAAATCGTCTGCTGAAGAGACCCAGTACTTTCCTGGGTTCCCAAAGGGCCTTGTCAGTAAGAGCAGAGTACTTTCTCTTCTGATGTTGCTCAAAGTTCTACATTTGACAGGTGTTATCCCTTTCTCCACACCATGGCGTTAGTGCAATATTTGTCTTCTCAGCATCCAAATACAGATGCACAACACAAAAATATAAAGCCTGTCAATAGTCAGCTTTCTTGAAAGAGGTGGGAGTATGGAGTACATAGGAAACCTCAATTTAGCATCCACAGCTGTCTTTACCAAAAACGATGCCCCAGGCATCAAATTTGACAGTTGTTGTGTCTGACATAGCTATTTTTATCTGTGCGCATGCAGCAAGAATATGCCCCTGATAGGGCACAAAAGAAGTTGTGCCATTACAGATTGTGCTGGAAAATATGTTGGGTTTAATGAACCTTGGAAATATTGTCAGAATTGGATAAACCAAAGGCAAGTTATTACTGTGACCATAGGATATTCCATTTGCCAGTTGTTGTAGTTCATTTAGTAGAAATATCACCAAAGTGAAGCAATCAGTCATAAGGCCATTTGGTTCCATGTAGACCAAAATGTTTATATAGATTTTCTACTTTTAACTAATCATCATGTTATCCCCTCAACTTTTGCTTCTAAGTACTCTAGTGAACTTGGAAAGGAGACAGTGGTCTGCAGAAGGTAGATGGAGTCTCAGGAGTTAGTGGAATTCTTGCCATACCTTTAAGAACATTCATAGATTTATTGACCTAGAATAGAGGGTTCTGGCATCAATGATAGACAAGAATACTGTCAGGATTAGAAGGAGCAAATATTTAGTGGGTAATGTGGCCGCTTAACTGATACAAAGCTAGTTTGTCAAAAGGACTGGCAAAAAACCATTGGATAAAAATGATGAAGTTGGGTAATAGGAGGCCTGGAAAGTCAGCAGAGGAAGTCAGACATGTCTGAAATTAAAATAGGAAATTGTTCTATACCTCTGAGCAAAAGTGATATCTGATAAAAAGCATTGTTTGAAGTCAGCGGGATGTGAAGGCACAGAGCACAGAACATCAAAGATGGGGAGGGGGAACCTAACCTTTGGGAAGACTAACATTGGGAAATCACACATGTTGATGTTTTCTAGCTTACATTTATTTGTTACATAAGCATAGAAATCACCAGCAACAGATTAAGATCCACAAGCAAATTACTTAAGAAACTCCTGTTTCCCCATCATGTCACTTTGCCAAGTTTAACTCAACATCAGTGACTCCTGATGCAAGTCTGTATGCTCACTGGGTCCTTACCTACTTAGTTAGCCTCCTCTGTTTCCCATTTCTTCTGCCCTCACATCAGAAAACAAAGTTGTGACTAAGTACTTCTCTGCCTACCCCCCTTCTGTTTACTCACTTTTATAACCTGCAGTAGAGTTTTCAAGAATGTATTAGTCTGCTTTCTATAATGAATGATGATCTGATTGGCTTTCTACATAACTTGGGAGTCTTTGGAGTCTTGGGTTAGATTGGTGGAGTCAAGAAAAGACTCAATTCCATAGAGGCACATCCACAATGACTTGCAGAGAGATGGGACTTAAAACATGAAGGAAAAATGAAAGTATGAGATGAAGTAAAAGAGGTCTGCAAAGGCTTACTGGAAATTTGAGGTTCCTTTGGTAGAATAACTAGAATACTTGGCAAAGAGATTATTTGTCAGGAAGAGAGTAGTTTATTTGAGGCACTTTTTTGAGGGGGCAGGAGGTGACTGTCCAGAGAGATCCCCTGTGTAGCATAACTAGGTCTAGAGTTGGAGGGCAGGATGAGGGATGCCATTTTGGGGTTTATCCACTTGGTGACAACAGTTGAAATTGTGGTTAAATGAGGCCTTAAGATGATGATACCTTTGGGCTGTGGATGACACGGGGAAACACTGAAAAGGAGCAACATCTAGAGAAGGAATATGAAAAAGGAAAAGCAATCGGAAGAAGAATCAGAGAAAAGGAGTAGTCAAAGATGTAGGGAACATTTTCAAAGATCGTGCTTATTGATTTACTTGATATAGATTAAAAGACAACTAGATAGAGATATAGATATTTTGTTTGTTTTCAGAACACAGAACTAAACACACCATGGCTCAAGAACACTATTTGTGGCTTGCTTATTAACTTGTGTATTTTTTTTTCCAACACTTGACAGATCACTCTGGTGGTGAGGGCATCCAATGTTTGAAATGCTTACCAAGGAGAAAGTAGTAACAACTCACAATAATATGTTCCTACTCAACATAAATAATCTTTGTTTTATAGCTTTTAGTATGCATAATAAACTCATCAGATAGGTGTTATAGTCAACATTTTTCAAACGAAGGAAATGAGATGAAGAAATGTAACTATGGGGATAAACACTTTCCAATGTTTAGATTTAATCTCAACATCAAAAGAAGAAAAGAACACAATACTTAGAGATATGATTGAGGCCAGAGATATGTTCAAGACTTACTAACAAAAATTCTAGATGTTACTTACTTTGGTGATGCTATTGGATAATTCTCCTGATATTTCTGTTTATAGAGTCACTCATATACAGCATCTGATGTTTTCCTCTGAAACAGATGAAGTCCAGCTTCCGTTTTAAAAATACCTCTACTAAATATATGCCTGTGTCCTTGTGTGGTTATTGTGACTAAATCATTCTCTGACCAATTTCATGATTTTATTGCTCATCCTTTTTACTTTTTTGTGTTTAGTTTTTTAATGGCTCCAGGATATCTGTATGCAGTATACATCTGAAAGTTAAACTGCCATCTTTCTTATCTTTTATTTTTTGCCCTTCTTTGAACAAAAGGCTTATTTTATGGTCAAATCAATTAGAAATCTTTGAGTATGAAACTGTTATCTCACTGACATGAGCATAAAAGATATTATGGAAATATTCACTGATTCTATTATAGCTGCTTAGAGAACAGAAATTAGATTTGAACTGTAATGAATATTTTTTGTAAGTTGTGCTAACAATAGTTTTCATTAGTTTAAGAATGTGGATAGAATTTGACCTATTTTAGGAGTGAGTCTTTTGATCTTTGGGAGATACGTTGTTTCTGCCTTTGTTCACTTTACAAGAGAGATATTTTTGTAAATGAAAACTACTAATTTCTTCCTTTATTCATGCGTTTGTGTGTGTATATGTGTGTAGTTTTCACTCAAGGAATTACCAAAAACTTGAAAGTGTAACTTTGAAATGTATCATTATAAAATCTTGAAGTTGAAATGAGTTTTGTAGAGTATGTATGTGGTCCAAACTGCTTATTTTACATGGAGTAAGAGAATGTGTTCATAAAACCAATAGCCGAGCTGGGGCACAATGATAGCTTCTCATTTCCAGCCAAGTACTATTTTTTATAAAAACATATTTTTTAAATCATTTTTAGGCCATTACCACCTCATAGACATCGTGGAAAGGTATATTTTTTTCCAGATTTTTTCCCCCTTTTTGTGGTTACCCTGGTATGCAAGGCATTTTCTCTATCTTGGTGCAGTTCATAATCAACTCTAGTTTGTCTCCTCTTTCACTTTGGTTTATGTTATTTTGGATAAAAATTATTTTATATAGATTAAATGAGAACACTGAACTTGTTTTAAAAAGTGAGTTGTTGAATCCCTCCATTGGGGCCTGTTCCTTTCATTAGGGGCTTTCAAGTTAATTAGAATATATACTTTTATTTGCTGTTCAAAGATCCTACCAGTTCTTTTATCTTCTACTACATAATTGAAGGTTAAAAAAACCAAAACACAACTATTCTAAGTTTATTCACTTAAAGAGCATGGCCAATGAGAGCTAGACATATTTCAGTTGGAAGAAGGCATCCTTTTCCAACACAATAAAATAGGTTTTATCATATGTAGGTAAGCTACATTTTGCAAATTAACTTTCAATGGTCAAGGATTTGATATTGTCTCTGATACTGGCAAATAAATAATTTGGACGATACTTGCAGCTGAAATCAATTTTTAAAAGCTAGAACGTAGTAATTAAAAATATTAAAAGAATACAAGCCATACTAAATAAAATAAATAATAATAGTAAATAAAAATCTATTAATAATTGCCAGAAGATGATATCACTCCAGAGACTTAACTTCTTTTAAGGATTTGTTTTTAACTGCTAGGCAGACTTCTTGAGGTCAAGGTAGCTCAGGACATAGTAGAGGGCTTTATGTGTGATGGAATGGTGTATTGCCTCTTAGTTTTAATTGGACTCGAGTTAAGAAGAAGAGATCAAAAGTAAACAAGTCCTTGAACCAACTTCAGACCAGCTTCAGGCTTTTGAGTGGTCAGAAAAACTTTAATGCTGAATTTGGATTAAGATGATCTGAGATTGTGACCTGGGTACTTTGCAAAACTATAGAACATAATTTCTGGAGCGTTATAATAACATCCTTGTGGGGGACCTGGGTGGTGCATTCACTTAGATGTCTGACTCTTGATCTTGGCTCAGGTCATGAAAGCTCATGAGTTTGAGCCCCACAGTGGGCCCTGCACTAATGGTGCAAAGCCTGCTTGGGATTCTGTCTTTCCTTCTCTCAGACCCTTCCCCACTTGTATTGATTTCCTCTGAAAATAAACAAACAAACTTATACAAAATATCATCTTTGTGCTATACACAAATATATACATATACCTATATACACATTTTATGTATATATATACGCACATATATACATATACACACATTTTATGTATATGCGATATTTGAGACATATTGAAAATTATTTGTTTTTTTATATAAAATTTAGCCTTAACTGGGAAACCTGTATTTTATCTGATAATTCTATTCTTCAGTCTTATGAAATCCATGGAACTGATCTGTTAAAGTCTACCCTTGATGAGCAGCAGCCTCTAGACAACTGCACCAAATTTGGCTAAAGGAAAATTGCATTTGTCTGAAACTTTTTGTATTTCTGCAGAGGCATCAGAGCATTTCAGATGGATCTACTGACTCTGATTTCATTTGTCTAAGTAGATAAATCCTTGGTATTGAACTTGTCTCCATCAGCATGACAGTATTTCTTGCTGATTTAATTTACAGACCCCCTCCCATTCCTAAGGAAAATGAATGTTAGAATAAATATGAAGGTCATCCAGGTCATCTTATTTTCATAAGGTCTTCCAGGTCAATTTTTGACAAAAATATTACCCTAAAATGACCATTTCCTCTCTTCCCTAATTCATTAATTTGACTTGACTTCTAGAGACACTGAAGAATTGAAGAAGGAAATGATCTTTTATCTGAGAACACAGTGGTAACATTATTTTCCTTGATGCTTCTGTTCCTTACGAACACCATAGTTTTTTGTTGTTATTTTTGTTTTTGGTTCCCATTAAAATACTTGAGAGTCTAATCGAAAGACAATACTAAAAAGGATCACTTAGAGCACATCTGTATTGATGAGAATGACAAAACCAAGTAATTGGCCATTGCCATTTGCTTCACATTAGTACTATTAAGAACCTCTGAAAAAAATCTGTACTAATTGGAATTATTTGGTTTAATTCAACTCAGCTGTGAATTAGGGACCCATGCTTGCAGCTTTAAGTTGACTATGTGCTGGGACTCGTGTCAAAGTCGTTGTTTGCATTTGGGCAGATTTTCTTAGGGATCCGTTATAAAGGTTGAAGAAAAGGCAAAGGAGCAATGGTGATGATGATGCTTATTTTGATGTTGGGTAGTAACAGCACCATGTTGGAGACTAAGACTACTATAGGCTTAGACGGTACTGTCTCAGCACTTTACATATATTTTCCCCATCTTCATAAAAGCAGTACAAAGTTAGGGATTATTATCTTCCATTTTACAAATGAGGAAGTGAGACTCTGCAAGCCTAAGCATCTCAGCCAAATTCATAACCATGTGATGATCTGCCCTAAGTCACCTTCTGACTGAAAATACGAAGGAATTATTCATGTTAATGTAAGTAAACTAGATAAAGTCACTATTGGTGCTGGTGCTCCTGCCTTTTATTTATGTCTTTGTTGTACATTTCTCAATGTTAGATTTATAATCCTCTACATGGTTATGCAGTATTTAGGAAAATATGCATTGAAGTAAATAAAGTAACACAACTAATGGCTAATAAATGTTCCCAAACAGAGGCCCTGAATAAAGATTATTCCTAATTTGCATGTGAATTGGTTGCATGCAAATGAGTGTTCCTAAGGTTCTTGAAGATGGTTTGTCCTTTAAAGTAGGTTAACCCTTTCATCATGTTTTTCTTACATTGCCTAGTGCACATTGTATTCTTGGATGATATAAACGTAGCATGTAGAGAACATTGGAGAGCATCCCAGGGCTCCAGAGCTACTATTCACCCTGGGATCTTGGGTTTTCTGGTGAATCTCTTACCCTCTTAAGACTTCTGTTATCTCACCTGACAAATGAAATAATTGTCCTAAAGTAAGGGTTTTTAAAACTATAATGTCATTTCTCTAAATATAATATTATGAAAAATTTCAACATATAAGACATTAAATAAAGATGGTACTACTTTTAAGAAATGTGGCTAGGGAAATCTTGACTCAAGGTCCCCTAGGAGGCTTTTTCTCATTGTCTGTCGGTCTTTTTCTCTCTCCACACACGCATCTACACACACATACATCACACACACACACACACACACACACACACACACACACTGAATTAAACAGGCAAGAAAGACTTGAGTGTTTCAATAGGGGCCAAGACTATTGCAATAGAATATAGGGACTCAAGTCAACTTTTCTGGAAAAAAAAGGCAAGAGAGTTTTTAAGTATAGGGCAAGCTAGTAGCAAAGTACCAGAGGACATTAGTCCTCTGTGTGGGGGTTAGTCAGTGTGATTAGGCCATCTGCGTTTGTTAATTGGCACTTACTACTGTTTATTGACATTAGGCTCCTATTGTCCCACAGAGTCTATGAGAGAAATACCATATCTTTATGATTATATTTCAAAGGGATAGCTCCTAGTTCCTTGAGTAAAACCCTAGCAGGGTGTAGAACATTTACATACCTAAGGGACAAAGAAAGAATTTATAATTGCAAGTTTTTTTTTTTTTAAAGGAAACACTTTATGCAATGGGAGATCTGGGGCCTGTACTAAGGAAGAAAGCTTTCTAAAGTTTAGTCACAGGGAAACATAAGGCCCTAAAATGTACATACACACACACAATATTATAGTCAGCAAACCTCCAGCCTTGATGTTTTTAAATTTTTTTTTTATTTTTTAAAGTTTATTTGTTTATCTTGGGGGGGGGGGAGGGAGGGAGGGAGAGGGGCCTGTGTGAGAGGGAGAGAGAGAGAGAATCCCCAGCAGGCTCTGTGCTGTCAGCACAGAGCCGGACATGGGGCTTGAACTCACAAACCGTGAGATCACGACTTGAGCCCAAATCAAGAGTCAGACTCTTAATTGACAGAGCCACCCAGGCACCCAGCCCTGATGTTTTCGAAGACTTCTTCCCCTGCCAACAGCCTGTGATCCTGTGAGTGCTCATCTACATGATCATAAATTCCAAGTTAATGAGTCAAAATTAATGAGTTTGTATGCCACCTTTACTTAGATTCCCTATAATTCCATGTTTAACTGAACACTGATTGATTTTTTGACGCATTGCATAAAACCTGGCACATTTGTTTTAATAAGTTTGTAATTGATTATTTCTTTAATTAAATTGCCTAAATGATATAAATAAAACTATCATGAACTGTTTGTTACTGATATGACCTCCTCATATTTCTATCATACACACCCTGTGGTACCTGGATACATTCATAGTACCTTAGTGTTTCACAAAATTTAAATTCTAAGCAGTATGAAATCCCAAATCTCCGGTTCCCACGTCAATTATAATTTAGTCTCTTGGCACATCTGGTTGTAGTATTTTCTATTACTGTATAGACTTATATTTATGCCTTAATATATATTTGTCTTACAGCCCAGTTATGATTCCTAGGAGGACCATAACTTTACATTTCATGATGCTTGTTTTAAAATTCTCTGCCATAAAATTGTATTAATATATTTTCTGTTGCTGTTTCCTCCCTTTGTTTTAAAGGATATGTAATGGTTATGTTTGTCTTTTTCTGCTTCATACCAAAATGTATTCGAGAATGTGATTCAGGGTGATATTTGAAATTCTCACCTTCATAAGTAAATACATGTGATTAATCCTGAGCGACAAGAGGGCCAACCTGTAAGAATAATTTTACATAGGTCACACACAGGGCAATGCCTTAATTCACTCAGAAAATCTGTTGTCAAAGCAAATATTTAGAGAGTTAGCAAAACAAAACAAAGGAAAATAAAACAAAACACCAAAACCCTCCCCTGGAAGTCCTGCTCTGTAGGTGAGGTATTATAAATAATCAAAACCAGGGCACCTGGGTGGCTCAGTCAGTTGAGCGTCCGACTTCGGCTCAGGTCATGATCTCACGGCTCGTGAGTTTGAGCCCTGCATCAGGTTCTGTGCTGACAGTTCAGAGCCTGGAGCCCGCTTCATACTCTGGGTCTCCCTCTCTGTCTCTGCCCTCTCCCGCTTGTGCTGTCTCTGTCTCTCAAAAATAAATACACATTAAAAAATAATCAAAACCAATGCAAGTAAATGGTAAGAACAACATTGTTATTTGGTAAGGCATGATTTACACCATGCTTCTCAATCTTTAATGTGTCCATGTATAGTTTTGAGATCTTGTTAAAAATGCTGCTTGTGATTGAATAGCTGTGGGTAGGAACTGAGACTCTGCATTTGTCACAAGTCTGGGCAACTGCTCTCAAATTTACCATAGCCATCAATACTCCCCAGTGTATTACACCTGGCTGGCTGCACTCATTTATTTTTCTACCTGGCCCTGGTCATTGAAGTTTGTCATAACTACTAAGTTTTCAAGTGATTAATATGCATTCTACCTCCTAGTAGGTCTCCAGCCTAACCTTCTCCACTTTTTGTGACTCATTTGGCTCTATTTCTCCTTCCTTCTTGTCTCTGCTCCCCCCACGTCATTCCTTCCCTCTCATAGCTCTACCTTTTCTCTCATTATGAGCAGACACTCCTGTCTGCAAAGATACGTCTCACTTCCAACTTCCGACCACATCTGTCTTACAAAGTGTCTCCAGTACCTAGCCCTGTGATCACTGACCAAGATGGTAATAACATTCCCATCAACTTGACTAAACTTTAGCCAGGCTTCTTCCTGATGGTCTAGCCCCTGATCTCCCTTTTCCTGGAACATTCTTTCAGACTTGCAGTTGTGGAGACTCAAGTTGATATAGCAAACCAGAGGAGGTGAAACTGAAGGAGATATCACACTGAAACACTATTTCTCACCTCCTATCCAAATAGTATCAAAGAAACAAAGGGGAGTGAAGAAGGGTAGCAAACAAGAATTGCCACCAGTTCACAATTCAGAAACCCTGTGACCTGAGCCACAGTGCCACTCCAAATCTTGTAAATGGAGGTGAGATTAACACCTAGGGTAACACACACACACTACCACCACTGACAACAACAGCAAAGAATATATATGAGTATTCAAAGGACAGATTAGAGGACTTTAGGAAAAAAAAAAAACTGCAGTAAATTTAAAGCATTGTATACATGTATATTAGAGCAACAAAAAAGCCAAATATGAGTAGAAGCATAGTCAGGGATATGATAGGAAGCTAGAGGACATTATATAAAATAAAATGAAAAAGAGCAAAGATACCCTCGAAATCTCTTTAGAGAGAAGATAGGAAATAAAGGCACAAAATAGATACCTATAATAAGGGATGTACCTAAAGAAGAGAACAGAATAAATAAAAAGATTGATCAATTAAAAATACATAGTATTGTGGGGCATCTGGATGACTTAAGTCAGTTAATCATCTGGCTCTTGATCTCAGCTCCCGTCATGATCTCACAGTTGGTGGCTTTGAGCCAGTATTGGGCTCTGGGCTGACAGCGTGGAGCCTACTTAAGATATTCATTCATTCATTCATTCATTCATTCATTCATTCATTCATTCTCTCTCTCTCTCTCTCTCTGTCTCTCTCCCCCCCCACCTCCCCCCTTCCCCACTTTCTCTCTCTCTCTCAAAATAAATAAATAAATCTAAAAGATAGATAGTATTGGTATTTGCAGTGATATAGTAAAGATTGACTTGTTGAATAAATATTTGATGCCACAAATTAAGTTGATTCCCTATGTTTAAGAAATACTCTGATTAAATTACTGAACTTAAAATATAAAACCAAATCTACAAAAACTTGAAAATTATGTATATTCATGTGTACAGCAAATAAGGATTTTCAAACATGCAAAGCTAGGAAATAGAGCACCCAGGATCTGATTTCTGGGTGAGGACAGTAGGAGACAAGATAATGAAATCCAACCACTTGAAGGAAAAATTAAAGAATTGAGGGATGGAATTAACATACTGGTAGGACTAGACATAGGCAGGGATTTATTTAAATATGGAACCAAGAAAAAAAACCTGAAAATTACAGTTATAGAATAGAGAGTAATTGGACTAAGTCTGACATTGTGTAAATAATATGGAAGACAATAGAGTTGGGGAGGAATTTTCTCATCTTTTAGAGTAGAGAATCAATTATGGTCTACAGTTGAACCTATGATTAAAATAATGATTCTTATATCTTAATATTTAATATAGTATTTCTGTTTTTTTTTTAATTTCTTTTAATGTTTGTTTATTTTTGAAAGAGACAGAGCATGAGCAGGGGAGGGGCAGAGAGAGAGAAGGAGACACAGAATCCAACGCAGGCTCCAGGCTGTAAGCACAGAGTCTGATGCGGGGCTCAAACTCATGAGATCATGATCTGAGCCGAACTTGAATGCTTAACTGACTGAACCACCCAGGCACCCCAATATAGTCTTTCGTAATGTTAGAATTATATTTTAAATGTGGTATCTGGTGTAGGAAAACTGTATTTCCCTGTTGCTCAGCTTTCATTAATTTTGTGTGAATTTATTTTTATTGATAAGTTAAAGATAAATTAATTTTATTATAAAATTCCATTTTATGACTATCTTTACCTCTATCCTAGGTATAGCTAGAGTTATAGATAGTAACTAATCCCATCAGTGTACCAAATGGTGCTGAGGGTCTACTCTCATGGAAAGGGTATTTTATCACTGATTATGTTTAGAATTGCTGGTACAGGGTGATAATAAAAAGCACACTAACTTTATTTGATTTTATTGATGTTCCCAAATTCTCTACAATCGATGTACTCCCTTATTGCCTGCGTCCAGAGTGAGGCACTCTCATAGCTTCCCCCTTCCTGCCGCAGATGATCTATGGCATCATTGATCTTTCTATTTCCATTAATGCTTGGAAACACGTTATCAGACATTAATGATGTTTTTTCCCCCCCTGGGTGGTACAACTTGGAGATTAATTTTTAATTTCTTTGCTGTACTTCCATGTATGGCTTAGTCTTTTATAATGATCTACATCGTATTTCAGATAAAATAAAATCATAATCTTTGATAAAGGAAATTAAACACCATATTTTCAAGTGCCACAAGTGGCAATTGGTGGTGCATTTTCTTCAGAGGGTATTCAATTAAAATAAGCAGTTTTCTTTGGTCTATGACCGTATGCTGCTATGTGACCTCAGTTTATCAAAACAAAAAGACACACATTAGAAACAGAACAAATTTATTCTTCCTCAAATAATTTGATTGTACACATTTGCTCAGTACTTTAAAAGCATATTCATAAAAGTTACATTTGTTGGGGCACCCATGTGGGTCATTCAGTTAAGCATCTGACTCTTAATCTCAGCTCAGGTCTTGATCTCAGGGTTGTGAGTTCAAGCCTTACCCTAGGGCCTACTTAAATAAAAAAATAAATAAAAATAAAAGTTACATTTGTTTCTATCTGACCTCTCTTGTGGAATGTATATATCACGCAGCATATAAAAGTGACCTGAACAGAAAATATTAGCAACTATGTTTCTGCTTATGTTCTGTCATTTCTCAATTTCTAGTTTGGAGTATATTTTGAAATATGATATCGAAATATTAAATATTAAAGAGAAATATATGTGTGTATATATCGGTGTATGTGTATAGACACATAATGAATTGTGTGTGTGTATTTATATATGGACATATATATATATATCTTTACATCTCTGTAACTAAACATTTGGTAATAGAGTTCATCATCAAAAACATTTTGAAAACTTGCATTTATGTTATGTTATACCATCTTTATATTAGGAAAAAATCTCATCTTTTCCTGTTGTGCAGCTCTATATTTTAAACTGTACCATGATGTTTTCTCTTTACCTTTAGGTCCTAAATTTGTGATATTTCAAAGCCATTCCTGCTCTTCTCAGTAAATTGTTTATTTGTTTAAAAAAAATTCATTCACATTCAAGTTGGAAACTAGTGTACCTAAAGTTGCTTCTCTCAAGCCTGGCTGTCTTGTCTTCCTGAAAAATTCCCGACATATGCTGAATTACCTGAAAATTTTATTCCTACATTCATCATGTAAATGCAGATTATATTCCCAACATAGGACTTCATGCTTTCTAGAATATAAAGAAAATGGGATGTCTCAGATCCCAATCTAGAAGATCATATGAAGTCTGATTTGTTTTGCTTCAGGTTCAATCTCTTTCTTCTCAGTTTGGATATTTTCGGGGTTTCTTCTTGAATCTTATGACCACTAGCCTCTCTGGGGTCTTGATTTGGACACCCGTGAATTCTCCTGTCTCCATTCCAGGTACATCTTGTGACCTTCCCCCTTTGAAGTCATCCTAGATTAGGTCCTGCTAGATTGTTACACCTCAGAATAGGAGATATATTATGTTCTCTCAAAATTAAATCTCAAAGATTTGAAAGCATAGTATTACTGGGATGCAATCATAATTATTCTAATAATAATTATTAGAATAAATGTAGTAGTCCTTTGTAAGCCTAAGTAATAGTCTTCTCATTAAGACTCCAAAATCTTCCTTTATAGGTATCTGGTATAATTATTCTATGGAATATTTGAACTTGCACAGAAACTTATCAAATGGAACTACTTTTTTAAAGAGAAGTAAAAAATAAGAACCCCTTTTCTTTGAAGAAGTTCAAAGTCTTGATAAAGGTGATATGTGATGATTCTAAATGCTGCTGGGTGTGATTTTATTGCTTCACATGTTGGCTACTAAAGGCCTTTGAAGTTTTTTCCAATCTAAGAAACAAAAATATCTACAACATTTTAATTAACTGAATTGGGAAACAGACATTTACATTTATTTTTATTAAAAAAACATTCATCTCAGAGAAAGCAAGGTGGCTTTATCTCCTACAGAGAATAATTCAACCTATTTGTTGAACAGTTTCTCCTTTCCTTTTTTCTCTTAACAGTGATTCCTTTCCAAATTGTTTTTTATGAAAACACATCCTCTCAAAATAGATAAATAAGAACTTATTACGATTATGTGCAAATTAAGAAAAGAAAATTCTAAATTTTTATATCCGTGAAAAGTCTATAAAATCTATAGAATTATTTATAGTATTTTATAAAAGGAAATGAGCTATAAAAATGCTTACATTTGACTCTTGTCAACTTAAATGCCACAAACCAGCATTCTGTTCATGGAAATAAAAAAAATTCCAGTTTAACTGAAATGAATGATTTCAGAGAGTTACAACAACACACCAGATACTTGACAGGCTTCTGTTTTTTTGGGTGTATCTGATTAGTCACATAAGCCAGTTCTTAGACTACTCGTGATATAGTTATCATAAATGATAGAGCATGACAATATTTTGTGGCCAGTGGCCTGCAGTTAAATATGAGCTGGTACATATCCTTGACTTGAGAGCACTATCAGTTTGACAGTATAGTAGTTTAAAGCTTAGCCTGGAGTTAGACAAAATGTGAGTTTCAAATATGATTCTCTTACTTCCTAACCATGTGACCTTATATAAGTTACTCATTTTTTCCCAAGACTCTGCCTAAAAGGATTACTTTATCTAGCAAACTTAATGATATTTTTTGCAATTTTGTGGTGCCCTCCCTGTGCCATTGCCTTCTGACTTTATGTTGCTACCCACTGATGGTGGGTTTGGACAGTGGGATGTGGGCAGTTAGTGGCACTGTGTCCATTCTGGGCAAAGGCCGTAGGCGACATCATGCTTTGCCACTTAATTCTCTTGCATTTTTGCTATTAACCCTAAGAAAAAACATGATCCAGGTAGCTTTAGGTCCAAGTAGAATGAGAGTCATATAAAACAGACCTAAACCCAGTCTTCAGCCTTGCGCCTTGAACATAAAATACAGCTTATCCTAGCTGCCAATTCACAAGTAAGTCCGAGTTAAATGCTTGTCATAAGTCAGTAAATTTTGGTGCTGTTTATTATACAATATTATTGCAGTAATAGCTAACCAGTACACTTTTCAATGCATACCTATTACTTCACATGGTCCCTGGTACATTCTAGAGCTCACTAAATACCAATTATTTCAATTATCACTCTTTTGCCTCATTTATAATAACAAAGGAAACTTAAAAGCAGGAAATGACCAGTTCTTTTATGAGCTTACTGATGAACATGACTTCCAGAATATTTTCCCAACTTAGTTTCTATTCCATGTAGTTGATAAATTAAAATGTAAATATAGGAGCGCCTGAGTGGCTCAGTGGGTTAAGCATCTGACTCTTGATATTGGCTCAGGTATTGATCTCATGGTAGTGAGCTGAAGCCCTTGTTAAGATTCTCTCTCTTTCCCTCTCTCTCTGCACCCCCCCCAAATACATAAATATTTTAAAAATATAAATATAATTGTTGTTTTGAGACAAGTTTGGCCCCACTTATTACTTATAAGGCTTTGTACATTTGGTCACTCAAATAATATGTATTGATGACTTATGTTTCTTTGGCCTTTTGACTTTGAGTTTCCTTTTATATAAAGGGAGGATAAAGGGAAACACTTTCCAGAGTTGTAAGGAGATGGATCATAATGTAAATAGACAACTTAGTGCAGGTTTTACCACATCAAATGTGCTGAACTTATAATGGCTGCAATTATTTTTTAGGCAACCTATTATGATTTGTGTGTGTTCGTGTGTATGTGTGAGCCATTTGATATGGGTGCTAAGAGAGGTCACTTCTCATCTGCCGTCAAGGTAAAATCATCCTTCATTTCTCCTGTCTCAGGTTTAACTTGTGACAGGGTGTCAATGAGATGTTTTGATAAGTTTTCATTTTCCCTGTATTTTCTTGAAAATAGAATGACAAAAATTTAAGACAATATTTATTTGACAAGCATGAATTCTGGAATCAGAAGATGAAGGCTGCAGTTTCTGACCCTCGTAGAGTCTTGGTTTTGATCCATTAATGAATGACTGCAGGTAGGGTTTCTCCATGGAATCTCCATGACAAGTCTGGTACACATTCCTGCATAGTCTGAAACTAGACTTTATTGATTCATTAAAAAAAATGAATTTCCTTCTCACCAACAATGCAAAGGAGATCCTCTTTCTCCGCATCCTCGCCAACATCTGTTGTTGCCTGAGTTGTTAATGTTAGCCATTCTGACAGGTGTGAGGTGGTATCTCATTGTGGTTGTGACTTGTATTTTCCTGATAATGAGTGATGTTGAGCATTTTTTCATGTGTCAGTTGGCCATCTGGCTGTCTTCTTTGGAGAAGTGTCTATTCATGTCTTTTGCCTATTTCTTCACTGGATTATTTGTTTTTTGGGTGTTGAGTTTGAGAAGTTCTTTATAGATTTTCGATACTAACCCTTTACCTGATATGTCATTTGCAAACATTTTCTCCCATTTTGCTTGTTGCTTTTAGTTTTGCTGATTGTTTCCTTCACTGTGCAGAAGATTTCTATTTTGATGAGGTCCCAGTAGTTCATTTTTGCTTTTGTTTCCCTTGCCTCCGGAGACGTGTTGAGTAAGAAGTTACTGTAGCCAAGATCAAAGAGGTTTTTGCCTGATTTCTCCTCAAGGATTGTGATGGCTTCCTGCCATACATTTAGGTCTTTCATCCGTTTTGAGTTTATTTTTGTGCATGGTGTAAGAAAGTGGTCCAGGTTCATTCTTCTGCATGTCGCTATCCAGTTTTCCCACCACCATTTGCTGAAGAGACTGTCTTTATTCCATTAGATATTCTTTCCTGCTTTGTCAAAGATTGCTTGGCCATATGTTTGTGAGTCCATTTCTGGGTTCTCTATTCTGTTCCATTGATCTGAGTGTCTGTTCTTGTGCCAGTACCATACTGTCTTGATGATTGCAGCTTTGTAGTATAGCTTGAAGTCTGGGATTGCGATGCCTCCTGCTTTGGTTTTCTTTTTCAAGATTGCTTTGGCTATTCGGGGTCTTTTCTGGTTCCATACAAATTTTAAGATTATTTTTTCTAGCTCTGTGAAGAATGCTGGTGTTATTTGATAGGGGTTGCATTGAATATGTAGATTGCTTTGGGCAGTATCAACATTTTAACAATATTTGTTATTCCTATCCAGGAGCATGGAATCTTTTTCCATTTTTTTGTGTCTTCTTCAATTTCTTTCATAAGCTTTCTATCGTTTTCAGTGTATAGATTTTTCACCTCTTTGGTTAGATTTATTCCTAGGTATTTTATGGTTTTTGGTGCAGTTGTAAATGAGATCAAGTCCTTGATTTCTCTTTCTGTTGCTTCATTGTTGGTGTATAGAAATGCAACTGTTTCTGTATAGAAATGCATTGATTTTATATGTTGAAACTTTGCTGAATTCATGAATCAATTCTGGAAGTTTTTTAGTGGAATCTTTTGGGTTTTCCATATAGAGTATCATGTCATCTGCGAAGAGTGAGAGTTTGACCTCCTGCTGGCTGATATGGATGCCTTTTATTTCTTTGTGTTGTCTGATTGCAGAGGCTAAGACTTCCAATACGATGTTGAATAACAGTGGCGAGAGTGGAAATCCCTGTCTTGTTCCTGACCTTAGGGGGAAGTCTCTCAGTTTTTCCCCATTTAGGATAATATTAGCATTTGGTCGTTCATATATGGCTCTTATGACCTCAAGGTATGCTACTTCTATCCCTACTTTCCTGAGGGTTTTTATCAAGAAAGGATGCTGTATTTTGTCAAATGCTTTCTCTGCATCTATTGAGAGGATCATATGGTTCTTGTCCTTTCTTTTATTGATGTGATGAATCACATTAATTGTTTTGCGGATATTGAACCAGCCCTGCATCCCAGGTATAAATCCCACTTGGTTGTGGTGAATAATTTTTGTAATGTATTGTTGGATCCGGTTGGCTAATATCTTGTTGAGGATTTTTGCATCCGTGTTCATCAGGGAAATTGGTCTATATTTCTCCTTTTTAGTGGGGTCTCTGTTTGGTTTTGGAATCAAGGTAATGCTGGCCTCCTAGAAAGAATTTGAAAGTTTTCCTTCCATTTCTATGTTTTGGAACAGCCTTCAAGAGAATAGGTGTTAACTCTTCCGTAAATGTTTGGTAGAATTGCCCTGGAAATACATCTGTCCCTGGACTCTTATTTTTTGGGAGATTTTTGACTACTAATTCAATTTCTTTACTGGTTATGGGTCTGTGTAAATTTTCTACTTCTTCCTGTTTCAGTTGTGGTAGTATATATGTTTCTAGGAATTTGTCCATTTCTTCCAGATTGCCCATTTTATTGGCATACAGTTGCTCATAATATTCTCTTATTGTTTTTATTTCTGCTGTGTTGGTTGTGATCTCTTTCATTCTTGATTTTATTTATTTGGGTCCTTTCCTTTTTCACTTTGATCAAACTGGCTAGTGGTTTATCAATTTTGTTAATTCTTTCAAAGAACCAGCTTCTGGTTTTATTGATCTATTCTACTGTTTGTTTTTTTGTTTTGTTTTGGTTTGGTTTTTTGGTTTTGGTTACAATAACATTAATTTCTGCTCTAATCTTTATTATTTCCTATCTTCTGCTGGTTTTGGGTTTTATTTGCTGTTCTTTTTCTAGCTTTTTAAGGTGTAAGGTTAGGTTGTATATCTGAGATCTTTCTTCCTTCTTTAGGAAGGCCTGGATTTCTGTATACTTTCCTCTTATGACCACCTTTGCTGCATCCCAGAGGTTTTGGGTTGTGGTATTATCATTTTCATTGGCTTCAGTATACTTTTTAATTTCATCTTTAGCTTCTTGGTTAGCCCATTCATTCTTTAGTAGGATGTTCTTCAGTCTCCAAATATTTGTTACCTTTCCAAATTTTTTCTTGTGGTTGATTTCGAGTTTCATAGTGTTATGGTCTGAAAATATGCACGGTATGATCTCATACAGCTACCCTGGAAAACAGTATGGAGGTTCCTAAAAAAATTAAAAATAGAACTATCCTATGACCCAGCAATTGCACTACTGGATATTTATCCAAGGGATACAGGTGTGCTGTTTCGAAGGGACACATGCACCCCAATGTTTATAGCAGCACTATCAACAATAACCAAAGTATGGAAAGAGCCCAAATGTCCACTGATGGATGAATGGATAAAGAAGAAGTGGTATATATATACAATGGAGTAGTACTCGGCAATCAAAAAGAATGTAATCTTGTCATTTGCAACTATGTGGGTGGAACTGGAGGGTATTATGCTAAGCGAAATTAGAGAAAAGCACATATCATATGACTTCACTCATATGAGGACTTTCAGAGACAAAACAGATGAACATAAGGGAAGGGAAACAAAAATAATATAAAAACAGGGAGGGGGACAAAACAAAAGGGACTCTTAAGTATGGAGAACAAACAGAGGGTTACTGGAGGGGCGTAGGAGGGGGGTGGGCTAAATGGGTAAGGGGCACTAAGGAATCTATTCCTGAAATCATTGTTGCACTATATGCTAATTTGGATGTAAATTAAAATAAAATTTAAAAAAGTAATTTAAAAGAATGGTTACGTGGGCAGGCATAGTAGCATAAATGTTTTGTTGGTACAGATATTTTGTGTACCAGTCTGCAGAATAACAATTTTCTTAGACTTTTGTCAAAAATATAACTTTAAAAGTGTTTTTTGTTGTTAAAAAATGAATTTCCACGAGGAGAATAATCCTGTTTTAAATCACATGAGGTGGGTGGTGATAGAGGCTAGATTTATGGTTTGGAATTTTTATCTCCTCTCTCTGAGCACATGTTGGGGGGGACTGTATGCCCAGACTCCCTTGTCTGGGGTTGGTCCCATGTAGCTGGTTTTTGATCAGTATTATTTGGGAGTAAGTGATCTATGTTATTCTTAGGAATGGCTCAGAAAACTTTTCATGCAGCCTTCCATATTGTATTGACATATCGGCTTGGCAAATGGAGGAGATCCAGAGAATGACTCCAGAGAGGCTCTAGGATCAGGCAGAGCCCAAGGTGACTGGTGAAGGGATCCTTCAGTGACTGCTTAGGGAGAAGTCACCCAGGAGAGCTGCCCAATTCTTAGTAACTCTGAAATGAGCAAGAAATAAACCTTTATTGTTTGAGGCCGCTGAGATTTTGCATTGTCATAGAAAGCTATTGGTGTTAGTTACCTCAGGCTGATTCTCTGATATATTGGTCAGGATGTATATTTATCTCTAGTGGGGGGAATCTATCTTTTAGGGGGAAGGTGCTCTCATTTCCCATTTAGAAAATATCCATCCCATGGATAAGATAGCCTGGAGGTTAAAATACGAATATGGAGGCTGGGGTGAGAAAGAACTCAGAACCTGAGAGACAGAGAGATTGGCAGTAGGCATCTTACTTAAGTTCTAGAGACAATTAATGACATATCTCTTTTGCATAGAAAGAGCTTCTTCATAGTTAAATCTATTTGTCTGCGAAATCAGATCTTTGGACACAATCAATACATGTTAAAGACATTTGTCTTTTTAGCCATAGGGTTGTTAGTTTATTTTTGCTTTTTTGCTGATGACCTTTTTTTATTTATTATTAAATTTTTTTTAATGTTTCTTTTTTTTTTTTTGAGAGAAAGAGTGTGAGGGGGGGAGGGGCAGAGAGAGAGAGGAGACACAGAATCCAAAGCAGGTTCCAGGCTCTGAGCTGTCAGCACAGACCCCATTGCAGGGCTCAAACCCCATGAACTGTGAGATCATGACCTGAGCTAAAGTTGGACACTTACCTGACTGAGCCACCCAGGCACCCCGATGACCCTTTTTAAATATAAAATTAGCGAAACATTCTTCATCAAGTCCAGAAAATCCAAGTACATTTTGTTACACACAAGAAATATGAAGGTATGTGGTTGCTCACATTCTTTAGAAATTGAGCAGTGCCATAGACCACAGCTTCACCATAATCTTATCCTTTTCCTCATATTCACTACCTAATGGTCTCACCATGGTTACTATAGCTCCAGACATCACAGTAAGTTCAAATAGGAAGAACATGCAAAAAACAAAACAAACAAAACCAAAAAACAAAAACCAAGTGAAAAACAAATAAAAACCTGGAAGATTTTTGCTTTAATCTCATTGGTCAGAAATGAGTCATGGGCTGCCCTTTATTACAGAAAACCTAGATAAGTTTAGCGTTCATTGCTTATTTGTCTTTGGATATTCTAACATCTGTAGTATGTAGAGATGAGGGAGAAAGGAGATAGAATAGTTACTCAGTGACTCAGCCTATAATGTATACCAAAATGTACTAGAATTAGTCTTTCCAAGGGTCTAAAGGACGTTCTGCCTGTTTTATTATACATTGATTTAGACAGATCAACTTTTACTTACAACACTGTCTTTACCCAGTGATAAACAACTTATTGTTATTTGGACTCAGAGATTTAAACTTTGACCATTGCAAAGAGGTTGCAATGCATATAGTGAGATACAGCCAGAACTGCAGAATCTAAGGGGAGGAAAGACTACTTCATGGATTTTCTGTGGCTAGGAAGAAGAACTAATCTGGGATTCAGGTGGTTTTAATAAGAATATCAACATGAAGGTCTGGATTAGATAGATAAAGCCCAGAGAACTAGAAGGCCTATCCAATGCTTACTGGCCAATCTTCAGTGCTAGCATGCATATTATTTCCTTTTTTTAATGTTTATTTATTTATTTTGAGAGAGAGTGCGTGCAAGCAGGGGAGGGGCAGAGAGAGAGGGAGAGAGAGAATCCCATGCAGACTCCATGCTATCTGCGCAGAGCCTGATGTCAGAGCTCAATCCCACAAAGTGTGACATCGTGCCCTGAGCCAGAATCAAGTTGACTGTTTAACTGACTGAGCCACCCAAGCGCCCCACATATTCTTTTCATTAAACTAGTATGATATAAAATATCCATGGTAAATATGATACCAGTGAGTACATATTGATCACATTAAAAAATGCCTGGTGAATATTTGTTTCTTTCCTCTCTCCCTTGCTCTTCCCAGAAGAGGAAAAGATCATTGCAGTCTTTCCTACATGGCATAAAGAGAGCCATAGGCTTGGGAGACAGGCACAGGTTCAAACACTAACTTCTTAACAGTGAGGTTGAATGACCTGGAGCATTGCCTAATTTCTCCAAACTATAAAATGCAAACATGAATGCTGTTTGTATCATTGCTGTGAATATTCAATACAAAAAATTATTTTTTCCAATTTTTTAATGTTTATTTTTGATAGAGAGGGAGAGGCAGAGACAGAGTGCAAGCAGTGGAGGGAAAGAAAAAGAGGGAGACACAGAATCTGAAGCAGGCCCCAGGCTCTGAGCTGTCAGCACAGAGCCCGACACAGGGCTCGAACTCACAAATGGTGAGATCATGACCTGAGCCAAAGTCAGATGCTTAACTGACTAAGCCACCCAGACATCCCTACAAAAAATATTTTAAAGCAGTTAATTCAGTTGTGGTCTATACTAGAGATTTTATAAATAGCTGTGATAGAGTGCTGGTAGGGACAGAATGTAAAAATTGTAAACTATTGCAATTGGAGCTTTCTTTGTAATTTCCCCTAAAGGCTGTCTCTGTGAGTCTAGGGCTGACTTGTTTATTTGTACAGTATTCCGGGTCATAGGACAATCCCTCATGATTCATTGTATCCTCAAGTTCTCTAGCAATAGCCTCACTTCCCTTCCCAGGACAAAAAGTCAGGACAAATCTGGGAGAGCCAGGTGGTCCAAGTTTTGAGCATGCAGTCTACACAGAAATACGCCAAGCTCTATTTTTAAAAGTTTACCTGTCTTTAAATGTGCTCATGCATTTTTTTAAACTTTATGTTCATCTTTTTAGTATCAATATTTTTCTGGTGTCCGTAATAATATTTTATAAAATGGATTATTAAAAATCTCTGTGAAATTTGCCTGCAGGCAAGCTTGCAATTCAAGAATAATTAAAGTGACAGTTTAAGAGCAAATTATGCAAGCTAGAGATGTGCGGTGGGTTTATTGTCACTCTCAGCTCTGTACTCTGAAAAAGGAAAGTGATTCAGCTTAATTTTTCATCAAGTAGCATCTTCCCAGGAGGCATTATGGAAGAGTGGAGTATGAAGGCATATTTCAGCTTTCCCAAAGTGATGGCATAAACAGCATATGGTGTTCATATTTGTGTGTGCGTGTGTGAAAAGAATGGACAAAGCTCATTTTTCCTTCTTCATTGACATAATTTGAGGAAATCACTTACTGCAAAACAGTAAGTTTGTTAAATAAACTAAATTTCCTTCCACTTTTATTAAGAGCATTTTAAAATCTCTTGAAGATTATAGACTTTCATTCCATATACAATTTGATGAGTGGACAGATAAAGCTTTTTTTAAAAACTAGCCCTATTGTCACACCCCCCAGATAATTCAGCTTTCCTGAAATGTTATTCTTTTTGAGTTACATATTTTTAAAAAAATGACCTGCTTTTTAAAAATTTTGCGTTGGAAATTTTAAAAAGAACCAATTTCTCTTTTCCTGAAAACCTTGTGAGGATGTCTTATTTCAGTCAAAATGTCATGTCCGTATGTGTTGTTCATCTAAACATTCCAATATGGTCATCTTCATGACGGTCAGTCCTGATACTGGACAGACCTGTTATGTAATGAAGATTTTTTTTTCATTGTATACTTTGCATGTATCCAGAGACTGGGCTGTGATTGTGTGATCGCACAAAGCTTAGGACTGTCTTTCGGCTCAGAGGAACCCTCACGCTGTCACATTCTGCATGTATTATTTAATCAGCAGAGTGAGCTTGATAATTATAATAAATGCTAACCTCTGTGAGTGCCTACCATATGGCAGACACAGTACTAGGTATCTTATTCACAATTTCTTATTGAATCCCAACTATGTAAAGTTGATAAAATTATTTATCCCATTTATAGATGGGGAAGCTGAGGCAAAGAGAGATTAAATTTTCCCATAGTCCTACAGCTGGTGATTCTGAAATTCAAACTCAGGTCTTGCTTCCTCAGAAGCATTTTGTATATGCATTTTGATGACTGAGACTGGTGTTAGAAGAAACCCTAATATTCTTTTCTCAGTCTCTCCCGAAGTAGCAAATTTAGATTTTTTTTGAACGTTGTCTCATAAGCACTTTGGGGGGACAGTATTCTCCGTATCAATGTTATTGCTTTATTCTGGCCTCCTTTTGAACCTGGTCTGAGGACGCCAACAAGTTTGACAGTTTGGCCTGGCTCGACCTAGGAGACAAGCACAGTGTGAACATATATGTAATAGACACTAGGGACATGAACACATTCTCCACTTCTGGCTGCCTGTCTGCATATTAGTGATCACTACCTAGGCAAATACATTTGGAAGGAGAGAACAGACCTAGACAATTACTTAAGAACAAGAAAATTGCTATTAAAATAGGAGTAAGCTAGAAGAGTATGTGGAGGCTATATATAATTAGTCAGTTTTAATAGTAAATTCGGCTGTATGTGCTTTAAACCTACAATTTTCTTGTCCTCAAAATATCTTCATGATTGCTCTTTTTCGACAGCTCAAAGAATAGAATGAACAAAATTAAAAATACTTTCGTGGATTCCTTGAAAATTGAAAAAAGTGTGCTCTCAGTGGGAGAGATTGAGTCCCTATTTGAGAAAATAATTTTTCCAAATCATCGAGGGTGTGCTTAGATTAATTGGAGAGTATGCCATAGGATGGGTTAGATTCGGAAGTAATCGCTTAAAAATTAGAATGCACTAAAAGTATTTTCTCTAGATAAAACCTATATCAAATACTCAAATATTGTTAATGTTTTACTCAGAAGAATCTAAGCAGAAAATGTGGACTCTTTTATAGGTGGTCATGACCCAGAAATGCTATATTCTAACTTTTTTTAGTAACCCCAAATTATGGAAAAACTTGGGCTTTGGTGAATTTACTTCTTTCTTCTCTCTGAGGAAGAAGGGTGCATCTCTGTAACATATAATTAACTCTTTTTTTCCTCCCTATTGGGAGACTGAGGCTTGGCCAAGGAGATGGTCATGGTGTAGGCTGACCTTTCTCCCTGACATAGATCATATTTTTCCTATACTCATGAGCGCGCATAGGGACTAACTTGCCAAATTCCACACAAACGTAAATAGAAGATTTTTATTCAGATTAGACTCCAAATTCCAAGCTGTTTTCCCCATGGAATCAGACTGGCTTTCATCATCTGACCTAGGAAAATATTTGGTACAAAGCTACAGCGAAAGAAAACGGTAGCAGGGTTTCCACTTTAGCATCTAGTGTGTTATCAGGAAGTAACTTAGGCAAACCCTCACCATGGATTCTGTGCCTCACTTTCAGCTGAGACGTAAAATAAGATATGGTAATTGCTCAAAACAACACAGCCTCTGGAAACATCACTGGTGTCAGTATAATACCCATGCATGCCGGCTCACTAAACTGATCATCACCAGAAACTTTTGTATTCAAGCTGAAAAAACACGTGTGATTTGCTTGAACTTTGTCACGTGTTCCAGCTCCTGTGGATGCACACACAGCCCTGGTGCAAAGACAACTTTGCTTATTCAGAGTTCGTCAATATTGATGAGTTGAGTCTTCTCTCTTCTGCCAATTTGTGTGTTTTTAATGGTGGTTTCTGGCTTTTTATTACTACTACTTATTTCAATCTACTTTGAATTAGCCAGATACTGCTTCAAGTAGAATGCAAAATCCATATAGTGGTGTACTTTCTTTTACCCATCCCATTATCTGTGCTCTTATTGTCCTATATTTCACCTCTACGTATGTATTAAACCCTGAATTTTTTTTTATTATTTTGCCTTTCAATAGTCACTTTTGTCACTTAGGCTTTTTATTTTATATTTATTCAAATAGATATTTCAAGCACATTTATTAATATATATCACCTCTCGTGAAAACGTGAGATGAAAACATAAGCAAAAGAAATACCTAGAGTATTTCTAAGGTAATGACAAGTACATGCTAGCTGGCACCAATCTTTAGTCCATCCTGATGTCAGAGATAGTAAAATGTGAAATAAGACACATGTAAACTCCTGTATACCCAACACTTGTCTTAAAAAATGGAACAATTCCTAATACTGTTTAACCCCTGTGTATACCTATCTAGTTACATCCCCTTCTTTTCACTTAAGAAATAACTACTAACTGAGTTTTGTGTTTATCATGCCCTTGTATTTTTCTACAGTCTCAATAAATATACAATAAAAAGTTTATTAGTTTTGTTCTTGAACTGTTCTATAAAATGTAACAATATCATATGTATTTGGTGATTCACTTCTTTAAATTTACATGGTCAGGCTCAACCATGTTTATGCCTGTATCTGCTAGTCATTTTTTTTAAGATTTTTCTTTGTTTTTTTATCTACTTTTGAGAGGGAGAGACAGAGAACATGAGCGAGGGAGAGGCTGAGAGAAAGAGAGACAGAGAATCCCAAGCAGGCTCTACACTGTCAGCACAGAGCCCGATGTGGGCCTCGAACTCATGAGTTGTGCGATCATGACCTGAGCAGAAACCAAGAGCAGATGCTTAACTGACTGAGCCACCCAGGTGCCCTCTGCTACTCATTTTTATTGTTGTATAGTGTCCCACTGTATATGTGTACCCAAATTTATATGTGCTCCTCCCGATAGAATTTGGGGTTGTTTATAGTGATTTGTTATTACAGATGGTTTTGCTGTAAACATTTTTTTCATCTCCTAGAACATAGGAGTTTCTCTTGATAATATACCCAGGGATGGGATTGTTAGGTCTAAACGATAGATTTGAATACTCTGCCCAAAAAAGCTGCTGAATACCGCCCTCCCCCCAATCCTCCCCTGAATATCCTCTCTGGGAACATGAGTGCTTTCCTAGCTTGGTCCACGGGTAGAGCTAAACTCTGTGTTCAGGTATCTTCAGGAAGAGGAAGATGAAAACAAAGAGGTGGTGGTTTTTCCTAGCCTGACATCTGTGAATTTTTAAAGTCATATATTTGGAAACTAAAGGCAGAGAGAAAAAAAGGCAAGGTAAATTGCTAATATTGTCTCTGCTGGGCATGGTGTGAGGTCGGAGTCGGCGGGAGAGGCAGGCAGGCTGCACTTGGAGAATAGTGTCTCAGGCTGCAGTTAGTTGAACTTGCAAAATCTGCTATGAAGTCACTACTAGAGGTTGGGACATAAAAATTCGAACAGAAGAGAACATTTCATGTTTCTGAAATTTAAAACGTACAAGAAAAGCTGGGATTGGCTCTGCTGGTATCTGACTCTGAAAGTTGGTCTTTTTATTACAGCTTCCTGTATTGGTTCTTAAGGTTACTGTCTCCTTGGTGTAAGATACTCTGTTAGCAGGGACTTCGGCCTTTTACCTCTCTTGTCTTCATGATGACCTCCATATTGTTCCCCTCACAGTCTTAGACACAATGTATACTTCTCCACCTTGTGTTGGAATCAATGAATTTCTGGTAGAGATGGCGTAAGATTTCTTCAAGAAAGACCCAGTCCCACCAGGTCACTTACTTGAAGAACCCGAACTAGTTGTAGATTGGCTTTTCCTGAGTTTGCAAGATGTCCTCAACTCCTTTTTGGTAGGTCTGTGGCTGGTGATTTTGCCAGGAGAGGAGCTGTGTCTGCTGGCCCTGGGCTGCACTGCCTTTTTCCTTTAAGTTTTCTCTAGTACTTCTACGGTTAGCTAGGGAGCAGCTGGGGAATGATTTTCAGATTGACTTGTCCTCACCTGTCCTGCAGTAACTTTCACTGCTGTGGTGAAGAGAATTCTTTGTGCTGGGAGTTCCTTTTTCTTTTTTCCTCCCTTCCTTAGAGGCTTAAGTCTTTGTGGTTCCCACTCCATTAAATCACTTAAATCTTTGCTCTACGAGGTTGAGATAAGGGGTCCCTGCTCTAGAACCTTAACGGTTTCTGCAACATGTTTTATAGCTTTGCAGTCACACTTAGGCGGCCCTTTGGAGAAAGACTGGCAGCTTCACCAACATGCTGGAAGTTCCTGCCGAGGATATGCTTGCTGTACCCACCATGACCACATTAACATGGGGACATGTTGATAGTACACACCAGGGTCAGGGGTCTGTTTCCTCCTGAACTGTCAGTAACTGCTCATGCCATCGCTCCTGAATGTATCTGTCCTGGGTCCACACACTTGGTTGCTCTCATGCTCATAGTACCTGGTTCTGGGACTCTCGAGCTCCCTGATGCTGTTCCCCTTTCCTCCTATAGCTGAACAAATTAGGAGCTTCTAACTGGAAGAAGCTTTGAGTTGATCAAGAGTAATCTCCCATCTGTTGCAGGAATTTCTCTAAGGTACTGCTGTCAGTTGATAATTTCTGTTTTGTGTGAACAGTTTCAGTGCCAGAAAGAGTATTATTACAATAAGTACTCACACTTATATTCTGCATACTTGCACTAATATTTTTACTAAAAGGTTCCTAGAGGTGCCTGGGTGGCTCAGTCGGTTAAGCGTCCGACTTCGACTCAGGTCACTATCTCGCAGTCTGTGAGTTCGAGCCCTGCGTCGGGCTCTGGGCTGATTGCTCGGAGCCTGGAGCCTGCTTCCGATTCTGTGTCTCCCTCTCTCTCTGCCCCTCCCCTGTTCATGCTCTGTCTCTCTCTGTCTCAAAAATAAATAAACGTTAAAAAAAATTAAGAAACTAAAAGGTTCCTAGAGGTTAGACAGGGTTCGAGGGATAAGCACACTTTACGTTCTGATGGCTACTAACAAATTATATATGTGTGTCCACTCAGATTAGTACTGATCTGCTATCATAATTTGTATGTCGTATTTCCAAGTCACGCCAGAAGCTTGCCACTGCCCCACACTTGGGTGTTTCCGTTGGGTGCCCAGCTGGCGTGGTCCTGGATCTACCTATCATGGTCTACTTGTGGTCTGACAATTAGGAGCTTTCCCCAAATGGGCAATTGGTGGGACAGAGGTTTAAGCAAAATGTGTGAGCAGTGGCAACCTACAAACATAGCGTAGCAGGATTCTCACACAGAGAGTCGTGACACTGAGGCTTTTCTTTCCAGAAGCAATTTTATTCCTGCCGGCACTGCTCACTTAGGCTCATACCTGAAAAACTGAGCCCCAAAACGCTACGTGGCATAGTTTTTTAAATATATATTCTACTTCTTTGTCTTCCATATATGGTAACTTACATACATGCAGTCTGATTAAGTGGTCTTGTGTTACAAGGTCGTGAGGGATGTTGTCACCTATGGGTATAGCCAGGTTGCCTTGAGGTTTTTGTTTTGTTTTATTTTGTTTTGTTTTGTTTTGTTTTTTTTTTTTTTTTTTCTGAGGGAAGGGACCCTACCACAATAGCTGCTGATTAACACCAAAGGTCTTTAGGAAATTCAAGCAAAGTTACCTGGTCAGTTCTAAGATCTCTGTAGGCTTCTGCTGCTGCTGCTGCTGCTTCTGCTTCTTCTTCCTCTTCCTCCTTCTCCTCCTCCTCTTCCTCCTCTTCTTCTTCTTCTTCTTCGTCTTCTACAAGATTTATTTATTTTTAAGAGACAGAAAGAGACAGAGCATGAGTGGGGGAGGACAGAGAGAGAGAGACGGAGACACAGAATCTGAAGCAGGTTCCAGGCTCTGAGCTGCCAGTACAGAAACCCAGGCAGGGCTTGAACCCATGAACTGTGAGATCCTGACCTGAGCCGAAGTCAGATGCTCAACCGATTGAGCCACCCAGGCACACACATTCCGCCCCCCCCCCCTTTTGTTTTTTGGCTTGTGCTTTTTCTCTGGGTGACCCAGCCATGTCCATGTTGATTGTGGGTTGAGCCAGCAGCCTGGTGGTAGATGGTGGAAGGAGAGGCCCGTGATTGCACTATTCACAGTAACCATCGAGACCCAGTTATTTACATCAGTCACTTTTCCTTTGGCTGACCTGTATAAAGATGGTTTCAAACATTGGTGCGTTCTTGAACACACCATTCCTTCCCTTATATCGTTGTTTAATGCAGGCCCGCTGTTAACGTATTGAACGTAGCACTAAACTATTGCTATAGGCAATGTAGTGCAATAACATAAATATTCATGCATCTCTCTTATTCAGACAGCTCTGCCTCCTACAAACCACAGACCCAGTGATGGGGAGTGGATCAGCTGCTTCCTGCCCTACCCATGGTTCTGTTTTTATTATGTACTGCTTTCTTTTATCTGTTGTCATCATACTCTTTCTTTCAACAGCCATCCCCTTAGGGTAGGGCCCATGTCGGCTTTCACAGAGCACAGGTGGATCCAGATGGAGACAGGAGTGAGGTATTCATGTATCGAATTAGTTGTTTTTTTTTTTTTTTTTTTTTTTTATAAAGGCATCAAGAAATGAGAAAGCAGCGTTTAAAATTACTCCTAGCTTTACCCTTTTTCTGTTCTTCATTCTCTTGTGTAGTTAGACGTTTTCATCTGGTATCAGTTGCCTTCAGCCTGAAGCATTTTCTTGGGCATTTCTAATGATTCAGGTTTACTGGTGATGAATTCATGCAGCTGTTTATCTGAAAACAAACAGCTCCTGTTTATCTAAAAATGTTTTTGTTTTGCCTTTATCTTTGAAGGATATTTTTACAGGATATAGAATTCCAGATGATACTTCTTTCCGTACTCTAATCTTTTTTATTGTATTGTCTTTTGATTTACATTGTTTCTGATAAGAAGTCGGTGATAATATTTGTTTGTTCCCCTGTGTGTAAAGTGTCTTTTCCTTTGAGTACTTTTAACATTTTCTTCTTAGAATTTTCTTCTTCTTTCTTCTAGAAGAGTCCTAGATGTGGTTTTGTGTTTTCTTGTTTCACATCAGTTAACCTTCTGTAGATTGATATCTTGTCATTAAATGCGAAAAATTTGGGGGGAATTATTTCCTCAGAAATGTTTTCCTGGTCCAGTCTTTTTCGTTCACCTCCTGGGGTTTCACTTCTGTGTAGGTTAGATCACTTGATATTGTCACAAGGATCATGGATGCTCTTATTCTGTTTCTGTCGTTGCTTTTCTGTTTAATCTTTTTTTGCTCCATGTGCTCTAGTTTAACCTGTCTTGCAGTCCATTATTTTTCTTTAGTCTGCTGTTAAACCCATTCAGTGAATATTAGATGTTGTGTTTTTCATATTTAGAATTTCATTCAGCTCTTCACAATTTTTTCTCTGTAGAATCCCATTCACTGATATTATTCATCAATTCTTTTAGTGTTTTGAATATGTCTAGAATAGCACTTATACAGTCCTTTTACCTTAAATCCAACATCTTTGTCATCTCTCGATCTGTTTCTTTTGGCTATTATTTTTCTCCTGGTTATGAGTCACATTTTTCTGCTTCTTTGCACATTTTTTTAATCGTATACTAGACATTATGGATACTACATTGTTATAAAGCTAGGTTTTCAAATCTTCCTCTAAAGGATGTTGAGCCTTGCTCTGGAGAAGCAGTTAATTTTTTGATGGTTACACTCATCCTTTGTGGAGATTTTTGAATATTTGTTGGGGCAGGTTTAATGAAATGTTGACTTAAGGACCACTCTAGGCAGTTTCTTATATGGTGGCCTTTCTGGGATCTTGACTAAAATGCCTTGTTTTTGTTTGTTTGTTTGTTTGTTTTCAGTATTTCTGGCTGGTTCTTAATTCTTCTATCTTTTAGCACCATGCATCCTCCAAAATCTTACTTCAGCCCAGAGTCTCAAGGAGCTGTTCTCTGCTAAGCCTCATGGAGTCTTATTTTCAGTCGACGTAGCTTAGTATTTGGCCAAAGACACAAGGTAACTCTTGAGCAGGTTTCTGTGGTTCCTTCTTAGCCCCTTCCTGTCTGGTACCCTTACATGTAACTTGAAGCCACCTCAGCATCTCTATGTTGTGATCTTGGTTGCCTTTCCCTAGTGAGCTTGTGGTTCTGTTTGTTCTCATCTTGCCTCTGATTAGAAAGTTCCCCAAAGTCAGTGTGAATGTAGAGCTCACTCTCTTTTCTCATCTCTCAAGGGTAATATTTTTGCCATATCGTGATCCAGTGGTCGAAGACAGTTGCTGTTCATAGTTTACATGTTTTATGGTTGCTTACAATCAGATGGTAAGCTCAGTATCTGCGATTTTAGTATGCTGTATCTTCAAACCTGATTTCGAGTCCAAACTCCACAAAATTTTGGTGTTGTGACCTTAGACAAGTTTCTGAAATTTCCTGTGTCTTGGTTTTCCCATCTTTTAGAATAAGGTAATGGTTCCCAATTAACTAGAATGTATATAATATAGGCCTGGCACCATAGTTCACTAATAGCATAATGTATATACCACCTTTCTCCATTTCCTTATTACATTCATCTTGGCATAAACGCATTGTGCTTCATTGAAATAACTAACCCTTTCAGTTTGTTCTGAATCTTCGGGAACAGAGATTTAAAGAAAAAAAAAAAAAAAAAGAGGCTGCTTGGGGAAAAGTCCTGAAGTGTTTAAAATCCCATGTTTTATATGTCCCTGTACACTAATACTGTGATATCTTGCCAGTCACAATCTTCTTCTTGGAATATAGAGAGCTGTTATCTTCCTGTGGCTTCCAGAATAACCTATAGTATGCCTTAGGCTTAAAGAGAGATTTTGCCTAAGTATGTTTCTATGTAGAAGTCTTCAAAAGTGTTCAGGGACAACTTAGTGTGGCAAGATAGGGATGGTGTAAAAAACTTTAAAAACTCCTCTCTAGAGTCCACAAGCTTTTACAACAGTCTTATTTGAAGGGTTTTTTTTTTAATTTTAAAAACTGTTCTGAAGAATCAACAAATTTAGAAACATGCTATATATAGATCGCATTGGTGCAAGGTAGAAATACTTCGCCAAGGATTTATGATGTATTTTTGAGGGGTGTTCAGTTAGAACACCACAACAGCCATTGAAAATACATTTACTTTAAGTTGCCCCATCGATTATAAATAGCTTACTGAAAATGCTCAGAAATTACATTGAAACATGACATTCTTTTTGAACAAGAGGATATAGTTCTTGAAGATGTTAAAATTGTTTTATTCTATAAACACATTGTTCTTGGTATTCATAAATTGATACATTCTATACACAGCGGGAAAAAATATAAGGAAAATTATCCAGTTTTTAGGATAGTAGTAAAGCTTGAGGAAAAAAAAAATTAAAGTTTGTTCTTCTTTTCTTTTTTTAAAGGTTTATTTATTTTTGAAAGAGAGTGCACACAAGTAGGGGAGGGGCAGAGAGAGAGAGAGAGGGACAGAGGATCAAAAGCAGGCTCAGTACTGACAGCAGTGAGCCCAATGTAGGGCTCGAATTCATAAACCTGGAGATCATGACCTGAGCTGAAGTCGGATGCCCAACTGACTGAGCCACCCAGGCGCCCCCAAAAGTTTGTGCTTAACAATAACAAGTGGATTTTGCTTCTCTGGAAACTCTAATGAGCCAAAAAAGAGTCTGTGTTTTTTATCTATCTACCCTTCTACCATGGGGTCATCCCATTATTGGTATTAAGAAATGTTTATCAAAAAGTTACTATGTTCCAGGCCCTGTGCGAAGCTCAGAAGATGAAACTATTAGACACGTGGATAGTTTCTGTTCACCTTGCAGTTTACAGTTCACCCAGTAATACAGAAACTAAAAAATGTACCGTGCAGAAGTCTGCTAGCAGAATTGAAGAATGGTACAAGAATACATAGCAATGAGGCATTCTAGTCTGCAGGGATCAAGGGAAAATATATTATTTTAACTGAATTATCCAAGGGGAGAGAAATGCTAAAGGTCCTACCAACTGAGAGAGTAGCAGGTATGCAAGCCTGGAGGTAGAAAAGTATGACTGGCTTAAGAAAGACATTTGGAAGGTCATCAGTTAGAAAGTGATGGAATGTTAAGACTAGAGATGTAGATGTGAATGAGGTTTGGAATGTCTTTTAAGGAGTGTGCACTTAATTCTAAAAGCACTATGGAGATACTGAAGCATTTTAAGCACCAAAGGATTTATCATCTGATTTCAAGTGGATCATCCTGACATGACCAGTACCTGTAGACTTCTATATTAAAATAGAATCAAATTTGGAGATATGCCACCAGGTTGCTGAACCCAGATTAACCTAGCAAGATCCATTCCCACCTGGATAGAAGACTGCAATGTTTTGTGGTTTTAGGCTTGCTATTCATCATACCCATCAAAGTCTTGAGACCTAGTTACTGTCTTTTTTTTTTTTTTTTTTTTTTTTTGGCTTAATGAGCCACCTGGTCAACATGGCAGGGTTCTACCTTAATTTCCAGTGAATCTTCCAGTTTCCCTGTCCTAAACCATCCAACCCAGCCTCATTGAATAGAGTCTGCCATCTGCCTATTCCTCACATCCTTCTAACTTTTTCAGTAGTGCATGAGATGATATTTCGTTATTTCCCATCATGATATTTCATAATATTTCATGATATTTCATTATTTCCCATTACTGTCTAGGGCTTTGTGCAAAACTGGATGCAAAACAATCCAAGTTTTGTACACTGAGTACAAAAATTGACTCAAACTTTGTACCATTTTGAGTCAATACTACAAACAGTATTCAGACCTAGGATTCTCAAATGTTTGGACCTAATGTCAGAACACATTCTTGTTTTCTTTTGTGGATACATACTAGGCAGAATAGTTTTACTGTTATTTCTTTTCTGGAGTTTGGGTATGTATGTATGTATGTATGTATGTATGTATGTATTTTTAAAGTTTGTTTATTTATTTAGAGAGAGAAAGAGAATGAAAGAGAGAGAATATCCCAAGAAGGCTCTGCTGATAGCATGGAGCCTGATGCAGGGCTTGATTCCACAAACCCTAAGACCATGACCTGAGCAGAAATCAAGAGTCAGACACTTAACCAATGGAACCACCCACGCGCTCCTGGAGTTTGATTTTTATTTTATTTTTTAAATAATAGGTATGCTGGATATACTTTTTCAAACTGTATTCTCCCTTTTCCCATCTCTGCTGATTGGTATTTTCCAAACACTTGACCCCTTTTTCTCCTTAAATGCACCTTAGGAGGAGACCCATGGTATATGTCGTAACATTAAATCTAACCTTATTGAATGTTGATTTCAGACAGATAAAGTCCGCATATTTTTACAACTTCCTGAGTTCTATAAGCTGGACTGCTTGGCAATACACCAAAGCTCCAAAAGACTTAGCCCTTGAACAGTGTGGTCCTAAAATTTCCCCGGAAGCAGCAGTGATATGTAACATAGTCCAAATGATTTATTTCATGGGAGACTGAAATCGTCCTAAAGCACTCATCAGGTTCTTACCATTTTGAGTCAAAACAAAGCAGCAGATTAGAAACAATGGAGCCTACTGATATGAGAGGAAAAGAATGACAGCTATCAACAGAGGAAGAACTCCAATTTACTTAATGCAAGCTCAGAAAATATAAAGCATTGTAGAAGATATATAAAGCAAAACTCTTAGCAATTTAGTAACGCACATTAACAACGATGAGACCAAGTCACCAAGAAATGGTTATATTTTGAATTATGTATTCTATTGAAGAAGTTGTTGAAATGTTGGTATATTTTATTTAAAATATAAAATGATTTCTATTATAAGTGGCTAGAGTATAAAGAGGCAGTACTGAAAATATTAGAAAAAGATGAGTGGAAAATGCTTTGGATTTTGGACTCATTATTTTTAATGGCAGCAATATGTTATGTTCAACTCTGTTTCTCATGTAAGATGTGAGTGTTGTAAATAAGCCAAGGTTTAGTAGAAAGATGATAGACATAGGTTTATAGTCTATAGACTTGGGTATTCTGATTCTGTATCCTACCAGTTGAGTGATCTCTAGGAAGATATGTAAACTGAGCCTCAATTGCCTTATTGGTAAAATGAGAATAATTAATAATCACTTTGCTGTAATGTTCTAAGGATTAAACACTACAAATAAACTGCCAATACCTGACATATGACTGCTGAATAAATAAGTGCCACCATAAAAGGTGGCAAAAATTGTAAAAGGTTTTAATTACCCTTAAGATAGTTTTACCCATCAGGAGACTCATTCTATGGATATTAAAACAAGTTTCATGCAAATACTCCAAGGTATCTTCTGAATATTAGTTGCTTTACATATGGAAATGATGCCAAACTTCACATATCAGAGGCTCTCGAGTACATTAGGAGTTTAGACATTCTGCAGACAAGGGCACCAAGGTCCAGGAAGGATAAGAACCTTGCCTGAGAGAATACAGATAATAGCAAGTTTGTATCTCCAGCCTAGAATATTTACCAAGCCTCTCGCCCTTCAAGGTTCATTTGGCATCTCAAACACCTTGCTGAGCATTTCTACTTTGTGTTCTATCATTTGAAATTAGCACAGTAGTGGCCTCTAACTTGTATGTGCATGACTTAGACAGAAGTACTTGATAGGGGGTGGTGTATAAGAAAAGTACCTTGATACTGCATTTAAGCAGGAAACCTATCATGCACTTGTATTAGACTTAAAGTTCTTTTTTTCTTCTGGGAATGGAATGTGAATCAGTACTAAAAAATCTTTCCCAGCCACCCTTAGCAATGTTACTGAATTTACCCATCATTTTTGTCCAAATAAATCAGATCTAGCTATCCTCGTTTCGTTCAGTGAAATTGGTATGCTTCCACCTTGACTTGACAATTCAGAATCATCCTTTTCCTTACCTATTTCCTCATTCTTCTCTACATCCACTGAGCCATTAAGTTTGTTGGTGCCCCTTGGAAAACATTTCTTGTGTCTATTTCTCTTTACGTTCTTACCAGTATGGCCAGGGGCTACATCTTCGCCAGGTAGACTCGTGCCAAAATCTTCTATTGGTGGCATGTCCCACACTTCTCTCCTTCTTTGCTCTTTTGTGCACTGTTTTAAAACACCTGTTTCCTTTTGTCACTGCCTTGTTTAGAGTCCTTTACTGGGTCCTCCTGGCCTGTAAATGAAACAGACTCCCAGGACAAGCACGCATCCCTTCTTGCTTCTGATGTATTTTGTTTCATATTATTGTTCTTTCTAATTTCTTATGACAAATATTTAGTTCTTTTATTCTTTGAATTCTTTTTTCTTACATAAATAGAAAGTGTTTCTGAGGCCTCTATTTGTGATTATGAATCTGAAAACCATTATTTTAATGAATGAATGTGTTCAACACACTAGGCTGCATTGATATATATATATATATTTTTAATATATGAAATTTATTGTCAAATTGGTTTCCATACAACACCCAGTGCTCATCCCAAAAGGTGCCCTCCTCAATACCCATCACCCACCCTCCCCTCCCTCCCACCCCCCATCAACCCTCAGTTCTCAGTTTTTAACAGTCTCTTATGCTTAGGCTCTCTCCCACTCTAACATCTTTTTTTTTTTTTCCTTCCCCTCCCCCATGGGTTTCTGTTAAGTTTCTCAGGATCCACATAAGAGTGAAACCATATGGTATCTGTCTTTCTCTGTATGGCTTATTTCACTTAGCATCACACTCTCCAGTTCCATCCACGTTGTTACAAAAGGCCATATTTCATTCTTTCTCATTGCCACGTAGTATTCCATTGTGTATATAAACCACAATTTCTTTATCCATTCATCAGTTGATGGACATTTAGTCTCTTTCCATAATTTGGCTATTGTTGAGAGTGCTGCTATAAACATTGGGGTACAAGTGCCCCTATGCATCAGTACTCCTGTATCCCTTGGGTAAATTCCTAGCAGTGCTATTGCTGGGTCATAGGGTAGGTCTATTTTTAATTTTCTGAGAAACCTCCACACTGCTTTCCAGACCGGCTGCACCAATTTGCATTCCCACCAACAGTGCAAGAGGGTTCCCGTTTCTCCACATCCTCTCCAGCATCTATAGTCTCCTGATTTGTTCATTTTGGCCACTCTGACTGGCGTGAGGTGATATCTGAGTGTGGTTTTGATTTGTATTTCCCTGATAAGGAGCGACGTTGAACATCTTTTCATGTGCCTGTTGGCCATCCGGATGTCTTCTTTAGAGAAGTGTCTATTCATGTTTTCTGCCCATTTCTTCACTGGGTTATTTGTTTTTTGGGTGTGGAGTTCACAAGTATGAAAACGATTTCTAGCAATGGTAGTTATCCCTGCATCGGGATAGAATTGTTACTTTTATTATAAAGAAATCATATAACATGAGATCTACCCTTTAAACAAATTTTTAAGTGTGTAGTATGTTACTATTATCTGTAAGCACATCACGCTCTAGAACGTACTCATCTGGCATGATTGAAACTCTTTCTATACCTTTGAACAGCTACTCTAGCCACGAAAAGAGGGGGGAAATGCAAATGCATATTAGTAAGTGAAAGAAGCAATCTGAAGAGGATACATACTGTGTGATTCCAACTATATGACTTTATCGAACAGGCAAAACTATGGAAACTGTGAAAAGATCAGTGATTTTCAAGGGTTTGGGGAAATGGAGGAATGACAAGGCAGGCACAGGATTTTTACAGCGAAACTACTCTGTATGGCGCTCTGCTGGTGGATACATGTCATTACATTTATCTACGTCCATAGAATGTACAACACCAAGAGTGAACTCTATGTGAACTATGGACTCTGGATGATAATGATGTCAGTGTAAGTTCATCGGTTGTAACAAACACATCATTTTAGTGGGGGATGTTGGTAATGCGGGGGTGCTATACATGTGTGGTGGCAGAGAGTATAGGGGCAGTCTCTATATCTTCTCAATTTTGCTATGAGCCTAATACTATTGTTAAAAAAAAAAAAGGTGATTTATTCACCACTATTAGAGTATTACCCTTATATATCATATATTTGACTATTTACCCTTCCCAGGGAACTTTATAGAGTGCTGTTCAGCTCCCTTCCATTATATCTTGTGGGACTCCCTTTAGCATTAGTTGTAAGGCAGATCTACTGGTAATGAACTCCCTCAGTTTTTGTTTATCTGGGAATGTCTTTATTTCGACTTCATTTCTGAAGGAGAAAATTTTGCTGTGTTTGGTATTCTTCATTGGCAATGAAGAATGAATTTGGCTTTTTTTTTTTTAATATTTTTTGTTTTTCTTTGTTGATATTCTAGTTTTATTCATGCGTCATCTTGATTTAGTAGTGTCTCTTTTTTATGTTATTTTTAATTCTTAGGTAAGTCATATACTTCTATTTCTTTAGGAACAGTTTCTGGAGATTTATTTAGTTCCTTAGGTTGGGCCACATGTCCCTAGTTTTTTCATTTGTTTTATTTGCTGGGATTCATGAATTTGAAAACAACAGCCACCTCTCTTAATCTTTACAGACTGGTTTCATACAAAGGAGGATCCTCACCACTGGGCCTGGCTAGAGATTTTGGGGCCCCTGAGGTGTTTTAGGGGTGTGATGTGACTTCTCTGGGCTTGTGCATAGAGTTCCTCAATTAGAGAGGCCTTGCTCGTTTCTTGTTCAGGAGCTCATAATCTCTTGTACCCTCTGGTGTCTGTCTGTCTGCAGCGCTATAAGCTATTTGCTTCTACAGCAGCAAGCTGCCCCACTCTCCCTCGTTCTCAACAGTGAATACCTGGCTCCCTGTTGGAGCCCAAAGTCAGGGGAGACAGATACTAGACCCTTGGGCAGCTCTCCCAAAAGCTGGATCCCTGGATGCACATCTCCCTGAGGGAGAAGGCTTGAGTTATGCACCTTCTACAGATCATGCCCATAGCAAGCCCTCCCCACCTCCCACCACCTCCCAACCCCAATCTCCTTTGTTCTCATTGACCCTCAAGCATCCAGATTAGCTCATTTCTCTCCGAGCTTGAGAGCTTCGAGTGAGGCGAGACACAAACCCGTCCCTCTGTCAACCCTCTCGAAAGCAGGAACTTGGGACACATACTCCACACTTGTCTTTGTCCCCATGGAAGAAGTCCTAAGCTAGGGAATTCTCTCCCAGTGCTAAGCTTGGGTCAGGGGCTTGGTGCCCATAAAGTCAAATTGTTCTTTCCTGTTTCATTGTGGTTGGTTCTTCTCAGCTTTGTGTTCATCTAGGCTGCTGCAACTTCTTAACTGGAGTATGGAAATCTCATAAAGCTATTTTGGTCTGTATGTTGTTGTTAAATCAGTGTTTCTCCACGGGCCAGTGAAGGCTGGGATTTCTACTCTGCCGTCTTGTCGATGCCACTTCTTTTAACTTTCTTCTTTAATGGTTAAGGTATTGAAGGCTTCACATTTTCTTCTAATCAGTGCTTTCACTGTGACCTATAGGTCTGTGGTGGGAGGTATTCTCAGTTTCCTTAATTTCTAAATACGAATTATGCGTTTAACTTTATTTTTTATTAAGAATCACATAAGGTCTATATCTTAATTTTTAAGGATTCGCTTATATTTGGTCATTTGTTACTTTTAATTCCTGTTTCCAAAGAGGGCTATGATCAGAGAATGCAACTTATGAAATCTCAATTTTGAAAATAGGTTAAGATTGTACTTGTGACCAAGTATGTGATCAATTTTTGTAAGCATTCCATGAATATAATGAAAATCTATACTCTCTACCCAGTGAGTAGAGAGATATTTCTTTGAATCTGTGGTATCAAGTGTACTGATATCATTAAATTCCTATGCCATTTTTTCTTCTAGTCAATCCAGCTATTAGAGAGTCATACTAAAAATATCACACTTTAATTTAAATTTTTACCACATTGTCCTTGTGTATCCTATAGTTTTTATTTATGTACTTAGATATATTGTTAGGTGCAATAAGAATTTGTGTCTTGACATAACTTTCATATCACTTACGTTTTTACTTTCTTACAATCATTTTATTCCATTTAGCATTTTTAACCAAAACTTCTACTGTTTTTGATAAAAATATTGTCACTTCTTATTTTTTTCTCTCTTTTGGCTTCCACTTACCTTTCTCCTTATTTTCAACCTTTCTTTAAATGTGTTTTTTTCCTTTTTTTAAAAATTTATTGGGGCGCCTGGGTGGCTCAGTCGGTTAAGCGTCCGACTTCAGCTCAGGTCACGATCTCGCGGTCCGTGAGTTCGAGCCCGGTATCAGGCTCTGGGCTGATGGCTCAGAGCCTGGAGCCTGCTTCTGATTCTGTGTCTCCCTCTCTCTCTGCCCCTCCCCAGTTCATGCTCTGTCTCTCTCTGTCCCAAAAATAAATAAACGTTAAAAAAAAAAATTAAAAAAAAATTATTTTATTTTTACATTTATTTATTTTTGAGAGACAGAGAGAGACAGAGCATGAACAGGGGAGGGGCAGAGAGAGAGGGAGACACAGAATCAGAAGCAGGCTCCAGGATCTGAGCTGTCAGCACAGAGCCCGACTCGGGGCTTGAACCCAGGAACTGTGAGATCATGACCTGAGCCGAAGTTGGACGCTTAACCGACTGAGCCACTCAGGCACCCCTAACGTTTATTTTGAGAGACAGAGGGGCAGAGGGGGAGAATCCCAAGCAGGCTCCATGCTATCAGTGCAGAGTCCCATGCAGGGCTTGATCCTACCAACTGTAAGATCATGACCTGAGCTGAAATCACAGGTCAGACGCTTGACCAACTGAGCCACTCAGGCACCCCATTAAATGTGTATTTTTAATAAGATGTGACAGAGTTTTACTTATATTTCACCTATTCACCTGATGGTCTCTGTTTTTTAATGGGAAAAGCCAGTTCTTTCATAGGTATTGTATAGATTGATATAATTTAACATCCGCAATTGATGTCTATTACTTTTTTAAACCATTTGTTTGCTTTTTTCCCTTTTGTAGTATTTTTTTCTTTTTTTGATCAAATTCTCATTTTCCCCTTATAGCTGTAGAATTTTTATTAAAGTTACTAATATTCAAATGAAGAAAATATTGTGTTACAATGAATATTAATAGCAACCTCACCAGAAAAAAAGAGACGTGAAAAGCAGTGTGAGGAGCTTGTATATGAAGAGGAAAGAGTAGCTCAAGCTACTTGGCTTAAGTAATTGAGGATGTGTTCTGTATTATGTATAAAAACTTTAGGTTCTGTCTAAATCTGACCATCTTTTCCCCACTCCATTATGAGCTGCCTCCCGGAATCTCTGTTGAGTCATTCAACATATGGAGTGAACAAAGTGCAGTTTCTGGCTTCAGGGGCCATTCACTGGGTGCGAGGCTGGTAAATTTTATAGCTATTGAACTAAATAACCCCAACATTCCTTCCAGCTCAAGAAAGTTTGATTCTATAAAGATCCCTGTCTCCCCTGAAACAATTAAGAATTATATATCTGGTACTCTCTTCTGAAATCTTAATGAGAAAAATCAGGAGAAAAGGTATAGCAATGTGCATTTACTCAATGATTACTCAAGATCTTTCACCTTTATTACTTTTCCTCCAACTTATTCCTTTTCCTCTTATTGTCTGGCAACTCTCCCAGCTCCATGGAGCATACCCCACTAGAATCAGAACATAGATTTTTACTGTGAGCCTTGGGCAGCAAAATGAAGTGAAAAGCTGGAAATTTCCAAGTGAATTCACTCCGCACTGGTAGGAAAACAAAACAAGTATGAGAAAGTCTTTTTAAAGTGTGGATTTAAAAACAATAGATAGCGTAGCACATTATGATCCCTTCAATATTTTTTATTTGGATATTTAAGTAGTACACTTACAACTCTAAGAGAGTTAAGGGGGCTTCCTTGTGATTCTCAAAACCAACTATACATCCCTATCTCCTGGGCTGGTTATTTTTAGATGAGGATTTTTAGACTGTACTCCAGAGAGTGGGACTTAGTAGATTTCACTTGAGACCCATGAATCTGTATTTTGGAATTTCCTCTTGAATTGTTCTGATGTATTCAAAGTTTGAGGAATTACTGAGAAAAATGTAAAACTCAATTTGCTGTTTCTTACTCTAAGATTTTTATGCATAACAATCTCATGCTCAGAAATTTTGACCACTTTGAACGAACTGTCCGTCCAGTATGAATAGTTTAATTCCAGTCAAATAAGTATTGCAGCCCATGTATCAGATATAAAGCACTTGTGAAACTTTACTGAAAGCTCCCACAATCAGCTGTCCATCTTAGAGACAGCCTAAAACCTGAAACAGAGTCTCTGTCTTTGTTTAATTAATTTTAGCAGATTTCATGTGATCATGTTTTTGTCAGATCACATATATAGATATATAAAATATATACACATATAATGTTATATATTATGTTATATACTTATAAATACATAATATTGTATATATTTATATATTACATATGTATTTTTTATATAAGAAGTTTATAAGACACTAAGAATGTAAAAACCTCAAAGCTGCATTAAAGTTGAACACCAAGTAACCTTTTACTGTGCATTGTCACAAAAGCCAAGCACAGAACAGAAGCACAAAAATGCAACACTGATTCAGACGTGTTATTGCCCGTGGGGCAATACACTTAATCTACCCCTTGACGTGCCAAAGTGCATTGACTTAAAGGATTTGGTGATAACAGATATTGCAAACATGGGTGGTCAAGAAGAACATGAAAATGCAAGCTAAGGTAGATTATTGATTACTTATGGCAAGGCCATCCATTTTGGTCTTCTATTTGGAGATTTAACTATATATATATATATATACACATACACACACACACACACACACACACGTGTGTGTATATATGTGTGTATATATACACATATGCGTATATATACACACGTGTGTGTGTGTGTGTGTGTATGCAATTGATGCTACTATTTGCATAGTTTGAGACTGCAATTTTACTCTCAACATATGTCATATATATGCAGATTGAGTTGCAGTTAGCAGTCTACTAGTAAGCACATAAATGGAATGATATGAACTGAAATTACTTGCTGTAAAAGCCATCTTTTCATCCACACTTTATCTTTGTTTTGGTTTAAGATATGACCTTGCTATCCTCTCCCACTCCTAACTTTGTGTAACGAACACTTAAAATGTTCAGAAAGGTAAGGAGCAGTTATTAAGCCATAAGAATAATTATTATCAAGGAAGAAAAACAATCAAGTTGTTTAAAGGAATTGGACCTTAAACATTTTCATTGTTGTTCAGTATATCCCCACTCTTCTTTTTAAAAAAAAATTTAATATTTATTTTTGAGATAGACAGAGCATGAGCAGGGGAGGGCCAGAGAGAGAGAGAGGGAGACAGAATTCTGAAGCAGGCTCCAGGCTCTGAGCTGTCAGCACAGAGCCCCACACAGGACTGGCACTCACATACTGTGAGATCATGACCTGAGCTGAAGTTGGACGCCCAACCGACTGAGCCACCCAGGTGCCCCATGACCCCATTCTTCTTAACAAGTGAAGTATTGAAAACATATGCATGAGTTGTCCCAGGGGTCTTGAATGATATTTTTAGTGTGTAATGCATAGGGCAGCAAGTTTATAGCTTACTTTCCTGATCATTCACTTCTATAAAGTGGATGACTTATAGTTTTTTCTTGGTACTTGATAGGCAAATTGATTTCAACATAGTACTTTGAATATACTCTGTACTCTGTATACCCTGTAGCTTTCTAATAATGAATTGCTTTTGTGTAGAAAGTGAAGTATCTTGGATGATACATTGACATCTTGAGCCACATGGGTTCTATGGAATGTATTACACAGTAGTAAGAGGGCACCGAAGATGTCTGAAATTACCAGTGGCCCACTTCCGCCTCAAGTACACTCATGTTGCCCATTCAGTACAGCTCACTTGAGTAGCAGGTATCTGCGAAGTATTTGACCAAGTTGGTGTTCCTGTGAGAATGATAATGGTTCTTAGGTTAGAGACACTACAGGCAATAACACAGCATGCTAAGTAAATGATTCATCAGGACCTAGGGACTTTACGTTGCCTGAGTGTCCTAGATCGTATGTCTTTAATCTATACTTTGACCCTTTATTCCTTCAACCAGACAGAGAGGAATTATTGTAATATAAAGAAGGAAATTAATTTTGAAAGGGTGTTTACTGGGAAAAACAGGAAATCTCCTTTTCTCAGAGGGAGATGGGATACTTATAAAATGATGAAGAACAAGTGAGGGTTGTATAGATTAAGCACCAAAATAATGATACAGAAAATTTGTGCAAAGAAAGGCTGGTGAGCATGGGAATGTTTGAGAGAGGATGTGGGCCCACTGTTGAGCCTTTAATTGTGAAAGGGACTTGGATGAATGGAAGGGGGTAGATGAGAGAGAGAAGGAAGGGAAGTCTATGGAATATTAACAGCATAGACACAAGCACAGAAATATTACATCCCTTGGCCTATTTAGAGGCAACTTAGAAATCTGTTTGGGTAACTGGGTTTTTGGACAGGAAAAGGGAGAAACAAGGCTGGAAGGGAGGTTAGGACCAGAAAATGAGCAAGAGATACGAATAGACAATTCAGAGAACGAATTTGAAATGCCAATTAGCATATGAAAAAACGTTCAAAGTCCTATTGGTTGAGGGAATGCAGATTATCAAAGTTACCATTTAAACCCCTGAGGTAGGCGAAAGTTTAAAAGATCTAAAGTACTTACTATAGGAGGAAATGGAGGAAGAGGTGTGATGATAGAGACACACACGCAGTGTGCACTCACATCTGGTCTTCTCTCTTTTGTTAAAAAAATTATCTGAGACGTGTTGACACACAGCATTACGTTAGTTTCAGATGTACAACCTAGTGATTCAACTTCTCTGAATGTTATGCTGTGCTCACGACAAGTGTGGCTACCATCTGTCACCATGCCACGCTATGACAATATCATTGACTATATTCCCTATGCTGTGCCTTGTATTCCCATGACGTATTCATTCCATAACGGGGAGCCTGCATCTCCCACTCTGCTTCACCAGTTTTTTCCATCCCTCTACCCCTCGCCCCTCTGGTCTGCTCTCTTGCTGGACACGTAGGATTGCACTCCCTTGCCCTTTTGCAGTTTCATGGGGCAGTGCCACACAGTCTGGCTAATCACTGGACAATATGAGTAAGTGTGAATTCTGTATCAGAGCACTTAATCGTCATTGCAGGTAGCCTGTCTCCTCTTTTCACCTGCTATCCTGATTGCGGATGAGACTGTACATGATTGAGGCTTCCAGACGATTGTTGAGAAGACAGCCCATACACAGAAGCTTGAGTTGCTTCATAAAGAACAATTGGCTTACAGAATTGTCTGGACTCAGACCCGATTTTACATGAATGAAAAATAAATGGTTTTTGTGTTAGCCCCTAAAACTTTGGGATTGTTAGTTGCCACAGTATAACTGAATCTACTCAGGCTCATCCCGGTATTTTCCTACATTGATGGAAGAAGTGTGAAGAGTTGAGCCTCTTTGGGATGTAATCTAATAGCACCTACTAAAATAAAAGGTACATAAACCTTTTGGCTGATGAAATTCACTGCTGGGAATTTATCCCATAGAAATAAAAGTACCAATTAGTAAAGCCATTACAAGGCTACTTATTCTAGCATTGTTTTTTAATGGCCAATAAAAGAAAATGCCCCAAATCAGGGAATGTTTCCATAATTATGCTTCCTGTACCCAGCTACACATCACAGTGTCCTGGGCAGTCCTGTAGAAACAATGAGTTTGTGTTCGAGGGGTGACTGGAAGAGTTTTATATAAGACATAGCTAGGTATGTACTCTGATCCAGCTTTTGGAAATAAAGATAAAAACAATGATTAAAAACGTATCTATACATACATCTCTGTAGGATTATATGAGTATGGAGGAAAAATGGGAGAAGAGGCATATTACATTGTAGGTATTGCTTACCTGGGTAGGTAGGGATGGTGGATGGATTATTGACACAAGAGGAGAAGAGTATATAGGTCATCCTTTTCTGATTTCATCCCGCTTCCTCCCTCCCCCTCTCATGTATATGTTATATATAAGTAACTATAAGGAAAATGTTCTTCTGATCACAAGGGGTGCACTGATTAACAACACAGCATTTTTCAGAGGATTAACCATGAGTCTCAATTCATCCTGGCACAGCCTTGTAAATAACCCTCAAGGCCATGAATTATATATTGGAGGAAACCTGGAGGAAAAGATATTTTAGATTTCAGGGATTCCCTCCTACACGCTGTCCTCCAGAGTTCCTGCTTCATATCAGTTTAATATAAATATCCTATTTTAATATCAATATATTTAAAATAATTTTAATTTCCTATTTAATATCATTTACTTATTTTTTAAATTTAATATTGATTTTAATTTGTACTTCTTAAAACACTATATTCCTCGCTTCTTCTATACGTGACAGAATCTAAAAAACACATGCGGCCCCTGGGTGGCTCAGTTGGTTAAGTGACTTTGGCTCAGGTCATGATCTCGCAATTAGTGAGTTCGAGCCCTGTGGGGCTCTGTGCTGACAGCTCAGAACCTGGAGCATGCTTTGGATTCTGTCTCTCTCTCTCTCTCTCTCTGCCCCTCCCTCACTTGCCCTCTGTCTGCCTCTGTCAAAAAAATAAACATTATGTTCCCCTCTCAAACCTTGGACACTATCCCAATGTAACTCTTTTGGTCATTTTTTTATTCTTTGTATTTTTTTCTTTTGCATTTCAAAAACATAAAGTTTACCTGCAGCGTTTTTTTAAGGGGTAAACAATTGATCCCTCCATCTAAGAGGAAGGGTGAGGATTCTCCAAACCAGAGTTCTATGTGTGTTCTCTTACAACATTCTGACAACATACATTGTCTTGGAACATCTGAAGAATATAAATGCTGTATTCCCAGGGCACATTCCCATGGATTATTTTCCATGTCACTTTGATTTTTAAATATCCACTTAATTATGTATTTTGACATATCCCTTTCTTAAATTCACACACAAATAATGAAGACAATCAGTTTTAATTTTTAAAGATTTACATAGTTTTAGTGTCGTTGGCCGATGCCAACCATTTGGGTTTGATATGGCTTACACTGATACACAATTTTAGGCTTTCCAGAATAAATAATTACAATAAGCAACAACTTTACTGACACAATAGCTCATCATCATTACTACATCATGATTTAAGAGGCATCTGGTCTGAAAATATTTGACAAACGTGAGCTAATTTCAATATCTTTCTCAAGAAACTGGCCTTGTAGTGCCAAGAATTTTAGTCAGTTTTGTGAATTCAAAGAAAGAGCTATAAAAACAGGTTACTAAGTAGCATGCATCCTGCTGATTCCTTTGTTACTTGACTGAGATTTTGTTTTATAACACTGATGCTCGGAGTATTTGAACAAATATTAACACATTGCTAAATATAGACAATGCAAGCTTCGTAAGAACAGGGTTCCCCCCACTGCTTTACTGATTGGTTCATTACAGCATACAGAAAGTAAACCAATAGCTAGCACGTAGTAGGTGCTCAACAAGGTTTTTTCAAGGAAATAAAATACAAATTAGAAAAAAACCCTGAGAAACAAATATGGTAATGAGTCTGGAGTGGGGTTCAAACCAGACAGACTGTTGAATTGTGGATTTGGTGGCTGGGTTGGATAGAACTTTCGGAAAATAATCTTCAGATGGTTTGAAGAAGGGTCCCGTCTTCCAAATTAAAGATCTGGTAAAACAGTCTCTTTAAATACTGTGGTAGAATACACATAAAGGTTATCATTTTAACCTTTCCTAGGCTTGCAGTGCAGAGGCATTAGGCACATTCACAATGTTATGCAACTGTTACCACTACCCATCTCCAGAATTCACCTTCTCAAACTGAAACTCTGTACCAATTAGGCAACTCCCCCTTCTCCCCTCAACCCGCAGCCCCAGTAACCAATATTCTGCTGTCTGTGAATTTGAGTATTCTAGGTGGCTCAGAGAAGTGGAATCATAAAGCATTTGCCCTTTTTTGTCTTGGGTAAAACTTGGTAAAACAGTTGTTCTTAAACCTAGGCAAAGTATATACACTAGGTAATTTCTTCCAATTGAAGAACAGATCATCGCTTTTATAAATAAAACCTTTTGTCCCTTCTTAAGAGTTTTCCATCAGGCCTGAGTTAAGTGCAGCCTGTAAGAAGAAACTCCTTAATTGGAGTTTATGATAAATGCTTAGTTCCTGCCTCACTTAAGGAACAGTAAAGGCTCACACGCTGAAAATGACATTTGGATGTTGGTATTACTGGAACTTCTGGGTGTGTTTGTCATGTCAGGAAATTGTTTACTATCTTTAAGGATGGAAAGTTTATCAGACCTAATGACCGTTTGGAGCATTTCCCAATAAGAAAAAGTTGGTCACATTTCTTAGTAGCATCAATGTACATTTAATTACTTAGTATGCCTGTGGTATAATTTTTCTTCCCTCTAAAGGTAGGTCAGCACATTAGAAAGGTTAAGAATCTCATTCTAATATCAAAATATCGTTAATTAAATCCCCACACGAGTCCCTCTGGATTGAACTACATATATTGAACCCATAGAAGATTATACAGTGTAACCCTTTTACTTCTCCAAAGGAGTATAGCATATTTTCTTTTCAAATTATGATCTTTATAGTGCACACTTAGATCCTTTTTCTAGCTGACTATAAGATTTGGAAATTTCTTTCACAAGAAAAATGTCTCTGCGAGTGCATATTCCATTAATATTACCAACACTACTAATAGACCATGCAATGCCTTCACCCCTCAAAAAAAGATGCCCAGTGGTAGATTTTCATTTTCTGGATTTGAAGGGACAAAATCATAACCAGGTTTTCTTTATAGCTTTCAAGTCCCTTTACAATGAATCCTTGTGTAGACTATAGTGAAAGGATTTCAGAGTCCCATCAGAGAAATTAAGTGGTCCAATCCTGTTCCTCCTAGCAAAATTGTGCTCATAACGCAGTATAACTGACTTCCCAAGTGTACTTTGAAACATTTTTACTGTAGGTAAATTCAAAGTATAATTTTACCTTTCTTTATAGCTCCATTTGCCCTCCGGTGATCCATATGAAGTTCAGGCAATTCTATGTAGTTCTTTTAAAGTTTATGTGGTTTTCCCTGGGAAGAGTTAGATGTGTCAATAATGGTTGCCTGTTGAATTTTTTTATTGTGAATTCTAAAACGGTGTCTTGTATAGAATTCTCGTACCATTGCTGCCCACCTGTGAAAGGTAAATGTCCAAAGTTGCTTGATATAGATAATAAAGCTGCTGAAGATATTTTCAGAACCATCCACACTATTCCCTGTGGGTTCTGAACCAACTGAGAACCAACTGAGAAACAGATATAAATTTCAGGTACCAAATATAGGCTTTCCCCACACCTTGGAATATCTGCATTGAAGGAAAAGTCTTGGATTTCTGATCAGAATGGCTTTTTAAAATGTATTTCTACCCCCATCTCCCACCCAATCATTCAGTTACTGAGCAGCGAAACTCTACTCCCAGCCTCCGGGCTCTCACCTATCACTTTAAGATCAGAAAGCAGAACACAGTCACTCAGTGTGCTGGGTAGGTTGAGAAAAGAGGTAGAGTGGGTCACTCAACACATGAGCCCTGCCCAAAAGGAGGATATGGACCAGTGGATACCAGTCTCTTTTCTTCTTACCAGTCAGATGAAGGATTAGGCAAGGGTTAGTCACAAAGCAAGTCAGCTGAAAAGAGACACTGTCCAACACTTCAAAGAAAGAAGCATTTGCAGTTTTCTGCACAAGTCGGGAGGAGGGAAATGATAGCGTACCCAAAAGAGAACCATCAATGACTTTGTCTTTGTTGGCTTCTCTTTTTAAATCTTTTACTGCTTCTCCTCCCCCAAACCATCTACCTTATGGTATAAAGTATCTCCAGTGCATATAAATCTTTCTCTGTCTCATGTTCTGTGTGCTCTCATGCTTTACCTGCTAAACTGGTTATTAGTTGTCCTTTAGGACATGGTTCAAGCGTTAGTTTCTCTATTAAGCCTTTCTTGACTCCATCAGATAGACATGACTCTCATCTCCTATATCCTCAAGGCATGTTATGCTTACTTCACTCTACTTACTAACCTGTGCTGCAGTTACTTCTTTTGTGTCTCCCTAAACAGATGGTAAAAACATAGAAAATATGGCCTGTAATATGCTTTTGAATGAGTGAATGAGTGAATGAATGAATGAATGCTGAGTGAGAAACCCTACATCCAGGGTGCTGATACTAGTTTTGCGACTGACTGTGTTACTTCCATTCTTTTCATTTAATGAATATTTGAAGAATTTTTTATATAACTTTCACAGTTACATGCCATGGGTAATATACTTAATCCAATCAATACTGAGTTATCGGGCACCTATTCTACACGTGCTGTTGTGCTGTATGTTAGGTAAACAGTAGTTAAGGAGGCAAACACAGGCCTTATCCACCTGAGCTCAAGTACTAGTAGTCAAGAATGCAAAGAAAGCGAGGATGTTTCTGTTAGGATGTAAGCATGGTAATGGTGAATGCTATATTGAAGATGGAGTTAACATGTGTTCGATTCCAGACGTGGGAAGAACTATGGCCTGTCTGGATTCAGAATGGCTGAAGTGAAGATCTCCTGGCAGTAAATACCAATAGCTGCCATTTAATGGGCGCTCACTGTGTACCAGGAAGTGATCTCAGTACCTGCAAACATAACCATACATCGCTCACCATGATCTCACCTCACAGGTTAGAACAGCAGTGTAAGGTGAGGCTGGAGGTAAAAAGAGGGAACAGGTTACACAGAACCTTGCATCCTAAATTAATAAGCTTGAATTTTAGTTCATGGTAGTGAAAACCATTGTTGGACTTTACGTATTATTAGATTTATGTTTTAGAGAAATCTGTAGCTACCATGAGGAAAATGCATCAGGTAGGGGAGGGCAAGACTTTTGTTGCCCTGGGGATCTGGGGAGATGATGCCAATATTAGTTGCAGTCATTATTAATAGAGACTTTTGGTTTGAAAGTAGTAAATGATCAAAGAGATGGAAAGGGAGAAATGCCAAATTGGATGATTCACCTGATACATGGTTTGAAGTGTGCGGGTAGCATAACAATTAATGTGATAGCTCTGGAAACAATTTGTTCAGAAGGGAATACATTCGTTAGGAATATTGAGGATTAGGAGGTTTGAGAAGGAGAGGTATATATTCTGTTTTATTTTTAACTATTTTTATTTATTTATTTATTTATTTATTTATTTATTTATTTATTTATTTTTGCGGGGGAGAGCACAAGCAGGGGAGGGAAAGACAGACAGGGTCAGAGGATCTAAAGTGGGCTCTTTGCTGACAGGCTTGACAAGAGCCAGCCCAGTGTGGGGCTGGAACTTACAAACCGCAAGATCATGACCTGAGCCGAAGTTGGATGCTCAACTGACTCAGGCACCCAGGTGTCCCGGGAGGTATATAATTTTTCCCTATGTGTTGAACTTGAGGTATCAGTTCATCACAAGAGGTAGTATCCAAATTGTATTTGTACAGACCTGGAGAGACAAGTGAGGAAAGAGGCAGTGTGACGGAAGCCAGGGAAGAAGTGCTTTGAGAGCACACAGGAGAAACCCCTAATCTGTCATGGCTGGTGGCCAAAGAAGGCTTTCCAGAGAACATGATCTTAAATGATAGGCAGAATATCTCTTAGTATCACTTTTTCAAATTAAATTGAAACACTTGAACTTTAACCTTTCCGCAAGTTTGATGATACTACAATAGCCATTCTTTAAAAATGTAATAAGAATTGACATTTGTTGGTCAGTGAAAATGACTTTGAAATGCTACGATACTGTAGATGCCTTCCAAAATATACAAGAAAAAAATCAATGCATGCTTCAAATAGTTTACCATTAAATGTATTCCAATATTCTGAAGACTAAAATCTAATTTCTAGCAGATATGGGAACTCTTAATCAAAATATTTGCCTAATAGGAATTATAATAGCTAATATTTATTGAGGGCTCACCACATGCCAGCCGGTAATGTAATGTAGGTTTCTTACATGGATTAACTCATGTAAGGGTCCCATCAACGTCTTTTTACAGGTAGGAAAGTTGAGGCATATAAAGGTTAAGAGTTAAGTGCGAGAAGTCCCCTCAGAACCATGACAAGTTGGCTATAGAGTGTGCACCACTATTGATGATCTGTCTTGTGGCATGCTCCTGCCCGGTCCCTCCAAATAAACAGCTGATAATATTCTTAGCTGCATTGAGCCCTGACAAAACCATATTAATCGTGAAATTTGAAGGCATTAATTTTTAAACGTGAGATTATTTGGCCAAAACAAAATGGAAGTTTTTTTTAGTGCTTCACTCAGCACAATTAAAATAACTGCACAATCTTAACTGCTTCAAGTTCTGTTGTGGTTAGAGTCTGGGGATCACACAAAAAGCTGATTTGGGGCACTTTTAATCATAGCTGGATAACATATACCAGTAAAGAAAGTGTAAAGATAATTAAAATCCCAAATTTTTCTGCTCAAGTTCTAATGCTTTACTACCAAACAAGGTTATTATATAATCGAAAGATGTTTAAAAAGAGACTCAGAAGATGGTAAACACCAAGGTCCCAACAAACATATCCCTACATAAATAATGTTTAATCAAACATATCTTCTCTTCTAGACCTTTCCTTCCCTGTCTTGTTCCAGATAGCTACGAGACTCTAAAGTTAACTTTTAGTGGAATTATGTGAGTTATCTGCTGTTCTCTCCTCCAAGTAGAGCATAGAAACATAGTATGCCCTTTTCTTCCCAGCAAATTTTCCGTGACGACCATTTTTCACACATACACGAATCTATCCTTCCAACTATCTTTCTTACCTTTAATTTTCTTCAGGTTACCTCCTGAGCGTCTTCTTACTTCCCATTTCCTTTGTCTCTCATTCTTTGTTCCAGGAATTTAAAAATTTGATGTCCATAAGGTTGACCAACACAAAAGCTACAAGTAGATACAGTTATACCAAGGAGAACCAAGGCCTTATGCTTCAAAGTGACATAAGACAATAACCAGACCACCCTCCTGAGCTCTCCATCAACATCTCCATTTACTCCCTCATCCTCTTTTAATTAAAACTGTGTCTCTATAAGCAGTAGCTCTCAAGAGAAATAAGCCACTATTTTTTTTTATTCAAGTTTATAGGTTTTTCTGTTTTGTTTCATTACTAGTTGCGAGAGAGTTATTTTTCTGCTGCAAATGTGCTGGGTTTCAGCTTCATTATGGGCTAAATAAGCTTTTATGTGTTGGCCATGGGACACACCCTACCCCCATTTGTAACACTGTTTTTATGGGAGAAAATGCTGTGAGTTCCACACAATCAATTTTCAAATGAACTGCTGGAGCATCACCTGTTTGACAGTTGGGACCTGCCTTTAGGGTTCTGACTCTGTCCCTGCTGGTCCTGGATCTGTAATGAAAGTTTGGTGTGTTTGGCTGAGAGGTCTTCAACCTCAGTTAACAGGATGCAGTTTCTCTCTCTTCCTTCAGCACAACATGCCTAAGTCTCTGACCCAAACAGAAGTCTATAGACACTTTGCACATGACTTTCACACCAATAGTATGGGATTGGATAAAGAAGCTTGATTTCTAGTCTTTTAGTAAATAAATATTTTACATGAAGAATTTCAACTTCACTTTTTTTTAAGAATCTTTTTTTTTTAATTTTTAACACTTACTTATTTTTGAGAGACAGAGAGAGCATGAGCTGGGGAGGGGCAGAGAGAAAGGGAGACACAGAATCTGAAACAGGCTCCAAGCTCTGAGCTGTGAGCACAGAGCCTGATGCGGGGCTCAAACTCAGGAAGCATGAGATGGCGACCCCCAGCCAAAGTCAGACACTTAACCAACTGAGCCCCCCAGGCGCCCCCCAGCTACATCTTCTTAATTAGCCAAGATCCCTAGGAACTTTTTTGGCATGGTCTCTTCTTCGTGTGTGTGTGTGTGTGTGTGTGTGTGTGTGTGTATACACACACATTATTTTTTATTTTTTCTATTTTGTTTACCACTTCAGTTCCAGAACATAATCAGATACTTGTAAATTATTGGACAAGCCTTCTTAGAAAAAGTCACAGCTAGGTTTTAATTAGTTATTCAATTTATTAGCTCCTATATAAATGTGTTAATAGAATAGGCTATAGTAAATTGATCCATTTGCATTAACATAGGCATTTAAAATGTTTTCCTGGAATAGAGAACACACTGTAGGCATGAGTGGGAACAACAGGAACCACAAGAAGGTTATTTAGCATTAATCCATGTGGGAGATGTTGAAAGCTTGGATAAGGATGGACATGGTGAAAATGAAGAGAAGTGGTTGGATTCTAGATGGATTCTGAAAGCAAAGCTGCCAAGATGTAGTGTGTCAGAGAAGAGAGGAGCCAAAAATGATTCAGAACTTTGTGCTTGACCAAGTAGAAAAATCAAATTGCTGAAAGTCTTCATAGAGAGTAAGTGGGATGAGACTGAGTACCATAAAGTCACTGTTGGATTTGTTTAGAGATTCCTACAAACCTTTCAGGTACAGACATTGAGTCAGAAATTGGGTATATGAATGTTAAAAATTCAGCATTAAGAGGACAAAGGCCATCTCTGACAATGGAGGATGTGCATTTTTCTGGAACATTTCTAAGGTCTAAGAATAGTGGTGGGTTGCTGGACAGGAAACTCTAGCAATAGAAGAGAGGGACACCACATTTAGAGAAGTTAAATGACCTGGAGGTCACCCTGAATGGCAAAGTCAAGATCAAAGCTTAGATCTATCTGATGAGCTTGGCAACCTGTTCTTATCCACTATAGTGAAGTGCCTCATAAATTATAGTGGGTTTTTTGGGGGGCTTTTTTTGTTGTTGTAGTTGTTGTTTTTAATGTTATTCCAAAGAAGGGTTCTGCTCTCTTTTTCAAAGCATTTTACAACCATTTTGGACACATATGCACACCTGATCCATGTATGGTACTTGTTTTCTCGGTGACATCATGGATTCACCAGACATTTAGTGCTATTTTCAGGTTTTCCTCTCATCCTGTATTCACCCTGTCGTCTAGATTTCTTATCCAACATAAACACACAATAGAAATGCTTTGATTTTGCACCCAGTACTAATGGACTGTATTGTATTACACCTAAATTCATATGTTGAAGTCCTAACCCCCCAGTGTAATCATATTTGGAGATGGGGACTTTGGGAGATAATTAGGTTTAGTGGAACTCAGGAGGCTGGGGCCCTCATAATGGGATTAGTGCCCTTATAAGAAGTGCCACCAGAGGGCTTACTCTCCTTCTGTGTCTCTGTCATGTTAAGACACAGTGGAGAAGACAGCCACCTGCAAGCCAGGAAGACAGCTCTTGCCAAGACCTAATCACACTGATAACCTTGTCTCAGACTTCTAGCTTCCAAAACCATAAGGAAATAAATTTCTGTTGTGTAAGTCAGCCAATGTGTTGCACTTTGTAATGGAAACCTAAACTGGCTGATACCCGCCCCCCACCCAGGAAATTACATGGAGTGCTTTAAACACTCATCTAGGTGCTATGTTATACCCTGGATTTAGTTTCCATATGTATAAAGCATTGAGAAGTTTACAAAGCATTTGCTGCATCTTTCCCTTCCTTAATTTGATCATGACAACAACTCTGTACAGGGGATGTGGATCCATGGATCATGGATCATTATAGAAATATAACACACTCATCCCCCTGGCCTCAACTTTGGTAAGTGGTGGTAAGGTGCAGAGGTGAGAAGGAATGTAACTCAACTCTTCTGATTTCAAGCCTTGTGCTCTTTCCATGACAAGAGGCCTCCCTACCACCTATTTGCCAAACAGTGATTTGGGGGAGAGGTAGTTAACAGTACAGCTTGTGGAGCCAAACCCTGAGCCTAAAGCCTGCCTCTACCTACTTTCTACATTTGTGACTATGTAGGCAAGTTACTAAGGTTTTTGTGTCTGTTTCCTTCTCTTAAAAATGGGATAATACTATGTGAATTAAAAGGATTAAATGAGTCTATTTATATAAAGTGCCTCAGACAGTGTTTAGTTCACATAACGCACCTTGTAAACATTAGTAATAAATAATATTATTTTTCTTATGATGCATTTCTGAGAGCTGCATGTTGTGTCCTCACCATGTCCTTAGTACAAAAGAGCAAGAAATCACTGTTTAACTTTCTCTTTCTCATGTGTTATTTTGTTCCACACTGATGGTTACATCTGATATTTATCATCATCTGTTTTATTATAACTCCAAAGATAAATTTTCCATAATTCCTCTTATGTACAGGCTGAGAGATATTAGTAATCAATTATGTCTCCTCTAATCGTCCTCATTATGGACTGCTGGGCAAAAAGCAGCTAATCTCTCTCTCTCAACCTTTGCCCTCTTTCTCTCTCTGGATACATTTGTCTATTGCTTACCATTTAATCATCATAAGATAAATCCTTCTCTCATTAAAAAACAAATTTATTTCCTCTAGAGATCATTATTTACTATTAGTAACTTTCTAATAATGAAGCCAATCCTTTCACTGGTTTGCTTTTACCTGCCTGTTCTATCCTATGGGATATTTTCATAAAAATTGATTTTATTTGCTCCTATTCTCATTCTTTCAACCGAGGAATGTGTTTTGTTAGTGTTATGTGCAGCCTGTTAAAGTTAGAATCCTTCTAAATTTGAAAACAGCCCTTTTATAAAATTTTACCCCAATCATTTTTCAAGTGCACCATGTTGGAAACCCTTTGACAGAAGATGGAAAAAGGCAGAGCCCCATTTCTGCTTTTAATAAGGATGGCTCAAATGGAATTGCATTTTAGCTGTAACTTGACATGTCAGAATATAAAAAAAAAAGTATGATTCAAAACGGACTGTTAATCACTTTAATAGAGCACGTCAGTATGCATATCTTTTGTGACTGTAAATATCAGCGAGAGTGTAATGGGTGCTAACACAATCTCTAGAGTGAACCTGCCTGAATCTGTGTCTGGCCTTCCTATGCCCAAGCTTGGTGACCTTCATCGTCTCTGGGCCTCCCTTTTCTCATCTGACAGTCATGAGACTATGGTGACAATTAAGGGAGTCAGATATGTGTTACCAGTGAGATGTCAGAATACACAGAAAAGCAACCTACAAGCTCTGTGGATTGATTTCTCATTTACACAAAGGCACTTATGGGTCGGGATAGGCCTGGGGGCCAGTGACCGTCCTTCAGCTGCTGAAAACCCAGACTGCTTGAATCCTGTAGCTCAGCCATCTGGACAGGCGGCCTCTGCTTTGCTGCAGCAAGGAAAGACAGACAGTAGAGGCAGGAGGACTGGGATGCACTTCACCGTGGCACAGCCTAGAAGTGACACATGCCATTTCATACGTCTCTGGCTAATGAAGAACTGCCCTCCCCACCGTAATGAGGAGAAAAAAAGGAATGTTTGTTAAACATCACTGGTTCTGCCCCAGGATATAAAATACTCCAAGCAGCACTGACCACAGAATAAGAACCCAGTTCATGTTAGCTATTGTTATTACCCATTGAGGAGCAGAATGTGATGCTAGGGTGTCAAGAGCCAGGCTGTGACCAAGGGCTGTTATTAAGTTCCAAAGAAAGGGAAGTAGGAAATGAATTTGCCTGTGCAGAGGAAAATTTTGTTGCTCATCTTGGGGTTCTCATCCCTGCCTGCTTTCAACTCAAGTTGCCTTTCCCGGTACTGCTACCTAAAAATCTTGGGTCATTAAAACAGCCTTCTTACCTTTTCATAATTCAGTGACCTAGTTTGTAAACTGGAGGTAAGTATAGCTCCTTCCTCAGAGGACACGTTAGAAATGGCTCATTGTTCTACTGTGGTAGATCACACATAGGAAGAGGTTGTTTTGGCTCTTGTTACTCTAGAATGTACAACTTGGTATATGCTCTTCATCACTTTTGTTCTCAGTTTCAACATATGTTATCTAGATGCTATGGTTGATAGTATCTCTAAGAATTCCTCCTTACTCTCTTCAACCAGTGACTATCTATGTAAATTTGAGTGGCTCTAGGCAGCAGGGGCTGTTTCTAACACAGGTGGGATGAATCTCACAGGATTCCCAGTCATTTGCCTTTTTCTTCCCACTGAGTCATTCCTAACTCCCAGGATTAAAGCTGACTTCAGGAATATTTTACTACCTCTAGCCCCAGCTTATGAAACTCCACATTGAGTTATTCTAGTTTTTATTCAACCCGTATTCATATTCATTCTGCTTATTAGCTCCCGCCTCTTCTAAAGGCACAGCCCCATGTGTCCCATCGCTTCATCGTTCAGATGAAGGCCATTCCCTACTTGGATGGATGGATTCTGTCTTCCTCTTATAAAACCTTTCACCAGCATAGAAGGTGTAACTCAATCCAGCAGGCCAGAGTCTGCTCTTCAGTGATAGCCAAAAATAGTTGTCAAAAATAGTTGCCTGTATATCTAGACATCTGAAGATTATTTCTTTGAATTCCCTAGAGATATGTTTAGCTCATTAGTTGAGAGATGCTGATACTTCACTAATGAACTGGTGACCTGGCCTATGGCAAAAACCACATGTCTACTGGAGTCTGCCTTGAGAATCTAACAGTTAACAGAGGGTATGGTCCAGGACTGTGGTCCAGGCCTAGTCTGTCCTGGTCACCTCCCTGGGATAAAACAGGCACCCATGATGTACTGACTCCAAGAAGTCACATGCATGATCTTTCGGAGTATCATTGGCCAAGGGATGAATTAATAAATGAGTTGCTCTAGCTCCTGCTCTGTAGTGGGGCATTTTGATGACCAGCAAGCAGTAGAAGAAGACACTTAAGAGGTAACACATCAAAGCAACATCCAGAAAGGGACTTTAGAAATGATTTCTTTTTGGAGCACCTGAATGGCTCAGTCAGTTAAGCCTCCAATTTCAGCAAAGGTCTTGGTCTCATGGTGTGCAGGTTCGAGCCCCTCATCGGGCTCTGTGGCGACAGCTCAGAGCCTGGAGCCTGCTTCAGATTTTGTGTTTCCCTCTCTTTCTGCCTCTCCCCCACTCAACATTCTATCTCTCTTTTAAAAATAAACATTAAAACTTTTTAAAAAGAAGTAATTTCTTTTTTAAAAAAACATTTTATTTTTAAGTAATCTCTTCATCCAACACGGGGCTCATACTTACAACCCCAAGATCAAAAATTGCATGCTCTACCAACTGAGCCAGCCAGGCACCCCTAGAAGTAATTTAAGGATGATTTGCACAGGTAGCACATATAAAGAATATTCAGTTTGTGAATCAAACAGAACTTGGTTCAAACCTTGGCTTTACCACGAACTATTTAAGTCATCTTAGAGTAGTGTTTTGATTCCTTGAGTGCTCTATTTCCCTGTCTATAAAATGGAAATAATGATATTAATGAGTTATCATAGTTGTGAAAGTCAGATCAAATATGGTAATAGTCCATGCTTAACATAGCCGAGTGACTTCAGTGGAAGCCACACAAACTGTCTGAATTGCCTCATTTGTCAGTGGGGGTAATAAGAGTGCTCACCACATAAGATCACTATGAGGATTAAAAGACAATAGTATGTTACATTAATTATTATTAGCCATTACTATAAATTACCCAGTTTCTTTCATAGACCCATGAAAGATAGGAGTGTTAGCACTCAACCGGGCTGTGGTCCCGGGCCACTATTAGGTTGCAGTGAAAAGGAACCAGGAAAGTTTTTATTTGAGTTTAATGATGATAGTTTGAGTTGTACCAACAAAATCCCTGTGGCTCCACTACTAACAAAGTGAAACCACTGGCAAAATTCTTATAAAACAGAATCAGTATCTTTGATCTTCCCTCTGCCTGGCTGGTCTTGGGTAACTGACCACCCAGATCTTACTATGCTTGCGTTTAGTTGAGGGTATTGAATGAGTTGATTTCTGAAATTCTGTGTGGCTCTAAAATTTACTGAATGTGTAGCACATACAAGCCCATAGCTCATTATTTGTCTTACACCTTGAGAAACATTTTTAAGCCTTAGTTTGAAAATGTTTTAAGCATGTTAGACTAGCCTAGACCCTTGTAAATTAAGTATTTATATGCATGAAAACATGGGAGGTAGAAAAAATTATAGAGCTATTTGTTACTATATTATTGTCTCAGTATCTAACATACAGAGGTACTCATGAATTTCACATTTTGGCCTTTCGTATTCTTTTCAATTTTAAATAATTTTTAATGCTTTCCTTTTTCTTCGTGAACTTCCTTTCACCTTTTTTCTTCTCTACATAAAACAGGTGCTTTAATATTCAGGTGTAAAGCTGTATTGCTTGATGAAAGTAGAAAAGAGAGAGAAAACAGCAGGAATCCAGACCTGCTTCACTGGGCTATTAGGAAGTTTGAAGTATTATTTGAGTTCCTCCTGAAAAAGGTGGTCCGGGTCAAGTATTATTAACTTTCTGGTTTTGTTTTTGTTGTGTGTGTGTGTGTGTATGTTTGGCGGGGGGGGGGGGGGGGGGTAATAATACAACTCACTCAGACTCCTGGAAAAGGATTCTCTGCTTATTATTTTTGTTTTTTGTCATTGAAAGTTTTTCAAATGCTACACAAAGTCCCTGAAAATCTAAATGGGACAAAGTTACATTACATATTTTAGAGCCCAGTACTACAATTATGCTAATGTAATTAAGCTTCATGAATATAGTATGCAAATCAAATTGTCAAGAACTATACCAAATAGAATTGTTCTTAAAGATAGAACAGATTGGTTCTGAAATTCTTATAAGGATCACTGTTTCATAAATTCCTAAGCACAGTATCATTTTGTCCGATGGAAAAAGCGCTTTAAGAACATCATCATCAATATTTAATTTGCTCATTTTTCTCCTTGGAAGTGACACATTTTGATGTAGAGAAGAGAAAAATTATGTGTGTTTGTAATGCAGAGGTTTAAAATATCAATATCTGGAAAGGGTTTGTATTATACCTTTTTTCCCAGCTTTATTGGAATATAATTGATATATTATGTAAATTTAAAGTGTGCAATGAGATGATTTGATACATAACAGAATGATTACCACAATAAGGTAACAGATCCACACATCCATCGCCTCATATGGTTACCTTTTTTTTATGGTGAGAATTTTTGAGATTCACTCTCTTACCAACTTTCAAGAATACCATACAGTGTTGTTAACTATACTCACCATGAAGTACACTAAGAACTTATTCATCTTATAACTGGAAGTTTGTATATTTTGACCACTTCCACTTGTTTCATCCACCTCCCACCCTTCAGCTCTGGTGACCACCAATCTGTTTCTAGGAGTTCATTCTTTTTACATTCCACATGTAAGTGGGATAATAGAGGATTTGTCTTTTTCTTTCAGATCTATTTTACTCAGCATAATGCCATCTAGTTTTCTGTATGTTGTTGTAAATGGCAAGAGTTATTTCCTTTTTACGGCTAAATTATATATATATATATATATATATATATATATATATATATGTGTGTGTGTGTATATATATATATACATATACATGTATATACACACACACATGTATACATGTATACATATGTGTATATATATATGTATGTGTGTGTATTATCTATATAATATATATATATCCCTAATTTCCTTTATCCATTTTTCTGTTGATGGACACTTACATTGTTTCCACATGTTAGCTATTGTGGGTAATGCTGCAGTGAATATGGGGACACAGATATCTCTTGAAGGTAGTCATTTTATTTCCTTCAGATACAGACTCACAACTGGAATTGCTGGATCATTTGATAGTTCCATTTTTAATTTTTTGAGGAATCTCCCCGCTGTTTTCCAGAGTGGCTGCACCAATTTGCATTCCCAGCAGCAGTGTTCAGGGATTCCCTTTTCTTCACTTTCTGCCAACACTTATTATCTGCTGTCTTTTCGATGTTATGCGAACAGGCTTTCCTCCAATTGAAATGTACCATGATACACCACATTACCTTTGATGAATAACAGCTTAAACAGAGATGTTCTATGTGGTGTTGATTTTTACCCCATAATAGAATAACAAAACAGCTGATTTGAGCCATCACAGTGACCTGAATTTCCTTGGCAGTTATCATCTCAAGGTCATCAAGAGCTATTTGAAAGGCCTGTTGAGGAGGACCATGGTGACAGACTAGGTTGTTTACTCTGCTTTGGGCCATCCTACCTCTTATGCTGACCCAGCTGTTATGTTTGGTTGTTTGCTGTGATCCCATCTCTGCTGATCACCCCAAAACCCCAGTGTCTAAGCCTTCAGAGAACTAGTGCAGAGCAGGAACATGGGGGAAACAAATACGGACAGAAAGACTGAGTTGTTGTGTGTATGATCTTTTGTATTCTATGATTATAAAATTAACATTTGCTCATTTCAGAAAAATAAGAAGTAAACTGGAACAAACAATGAAAGAAAAAAACCAACAACTCCAAACCCTCTAATCCTATCACCAAGAAGTCTTCTTTGGTATCATTTGAGTATTTGGTCCAATTTTTGTTACTTTTTTAGTGTAATACATACATTTCTGTTTATGTATGCATAGGTGTCTGTACACATATATGTGCATTCATAGTTTGTGTTTTTTAACTGAAAATAATGTCCTAGCTATTTTCTAATGTTACTTGACATCATTTTTAATCAGCATACCATTCCATCATATGAGTGTAGCTTAGTGTGTGTAATGCTCCCCCAGGGCTGGGCAGAGGGTTTGAGGTACTGAATGGCTAATCCAATGCTTCAGCTTTGTTGGCAGAGATTAAAGAAGGCAAGTGAGAAATCAACTCCCTGTCCTTTATAATTTTTTTTTTCCTCTCTCCATCAAAGTGGAATAGTCCGCGAGATGACTATATCCAAAAAATTTACAAGTATTCTTTGGGTACACCAAAAATTGTATTATAATTGGCACAATCTATGCTTCCTACTGAAGTTTAACAAAATTATGGATTTCACTTTGGAAAGAAGAATGAAACTCATTATTGAAAATATTATCTGCTCAACCAAAAACCATGATTGATTGATGGCAGTGGGTGGTGTTTGAATAGGTTACTCTCCATCACATTAATTAAATAAATGGTTTAATGGCACAGAGCTCTGTGTGGCTTATGTTGATTCATTTCTGCCTGAGGATCATCGTGGGGTTGCATACCTTGACATCTCCGCCAACCTTCAGTTTTGCAGTAATATTATTTTTAGGGTGAGTCTCACACTGGCTAGTAGTCTGCAACCATTCACCATTAACTGCCTGACCTGTGTGTGAGAAGATGAGGCCTCAAATGGTGATTCCTTTGTAATGCAGCATCTCTTTTATCCACAAATTCCCAGAGGCCTCCCTTCAATGGTTTCTATTAAAACTTTCATTTTCATTTTCTCTAGGCTGTTTGTGGCTGATAATAAATAGAGGTTTCCTTTCCAAAGGGACTAAAGTATACTGCTAAGAGCATTACATTTTACCAGTCTTTTTGTAGGCATTAGCCTTGCATTGTGAAGGATGCAAAAGGCAGACGACATTAGGGCTTTTTTGTTTCTTTCTCTGCATGAGATCTCCACCCACGATGTCTTTCCTGAGCTCCTGTCTTAGCTCACTGCCTGCTGCCCATTTGCTCTGGGCTGACCCTCTGAAACCTTAAAGCTGGCTACCCCATTCTGAAACTTAGCATCACGGTCAACCAGTTCTTGATATATTTTTTTCTCTATTTCAATTGTTGTCTCTACCATCTTATCAGTCACCTAGGCCTGGGAGTCCCGTATCTTCCCCTAACTTGCTCACTCCTTCCTCTTAATCAGCTGGAAAGCCCTGAAATTTCCATCCCGACATGTTTTTCAGATATGTCCTCTCCACTGAACGCTCTATTTCAGACTTGTTTCATCACTTGATTGAACTATTTTAGCAGGCTCCTAACTAGTTTGCGCATTTCCGTGCTTTTCCACTTGAAGCCAGTAGTTCCACAATGACTTTCCAAAAGTACATCTCATGTCTCTGGATAAAACACTTCAATCCTGACCAGCATCTGTGCCATATTTTCCAAAGTGTGGACTGCTAATAATCTGCCTAATAATCACCTGGAGAGGAGCATTGTGCAAAATTCAGCTTACTGTGCCCAAGGTTTTAGAATCAGAATCTAGTAGAAAAGAGCCCAAGAAACTGGATCATATATAAGCTCTCAAGGTGAATGAAATACGCAAAGCTTCTGCCTACCTGTAGAATACAATTTAAGTTTTGTGCTGGTTTATGCCTACCTCTGTAGATACTTTCCACTTCCTGCTTTCTGCCAGAAAACAGAGAACTGATCTCAACATCCTCAGAGATCACTTGCTCTCATATGTTTGTCTTTGCTCAGCTCATCCTTGGTAAAATGCCCTTTCCTGGCTTCTTTGCCTGATCATGACACAGTCAGGCATGGGGGTCTCCGCTTATCTTGATATTCAGGATGTGGTTCTCAGACCAGCAGTTTCCACTTCATGTGGACATGTGTTAGAAGTGTGGCATCTCAGCCCCACCCCTGATAATACCGAATAACAGTCTGCACAGAGACAGTTCTCAGGTAATCTGTACACATAATTCCATCTGAAAAGCCTGCTTTGGGAAAAGGTACCAGATCTCTCCATTTGGACAAAGTTCTGCTTTTTGCAAAGCATTCTGAGTACACTCTGTATACGCATCTGTCTCTTCCACTAGACTGTGGGCTCCTGGAGGGCAAGAAATCGTCCTCATTATCTCTATATTTTCAGTCCATCTTATTGTCTGTGGTACATGCAGTGGCTCAACAAATGTTTGTTTATTTAAACTGAACTGACCTGCAGGTCAGCCTGGAACTAAAAAGCTGGATCCCTGATGAAATGTCCTTTTGCACAGATTGGTTGCACTTCCATTTTTGGATGCTCTTGCTTTTGGCTAAGCTGATGCCATTTATGCCTCCTCTTTCTAAATTCACAGATGGTCTAGAGCGTTTGCTCACAGAGAGTGGATTGCTGCCCAATGTAGATTGCTGTGGGCCAGGCAGCTGGCCTTCCCTGTTGGTTACCAGCCAGACCCTGCTGACTGAAGCTTCCTTCGGGGACTGCATATTTGTTTCTTTTTCCAGGAGGACTCACTAGGGTTCAGAGGTGTGTGTGTGTGTTTGTGTGTGTGTGTGTGTGTGTGTGTGTGTGTGTGTGTGTGTGTGTGGTGCAGGGGAACTTCTGGTTATCAGGACATTGTCTCTCTCTACAAGTCTAAATTATTGAAGTTGCTTATGCCATTTTCACTTCAAACTCTAGCATGAAACCTCTGTGATTTGACTTCAAAATGGATTCCAACTGATAGCTTTCTATTTCTATCCTCTGTCTTGTACCATTATAATGCAAACTACATAAAGGTAGAATGTGTCTATTTTTGCTTAATATTATATCTCCTAACATTTAGCAGAGTGCCTGGCATATGTGTGGAATGAATGAATGAATGAATGAATGAAAGAGTGAGTGAATGAAGGACACATATCAAAGTGCTAATGTAGCGTTACAGTCTCAGGTACTTTCTCCTATATAGTTTTTATATTATTCTGTATGTATGTATGTATGTATGTATGTATGTATGTATGTGTGTATGTATTTGTGATAAGCATTATCTTTTTAATCCCCAAAATGCTTTCCTTAATTTAAATTGCTGCAAATATTAAGTTAGTGATTTAATGTAGTTAGAAACCCTAAAGAAAAACCATAGTGTGCAGATGCTATAATATGAAGGCCTCTGGACTAAATTTGGCTCACATATAATTATTTCCTTTTTTCTGGTCTTACATAGTTTATTTCAAATCATTTGAATATTTTGGATGGGACATGCACTCTGTAGTATATTCCAGGACCCAACATTGCTGATTATCTTACCTGAAGCCTGGTTTTCCCATTATCTTTTTGGACTGAAAATGTTTGTTTACATTGCATGGTGTACAGGGAAACACACTGTGTTCTAGCACCAGGTCTGGCATTTACTAGTTTGAGGATTTCAGGTAAATCACTGATAGATATGTTATATGTAAAACAGACATATCAATACCTGTTTAACAAATTGTAAGAAATTAATAAATTTATCTTACATCAACCAGACAATAGGTTGGGATTCCCCAAATCATTCATGGGCTCTTTTATTTTTTTGCCTCTGTAAAAAATTGAATGTATCAACATGGTATGTTCTTGTTATCTTTTTCATAAAGACTTCCTAGATCCTTAGAGTCAGAATTTATCTGTCTAACATCTGTTCTCCCAATTCACATTTTTTACTCCTTGTTTAAGACATTGTCATGTTCTTCCCCTTACTACTTGCTTGTAGGTACATGTCTGTTTCCTCTGTTGTATTTTGAATAACTTGAGGGCAGAGCTGTGCCTTGTCCTTCTGTCTTTCCTACAGCACCCAAAATATCTTGCACAAAGTAATACATAAGACTTGTATGTGGAATTTAAAAATATTTTGGTTAAAAGCATGGAACTCAGAATTCTGGGGCTTTCTACTGGCTCCATCACTTATTGGCTGGGTGATACTAACCATCTTAATTAATTTCCATAAGCCTAGATTCCTTATCTGTGAAAGTGTGAAATAGGGTTGGTAATAAAACCTATCTCCTAAAGATGCCATGCACGTTAAGTGAATTAATCTGTGTAAAAGCCTAACACTTACTAAGGTTCAGTATTTTATATATTTATTTTTATCTTCATATTTTCTTTGTGTCTGGTTACAAGCTGCCAAATCAGCCGTAATTGAGGAACTTGGCATTGCTAATCCTTTCCAACGATACATCTTCAGGAGAAGTCATAACTGATGCTAGAGAAGAACAGATTTTGAAGGCAAAGCTCTAACTCAAAAACCATAATTTTTTTTTTCCATGGGGAGTTTTAAGATGCAGGAGGTAACTTAACCATCAGGGTATTTTGGCTGCAGTTCATGACAAATAAACCTGTTATGGATAATTTATGTTGAAGCTGCTCATGTCGCATGGAAGAGGTTCAATTTGCGCAGCACATACTTCTTTATTACCAGATGATTCGTTGAAAATCACAATTTGCGGTTATCTGCCTAGTGGAAGGGTTGTTGGTCATAAAAACATCATAGAAGAAAATTCGACAATGAATATTATTTATGCCAAAGACATACATTTGTATTAGCTCCACACATCGCAATATGTGTGCATTAAAGTGATGACAGCACTGACATTCTAAATGAGACCAGAGGAAGGGTGAGTGTCAGCATTTCTGATAACCTGTACAAGATAATAGTTTCTGATACAAAAATGAGTTCAACCCATATACTGAAAGATACTTAATGACAAAGCCACATTTTGTGACTATTATTATTATTAGCAAAGGGAATACAGGGGAGAGGTAAAGGAAAGACAAAGAAGTAAAGAATCGCCTTCTATACCAGTTATTTCCAACATGCTGCATTGTTTTTCTGTACTTCCAATAAGCACAGAAAATTGACTCATTCTGGCCTCATGGGTGCAACCGAGTGCCCTCCAATAGTGTAGAAAAAGATGATGATGACACTTGCTAAGTAATAGTGTTTACTTTGCAATTAGATGCCTTGTATGCAACATCCTCTGTAGGTACAAATATTTCTTTCTTAAACTTCAACAATTAATGTATTTTATTTTGATACGCAGCGTTTTCTCCTTGTTAATTTTACTTATTGTGGTTTTGACTTCTTCACACACATGAAAGAAATTAGACCCACCATAACCTGTCCTAATATGTTCAAGGTGATACAAACGTGGCAAGGGGAGATGGTGGTCCCTGGAGAGACACATATACCTTGATTTACTCCATATTATATATTCTTCCTTAATCCGTCACTTTGTTTCCTTTAGATACAATCTGAAGTTCTGCCAGTGTAGGAGACATTATAGCTTTAGGGTGGGTTAGTTGAATGTTATGGTTATGTAACAATTTTTATTAATTCCTGACATACGCATTTAACTGTGTAAATATGAAATAATAACAAAACAATGTGAGCCAACAAACAAACGTCTTTAACATTCATTCTTAACTGATGTGCTAATTTAAAGCTTATCAACATTATTTCGTTTAATTCTCAAAACAATTCTATAAAACAAATCTTATTTGTATATATATTTTTTATTACAAAAGTGCACTTTGCAAAAAGAGGAAAATACAAAAATATGTAAAGTGAAACAATCTCTCCCTTCACTTCTGTTCTTCAATTTCCCAGAGGTATTTTGAATTTACACATTAGTGTCAATACTTCCAAGTCTGTATTTCAGTAAAGCATTTCTTTAATAAACTATTTGCAGATACCACAGTAAGTTATATTGCTGAAAATATTTGTAAAAGCTTTATCTTTTTATAGATAAATTATTTAATTATCTTTTATGTTACAAGAAATGCAATGTAGTGTCAGCTCTTCTGAACTCAGATTCTAAAATCGCATGTTAACAGCTACATATCATAAAATAAGTCAGCATTTTCTGAATGATATTCTAATTATTAAGAATACAATGGTACATTTCTTAGACATGTACACTACACATTAAATGTTAAAAGTCTCGAGGCACCTGGGTGGCTCAGTCGGTTGAGCGTCCAACTTCAGCTCAGAGCATGATCTCACAGTCCATGAGTTCGAGCCCTGCGTGGGCTCTGTGCTGACAGCTCAGAGCCTGGAGCCTGCTTCAGATTCTGTGTCTCCCTCTCTCTGCCCCTCCCCTGCTCCTGCTCTCTCTGTCTCAAAAATAAATACATAAAAAATTTAAAAATTAAAAAAAATGTTAAAAGTCTCCTAATATAAAAAATCTACACTGCATCTCTTAAAATGACATTATCTTCAATGTAGTTGAATTATTAACAATCACATTATAATTGTTATATAAGTCATAGTAACTTCTTAATTTTTTTTCAATCAGAGATGTAGTTGATAAAGAAATAGCAAAATGGCAAAAAGAAAGAACATAGAGATTTTCACATGTACCAAGGTTTATACCATTTTCAATGTGGAGTCTTTTTCGAAGTTGCAAGTTTTCCATCCGATGTCCTTTTGCTTCATCTTGAAGAGTTTCTGCTCTTTATAATTTTTTGTAGTACCAATCTGCTGCTTCTCGTAGTCTTTTTCCTGCAAATGTCTTTATTTCACTTTCTTTTTTCCCCCCAGTTGTATTGGGAGATATTTGACATGTATCACTGTATAAATTTAAGATGTACATGATGATGGTTTGATATGTGAAATGATTATCACAATAGGTTCAGGTAACATTCATCTTCTCCTGTAGGTACAATAAAAAATAAAAGAACAAGGAGGAAAAATTCTCCTGATGATGGAAACTCATGGAATTTAGTCTCTTAACAGCTTTGTTATATATCATACAGCAGGGTTAGCCCTAGTCATCATGTTGTACATTACATCCTCAGTACTTATCTCGTAACTGGGAATTTGTAGCTATGACCACCTTCTTCCCTTTCCACTTCTCCCCACACCCTCCCTTTGGTAACCCTAAGCCTGATTTCTTTTTCCACGAGTTTGGTGCTTGTTTGTTTGTTTGTTTGTTTTGTTTTTGCCTCTTATTTTAGATTCCACATATAAGTGAGATCATACAGTAGTCATCCTTCTCTGACTTATTTCACCTAGCATGATAAATTCAAGGTCTCTGCATGTTGTTGTAAATAGAAGAATTTTCTCATTTTTATGGCTGAATACTATCCCACTGTCTATATACTACAAGATTTTTATCCATTCATTCATCCATGGACACTTACATTGTTTCCAGGTCTAAGCTATTGTAAATCATGCTGCTATAAACATGAGGGTACAGATACGTTTTTGAATTAGTATTTTTGTTATCTTCGAATACATTACCAGATGCAGAGTTACTGGGTTATGTGGTAGTTCTATTTTTTAGTTGGGGGAGAAGCTCCACCCTGTTTTTCAGAGTGGCTGTACCAAGAGCCATTTTTTTTTTTGTAGTGCACAGATATCATTTTGCAGAAGAATATTACATGTTCTGTGATGTGCTGTTTTCATTTAGTAGTAATTCCTGGATATATTTCATTCTTGAACACACATATATGTCATATACTTCTAATATCATTCCAGTTTTACAAGTGGAAAACTGATGCTTTGAAAGGAGAAATTTTCCAGTATACAATCTAGCTGAGATTGCAGCTTGAATAAGTCTGATTCTAGAACCCATACTTATTATCACTATACATTTGTCTCTCTGAATATATTGTAAACACCTAATGGCAGATATTCTGAGGACTCTAAAATTATTTTTCAGAAGTTTCCATAAATTCATTTTTCCTGCTCTTTTGAATTCAAGAAGGTTATCGATGGTTCAAAATATATAACTTGAGTCTAAATTCTTTATAATGCTCTAACAAATATATTAAGGAATAGCACTAAACTACTTGGGACAAAATGAAATGGCTTTATCCATTTTAACAATTGTTTCTGTTTGTGAAAAAAAAAATATTTTTAACAGCCTATTCCATAACCAAAAGTAATGGTGAGAACAATGAGAACCTCCTATTTGATGAAACAGTTTTATTTCTTTAATGCTTGTCTGACTGGGATGGAGAGGAGATTGACATAGAAGCCTTTAAAGGACTTTAAAGAGGGCTGATAAAATATTTTATTCATCTAACAGTACTCATTGAGCACTTCCTATTTTCCAAGCTAGGTTCACACAACTAAACTGAGAGCCATGAGGATGATCTTGGTTTCCACATTCTGTTGGACAATTTAATTTTCTCGTGGTAATAGATGGAGATTGACTAAAAGCTGCTTTCAGCTTATTTTGAAAAGAGATTTGTGTAAATTACAAGTAAATTACTTACATACAAATTTCCATTGACATCAAACCACTCTTTCTTCAATTTTGCTTTTTGCCAGGTACTGAAAGTGTTCAAAGATATCATCCTCTAGTAAAAAAGATCTGTCTTTAAATACCCTGAACATCTCTTCATTTGTGCCAGTGAATTAACTAAGGCCCTCCATTAACCTGATACTTAATTTGGTATCAATATTCTTCTGAGAGGGACCAGTCTTATCTGGCTTAATTCTGGATCAGAAGTCCAAGAGAGCTTCATTATTATTCTTGTTTCTTTTAAGGTTCTACTTTGGAAACAAGGTGATTGAGAGGTGCATTCTAAGAGAAATCATCAGGATGAGTTCAGCCTCTCTTGATGATGATTTGAAAGTTGGTGATATTTTTTTTTGGGGGGGGGCTCGGGGGTCGGATTAAGATCTGGCATTTTACTGAGCCAAATCCTCTGTTTAATTATAGAAGTGAGATAATTGCCAGGGGAGTAGTTCAGTTAATAATTATAGAAATCCCAATTTAGCAAGAAAAACAGAGTAGAACAAAAGCTGATTTCAGCCAAACTGATTGTCAGGAATGTGGGTTTTGAAAGTTATTTATCCATTGTAATCAAATTGAGTTGCATAATGTCAATGGCTATGCTCTTGTGGAAATTCCTGTCTCCTCTTGATCAACACTGAGTTTGATTTGTAAAACAGCTGTTAAGGCGAAGTCTGGACAGAAGATAAACTATAATATTAGGAAGTTTTCTTTATATTAAAGGTGGGCTATATTTTACTGAATAAAAAAACAGTAATAATAAACCTCTTCTGAGCAAACTCTAGACATCTGAAGAGAGGAAAAGGCAAATATGCTCAAAACTGTTCAAGATATTGATTTTCCCTCCATGAAATTAAAATCAGTGAGCCCATGGTATTTATTTGAGAAATGGACAGGTCTCCCTAACTTACATTATAATTAATCAGCACTCCCATGAGGATTGTTATTAATATCACCACTATCACATGCAATTTGTTTTATAGAACTTTGTGATCCGTATCAGTCAATTCTTTGCAGAACTGACCCAATTATCCATAGGAGCCATGTTTTGAACAGTTAATATTCCTAAGATGTTGCATTTATATTATATAACAATACATTTTGTTAAGCTACATTAAACCTAAATTCTGTATATAGTCCAATGGTTGTTAAATGTATAACTTAAAAAATAACAGAGTTGTATTTAGTTCAGGAGCATAACCACTTAAAATTTTTTAAAGAAATGTGTTATTGACTATTCTTTTAGATTAAAGTTAAGGCTTTACAAAATTTCATTCATTTTTATCCATTTTTAGGATACAAATAATTGTAGCAATGTTTCCTCTATTTTCTCAATTAGGGAAAAGATGATATTGCTTTATATTTTTGTTGTTTTTGAATATTTTCTTTAAAAATCTAGTCATACAAGAATTATATATAACTGCTATGATGCAGGAAGGGATCCATTTTTTTTAAAAGATATCAAGGCTGAGGCCAGAAGAAAAAGATTGTCAATGGTTCTGTGCAATTTTGTGTGGAATATTCAAGATGGGGTATGAGGACAGGGATGCAGTTCGACCAATACCAATACGCTTTTATTGCATTGTTCACCTTACTCAAAATACAAATCTCTTCCTACCATTCCTCTTCAAAATCACCTAATGGCTTCCCAGTCATTAGCGTTATAGGAAATGCTCATAACGTGGCTTCCAAGGCCCCTGTGATGGGTCCTGTGTGACTGGTCCACACACTCACTTCTCTGTGCATCATGAGTGTCATTTGAGTTTTTGAATGCACCCTGCTTTCTCTCATTTTTAGCTATTCTGATCTGGCTCAAGCACTCTTACCTTCTTCTCTGGCAAGCTCATTCATACATGTTCTTCAAAGGTGAGCTTTACTCACCATGGCAGTACTTTGTGGAGCCTTTTCTGAAATCTTATCCCCCTCTTTTCTGACCCTTGGCACACACAAAACAGCAATGAAAAACCAGTTAGGCACTCTTATTCAGAGCTGTCATAGCAGCTGTACTTCTCTGAGTACTTACTGAAATCTGCAGTAATTGTTCACTTAATGATATGCCTTCCCCAGTATAGACAATAATCATTTACAGTTATGGATATATATTCAGTATAGATTGCATGCCTTGAATACTGCTTGATATGATCAAAATATTTGTTAAATGGTGTTGAATTGGTCTTGTTCATAAATATATAATTAGTGGGAGTTAACGCCTAGTTCAAAGACTACTTTGAAGAACAAAACAGACAATAACTATCATAGTGCCTGACACCGCAAAATGTTATTTCCACCGCTTTTTCTTTCTTTCCTGGAAAAATAAAGGTTCTCATTCTACCAGATACCTCCTTTCAAGTACCAAGATCAGTATGTTAATTTGGTTGACCTAGATGTCCAACAAATGCCACATACCTTGTATGAGAAGGAAATAGGATGTTTAATTTTTGTTTTTTTCAGTTTTATTTTATTTATTTATTTTTTAATATGTGAAATTTATTGTCAGATTGGTTTCCATACAACACCCAGTGTTCATCCCAAAAGATGCCCTCTTCAATACCCGTCACCTACCCTCCCCTCCCTCTCACCCCCCATCAACCCTCAGTTTGTTCTCAGTTTTTAAGAGTCTCTTATGCTTTGGCTCTCTCCCACTCTAATCTCTTTTTTTTTTTTTTTCCTTCCCCTCCCCCATGGGTTTCTGTTAAGTTTCTCAAGATCCATATAAGAGTGAAAGCATATGGTATCTGTCTTTCTCTGTATGGCTTATTTCACTTAGCATCACACTCTCCAGTTCCATCCACGTTGCTACAAAGGACCATATTTCATTCTTTCTCATTGCCATGTAGTACTCCATTGTGTATATAAACCACAATTTCTTTATCCATTCATCAGTTGATGGACATTTAGGCTGTTTCCACAATTTGGCTATTGTTGAGAGTGTTGCTATAAACATTGGAGTACAAGTGCCCCTGTGCATCAGTACTCCTGTATGTTTAATTTTTATTTGAAACACATTTAAGTCTTTCGATCTTGCAAGCTGAATTCAAACAATAGGACCTTCACAGGAAAAAAAAAAAAAGAGAGATCTCAGACTGATTTTACGTGTTACTGTTTTATCTTTTGGCTCAATTACATAGAATGGGTTTTGAGGAGAAACCCACTTTATATTTCTCTTTCCGATCAGTTCTGAAGGTCTCGTTTATATGCATCCTTTGTCCTTAAGCTTCAGAGTCCCTCAAAGGAGAAAATAGAAAGCTCTTGTAAAAAGCAGAGCTGAAGATGTGATAGTGATGGAATTAGCAATGGGCAGAAGTTTTCAGCTATGGGCATTAACAGTCTTTCAGCCATATATAGGTCATTCATTCATAAAAGAGGTATGTGTTTGTTTATTTTACATCTTCTGAGTGTAGAATAAATATCCTATTTAATAACAAGTATAAAATCAATAAAGGATGCTGTATTCTCACAAACAGGTTAAAGTAATGATAAATTCAGCCATGGGTATGGTGTCATAAGGAGAATCAATAAAAATTTTTACAATAATTATGTTCATCTCTTCACTATAAAACAGGGCTTAAATATTCACTGAACAGTTAAGACTACTTTATTTTTTCCCAGAACAAAAATAGCTACATACCCAAATAGTTTAACATAGGGCCAAATTTAGGGGTACCTGGGTGGCTCAGTCTGTTAAGTGTCTGACTTCGGCTGAGGTCATGATCTTGTGGTTTGTGAGTCCGAGCCCCATGTCGGGCTCTGTGCTGACAGCTCAGAGCCTGGAACCTGCTTGGGATTCTGTGTCTCCCTCTCTCTCTGCCCCCCACCCCCCTTGTGCTCTCTCTCTCTCCCTCTGTGTCTCTTAAAAATAAATAAATGTAAAAAAAATAGGGCCATATTTAGAGAGTGGCAAAAACTCATACCAAAAAAGAGAAATTTTATGTACACGTTTAGTAGATAATTATAATGGCCACATTAAGCAGAACTTTGATTTTATCCAGATACGTTTTAGTGGGATGACCATTGTAGCTGAGGGATTCTTCCATTCTTTTGTAGGTATGAACTATGATTGAGGAGCATTAGGCTATAATCTTCATTGGCTTTAAAGGGTGTTCTATATTTAAGCTGCTTGCAAAATATTTCAAATTAACCTACATGTCATTTGGACTTAAAGGTCTAATATTAGGACTGTAAAACATGGCAGAAAGAAAACATTGGTTACTCTTTCCACTTCCAAACCTTTTTACGCCCTACCTCAGTAAGTGGCATCACTATCCACATAGCTCCTTAAGCCACAACTCTACACAATAGTTTGACTCTTCTCTTCTCCCCACATCCAATCTCTTAGCAAGTTGTATTCATTCTCCTTCCTATTGGGAGAGGCAATCTTCCATGGACCCTGAGCATCCTTGAATATTCTTTTTGTAATATCCCTGATTTCTCTTTATTTGGGCAACTTCTCAGGATTATGTTTGCAGCAAACAACCTTGAGGGATGATGGATTGCCTCCCTTGGATATAAAGCACAGACTTGCTTACTGCTTGCCATGAAAGTGTTTATCCCATGAGCTTAGTGCCTCTCTGCCATAACAATCTAACCACATGTACAGACATCCATGAGTCAAATAAAAAGTTGATAGTCTTTTTAGTGTAAATATTTTCCACTTATACTTTAGATGTATTTGTACTAAAATGGTGTAGGTTTTTTTTTTTTTTAACCTGGAATTAAAATTTAACTGGGAACCCTGTCTTTTTTCATTGAAATTTGTATTTAGATAATTGTACATTCACATCAGTTGTAAAAAATGATACAGAGAGATCCTAAATATGTTTTCCATAGTTTCCTCTAAAGGTAACAAAACTACAGTACAATATCACATATCACTGTCAGGATACTGACGTTGACACAACCCACTGATGCTCTTTACCTTTCCTCTGCTGGGTGTGCATTCACCTGTGTGATTGTGTGTCTTTATGTATGCATTTAGTCCCACACAATTTTATTATTATGTTTTACCTGCATCCACCTCCCCAGTCATATTTTTCAACAGTTCCATTACTACAAGGTACCTCATGTTACCCTTTAATAACCATGTGGTTGCTGTGTGTTTTTGCTTTATTACCTTTTGCCTTTACTGAACTCACTAATTGTTTCTAGATGTTTTGTTTTGTTTTTTGGTTTGTTAGTATTTTTATATGACTATTATCTACAAGTAGTTAAATTTCTTTCTTTCCATTTTGACCACCTTTAATTTCTTTTTCTTATCTTAGTGCAGTAGCTAGAACACTGTACTCAGTAAGAGTATTGTCTTATTCCTGATATTACAGAGAAATAATTCAATTCAGTCTTTCACTATTAAGAAATATGTTACTATAGATTTTGTAGACACATTTATCAAGTTGAATAATTCCCCTCTATTTCTAGTTTTCTGACAGTTTTTCTCATGAATAGATGTTTGATACTGACAAGAGTTTTTTTTTTCCTGTTGCAATTGATATGATCATTAAATTTTGTTTCTTTAGATTTTTGATGCAGTAGATTATATTGATCTTTTAATGTTATACCAGCTTTGCCATGCCTTGGTCATAGAATATAATTATTTTTATACTTGATTGAATTTAGTGTGTTAGTATTTTGTTAAGGATTTTTGTATCCAAGATCATAAAATATACTGTTTTCTAGTTTTCCTTTTTTGTACTATTTACTGATTTTGCTATCAAAATTAGGATAATGCTTGCCTCATAAAATGAGCTGGGAAGTATTCCCTCATTTATTTTCTGTAATAGATTCCATAAAATTTAGTGTTAAGTCTTTCTAAATATTTGTTAAAATTCTTCAGTATAACCATTTGGGCCTAGATATTTCTTATGAACTTGTTAAATTATGAATTCAGTTTCTTTAGTAGTTTTCAGGCTGTGCAGACACATCTTTAATCTTTATTGAGTTGTGCTAATTTGTGGTTTTAGGAAATTTAGTCCATTTTTTCCTATATTATTAAATTTATGAGTATAAAGTTATTTATATTTACTTATTCTAAATGACAGCCAAATCTGTAGTGATATCTTCATTTTGTTACTAATGTTGGTGATTTGTGTCTTCTTTTTATTTTTGTCAGTCTTATAAGAGGTTTCTGGATTTCATTGATTTTTTTTTTTAAGTAGCCATTTCTTTTATTCATTTTCTGTGTTGTTTTCTATTTAAATTTTATTTCTACTCATATATTTATTATTTACAAGCCTATGTTGGTGACATTCAGGTTTGATTCTAGACAACAATAAAGCAAATATCACAATGAAGCGAGTCAAATGAATTTTTGGTTTCTCAGTAGAGATAAAGGTTATTGTACATGATACTGTACTCTTTTAAGGGTGCAATAGCATTGCAATGTCTAAAAAATGTATGCACTTGAATTAAAATATTTTATTACTAAAAAGTATGAACCATCATCTGAGCTTTTAGTGAGCCCTAATCACTGATCACAGATAAAAATAATAAAAATAAAATATTTGAAATATTTCAAGAATTATGAAAATGTGAGAGATACAAGTTGAACAAATGCTGTTAGAAAAATGTCACCTCTAGTCTTCCTTGATGCAGGGTTGCCACAAACCTTCCATGTGTATCTCTTATAAAGACTTTATACTAGTCTCTATTATACACATATAGAGCCTATTGGTGTCAACATTTTACCACTTTAAAGCATGGAAAATTCATTTCCATTTCAGATCCTTTATCTTCCCACTTTTAAATATCAGTGTCTTTTTTTAAATATGAAATTTATTGTCAAATTGGTTTCCATACAATACCTCATCCCAACAGGTGCCCTCCTCAATGCCCATCACCCACCCTCCACTCCCTCCCACCCCCAATCAGCCCTCAGTTTATTCTCAATTTTTAAGAGTCTCTTATGGTTTGGCTCTCTCCCTCTCTTTTTTTTCCCTTCCCCTCCCCCTTGGTCTTCTCTTAAGTTTCTCAGGATCCACATAAGAGTGAAAACATAGGGTATCTGTCTTTCTCTGTATGACTTATTTCACTTAGCATAACACTCTCCAGTCCATCCACATTGCTACAAAAGGCCATATTTCATTCTTTCTCATTGCTACGTAGTATTCCATTGTGTATATAAACCACAATTTCTTTATCCATTCATCAGTTGACGGACATTTAGGCTCTTTCCATAATTAGGGTATTGTTGAAAGTGCCATTATAAACATTGGGGTACAAGTGCCCCTATGCATCAGCACTTCTGTATCCTTTGGGTAAATTCCTAGCAGTGCTATTGCTGGGTCATAGGGTAGATCTATTTTTAATTTTTTGATGAACATCCACACTGTAAATATCATTGTCTTGAGTGTCACATTGTGTTACAATTGGGTGTTAATTATCCAATATGGCTGATAAAACTCATGAGGAAAATGATAGTCTATTGTCTATTGTACCCATATTTCTGCTGTTTTTATTATGTATTGTTCCTGATGCTCCAGGATTCTTTTTTCTTTAAGTTTATTTATTTGTTTTGATAGAGTGAGAGAGCACACATGTATGAGCAAGGGTGGGGCAGAGAGAGAGGGAGAGAGAGAACCTCAACCAGGCTCCCAGCTGTCAGCACAGAGCCTGAGATGAGGCTCGAATCTCAAGAACCATGAGATCATGACCTAAGCTGAGATCGAGAGTCAGATATTTAACCAACTCAGCCACTCAGGCTCAATTTTCTTTATCATTTCCTTTCTGTTAAAGATATTCTTTTAGCCAGTCCTAAAGGATGGCTCTGCCAACAACAAATTTTGTTATTTTTCTTTTGTCTGAGGATGTCTTTTTTTCCTCTTAATTTCTAAAGGTTACTTTTGCCAGATATAGAATTCACTTTTGACAGTTCTTTCTTTGAACACTTGAAACATATTGTAAAACTTTATCCTGGCTTCCATAGTTTCAAATGAGAAATATGCTGCTATTTGATTAGTGTTCTTTAGGATAATACATGGTTTCTCTTTGGCTGCTTCCAGCATTTCTTGTCTTTAGTCTTCCGATGTGTAATTATGATCTATTTTATTGTAGATATCTTTGGACTTACCTTGTTTGGAATTTGATCACTTTCTTGAATTTGTAGATTTGTGTCTTTCATCACATTTGGGATGCTTTCAGTCATTAATTCTTTGACTATCCTTTTAGTCCACTTTCTTTCTCCTCTCCTTCTGCGATTATAATGATACAAATGTTGGGTCCTTTGTTACAGTCACACAGACTTTGAAGGCTCTGTTTATTTTATTTTATTTTGTTTTATTTTGTTTTTAAGTTTATTTCTTTTGAGAAAGTTGGGGGAGAGAGAGAGAGTGAGCAAGTGGGGGAGGGCAGAGAGAGAGAGGGAGAGAGAGAGAATCCCAAGCAGGCTCTGTCAGTGTCAAGCCGGTTGTGGGACTCGAGCAAACTCACAAACCATGAGATCATGACCTGAGCCGAAGTCAGATGCTTAACTGACTGAACCACCTGGGTGCCCCTAATTTTTTTGTGGTGTATTTTTTCAGCCTGTTAAGATTGTGTAAACTCTGTTTGTCTTTCTGCAGTTCACCAATATGTACTCTTTTATCTATACTCTTCTCTTCAATGCATCCAGCAGTGTTTTATTTCTATTTTATATTTCATTTGTATAACATTCATTTGGTTCTTTTTTTCATAGCTTTGGACAAATCACAAAACTACTTCTGCTGCATTTTTTTCTTTATAAAATAAGGCTTTGAATAAAGCAATCCTTAAAATTCCTCCAGTATGGTATCTTAGATCAGCCTGACATAAAAATATTGTAGTTGGGTAATTAAATGATGCTTAATTTTACTCTCACATTTTATTTTGAAAAAGATTCAAATCTAAGGAACAGTGGAAAAAATAGCACAATGACTATCTATATACACTTTACAAATATTAACCATTTCTTATTATTTTGCTACATTGTTTTATGTGATTCTTTGTGTAATGTCCATCTATTTATTTGTACATAAATTTTATTTTTTTCTGTAACATTTTAAAGTACATTGAAGGCATTATACCACTTTCCCCCTAAATACTTCAGTATGTATCACTTAGGAACAACTTGAAAGAAGGAGGCATCTCTTCTTGAAAGCATGATGTTATGGAAAGAAGAGGAAGCAAGAGTTAAATCCATGGGCCTATAGAAGTGAATGACAATCAAAATGGAATGAATATAAAACAAAATCCAAGGAGATTTTCTAGAACTAAGAGTGGAATCTATATATTAAAACAGACAAAATGTCATGCACAAGGGAAAACTACCACAGAAGCAATACCCCCAAGACGTCTCCAAGCTAAACATTTACATTGTAAAGACAAGGAAGAAAGCTTCAGGAGTCCAGATCAAAACACTAAGTACCTTACAAAGTAAAGAAAATCTTGTCACTAACGGATTTCTCTACAGATACAGAGCAAAGCAGTAGAGGAACATTTTTTAAAATAAGGAAAAGAAGGTGGAGGACAAAAAAAAAACATTTTTTATCTACTCAAGCCATCCATCAGGTACCAAAACTATACAGAAGAAACAAACAGTTTTAAACATGCATAAATTTGGAGTTGTGTTATTAGTTATTTACTTCTTAATTTTACAAGTTTTTTTGTTTGTTTTTATGAAGGAGGTTTTAAAAGCCTTGGATACTAGGGAAACACACTAATATTTATTGCTATCTATTATGACATACGTATCTCCTTCTGCGAGGAGATATGTTTTATATATATATATATATATATATATATATATATATATATATATATATATATTGTGTGTGTGTGTATGTATATATATATATATATATATATATATATATATATATATATATAAATAACATATATATATATATGACAACTTTGAGTTAGTTTTAGTTACATTTACTTTATAATGAAGAAACTGATACAAAAATTGTTTGACCAATGTGACTCAGGGAGTATGTGCCAAAGCCAAGACTCAAAACATTGATCTTTTCCTTTCACTGTTTTCTTTCACTCTAAAACATTGAACTTCTATATCATGCTCACTATAATCATTGTTTACTCTATATGCAACTATAGTTTTGTGTTGTTATTGTTTAATTAACAGAAGAAATGATCCTCCTTATTACTTTATTTAATACTTTTTCTCTAACTGATAAAGCTATTCATAATCCTCCTCAGTTGACAAGTAGTTCTACTATTTTTGCAGTAGCTTGCGTTCAGAATACAATAAAAAGCATAGTGATTTAATTAAAGGCTTGAAAACAATCAATTTGAAAATACGATGGTTTTACATGCTCAAATTTCCTCCCTCAGAACCAATCATATCTGATAATAAAGACAAGAGCTGAAAATCCTGAAACTTAGCTTTCAAACATTCATTGAATCTGTTTTTGAATACATGTAAAATAAGCAATACTTTCAATATAAGTACTATCTCCAATAGAAAATTAGCAGAGCATATTAGATTACAAATTTTAATAAACTGGTATTAGCATTATCACTTTGAAGCAGAGGACAAAAAGATCATTTGGTGCTATTTCTGAGATGATAGTGTCTTATCAGCTTCTGTGACAAACCACTCTCAAGTATCTCGTGCCCATGCTAATTAGTTTATAGCCTACCAGCCATGTGTCTACACAAAAGACAACATAGCCACTCAAAAATGTTCCCTCTTTCTCATAAAAGTCAAATACAAGCAATTCTTATTCAGCATAGTTGCTAATGCAGGGAAACATAATGGTGTCTGGATTCCCGAAGACAAGAGAAATATATCACCTAATTAAATCCCACACATTGTTTGAAAGTTGGCATAAGTCTTTGTGTATGACTTCGGAGTTTCTGAAGCACAGATTCACCTTACTAAACAAATAAATGGAGTAAACAGGTCCCAAGAAACAGTTGGAATGTTTCAAAATTTCCATTCAGCTGTAGACTTTGTACCAGTGATAACATAGTAAGACTTAGCATGGTTAATATATATTTTTAGCTGAACTGCCATTTCTGTTACTGGAACAATTTTTTTTAGCAGTTCATAACTAGGACATATTAATTTTCACCATCCCACAACTTGACAGAAATTGTCAGACCGAATGTACTTTGAAGAATACAACAGATCTACTTTGGTTCATAGACAATTTTAAAATATCACATTTGCTAGGTCTCTCCCCCGATCTCTCATCCTAAATGGAGGACAGGATTTTAGATGATTTGGGCATTGCTTTTATTCTTTTAATCTTAATAATAGTATTTATTTTATCACCTTCTCCTTTGATTTTGGCAAAACATCAAACTCTTCTTCAGATGGGAGAATTTGAAGGGGTTATGAGGTCAGCCTCATAATTTTGATGTAAGAATTAGGGGGATAATGCCACAGGGCAGGTGCCCAGAACAGGGTCTGGTAGATTGCAAGCCCTCCATTCACATGAGTTTTTAGTAGAGATCAGAAAAGTGAACTAGAAAACCTTTTAAAACTTTTGTGTGTCAGATCAGCTTTATCCCGACCCATGGAAGAAGGATCAGATAAAGGTGAAATACACTAAAATAAGTAGATTATGGTTGAGTGAGAGAAGATAAAAAGGAGTCTCATAAATATACTTTAAAAATGCATTATATTCCCTTAAAACCACTGTGGTATGCCTTTGTATTTTAAAGAAATTAGTGGTGGAGGGCACCTGGGTTGCTCAGTTGAGCATTAGACTCTTGATTTCAGCTCAAGTCATGGGTCCTGGGATTGAGCCCTGCGTCAGGCTCCATGCTCAGTGTGGAACCTGCTCAAGATTCTCTCTCTCTTAAATACAGAGAACAAACTGAGCATTGATGGTGGGTGGGGGCAGGGGGAGAAGGGAAAATGGGTGATGGGCATTGAGGAGGGCACTTGTTGGGAGGAGCCCTGGTTTTGTATCTAAGCTATGAATCATGGGAATCTACTCCCGAAGTGGAAAGCACATGTATACACTGTATGTTAGCTAACTTGAGAATAAATTATATTAAAAAAAGATTCTCTCTCTCACCCTCTTCCCTTTCCATCTCCCCTCTCTTTCTCTAAAATAAAAAAGAAAAGAAACTAGTAAAGACTATATTTGTTGTACTGCAAACTTCCCTGTAAAGATACTTCTGTGCAACTTCATGAAGTGTTTTAAAAGTTGCATATTTAAATTAAAACCTACAGACACAGTTCATGAAATTATAGTGCTAGTGAAATCTCATCATTTTCATTTTAGAAATTTAGATCCGCTATAAGAAGTTCTTGAAAGAGCTTGAAGAGACATGTAGACACTAAATAAATCATTGGGACTCTAGTATCCTTTTTAGCCCACAGACCAACCCTGGCAGTTGAGAATGTGAATTTTAAAAATTTTCCCTGGCCTTCTGTGAGCTTATTTTTTTTGTTTGGTCTGTGAATATTTTAGTAAGGATTCACTTTAAAAGTAATCCTGGCCCTTGTTTTTGCTTTGCAATGTTTGAGAAAATGACTAGAGGAGCTTTAATGCTGTCTTGTTCATCAGTGTGAATCAGATAAAAGATTAAAAACAATACCTAGAGCATAGCTCTCAACTTGGGTTTCTGTCTGTTGAATTTTAATTCCATGGTGAGATTCTTGTTCAGACAGAAGGTAAATAAATAAATAAGTTCATAAATTCCACTGATTTCAGCAGGCTGTGTCACTGGGGATGCATTATTTTTAAACCAAAACATCATCAGTGTTTTACATGATTGCATTAGAGACTCCAGCCCTCCATGATTACTTTTCAGGGCTAGCCCCACCTGTTTACCATACAGAGGCTTTGAACATGAATAGGGGAAGCCAAGAGAAAAGTTGGTGAGCAGCGTCACCAGACAATTGGTTGGTAAGGATACGACACATGACATGGCACATTTTGCCTTCACAAGACTTTCAGATGTGTTAGCAAGTACGACTGGCTTTCACTTCCCCCTCTTCTGTTTTGTTTTCTACTTTGGGAGACAAAATGGTGGGTTTGGGAATGAGGCGCAGGCCATGGAATGTGGAAATGTATGCAACTCTTGGTCTGCAAGTGCCAGTTTTTTGCCTTTAGAGTGTGTCAGAATTCATGAAGTGACTGTACTTATTCCTCACCTGGTTGGGGAGCAGAGGAGTGTGGCACTAACACCTGTCAAGGAAATTACAGGTGCAAGCAATTATTGGGTTGGGGGCATTAAGGAGAAACAGAAACATTTATGCACATTTTTAGTCTAATATGATGATAGTCTCAGGTTTCTGGACCCTTGCCAGGCCAATTGCCTGAGTTGTAAAAACTGAGGCACCCACGTTTTAAAAGTGAAGCCTCTCCTGTGTTAGGCTTGTTGATTGGTTCGGTGTGAAAGGATGTAGGATAAAGGATATGGCTTTTTTAGAAGGATGTTTCATAAATTTTACTACAAAAGCTTAATTTTTTAAATAGTACTATTTCAGGTTTATAGCCTTTATTCTGGTTTCTGCTGTCAAAATTTGGCATATATTCAAGATTTACTTAAACAGCCTTGAAATATTTACTGGATGTCTCCTTTTAGATGTCACAGATACAACTATGAATAAGGAAAACATGACCCCTTCTCTCATAGAGAGTGTAGTCTAGAAAGTTCTGTATCTGTACACTGATGACGTATGTGTATTAATAGTCATCAAAGACATCAAAGGGATTAGGCAATTGGGCACATACTATGGTTTTGGGGAGAAATATCAGGAAAATATTCCCTAAAGGAGTGGATTTTAAGATGAAGATTAATAGATGAGTTGGCCAGATGAAGAGTGATAAAGAATATTTCAAACACAGGCAATACTTACTACAAAAGCCCTTAGATAAGGAGGAACTTGCCACATAAGAAGAAATGAAGAAAGGTCAGTTTGGAGTAAGTCAAAATAAATGAGAGAGAAGTTGGCTCAACTGGAAGCTAGATGAGGGCAGAGTTCAGTTTGTCTGGGACTTTGTAGGTTCTGGTAAGGAGCTAATCTTGATTCTAAGAAAATTAGTAATCACTGGGAAAAGTAAGCATGGACGTTTTAAGAGCAGTTTCATGCATTAACAGATCTGAACACCTACTAGGTACCAGTCATAATGTTGGTAATTGGGGTACAAGGTCAATGTGAGATGGTCCCTGTCTTTTAGGAGCTTATCACCTTAAATGGGAAACAAAGAAGAAAATCTCAATTGCAATAAATAGATTTAGGTTTGAAAGGAAGTATGAACCAAGTGTTACTAGAGATAGGAGAAGAAGCAAAAACAGGTCTTTAACTCAGCCTTTGAGTAGGTAGAGATGTGTCTACTGAAGATGGTATTTCATTCAAGTCTGGAAGAACTTAAAGGAGTTAGCTACATGAACCAAGAGTCCCAAGAGCCTTTCAGATAAAGAGAAAAGCATGCACACCTTAAGAATTACCTGTAGATTTAAGAATAGCTAGAGGGCCTACTGGGTGGCTCAGTCGGTTAAATGCCTGGCCCTTGGTTTTGGCTTAGGTCATGATTTTAAGGTTCATGAGTTCAAGCCCCACATCAGGCTATGCACTGGCAGTGTAGAGCCTGCTTGGTATTCTCTCTCCCTCTCTCTCTGTCCCTCCTCAGTTTGTGCTCTCTCTCTCTCAAAATAATTTTAAAAAAGGAGAAGAATAGATAGAGAAAAGGATGTGGGTAGGAATAAGGCAGGAAATGTGACTGGAAAGGTTTATGTAGCATACCTTTACCCATTTAAGGAGTGAGAGCTTTGATGAGATGTGTATGAGATTGTATGTTCCAATTTTTGTGACTACTCACCAAAGACAATTTCAAACTTTGCCTTTGAAGGAAAAAAAAAACATGAAATGGGCCAGTCCCAGTACTACAGGTTACAGTCCTAACCATCTCTGTCACTCTTCAAAAGCATACAAGAATTATACATATTCAACAAAATGTTAATTTACGCTTCAGGAAAAAGAACAGAGGAATATATACCTTTAGGTGATCTATTTTTGCATTTTGGATCTGAGTTTTACATCAACCTGAAAAATGGAATACGTTTTCAAAAAAGACATCAAATACTCAACAGAGAGAAAGAAAAAGGTCCCTATTTATCATGTTCCTGCAATCACCGCTGAGTGATGTATTGTGATTACAACTTTTTTTTAATTGGCAGGCTTCTGGGATGCTACGGGAATTGGTGACAAGATGATGGATCAGTTTCTCCACATTGGCTGGTTGATCCAACAAACCTAAAGCAGATATTGACATTTGTCATTCAACATTGGAGCCATACAGACTCCTCTGCTGATTAGTCAAATACTTCACCTCCCTTTAATTAATGTTTTAAGAGAAGAGCCTCACAGAGAGGCTCAAGGGAGCAAACTTTTACAATATAATGGAAAGGAAAGGTTACACAATACCAGTTGAATAAGAAGTGAGCGTGGGGGGAAAGGAAGAAATCAATGACAATGTTTGAACAGCTTAACCCTGTTGGCCCTTGCATGTTAATAGATTATTTATGCATCGCTTTGCCAGTGAGAAGAAATTAGTATGATTAGCATTTTCTGTTTATTGACTGCTCATCACAAATTGGGAAAAATGTTTACACGTATTTTTGTTTATTACTTTGAAAAATCATTGACAAGAAAGGTCAGGAGAAGAACTCCTCTAAACTCAAAAAAACTTTATTCTAAAGAAAAAAACAGTATAAATGAACAGAAAAGTATTTTTCATTGTGCTGTGAAGAAAAAGGGTAACTATGTTATTTCCAGAGAAAAGCCTTTTAAAATATGTGGTTAGAAAACAGCTTTGAAGTTTGACATGAGTCTAATCTCATTCTTTAACTAATAGTCCAGAATTTTCAAAGAGTCCTTATGATGTTGGCAGAAAATTTTTACTCCCTCTATGCCTCCCCCTCCCCTGATCATTTCCAAGTTTCCTTCACCTTGCAACTCCAAACATGCTCTGTGTGGGAAGAGGGCTGCAAGCTAATCCTGTAATAGAGAGTGAAACAGAGATACTTAAGGAAGAATCCGGAAAGGGTTTGCAACCAACTGATATGAGTTCATTCCTTGGTGAGTTACAGATAGAAACCACACCAGGTAGAGTTGTCACACAAAGTAAAGTTTATTTCAGGAAATAAGTTCATGAGGAATAACTTCCAAAGCCAAGATTCCCCAAACAAAGGGTAAATGGGTTCCTTTTATTTGGAGTTAGGATGAATACGTAGATAGGGAAGCTTTGTCACCAAATGCAGAGGCCGGCATAAGTCTGTGCATGCTCCTTAAGGAAACGTGCCTACACATATGTGTATGTTATGTGAATGAGGCTTGTGCGCCTCCTTGGACGGAGATTTTGGGGTTACGATGAGGTAAAGGTAACTGTCAGTCATGGTCCATCTGTGCAGGACTGAATTGAAGGCTGAGCTCAAACTGGTTTTGGTGGTCTGGGGTGCCTGGAGCTCTTCCTCAGGGCAGGTATTATTGTTTGACTAGGTTTCAAGCTGGGGATGCTATGCTCACTGGGTCTTTTGCCTGAGTTAAGAGGTAAGCTGCAGAGAAAAACTTTAGGACAATTGTGAAACAAAGGTTGGTTAGTACAAGCAGGTGGGCTGTAAAGGTCAAGTTTTGAGATCCAGCTGACAGGTTTAGATTTCTACTTTAAGTATCGTAAAAATTTACAACTAAAGTTTAGGTCTTATTTGGGGAAAATGAATGTTGGGTTCTAAGTCTTATGAAAAACAAATCCACAGATAACTTGGCTGTATTGACAACCACAGGAGCAGGGACCTAAGGTAGGATCCCAAACCTGGGATGGATTTGCAATTGGCCTGTCTTGATTTTGGCAAACTGAAAGAAATGTAGACTCTGGAGAGATACAGATTTAGATTTGAATCTTAAATCTCTTACTTTCTAATAAGTAAACTCAGGCAAGACTTAGAAACTTGAAGTACCCTGAAGATTTTGTGAAGTTAAAAAATCTTGCCTTCTCTTTTTCTATTTGTCTGTCATCTACCTATTACGTATCTAAACACACGTGAATTGTTTCTCTTCACCTTCCCCATTACCTGGCCCTTCTATTGATCATTTTGAGACTTGTAGAGCAAAGAAAGATCATGATACTTCCTATTGTTTCTAATTAAGCCTCCAGCTTTCAAGAAATGTCATATTCTTTATTCTTAAGGGTTTATAGATTTGGAAGTGACATTGTTAAACAATCAATGCTTAGCATTCACAAGATGGAATGAAGACAGTGTTACCTCTTTAGGAAAATATTTAAGAAGAGTTTCTTGTGATATAAAACCATGTTTTTTTCCTAGGAAAGAACCACAAATCTCTTCTACTTCTAGGACATGCTTTTCTGAAATCTAGTCCTTATCAGAATAAATGTGAATGTCTGACATTTTTGATTCTCTGAAGTTAAAGAGGATACTGTGAAACAAAAATTTTACTGAGAAACCAATTTGGGAAGAAAAGTCAATATGAACAGAGGTTTACTCAGATTTCATTGTTTCAAATATCCTGAAAAGAGCCCTAAAATCAATTGTATGCAGTTATATTTAAGTGTAATTTTCATTTTATCAAAGAAATATACATATTCACATACATTTTTAAAAAGTCAAGTGATAGTACAAAACTTATAGTTAAAATTATCACACATCCCATTTTCAAGGGCATTTCTTTTTTTACTTTCCTATTATTTATACTCCTATTACTAAATAACAGCATAATGCTATTTCTTGATTTTCAATTTTAGCTTTTATTTGTTGATTTTCTATTATAGAGAATTAGAATTTAAATATTTTTATGATGCTTATATGCATTTAAACACTTTCACTTTCCCTGTTCTATCAAAACAAATGTGTCACTATTTTGGCCCAATCAATATTTAGTGCTAACCTTATTATAACTAGGGAAGTCATAAACAAAGGAGCTACACGGTATATTATGATTACATAGTTTTTCATGTACACTTGTTTCCCTTGATATTAACTATGGTCTATGCACACACACACCACACTTTTCTTTACATTGACTCTTGATTCTGGCAACTCAAACTCTCACGTATCTTTCAAAATCCATATTAAATAGAGTAAATAGCCTTTTATTGTGTAAGACTTTGCAGGTGCAAATAAAAAAAAATAGGAAGGCTAGCTTAAAGATTATCTCAAACTATATTCTTATATTTAATCTCCTATTTTGCAGTGGTGGCATCAAATTCAGACTTGGGGTACAGTGAAAGCTTTCCCTGATTCCAACCAATTCCTTCCTTGTTCTTTAATATGGAAAACCAGTGTTTTTTGTTTGTTTGTTCTGTTTTGTTATAGTATTGATATAGAAGTCTATGGAATATAGTCTTCGACCCTGTTTTCCAGTGATCCAACTTCTTAAGCCAGATACCTGCTCTTAAATTTCTACTATATAGAAATTCTAGAACTCTCACTGATGCTTCAGGGTTTGAATGTAGCCTATTTCCTTTTGTAATTCCATAATTTAGATTTGAGAAAGAGGTAGTGATTATCTGTAGCAATTTAAGAACGACATAAATGGAGCAGGATACAGGATGCGACTTAGAGGAACTCAGGACTTCAGCAACAGTTGATGCAGAGAAGTCAAAAGTCACAGCAGGGCAATCCAATTTTTATTGCCTAGAGATTTAGATCTTTTGTCTGTGTCCTCACTATTTACATACAACCCATCACCTGAAAGTTTTAATCAGTTGCTATACAGTCCAGACCTACTGAACTAGACCTACTCAAATTTCAAAAGCACTGGTCCTGGTGGGTAGCTGAACTTGGTAGAGAGCTAAAGGTATTCAGTTGTGTCTCTATCCAGGTTAGTCAGAAAAAGGCTTGGCATTACAGGAAAGAAAGGAAAGATACTAAACAAAACTGGGAATATCCAGGCAAAAGGAAAATAGATGTGTATTAAACTAGCATAGTTTTGGAATGGCAATAAACTCATTATGACTTAAGAGTAGAGTGCAGATTTAGGGTAAGGCTGAAGGTGTAAGCAAGGCAGAAACGATGGAGGATATAAGATGCGTTACTGAGGACTTTAAATTTTATCCTGCAGAAAATTGGGTATCCTTTGGAATGTGTTAAGAAGCATAGTCATATAATCCATGTTTCATTTTAGGCAGACTAATATGTCTACACTGCAGAAGTTATTTTGGAGTTGGGAAGGAGAGTGGAGAAAGAGACTAGCTGAGAGATCTTGCCACTGTCCCAGAAAGTTGATGAAGATCTGAGTTAAAACAGCAATAATAGGAACTGAGAAGATGAGGTACATTGGGGCCAAAATAAGGCTGTAAAATGTTGGACTTGTATGGCTTAATGACAGAAGTAATTGGGCAATAGAGTTGATCTTAGGAAAAGTAAGTCATATGATTCTAGTTTAATTCTCTGATTAGTATAGTAAGCTAATTTATTTTGTAGTATAATGGGCTTCATTGTTTCCCCCCAAAATACATGTTCTGTAAGGATATTACAAAAATTGCCTCAACTACCAGGGACATTGCAGGGATAATGAAATAGCATACAATGGCATGGTTTTGTAGGGAGCTCTGTCAACTGGATGCTCAACATCCAGTCCCTTTTTTGTCCTTCCTAAAGAAATTCCACTTCTATGCAACTGTTAATCCTTCTCCTGTGTAGCCCCTGTGACTCAGGAGATGCTGAACCCCTCCCAACTCTGGGCATAAGTTCTAATTAATTCAGTGAATGCATGGCACTTGCCTGGTGATTCTTATTGATCATGGTGTGGACATGTGGCCTAAACTGGACAAATCAAATTAGATGAAAGAATTTATATTCCACATTGACGGGAGCTCTTTTGCCTTCCCTCCTCCATTCATCCATCAGCCTCTCCCTCTAGCTTTCATCTGATGTGAAAACAAAGCATAGGATTTCCTATTTTCTACTGGTAGCCATCTGTTACTAGGAGGGAAACTAGACTGAAGATGAAACATTGTATGAATGGTACAGCATATACATGAACACAACCTAGCTCCTTACTGATATTTCTGAGCTACTGAGTCAAGCAACTCTGAAGTTGGCCTTAGTTATGGACTCCCTGTTATATGAGATAATAAATGTTGTGTTTGTTTAAGCCAAAGAGAAAAAGAAAAAAAAAAAAGCTATGTTCCAGTCCTCACTAGTACCTATAACCTTATTTGGAAATGGGGTTTTTATAGATGCAATTAGTTGAAATGAGGTCATACTAGATTAGGGTGGGCCCTGATCCAATGACTAGAGTCCTCAAGAAAAGAGGAGAGGACAGAAAAGGACAAAAGCAAAGGCCATATGAGGACAGAGGCAGAAAATAGAGTTGTAAAGCTGTGAGGCAAGGAACACCAGGAGCCCACCAGAAGTTATATGAAGGAGGAAAAAAAAAAAAGGAAAAAAGATCCTACCCTGGACCCTTGAGAGGGAGCAGGGCCCTGCCAACACCTTGATTCCAGGCTTCTGGACTCCAGAACTGGGAGAAATAATTTCTGTTTTGTTAAGCCACCTAGTTTGCGGTAATTTGTTTGTTTGATTTTCCCCATGCAAACTTTGTTTTTTCATATGTACATTTTTTTTAAATTGTCAAGTTAGCTAACATACAGTGTAATCTTGTCTTCAGGAGGAGATTCCATGATTCATCACTTACATACAACACCCAGTGCTCACATCAACCCCCCTCAATGCCCATCACCCAATTTCCCCACCCCATGAAACCTCAATTTGTTCTCTGTATTTAAGAGTCTAGTTTGTGGTAATTTCTTATGACAGCCCTAGAAATTACTACCCCAAATTTTGAAAGCATCGTTTTATAAATTTTTCTCATTAAAGTAAGAATAATCTAGAGCTTATAATTCTTATTCCCTTCCCCCTCTCCTTTAGCTAAAAAAGAGCAAGATGAGGATTTTCTATTTTAAATTATTTAATCTCTCATTGTGAGTGAGGAGGGATGTAAGTAGTTTTAGTTTTATACCCTCAGGCTAGAATGTTGGTATGGTTGGAGAACAAAACAACACGGTATCTTGAGGTACAGGGTATCAAACAATAAGGCATGTTTCAGTTTTACCAAATAGAAGTTCTTCTAGTAAGGTTAACAAAGAGAAAATAAATTAATTAAAAAATAATCAACTTCCTGCAATGTGATAAGTAAGAGTTTTATCTATATGCTGAATCAAATAATTTGAGAAATATTACAAGTTCGAAGATGAGCATTTTACAGTTTGCTTGATTGATCTGTAAAGCCTGTTAAAAAAATGAATTGTTATTATTACCTTTTATAGTCAGGTACTTCATACACAGTCTGCATTATTTGATTCTTTAAATTAAATTTACCATGTCAATGAAGAGTGACCTCTAGAATATCTTTAAATTGCTGTAATTTGCATAGGCTTACACTTTTACTTTGTGATTGAAAGCCCTATGGATTCCTTTTTTATCTCATCCTGTTTTATTCATTACAGTTTCACATTTCTTCATTTGTTTGCAGTATGCAAAAGGCCATTTTTTTTGTCATTTTTATAAGGAGGCTGAGTTGTGCCTCTTGAATCCTGTTATTGATTTTTCTGTGAATCTGTACAATTCTATTTAGATATAATTGTTTCCTATTATACTGGGGCTTGATTTTCTTGCTTTGGAGAAGAAAAGACTAGAAGTATTCCCTGGTCAGTGAAAATGTTTATATTGAAAGAATGGGATACTAGCACATATGCATTGAATTTAGCATACCACTTATATAATAGATGTCTGTATGGGCATATAGACATTTGGATCTAGAGGTATGTTTATATGATAATGTATGCTAAGTATGAACAAAAGCATATTTTCATTTTTGTGTAGTTACGTTAAATGTAGAGTTAGAATATACAAATTTTAATTTTTGCTAGGAGAGTAAACTAGGAGGGCTTGCTGACAATTGCTCCTTCCCCCATGGAAATCAACTTGGAAAAATTATAGATGTGAGAGAGCAAAACATGGGCTGTAGGAATGAAATCCCCATAGGGGTGGCTGAAGACCAGGTTGAGTTGGTATGTGTTGGGGGGAGGTAGGTGAATGCAGCCTAGGAGGAATGCTGCTGGTGCAGTGTTGGGAACAGGTGGAAGGAAAAATATCTAGAATTCTGCTCTTGCCTTTCTTCCTTAAAGCACTGAGGAAATTGTTGTCTGCCACTCCATGGAAGAAAGCAGGAGCAATATTTGCAGTTGCCCTGACATACTATCGGCAAATATGTCCTGGAGAGAAGCTTTGTTAAAAATAGGTGCTACTCATCAATTGTTCTCAAGCATTTACTCCTCTACTCTTCCTCCTCCTTAGCCCCCCAGGACTTACAGATTATAACGTAGACTTTTTGCTCCTATGCTCCTAACCCTGCTTCTTCCTAAGTGTTTAATTACTGATTGGGTGAGTTGCCAAATACTGTGGCAACAGAACCTATGGTCAGGAGTGGCCCTGTGGTGCATTTGTGCATGGCCTAAAATTTTCCCTCTCTCCTGTTCTTAAACTCAACAGAACTGACAATGGAAGGGAATGTTACAATAGGACATAGGCACTTCCCCAATACATAGTACTAAATAGGGTAGCTATACTTCACAGAGAACATGAGTTTACAAGCTAATAAACTGGATACCCAAAAGAGAAATAATAGGTTGAATAATATGTACAAATTTTGATAAAATTAACAGTCATTTAAACTAAGATAGGTAATTAATTATCTTAGAGAGATGGGGAAGATATTGGGATTCTGAAAGGTTAAGGGATTTTAAAAAAGCAAGTGCAAGCAAATAATAGGAATGAAAATATAATAGTTGAAGTAAAGGATGCAACAGAGTAACAATGTAAGAATGGATTTAGCTGAAGAGTGAATTCCTGAACTGGAAGATTAGGTTGAAGAATTTATCCAGATGTAGCAAGAAAAGAAAAGCTGGAATATATAAATGGGAGTTATGAAATATGGAAGATAGAAGTGTCAAAATTGAGAAAAATACAAAGGAGGAAGAAGAAAAAATATTTGAAGCAATGGAAATAAATTTTTCAAAATTAAAGAAAGATGAAGGACCTCATACTGAAAATACATATTGAATTACTTAAAAAAAAAAAGAAACAAAAAGCTGCAGACTAGACATATCATAAAAAATTCAAGAATATCAAAAATGAACAAAAATTTCCAAAAGATTTCACAGAGACAGAGAAAATCACTCCCTTCAAAGAGGGGGGAAAAACAAACAAACAAACAAACAAACAAACAAAAAACCCAAATATTTTCTGAAAAAAAAAAGATTGGTATCAGAGTTCTCAAGAACATTACTAAATACAAAAAAAAAGGCAATAGAATACATTTTTATTGTAGTAAAATATACATAACATAAAATTGAGTATTGTAATGATTTTTAACTGTATAGCTCCAGGACATTAAATACATTTACATCATTGTGCAACAAGAATGGAGTTGAAAGTAAAAGATTTTCACTTAGAATTTTATATCCTGCTAAACTTTCATTGAAATGTGAGGGTGTAATAAAAATTATCCTAGGCTTCAGAAGTGTTACTGAAAAAGCAATCACATTAAAAAATTGTAAAGAAGTTCTCAAATAATTATAGAAACTAAGAAATGGTGTAAAAGGTATGAAAAATAAAAGTGGTGAAATACATGTAAAGTGGTAAAGGTTCTTGTGGTCTTTAAATTATAAAACCAAACAATTAGTGAAGTACAAACAATTACAATGTGGTATTATATCAGCTTTTTTTTTTCATTGTCAGGGCCCATGGTTTCTCTTACTTAGTCATTATTTTTTTCTTAAAAGGCAAAAATGCCTACACCCATTTACTCTTCTCCACTCCCCTTCATCCACAAGCAAATATTGCCCCTTTTTGGGTGTTCATTTCTTTCCATTAGATAGAAATAGATTAGCAAGTGTGTCCTCATTTTAGTTTGCTATGGCTGCCATCACACATTATGATGGATGGGTGGCTTAAACAAAGAAATTTATTTTCTCATGGTTCTGGAGGCTAGAAGATCAAGATCATAGTGTCAGTAGGTTTTCTTTCTCCTAACGTTTTTCTCCTTGTCATGCATATGGCGGCCTCCTTGCTGTGTCCTCACATGGCCATTTCTCTCTTTCTCTTATGAGGACACCAGTCATATTGGATTACAACCACACCCCATTAATTTAAACTTTGATTACCTCTTTAAAAACCCTATCTACCAATATGGTTACATTCTGAGTTATGGGGGATTGGGACTTCAACATATGAAATTTGAGGAAACAGAAGCTGATAATAGTCTTGTTTTAGAAATCTTTGAAGAAGTTAAATGCTAATGCATAGATAGTAATCCTGACAGCCAACAGTCATTGAGTACCAAGTACTGTTTTTTTTAATGTTTATTTATTTATGTTGAAAGAGACAGGGGGAGGGGCAGAAAGAAAGGGAGAGGGAGAGAATCCCAAGAAGGTTCTGCAATGTCAGCACAGAGCCCAATGCAGAGCTTGAACTCAGGAACCAGGAGATCATGACCTGAGCCAAAATCAAGAGCCTGAGGCTTAACCTACTGAGCCACCCAGGTGCCCCGTTGTACCAAAGGCTTCACATACATTATCTCATTTGATCCCCATGATAAGTCTGTGAAATTGGTACTATGTTTTTAATCCTAATTTTAGTTGAGAAAACAGTATTTAGGCACCTGCCTAAAATCAAGGAAGTGGAAAGCAAGAGAAACAAAATTCAAACACTGACTCCAGCACCTATTCTCTGACTAGCTCCCTGATCTTGTTATGCTCCCTTTTGTAAGCTGAGGAACTGGACATGTGTTTATTTGACTTCACAAGCTGTTTTAGTATGGATGTTCACTGTGAGAGTCAAGATGCTCGTTTAAAGAGCACAGGTTCCAGGTTCTTTCTTCACCTGAGCCAAGGAGTTGTTTTTGAGAAACCTTAAAGATGAGCTTAATTGAGGAGCACAGCTTTCTGTGCAAGATATTTTATACCAAGCAAAATAAACTTACTTTGGAGTGTCACTGGGAGAAGAGCTGAGAGCAAGGAGTTTTTTTTTTTTTTCTTTTGCTTCTGTTTTCATCATTAAAGAAAATGAAATGTGCATTGGAACACAGGCTCAGAAGCAGATCAAGGATGAGTGCTTTGAGAACACAGGTAACTAGTTACTTCCTTACTCCTGCAGCTCCATTTGGTCCATGAGTTCAATAATTTTTCTGTAAAACCTCCAAGAGTTCAGCGAGGTGCAATGTTAAGGTATGTGTCTTGGGAGAAAAGATCTGAGAGAATTAATTTGTTGTTTAGAGGTAAAGAGCAGTTCCTGTAGGTTAGCTGTTCTATTTTGGGGCTTGGAAGGAGAAGTGATTAACATTTCTTTCTGTTCTAGCAGTCTGTGGAATAAGATTCAGGGTATAAACAGAAGGAACCATCACACTCCTTACAGGCAGAAATCAAAATCAAATTGTAAGCTCATCAAAGGCCAGTAAAGACAATGTAGGCACTATTTTGACCAGTTCAATAAAGAGATACTGCAGTTTAATTCAGTTTAAATAGAGAAGACACATTTGGAGAAATGCTACTTTAATCTTCAAGTATTGTGCAAGAATTACCTAAATTGTTTTATGTGTTATATGAGGTATCCAAATAAGAACGCCAAGGAGTCTTTTCTCCTTGAACTTAATCTCAAACCTGAAATTAGGCATTTGTAAATGTATGTGGTATTAAGTTGTATCAATTTTTCAGGTATTCTGTGTAAACAAAAGATAACTCCACTGAATTATCTTGCTTCATTTCTAAAGAAAGATCTCCACGAAATGATAAATAGTTTAAGTGTCTTTAAATTTATTTCAAGTATCATAGTTTATTTATGAATATATTTTATTTGTAACAGATTAGTACAAAAGAAGCATATAATCAAAAATGGGGAAAATTCCTTTCTTCTCTCTCCTATAATCCCACTCTTCTCCAAAGGTATCTGTAATTATTAATTTCATGTTTAATTTTCTTATTCTTTTTCCTATTTTGTATATGCACACACATAGCTACTTTCTTTGGTCAGCTGTATTGAGATATAATTGGCTTGCAAAAACTACATATAATTAATATATACAATTTGATGAGTTTGGATATATAAAGATACCAGTGTTACTGTCACTACAATCAAGGTAATAAACATATCCATGTTTGGAAGTTTGCATGGGTCCCTTTTTGTTTTTGTTTGTTTGTTTGTTTGTTTTGTGGTAAGAACACTTGACATGAGATCTCACCTCTTAAGTTTTTAATGCATAATACCTTATGTTAACTATGGGCCCTCTAGAACTTACTCATTTTGTGTAATTCTAACTTTATATCCATTGAACAGCAACTCTCCCTATCTTCCTCCACCATGCCCTGGCAACCCTGCTGTCCGCTTCTGTAAGCTTGATTTTGTGATGCCTCATACAAGAGGTATCAAACAGTGTTTATCCTTCTGTTACTGATTTATTTCACCTCGTATGTCTTCCAGGTCCATCCATGTTGTTGCAAACGGTATGTTTCTTTCTCTTTTAAGACTTATCAATATTCAATTGTGCACATATACTACCCAAATTAATTTACATATTTAATATTGCTCCCATTATAATGGCATATTTTATAGAATCCCAATGGCATATTTTACAGAAATAGAAAATGAAAAGTAAAATTCATTTGGAATCACAAAACACCCACAATAGCCAGTGATCTTAGATAAAAGAACAAAGCTGAAGGCATTATATTCCTTGATTTCAAAATATATTACAAAGGTACAATAATTGAAATGGTGTGGAACTGGCATAAAGACATGCAAATAGACCAGTAGAACAGAATAGAGAGCCTGGAGATGAATTCCTTTACAGACAGTCAACTGACCTTTGATAAGGATGCCAAGAACACACATGGGAAAATGACAGTCTTCCACAAATGGTATAGGGAAAAGTCTGTATCCAAAGGCAAAAGAATGGAATTATTGGAACCCTATCTTACATCATAGATAAAAATCAACTGAAAACCAATTAAAAATGGAAACATAAGACCTGAAATTGTTAAAACCCTAGAAGAAAATGTAGGGAAAAATCTTCATCATGGTGGTGTCGATAATGATCTCATGGATATGCAAACAAAAGCAAATGAGAAGTAGAGATGTAGGACCACATCAAACAAAACAGCCCTTGAACAGCAGAGAAAACAATCTGCAAAGTGAAAAAGCAAGGTATGAAATGGGAGAAGTATTTGCAAAGCATATATCTGATAAGGGGTTAATATCCAAAACAATAAAAGGAATTCCTACAACTCAATAGCAAAAGTCTAAACAAAAATTTGATTAAAAATGGTCCAAGGACTGAATGGATAGTTCTTTTAAAAAAACATACAAATAAGTATACTCAGTAAGTATATGAAAAGGAGCTCAAAATCCCTAATTATCATGGAAATGCCAACTAAAACCACAGTGAGATATCACTTCATACCTGGTGGGATGGCTATTATAACACACACACACACAAAATGTTGGTAAGGCTGTAGAAAAGTTGGAACTCTTTCCAAACTGTTAATGTAAAGGTAAAAGGCTACTTGGTAGTTATGAGATCTTGGGGAAATTATTTTGTTTTCTTGTAACTTGATTTTATCATTTGCAAAATGGGACTAGAAGAGTACTCCTAAGGCCGTTCAGAATATATATGTATATGGCCATGTTATAAATAAATATAAACATATGTATGTATATACACACACAAAATGCTTCCAAAGTAATTGTCATGTATCAGGTAGTGTTGTGTGTGTGTATATTAATATTCATTGTATACACACACACACAAACGTGTACATGCATACACACACAGGAAACATTACCTAGTATCACTTTGGAAATAGTTGTCTGTTAGTGCTATTACTATAAAAAAGACCTTTTTTACCACACCTTGAAACACAGTGGATATTTTTTAACTTAAAAATAGAAAAAAAAAAAACCCTTAATATGCTAATGCATGGGAAAATGTAATTTTAAAAACTATTCTAATTTTGGATTCCTATTAAGGGAGTAACATTTTATATGTATTGGCCATCTGTAGTTCTTCTATAAGTTACTTGTATTCTTACCTGCTATTTGTGTTCTTTTACTTACTGTTATGTAAGAGTTTTAAAATATATACTTGACCTTAAACCTTTGTGTGCTGTACATATTGCAGCAAGATTCTTCCATTGTATATTTTATCTTTTAAATTTACTTGGAATTTTTGCAGTCATACAAAAGCCTTCAGTTTTTATACAAACAAACTTGTCATCTTTTTCTTCTATTCTGGAAGATGTGACTTGCCTAGGAAGGTCTTCCATAGTCACCTATAAAGATATATTGTATTTTCTTCTAACGGTTTTTGTTACTTCGATTATTAAAATAATAACTCTTTAATCCATAGGGAATTGAGTTATATGTATGTAATGAGGTTGGGATATAACTTCATTTTCTCTTCAAATTGCTAGTCAATTGTTGGCAATCCATTTAGTGAATGGCAGTTTTCCTTATGGATCTGAATACACACACACATACACACACACAAATGCACACACTTCAGGACTTTCTTCTCTTCCAGTAAGACATTTGTTTATTCTTATTGCAGTACTACACTGTTTTAATTTTAGTGATTTTATTATGTCTTATAGAGAAGTCCCCATTCCAATTCTTGTCTTGATATTTAATGTTTTCTGTTGTTGTTGTTGTTTATTGGAACTACACTAGTTTTGTTAACTCTAAAAAAGAGAATTTTGTAACAAAGCACCTGGACTCCAGTTTGATAGTCCTATATTGTTATTGTTATTGAGGGTTACAGAAGGTTCGGAGGCAACATGGAAAGGGAAAGACTACACACACATATGTTCATATATACATACGCATGTACATACATGCATACATACATACATATATATGCATACATGCATACATTTACAAATATGTATATACATATATACACAGAGACATACACAAGCACACATACACACACACACTTACATACATACACACTAACACTATTTTCATACCATTGAAAAATAATTAGCTGGTGTTAGTAACCCTAAAACTTGTTTACTGAACACATTATCAGTGGGTCACTCTAAATATGTTATTTCATTTAATCCTCCTTACATTGCTATGAAATAGACATTTCTACTCCTGTTTTCTGGAAGAAAAGATTGATACTTAGAAGTTAAATAATTTGCCCCAAATCTCACAGCTCACATACACTAGAGCTCAGGATTCAAACTCAGAACTGTTTAAGTCCAGAGTTTTTTTTAACATGATTATGGTCTACTTTTCATTGTTTTTTCCCATTCACATCAGACACCACTAACGCCTTGCTATGCCTATTTTCTTTTTATTTATTTATTTTGCGTGAGAGCATGCAAAAAAGGGAGGAATAAAGAGAGAGAATCCCAAGTAGACTCTGTACTATCAGCACGGAACTTGATGCAGGACTCGAACTCACGAACCATGAGATCTTGACCTGAGCCAAAATCAAGAATCAGAGGCTCAACCAGCTGAGCCAAACTGGTGCCCTGCTATGTGTATTTTCTAAACGTAGAGGAGTTCTGTATTATAAGCCAGGCTGAAGTTGCTGGGAAGGCGTAAACATGAAAGATCATGGCTGGTCTCTTAACTTCACAATAAGGGCATGCCCCATTGTGTTGGTCTTTACTTTATAACACTTCAGAGATATTGCAGTTTTATTTGTTTGTTTGTTTGTTTACAAATAGGCTAGTGGCAACTATGCATGGAGCAAGGCGATAGGTGCCGTTTTTCCAATAGCATCTGCTCACTTTGTGTCACGGTGTCATATCATGGCAATTCTCACAATATTTCAAATTTTTCCATTATTATGTTTGTTATGGTGACTTGTGATCAGTGATTACTTCACACTGAAAATCAGATAGTAAAGAACCAGATAATAAATATTTTAGACATTAGGCCACAGGGTACCACAAAAACAGGCATAGGCCATACATAAATATGCATGACTATGGATCTGTAGACCTTTCATATAAAGGACTTAGAGTGACTTTTGGGGTTACCTACCTTCCTTTCCTTCTGTGAGTCCCAGTTTTCTTCAACAAATAGTTCATTCCAATCAGCATTTATTGAACATCTACTATGTGCCTTGCTAAACTTAGAATAGATAAGAAGAAAATGAAATGTGTGTTCTCCAGGATCTCAAATCCATCTTCTTTTCCTATTCTTTCCACCTTAAACTTATCGCTCATTCTTTTCCTTTGTAATTTTGATGCAGAGCTTTTGTTTAGCTGCATTTTTTTTATATTAATAGTCATGTGTATAAGATAATAGTTATGGCTTTTATTTATTTGCAAATACTACCTTTTATATAGCCTTTTAAAATAATGCATTATCACAGAACATAAATGTGTTTTGAATGCAGAAAATAACGTATTTTAGTGAAGGGAAAGTAATTAACTGCTAAGATTACTTACTTTTGCTCTAGTTTTAATCTTTTCTTGTGAATGATGGTAAAAAAGACTGAATTCTTTCTGTGCACGAATTCATCTACAATTCAACCTGGTGGTTTTCTATTATCAAAGTCTTTTTTAACGTCTTAGTTAATGCATATGTATGATCTCTCCAAGGACAATTTCATTTGATTTATCCTCCAACCAGCTCCTGATGCATATGTAACTTCAATAAGCATCAGAGGAAAATGAGGTGGTGTGGTCCACTTTGTGGAGCAATGACTGGGCTTCACAAGCTTCCTAATCCTTTCCAAGGTTCCAGAAAAACTGTTCTTGGGTCCCTGGGCATGGGTAACAGTCTGTGCCACCTGCAAAGTAATTGAGAGGGTGGAACTCTACTGTGGTTATCAACTATGTAGCAAGAGCCTGGCTCAAAGCCTGAGTAGAATTCTGAAGGTGGTCTACTGACACAGTCCTCATAGATCTTTGCTTTCAATATATTCCCAATGTATTGAAATGTATTCCCAATGTATTCCTCAAACTATTCCCAAAAGCATAGACAAATCAAATGACATTCATTTCCATTTTAGTATTTCGGTATATCAGTATATCAAAAAAGTATCTGCTTTTTTTGCTAGTCTTTTGATTAAAACAAATAAATCAAAACCACAAGTTTTCTTTTCTTCCTGTGAGTTTACCTGTTACAGATTTCACAATAAAATACACCATCCAAGTTCTCTTCAGTCTCTTAAATGATGGGGCTTCAGCCATGCAACTGGAAGTTTGTATCACTGACCAATGTTAAGTTGATTAATCTGGTATTACTTTTGTTCATCCACCTAAAAGAGGCTTTTTGTGTGTGTGGTATGGGGAGGGATTGGTAAAATTGCTCTGCACTTGGTTATTCTAGCATGCAATCTTTGAACTGCTCAAGATAGAGGGGAGTTCAAGCAGCTGAAGAATAAAGACAGTGGGAAGGAAGCCAGTATTTATTGAATACCTCCTATGATGCAGGCATGTAAAAATTTGGATTCCCTGGATAGAGAGATCTAGTTTCAAATCTTGGCTTCACCACTAACTACGTATGTATTTTATGCAATTACTTTACTTCTCTGGGCAGTGTTATCATCCATAAAATGGGAATAAGAATAATACTAACTACCTTAAAGAGAGGATGGAGTATCTTTAAAACACACATCATTCAGAATAAGTGTTAAATTCTTATAATCTATTACCATTAGCTGTTGATTTTAAGTTGCTTCATCATTAATAAAAGTCATCATAAACATAGTTATTCTTCATTGTACAGATATTAGTAAGTTATTATTATTTGCTAAAAATCTGTGCTATCATTATCTTGCTACAATCATTCCTTTCCTGTAGAATTTTGAAGTTTAGTGAGGGAAATAGACACACCAATATGATACAGAAAACCTCCAAAATGTCACTTGTATGAGTTTATACAGGGTTTTAATGGTAGTACACAGGAAGAATGTTTAATGTAGAGGTGGATAGGAGGTAGGAGAGGTTTGCAGGAAGTGGTGACATCTAAATTGAGAACAAAAGTATGAATAGGAAGTCTGTAGGTGGTGGAGTAAGGGAAGAAATATCTTGGAGGCAAAAGGAACCATATATGCAGAGTAAACTTTGCTCACTCTCAGAAAGCAAATATTTTAGCTTGGCCAGATACAGAGTGGGAGGAGGGTGCTGACCAAAGTTGCATCCAGAGGGGTTGAGAAAACAGAAAGAAAAACATGACAAAGTTCTAATTCAGGGCTTGCGAGTTTGCCACTTATCCTGAGAGCAGTGGAAATTTCAAGTAAAGGGGTTAATACACTGTAAAGCAGGTTATTATACCCATTTTACAAGTGACAAAACCGAGGTGCACAAATGATGCATAATATTACAAAGTTAAGAGAAGGCTCTATTTTGCCACTTATATGGTAATTAAATTCTATATTTTCTGCTTATGAGATAATTTATGAAAAACAGGATATAGTTCCAGACTAGAGTTGTATTTTTTTTTTTTTGGACAAAAACACACAGAAGAGTAGGTGAACTTAAAAGGATTATAATGGGGTCCTCTCCTGCCCTAACATCCTTCTCAGTCATTCTGCCTGTCCTAGCCTAGGAATGGTGTATGCAAATTTTAAATGTTCAAACACCCTTGAAGTACAGCTCATTCACCCCAGTGCAAGAGTTACTGTTACAAAGAGCAGTGCAAGAGATTTTTGCATTCTAGCTCTCCCACGTTATTGGAATATGGAGACTTCATGTTTTTGTTTTTTCGTTTTGAGGAAGATCAAAAACATAAAACTGTTTTAGGTTTCATAAAGGTTTCTAGTGAATATAAAAAGAATATTATAAACCAAACTCTATACAATGTTTTTTTTTCTAACTTGATGTACAGTAAGGAAAAAGAAATAATTCACATAAGACAATTGAGTAGCTACAGTGTTTCTGGCTCTGTACTAGGTGTGTTATGTCAATTATCTAACTGAAACCTACCATTGACTTTACCATGTGAGAAGTGTTCACAAAAAAAGTAAATGAGAAAGCACATTCTTGTAGGGGTACCTCCTGGTGTGGCTTAGTGGAGGGCAGGGGGATGATATCGCAGCCTTCTGACAGGGAAAGAGAGAAAGCAGAGTTGAGGGAGATTTGTGGTACACAGATAAACACTCATAGTGAGCAGTGCACCTGTGCTTCAAACCCACATTAGAACAATTGGATGACTCCAAATGGTCTAGCTTCATTGGTATCAACACCAATGACAGTTCAACAGAGAATGCCTCTGGTACTTAGGCAGATGCTTAAGTATTAATTTTCATCCATAAATACAGCATATTACCACTTTACCGTATGGAAGATCAAATGAACAGTGTTAGGGCATTGGACCCTCAAGTATGTACTCATGAGGATCCCAAGAGAGTATATAAAAAATACAAAAACTCATTCATGGTAACTTGGGGGATTTTATTATTCATGTTTTCTCAAGCTCACCTCAGAAAAGCACACTTATGGAGATTATAGGAACTCATCTTACTATGTTGAGGTGTCATTTTTCAGGCTGTCTCTCTGGTGACTTCTAAAAGCTCCTTGTTTGTGATGCTCTGTAGTTCCAATCTGAGTCTACATGTAGTTATTTGTACTTATTCCATTTGGAATGTGCTGTGCTAGCTGAGTCTGGAATTTCGGATCTGTTTCATCAATTATGGAAAATTTTTGGCCAATGTCTTTTCTCTGACTATGCTTTCCATTCTTTTTAACTCAATTTAGATATATTTTATTCTACTTCTTATTCTTCCTTTGTGTCTTTTTCATATTTCCCACCTCTTTGTCCTTCTGAAGTATGGTTGGTGAACTTATTCTGTCCATACTGCAATTAGTATTTATCTCTTCAATTCTATCTAATATAAAGGCATTCACTTTTAATTACATTTATCATATTTTTATCCCTACAATATCTATCTAGTTCTTCCCACATTGACCTGGTTTTCATTTTTAATATTTTATTCCTCTTGCCAATTTTGGTGTCATATTCTCACCCACACACTTTAAATACACATAGTTATAATGCTATATCTGATGACTATTTTATCTGGACTTCTGTGGAATTGAATTGTGCGCTTTTCCTGCTGATCCTACTTGAGGTGGCTTGTTTCCTCATGTGTTTGTTATATTGTGAGCTCATATGTGCTGAAGATTTACCTGAGGAATAAATGAGGCCCGAAACGAGGGTGGGGCCTCCTGAAATCATTTTCATTTGTCTCTGCCAGCTGCCACCAAGATACTGCCAACCAAGGACTGACCTATGTCACTTATTAATGTTAGGACTTCCAGAAATATTTAAGTCAAACTTACATTAGGGAAGTTCTCAAATATCAAATTATTAGGGTAGACTTTAAGTTTTTAAGCAGTTTGTGGCAAAGATAGACAGATTTTCTGTCAACAACACGTTTTCTCATGGACATATTCTGGTCTACCTCTGAATTAGGGTATAGCCATTCAGTTCCTGCCCTTTTAAAGTAATCTCTTTTCCCATATGTCAGTTTGCTTGGGCTCAAGGTCATTTCCACTCTTCTGGGCACAGCCATTAAAACCTAAACTTCTTGGTTACTGAGATTGACAAGGTCCCCTAGGGCATCCATGGTTTCAGCATCAGCTTGCCATTCTGATTGCTATCTCTCTTTTGAATTCTGGCCTCTGGAGATTATCCTTGCTTTCTAGCAGGTTCAATTATGCATTTAGAAGGATATTTGTTAGATTTTATCTAACATTTCTAGGCACTTTGCATTGGGAAGATTTTGAGAATGTAGTTTAAAAGCATTGCCACAACCAAACTTGGAAAGTAGAAATTAGAGGCTTTTGTCGATCCTCTTTGCCAGAATCTTTGTAGCATCCATAATACACACTACTTCAAGGTATTTCCCAGCCAGCTCAGGTTTTGGGAGCTAGAATTTCTTATTTTAATGTTTCAGTTTATACAAATTTCACAAATCGGAAAGTTCAGAGCAAGAATATTGGGCACTAGCAAGGCTTGTGTTTTCACAACTACCTAGTTAACCAAAGTTAACCAAGGGAGTGAAATAAAGTCTAGAGGCAAAAGGCTGAGCATTTAAATTTTTTAGGCTTAAGGTAATTGTTTCCTTAGAGAAAATGGGGAAGGATTTTAATGTGTTTCTACTTGTCTGCACATCTAATCACATTTTCTTTTAATACTAATTTGTATAGATTAATGTTTATTAATAGTGGGAATATTGATGAGGACTTTTGCATATTTAGAGAGGAGGAGAAGAGGAAGATGTGAAAAAATGCAAAGTTGAGACAATTACTCCTCTTGCCTTCTTTCAGTCAGCAGGTGCTAGCTGGGGTAGGAGTGTTGAGATTACAGCAGAATGAGCCTGTTTTCTCTTCATCAGTTAGTATAGCAAACATTTTGGTAATGATCTAATATATATATATATATATATATATATATATATATATATATATATATATAAACATTTTGGTAATGATCTAATATATATATATATATATATATATATATATAAAATGTGCTATTATATATATACATATATATGTATGTGTGTGTGTGTATACACACACACACACACATATATATAGCACAACAAATAAAATGTTTGAAAATGAGTGTGAAAAATTTGATAGCTAAAATAAATATGGATTTTTATGTGATTTAATTGATAAACTAATAGTACATCCACAGAGACCTTACTGTTCAGACTGATACCAAGCACAATGCAAGTACAAGAAAGTCTGGGTGGACTGGACTGTTCTTTGGAAAGTCACTGAGTCTCTCCTTTATTTCAACATGATAAGTCATCTGGCTGGAAATCAGGTTTCCCTCTTTTCTTAGTTAACTTATGCTAAGGTAGAGATTCAGATAGGCAAATAGTAAATTTGGCTGAATCATATTACATTTTCTCTATCAATGCGATTATGGGATACTCAGTGTTCTCTTTTTCTTGCATCTAGATTAATACCTACGGTCAGTTTCGCCAATCTGGAATTAGACTGGCATTGCACAATTTGAGGAGAGACATTCACATTTGCCACCTCTGCACCACTGAATGGGATAGTCCTGTCTGTACAAAATGATGGAGTTATCTTTCTTATTCACCCTTTTGTGAGTACAGGAAAACCTTTTAATGTTTAGTCTCAGAGTTCTTCCTCCCATTAATGCCCTAAGCATCTGCCCTTTTCATTTTTCTTCTCTTTTTCTTTCTCCTCCTTGCTTCCTTCATCCTTTTTTTCCCCCTTGCCAAAATCAGCCTGGACTGAATGCTTGTCCAGGCTGTTGTCAAACTCAAGCCTGCACACTGAAGACTGAAAGACTCAACCATCACCACCTGCATGCTGCTCACTAGCTGTCAAGATGGGGTGCTGAGGCGTAAGGCTGATACAGCCCAGAACATTAGTAGGCATGCCTGGCCCTCTGATGCTATTGTAGTTCCTGCCCTCTCACACCACTGTTGGTTCCCCACAGCCTGGTCGTTCTCTAGGCAAATCTTTGCTGCCCCTTAGGCCTTGTTCTAGGATTCAGGTGCATCTTCTGAAATGCATGGATCCTCATAGCACTCTGACCTGACATATGCAAAGGGAAGTCCTTTGCCAGCACCTTATGGAGAGAGACTCTGCAGTTGTTTTCACTGCTTTTAATTTAATATTTGTACAGCTTAATGCTCTTACTTTTTCCTGAAGAAATTATCAGGGCACAATAACATTGCTGCTCAATATCCAGCAGAGAAGCAAGAGAGGTTCTCTTTTTCAATGTTATTATAGCTGCTGTTGTCTCTTACCTCCATTAGAATGAGATTGTATAAGTGCATTTTTGTTTTCTTTTACTTTCATGTGCATGGTCATTACTCCCAGAGCACTCCCATGGTGCTAGTGTGCTTTGGTCAAAAGAAAAGTCTCATTTCTACCACATACCGAAATAAAAAAGCATGTCCTCACTGTTCTCCTGATGAGTACTTTCTTGAAGATACCTTTCCTTAGACATTATCTTGTTTTTTCAGAGATACTCTCACTACAAATATGGACCTTTTCCCCTTCTTTAAGATAATCAGTGCAACTTGACTAACTTGTTCCAACACCTTAATAGGAGTTAAAACAATCCTTTTCTTGTATCTTTATTCAGAATATTGATACATGTTTGCATTATAGGTTCATAATTAGAAACACCACTCATAATTCTCGCCAAAATAAAGGAAATCTGCTCCAACATGACTTGTAGACACAACCACTTGGCATAGATATGGCTGGCAGGTTCTCTGGAAAAGAAAGAAAGACAGCAAAAACAGGCAAAAAATAGATTTGCACCTTACTAAATAATCTCTGGGAGTAAGCTGCTATAGCTGCTATCCTGCTGTGTATCCAGTCTTTATACCAGAGAGAAGGAAAAGAACAGGTGATTTGGTCTCATTTCACCAACGAGGCCTCTGGGCAAATAAATGGATACCATTTGGTATGAGGTAGGTGTCTTATCTGCAGGATGCCCTTATAGCATGTTCATGGTTAAAGAATTACTTATAGTAAATAAGCCTCTAATCTATGAGACATGTCTCCCTTGAGAATGTCACTTACGTTATATAATTCTCTGGGTATAAAATGGAAATTTTTCATATCTGAAATGCTCCCTGCTGTAGAAGAAATCTCACAAAACCTTAGTAGAACTCAGCTATTGTTCTGTGCCAGAGATCATGCCACCAGAGATCATTCCACCCGTGTGGAAAGGATGAGTCTAGGGAACTACCCTTGATGTTCCCAGCACTCTTTCTGTCTTGTCTGTTCTTCTTGTTTGCCTATTTCCTTGAATTTACTACAGAAGTTTATATTTGGTAGGGTCTCTGGTTAACATGAGCCTGGTTTGACAATGTGGATGTTCCTGTGTGCAAGCCAGATCATGTCAAAATGTTACTAGAGTCGCAGTGTTTTCTTTCATGCATTTGGATGCTCCACTTTAATCTTTTATTATTCCAAACTTATACATGCTACATGGTCTGGAATTTCAGGATAATTTGACAAACCATAAAAGAAATTAAACTTTGGAATTTGTATTTAAATTGACATTCATCTAGGTGATGTTACTATGTTTTAAGGACTAAAAGCAAACACAACATTAACCCTTGTTTTTTTTTTTTTTTTTTTTTTTTAAAGAGCAAAATGTGTAAATATTTTGGGCAAAAAAACTTTGAATTAATTGGAAATGCTGTCTGGTAGATAACAGACCCCATAAAAGAATATGCTAATATGTGATGTAGAATAGCTCAAAAAATTATTTTGGCACTTTGTTTTAAGTTTCATGTGATGATTCTAGGAAAGCATTTAATTAAAGGTGAGAAAGCTAGAGAAATTGAAACACCCTTCCATTAGTCACACGCTTCACTGTGTGACTTCAAAAAGTTCATTCTTAATTCCATTCCAGGCGTGGGTGCAAGACCTGTGTAAATCTGGTTTAAAAGAGGAAATGAACAAAACTTAAAAACAGTGACTCTGGACTTAGGCATTGTTGGATTCAAATCCCAGCTCTGGAGATTACTAGCTGCACACCATTTGGAAAACAACTATTAAGCTCTCTTTACAGAACTTTGTTCTTTGTAAAAATTAGAGATACTAAGGCCACCTTCTTAAAAAAACAATCGAGTGAGATAATACAGGGAAATGACTTCCATTAGGTCTCTAAATTAATTTAAAAATTTAGGGTGGGAGAACATGTTTGATCTTAATTCACTAAAAACCTTCATAGTAATTGGACACTTTTAACTTTTAACAACACTTTTAACAACAACAACAATAACAAAAGCCTATTGCTAAGTTGAATACAACCATTCATCTTCCCCAATCATCACCCCTTGGTCTCAGCATAGGATCTTTTCTGGCCACAGCACTCTTTCTCAGGTTAGATAAATCTTGCGGTGGGTATTATGTCATTGACCTGCCTGTGCAATGAGAGTGCCAGCGATGTCATTGGGTACCACTGTGTGATGATGTGAATGGTGCCCCCTAGAATTAGGCATTGCACAGTCTGTAGACCATTGCATGGTTGCCCTTGTTGCTAGTTCCCAGATATATTTATTCCAAGGGAAGCCAAGACACCAAGTCACCTCTAAACACATTTTCTAAACAAACAGGATTTCGGCACAACAGTGTCACCCTATGATGTAGACTTGGTCTTCTAGCGCTTTTACCCTCTGCTTCTGTCGTACTAGACAATAGACCTGTTCCTTCCCGGTCTACTTTCAGCGAGGTTGATACACCAGAGGCTTGGATGTGGTGTAATTTATTTATTCCCCCGCCCAAGGCCTGTTCTTTAGATATGGGAATCTATTTTTATTGGCTTTCAGGACTGGGAATGTAAAGTTTTATCAAACTAGAACTAAAAGAGTTTTGCTTTTCATGTCTATTAATTAGGTTGCTATTTTTGCCTTCTTATAATTCTTAGGATTAGTGAACAAACCTGGTATATCAAAGTGAGATGATCATGAATAACACTTTTAGAAACCTTATAGTTCCTGACATGTAGTATATGCTATTATTATATTATCAGTATTATGGATAATCACTGTTATCACATAGAAACCAGATAAACTAGGACAAAGCCAAATGATTTGAGTAAGATAGGGTCTAGAGAGACTCCTGAGGAAATTGGGTGTTCTTCTGGGAGGTTGGCTAGGAGTCTATGGGGGTGTGGGTGGACAGAGGTTAGGCATCCTGAGCCAGGTTTGGATATTAGTTAGTATTCAGTAGGCATTCTCATCCCAATCCCTGGGATAGCAAGCACAGGTTGGAAATCTTTAAAGGAAAATTTATCAGAATCCTGGAGTCTCTGAAAACAAAAATGCATGGAATAAATATACTTGGACTCCCCTCTTCCATATCAATTCTTCTAATAGCTTGTGAGTTATAAGTGTAATGGGAAAAGAATTTTTTCTGTGCAATAAATTAATTATAAAAGTGTATGATTGATATGAATGGAAACCATCCTAATTAGGTGATGATGAGAATTGCATGAAGGATAATGCATGACAAGTGTACCATTATAAAGTTGTATTTCTGTTGAGGGATTTAAGTAATTCATACTTGTTATTTATAAGATATTAAAAAGCCTCAAGGTAGGAATACAGCTGTACATTCATGCATTTCCCCTGAATTATCTTGTATAGTTTATTTCACAGAATTTTTAGTTGGTTATTATGTATTATGTTGAAGTAAATAGTTATTTGAACACTACATGATGAATTTTTCCAGATGCTATGATATACAAAAAGGGATAATTCTTTCAAATCCTATTTAAAGGCCAACATGCAAAGAATACAAGGACTTTTTAGCAAACTTCCTAAACCATCTTCCACTATTGTAATGCATGCCGGAATGCATAATTACATTAGCTAGTTATCTGTCATAAGTGCCTTTTATTCAAAATGAAGTATAGATTATATAGATTGATAATAGATAAATGATTATGTGATTTATTCTTACATAGCACATTGATGTCAGTGAAATCATAATGTTCTAAATATAACATTAAGGCCTAATGAATGAAATAACATTATGTTTCAGAAAATCTAGGGATCTCAGTTTAAAACCATGTTATGTTTTATAGGGTTTTAGGTTGTAGAGAATCTTAAATTACTAAAATCTTTATTATAATGCCTAGTGTGAAATGTCTTTGAAAGGCTAACATTTCAAAAGTATGATCAGATTCTTCTTTAGTTCAGAAAAGAGAGCAATGTTTCTGGTGAGAAATGGCAGCTCATACCATGGGCTCTACATATTATTTCTTTCATTCAACGAAGAAGTGAGTTGCAGCGAGATTTCAGGATTATCCCAAAGATGACATGTGGATAGTATATAGGACTAGAGATGAGAGGATCTGTATGCTAATCCTACCTGTGCTGCTGCTGAAGAGGGGGAGTTCTCTTCTGTGAAGGAAGGGATCATGGTAAAATTTAGCAGTCTGATTCATCAGTCTAACCCTGGATGGTCTGATGAGTACAAGCCAGTGGAGGGAAGCTTCCTTGAGGGTTGACATTGGGGCAGACTGATCAGATTGTCCTACATCTATCTTTTCATCATAAAGAGACAAAGGGAAAGTTTTTCTCCTTGGTGAATAAAAGCCACCAAATAAACAATTTATATTATTAATCACTGATGGGTCAGGGCAAGTAAGAATTTTTTATACTAAGGCCAAAGATTGAATAGGGCATTACATCAACAATGTATGAACCAGGACACATGGTAGCAGTGGCTACTGTAGAATATTTGTTGGCATAAAAGACATATTAGGATGCTGTGACCTCTGACATTCCCTCCCAGGTGTATTATTCTAAGAATTGTATCTTTCTTCCCAGTTTAATACTGTCCTAGGTTCATTTTTCATTCCAGTTTATTTTCTCCTGCTTTCTTCATTTTCTTAGATGCATTTTGATCTCTATCTCTACTTTCTTGGGGAAATCGATAGCTTGTTAAAAAAAGACAGTGATACCTGAATGGGCAGGGCTAATGGTTCTATTCAGGAAATCATTGTGCTGACTGGGTTTATAAACCATATCTAGCCTCTTCTTTTCAGAAGGGGCCAAGGATCCAAATGAACAATGTGAGGAGAAATCATTTTGGCTAGTGAGGAGGAACAGGAGAGGAAAGGAGAAAATACATTTTTTTTTTTAATACTGAAAGCAATTTTTTAGGAACTTAACAAAACTTGTTATTGTTGTTTTTGGTTTTAAGGTAAAGAAGACATCTTAAAATATCATTATTTAACAAAGTACCATAGTCCTTTCAAACAAGGAACATTGTGTGGGAAGAAGTTATTGAAAATGCCTTCTTTGAAACCAACTGTCTCTGTGAGGAGAATGTTGCTCTTGGAAATTGGGATATAAGATTAGATAACTTGAAAATAACACTATTAGATTTTTGGTTTACTACTAGCTAAAGAAAATAATCAGATTAGCACAAGCATCCTTCTTCTCAGACATGACTCTTGGAATTACCATTTCAGCCATTTTCCCCTGGCAAAATAGCCAGCCAGTTAGCTAGATGACAGTTTGTTGACTACACTTACTTCACCGTAAATTTTTATTTTTTTATTTAATAAAGTCTGAATGTTTTTCATATGTTAAATGTGAGTCTATAAAATGTAGCTAACTGCTGCATAGTCTCACCTGTGCTCCACAAACCTTTATTATACCTATACATGATTGCACAACAAGGGAGATAGAGGTAGGAAGGAGTGAGGGAAGGAGGGTGAATGATAGAGAAGATGACAAGGAGTTAGGAATAAAGATAGGTAGATGGTAGAAAGCAGAAGCAGAGAGAATAATAAGGAAACAAATCCTGTGGACTTTGGGTTTGGGTTTTGGGTCACTAGCTCCCCTGATGCAAGCCATATCCTTTTTGTTATCTGATTTCAGAGTGGTTGTTGTCTATATGAACTGCTAGGTGTACAGATAAAGACTGGCAAAATTCTCCAGTTTTGAAACTAAAGAGGAAGCTGTTTATTTACTTAGTAACTTTCAGCCTTGTGGTATGTCAGCCAGCACTTTGCTCTTTGGTTTCGTCTCTGTAGAATGAAGATTTATCTTGTGGGGTGTTTGCAAGTTTTACATTACATTAGGTAGTATATCTAGAGTCTTACCCAGAATTGACGGGTAAGCACTCAGCAAATATTAAATTAAACCATATGAAATTGTTCTTTTTATAGGTCAAAAAGAGATCAATTATTGGCAATTTTATGTGGTTCAATCTAAAATTCATTTTCTCCTTTTCTGTTAAGCAGCTGGGAAGGCACAGACCAACACCCCAGACACTTAACAGTGTAGTCTTCTTCCACAGTCTGCTCAGATTCTGCTTCTGCTCTGTTGTTCAGGAATAAGACCCAGCTTGGCACTGCCTGTTCATGGTGTGCCTGCTTTGCCTGCTGTTCACTCCAGGGCTCACGTGACTCCACCTATTATATATTTTTCTATGGCCAGATGATTGGGCCTTTCACTGAGCTCTGGGACCTGGACCCATTAGACCCCTAATGGAGCTATGGCAATTTTTTTTTCCCACTTGATAGCTGTCAGGATTTCATTTCACTTGATCTTAAACTATCATGGGTGAAGAACATGATGCTCTCAGGGGACAAATAGTCTACCCTCCAAGTGGTAATAACCAGAAACCGACCATTGTTTAAATGGAGCCTGTACTCACGTTGCAACAAACATCTTTAACTCAGGGTTCTCTTTCTAAGCTTTTGCACTTCTGCTGGTAATACCTATTTTTTCCCCCTGTTGAGTTGACAAACTCCTCCCCCTTCTGCTGCAAGAGACAGCTCATTTGTTATGTACTCCATAAAACTTTTCTATGAATTCCCTAGGCAGACACCTACACTGCCCCCATGTGCCCCTGAACCCCCTATACACAGCAGTCTTAGCAATCAGCCCACCATACTGGGTTCTGTCTCCCCATTTAATCATAAATTCCTTTGAGCAGAAGCAGTGTCTTTACATTGAAGTATTCCTGATGTTTGGCACAATAACTGAAACACAGTAGGTACCTCCTAAGATATATTTCCTGAAAAAAATTATTAAATGGATGCACAAACTTCTTCTAAGAATAGATGGATTATTTTCTTTGTTTGGTATCAGTTGTCTTTTTCTACCCCCACTCCCAACTTCCTTTTTTCTCCCCTCCTTCATTAGTCCTTTCTTTTCCATTCAGGGTTAAAACATCCCAGTTTGCATCCTTGTTGAGAGGCTTATGGGGATTTTGAAGGTGTTGAGTTGCACAGGTACACAGAATGAAAAATAATCACATACAAAAATAAATAGACTCCTTGGCATCTTTAAACTGACTGCTATATTATCTCCTTTAATAAGACGCGTCAGAGTCTGCACATTTTCCTGATAAGAATAACTGCTGTCATATTTTTTGTTTCAATTTGAACATTTTAAAGGCATTTGCTATTAGCACTAATTAGATGTATAAGAGCCTTCCTGAGCAAAGCAGATAGTCACAGCTAATTCATAAAGAATTAATGATAGTAGCTAAATTGCCACATAGATTTGCACTTTGGGTAGGGTTAAATTACCAAATAATGTGAATAGTGTTTAAAATAAATTTAATATTTAATGTAAGTCATAGTTTTATTAAATTCATAACAATTTGAAATTTTCTCAATATTGTTCCAAATGAGCATCTGTGTAAAATCTCTTTAAAGTAAATAAGCTAATAATATGATATTTCCAGTAGAGTGAATAATAATATTACTCATTTATAGAACACATTATTATTATTACTCTTATTATTTTTTATTTTCTATTTGCCATACATGCAATTCAAACCAAGTTCCTCTAGTTTGGAGGTGAAACATCTGGGATAATTCCTTAACTTTTTTTGAGTCATTAGAGCATTGACAGAGCTGAAATAATCATTTGTTAAATGATTTCTTAGTAAATTTAAAGTGCTTGGCTTATGTGTGCATGTGTGTACGTTTCTCCAAAGTTGTATGTTTTTTTTTCTCAAAGCAGTTTACACACTGAGAATATGTTTAATTATTACCTTTTATTGAATACAAATTAAGTTTCAGTCCAATTTACATCAAAGCAAAGTCTGAGAGATAGTTTTAAAGCAGGACTGGCACTTAAAGTTAAGCTGTCAAAGGAAACAATTCAAAGAGAAATGGAATTGCTAAAATCAGGATTTAAGGACTCACCCACAAGTTTTTATCTGCACTGCAGATAATTTCCTGACTTAGAGAATGCAAACATTTCATTAATGAAGACCCAGAGCATACTGATCTGACTTTTCTACTGATCTATCAAATTGGGGCATGAAATAGAATAGAATTGGGCTTCCATGTTTGGTCTACCTCCTGCAAGCCACATTTTATTCCAGTGTTTTATATATGTTATCATGCTTATATCAGAATTGGGTACCTACGTGGGGTAAAGAAGGATTCTAAGAATATTCATATTTCCTTCTTTCATTTTTACAATTTTAGTGATGATAGCTCTACATTCTGCCAGGATGAAATTATCTGTAACAAATGGCTTTGGGATCTAAGCATGCCACAGACAGAAGGAAATAGAAAACTGCTAGAGGGTAGTCCACCTGGCCTGAGGATCAAGTTATCTTCTGTATTCATTTGGCTAAGACACTGGACATTTTTGGAACACAATGGATTATGCTTAATAATTGTATTTGAGTGAGAAAGTAAATTCATAAAACACCTTAGAGAAATTTGCTTGCCATCATTAGATTGCTCAGTCTGACTTCCTTTTTTGTTTGCCATATTAAGTTCATAATACTTTTCCCTCCTTCAATACCTATTCTTATAAATTTGGCCTTTTCCTGACAATAAGCAACACTACTTTCTAGCCTTGCTTCCTCCACACTTGGTTTTGCTTTAGGAAACTGATTTCTCAGCCCATATAGCTATCATCTTGGTCTCCTGACTTTTATATTACTGGTTTCCCTTCTTTGAGGTCAGAAATATTTAAATCCCAGCTGTGTTAAACCAAAATCCTATCCTCTCCCTCTCTTGTCCCCATATTCCAAGAGACTAACTTGAAGATGTCACCAAGAATGAGCAATATTTTGTATTCTCATAATTTGAGGTTTGTTTTGTTTCAGTTTTCAGTATTTCCAGAGGATATTCCATTAGGAAGAATAATTCTAGGCTTCTTTCACTTGAGTATATGATATTAGTAGGGGGTAGGGGAAAGGATGTAGGCAGATATTTATGTCTTTGTCTAAGAAGAAGCGCCCAGGAAAAGACTCTTGCCTTTGTAGCTGATATGCAATCTTAAACCACACTTCCTTATGACCTCACTATGTATAGCTATTGCTTTCAGCATAATACCTTTCTTGCTTCTCTTCCCTTCAAAAACTCAGTAAATATCAGCTCTCGCTATAATTATAGGCACTCCTTTAGTGGAAAATATGAATTTCTAATAAAAAATAAGCTCTTATCTTTGTGTTTACATTTTAGTAACAATTTCCAAATCTATGTCTGCTTTGAAGAGAACTATATAAACTAGGGAAGGTTTTCATGGAGAGAGGAAACTGCCTTGATTAACCATGCACGAGATAGTTAAGTACGGGATTAACTGGAAAAGAGGTGGAATGCATTATTCATTTTGAGCTGCATATCATCTTACGACATTCACTGTTATTAGAAAGTAGACCTTGGAAGCTATGGTAGAGGTAAGAGAAAAGTGGGGGTGAGACTGCCTTGTTGGAGAATTGAAGACTAGAACTGACAGCAAAGGGACTTGATGGATTTCTTTTATGGCTATCATTCAACTTCTCTTGATAACCACTTGATCAGCTACTCTATAGAATGAGGACTTTGTCACCCAAAGGTGTGATCTTCTGAAATGTCAAGAATTCTGGCAAACCTTCAACCACATTTCCATTTAGAAATAATCTTCGGGAAAAGAGTAGTGATTCCTCCAGGTTGCTACAGTTTGTACCATCTATTCCAATTCCCATTATCGGAATGAAGTGACAATTAACAATTGTCACTTAGAACATTAGAACAAAGTAATAGATTTCATATACTCATGTATCTATTGAAAGTAAATTACCTGGTTTGTCAGCTATTGTTCCACATTACTGGCACTACCTTCTATGGTTTTCTTTGTATCTGTGCTGCATTGATTGCTTGCAATGACACCTGTGTTCTTGTTCCCCCTGGACATTCTAATAGTTGTATAAACTCTATACTTTCCTGCATTAAACAAATCATCGTAATTGGGAGCCCTATAATATTTTTAGACCAAAATCTGATGAATATTTATTTATACTTGGAGCAGTTTGGAGGAAGGAGAACATCAAATACAAGAGTTTGAGACTGGTTCAATGATATTAAGGTATTAATGACATTATTGTATTGCTGTTGGAAAAATGAAACTCTGGTTGTCATTAGCATGCAAGAGCAAAACCAATTGCTTTTCTGTAGCTGGAATGAAGTGCTTATGAAAGGAAAGATTGTGCAAGACCAAGACTTTTTATACAATAAGACATTAGAGTGGAATTAGGAAGAGGAATACATTTTTTTTAAGTTTATTTTTATTTTTGACAGAGCGAGAGCGAGCATGAGCTAGGGAGGGGCAGAGAGAGAGGGAGACGCAGAATCCAAAGCAGGCTTCAGGCTCTGAGCTGTCTGCACAGAGCCCGACATGGGGCTTGAACTCACCAACTGTGAGATCATGGGCCAAAGTCAGACGCTCAACCGACTGAGCCACCCAGGCACCCACGAATACGTTTTTCTAATTGTACTGTAAAGCTTATATACAGGTCTCAGATAATGACATAGACAGACAACTGAAGAGCTAACTTTTGAATGCTCTAAAAGTATCTTTTATTTCATCTAACTCAGAGGGTTGAGGTTTATGAGAATGAAATCCTATATTTGATCATGTAAGTGACTGACTTACAACATAAGTTGAATTCACAGCCTTATCTGTCTCCTATTTTAAAAATCAGGGAATTTATTAGGAAAGAGTAGAATTCTGAGACTTGGATTATATGTCCAGTAGGTTTATGTGACTATATAACGTTTCTGCCCAAAAACTTTATGTAAATATTTTTTGTACTTGGTTTATTTTGGGTTGGTTTGATACATTATATTTAAGTTCCTTGAACACTGTGGATCCCCCTAGTGTGTATGCATGACTGAGGCTTTATAAATTAAGGGATGTTTGTGTGAATGAAGTGATTTTATGGTTTTAACTGAGGCCAGGTTTAAGTAGTTCTCAGAAAAGAACAAGACTGTGCAACCACTCCAGATCGTTGTTAAAGTCTCCCATTCAGGCAACATCACATAGTAGATCCAATGGTGTTTGAACTTCCCTTTTCCTGGAACTGGTTTATGGATGCTGTATGGAGCATTTGGCAACTACTAATAAAATTATAACACAGTGCACCCACTGTGCCACCGAGTTTTGGAGCAAAGTCCTGCCTCCTTACATAGAGCAATATTATTCTATTGAGAATTGGTTCCTGGCCTGCCACCAAACTCTCATGTGGACTGAATTCCTGACAGTGGGTTGCATGCTCATAATTTAGTGGATAGATCTAAGTCATAAAACAGGGCATGCACAGCAGCATGGAAGTGACATAAATAAAATTTGACTCAAATTGAACTTGAAGACGTAAGTATCATGAACACTTACTTGGCTTACGCTTCCATGACCTGTATTCATTCATTCCTGCAATCTTAACCTTTCTCCTTCGCTGCATACCTTACGGCCTCATGAGGAGTTCTCTATCACTAGCTTAATGTGAAAGGGAAAAGATGGCCTGATTTACAGGTGAGTGACACGTTGATATAATCCTTAGGTGGCTGAGTGCACTATTGAAGTATCACTGAGGGGTGGCCCTGAAGAATAGGGGAGAAGGGAATTCTATCAAATGTGCAGAGTTTTGGACCATGCACCTGGTATTTACATTACATGAAAGAAGATATGGCCAAAAATAGAGATCTGAATCAATTTGTGGGCGGGGGTAAACATTTGGAAGAAACACTGTTGGAGAACTGGTGAAGACTTCCGTATATGAACCTCTGAAAATGGCAATGAATGGAGATCTCTGCATTGTAGGGATATTTGCCAAAAATATTTCCCCCAAATTGACAAGTCCTATGTATGTTCAATAGATTTATGAACCTTGTAACCATGGTGATAGGGATGGAGGTTCATGCACGGGATCAGCAGATGTAGGGGTCCCCCCATAGAGATGTTCTGGCTACCACTACAGTTGCATTCATTCCCAGCCTGCCAATAACAGAGGTCAATGCTGAACCCTTGATACAGCATTATTCCTCAGGGAAGAATAGACTCAGTCATTTGGGCTCAAGATAATTATTTGGATCTCTTCGATTCTGGAAGTAGCAGCAATTTGTCCTCACTGAAATAGATTCTTATTGTGGGTATATAATTGCCTTTTCTTCCAGCACTTACTAAATGCTTCATTTACAATCCAGGTATCCCATACAACATTGCTTTTGCCCAGTGTAGTCATTTAACAGAAAAATAAGGAAAGCAGTATGCTTAAACCCTTGGAATTCACTCATGGACTCTAAAAGACCTAAACAAGTAGTCTAGTGGAAACAGGTGAAATGTGTACTGAAGGCTCAGTTTTGTACCATACATTTGTTGTTCACATTACATGAAAGAAGATCTGGTTAGAAAGTTAAGCCAATTCTTGAGTAACCCTTTGAAGCGTTGAAGGGTTGTGCTGTAATTAAGATTTCTGATTCTCTGAACAATAGGTGGTTCCATTTCTCCCATAGTGAAGAAACACGACCTGGGAACAAAGGTTGGAGGTGGGCTTTGCTTCTCTTCTTATTGCCCCTAATTACTCAAACACAATTTTTGCTTTCTGTACCCATATCTTTGGGTGCACTTGTTAAGAGGGTCTACTGACAAGGGTGCTTCCATCAGGAGGTCCGACAACTATTCCTGAATTTGAAGCTGAGTTTTACCACCTGATTCTTTCCAACACTGAACACACAGGAAGTAGTAGATTACTTTACTGACTTGAATGATTGATCCACTGAGGGCCTGGAGGAGGTGGTCTGGAAGTCAGGTGATTCTTCAGGACACTGTGTGTCAAAAGCAAAAGACTACAGCCAACTATAGGCAGGATCAATATACTCAGATATTGCATGAATCATTTGGTGTCACTCTAAAAAGTAAAGAATCCCAATCAACTGAGGTGCAAGCTCAAGACAAAGGGATCACAGAGTGGACAGTGCAGGCAGGAATTATAACCATGTGGCTACTTGCAGAAATGGAAATTGTAGTATCTATTAATACTTTTCTTGGTTTGTAATTTTTTTTTATATTAACTATTTTTCCTCCCCCTGCTATTATAAGCTGTATTAATAGTGATTAACCCTCTACATTTAATCTTGAAATTATAAGATAACAAAGGGAGATTATGACTGTGCTAGGAAAAGAATATTACCCAAAGATGAATACAGGGACATAGTGGAATTTACATATCAACTTTTGGGAAAAGGTGAGTCAAGTATTTGGTTAACCAAGGAATACTTGCATCATGCTAGATAGAAGAAGGATGTTGTTTTTGTTATTCGACAGCTTCATTATGTCTAAAATAATGTGGATGCTGAGTTGGCAAAGTGTAATGCAAAAGAGATGTTGGACACTACACTTCCCATAATCCACATCTAATCCTTGTTATAATCTAGTATCCTCACAGATTCTGGTCTATTCATAAGAGGCATCAGTGAGATTCAGAAGATAGTGGGAAAGTTCAGGGGGAATAGGAGATAGATGCTTGGATCAGACCACAGATGTGAGGTTCAAAGCAGCTGTATTATACTCAGAATTCATAGGATGACTTCTGTTTTCCTTCCTGAAGCTTGACTGGTTCACTGGGAAAACAAAAAAATCCCCTCTTCTGGGTTAAGAGTGAAATGATTATTCCTCATCAACTTTCCTCCAGTGTAAACCCTGGAGGCATTTAAGTTTGTGACCTTGGAATACATGATAGTTTATGATGGGTGATAAAAATGGCTCTACACTAGTTCTCTGCCCTCAAGCACCTTTGAAAACAGAATATATATATTAAGAGAAAATAAAAGTATAAAGTGCCATGACCTAAGAATGAAACGAAGGTGTGGAAGAAATCTCTTCAAAATTTCAGAGAGGTAACACCAATCTCTCTCTTGCTTCAGAGCCTTTGTATGTACATTCTCCACTGCCTGGAGACTTCATTCAAAGGCCAGTCTTTCTGCATTCTTTGGATCCCAGCTTTAAATAAGAATTCTTCCTAGATTTACCACCCAATCCAAATTAAGCTTACTTACTCACTTCCAGGGTGCCTGGTTTCTTTGCCTTCACTGCACTAATTACTATTTGAAATGATTGATTTAACTCCCTATCTATGGGCTTAGCATACATCTCTGCTGTCTGACTGTAAACTCCAGTATGGTTCAGGCCATGTCATTCATTCATTCTTTCAATTTATTTATTTAGTCATTTTATTTATGTATGTATGTATGTATGTATGTATGTATGTGTTTATTGTAACTGTCTCCTATCCAGTGCCTAGAAAACAGTGGGTGTTCAGTAAATATTTGTTGAATGAATGAATGGCTGGTAAGTGAACACAGAGACAGGAGGGGAAGGGTGAAAGCAATCTTCTCAAGAATAAAGACATTGATATTTGACTCAGGGTTATAAGTCAATAATGTGAAATAATGATAAGAGTTTACTTTCTTCCTTTGTTTCCTGTGTGGTAAGAAGGTAGAATGGTGACATTTCAATATTTACTAAAAATAGTCTTTCTAGGCAGGGAATGGGAACCTGGCGAAGAGAAATATCCTTACTATTCCCATTGCCTCTTCAATTTCTGTATAGTTTCAGTTCCAACTGATTGGATTTATAATCCTTCATTTGTATATGGTATCTATAAAACAAAAGTATTTTATATGCTATTTACATAAAAGTTTTCAGGTGCCATTAAAATAAACATATCTGATGGAACTACACATGGAGATATATACACGGAATTATTTAGCAACAATTACTGTTGTGCAGAAGATTTTTAAAATAGAAATGTTTGCTTAATGAACCAAAAACCCAAAGTAAAACTGACAGTGTTTTGATAATTTTGAGATGTATTGTAAACACTGTGAAAAGACCTGCCTTCTTGTTTAAAGCTGCACTGATCAATGCATTGACCTCTGTCTGGAACTGCATTAACCTCTTGCTACATTGAAGAAATGTGAGAGCTCTGCTATTTCTCTTCTTTAGAAACTTTCACTAAGATATGAAGCCTATTTTGGCAGGTTGTGTTATTTTCATTCTTACTCAGGGAAGACAGAGCCATGTCTGTTTGTGCATGTACTATATAAAGCTACAGTTTGTGCAATTCAACATAAAATGTAAACGAAGAACTGTTTGAAGCACTGAGACTCAAAACAAATTTGTGTGGTTCTCACCAGCAGGACTGGTGCGTAAATTATGTGCATCACTGTGCTATTCTCAGTAGACTGCATGCATTTAATATTTAGGGAGAGAAACTCTACTTACTTTGCTCCCTAATGGACTCTCCCAAGAACATGAATTTTTATTTTGGTTTGATCAAACCAAACAATGTGGATATTTAAGCTAGGAAGCCCTCTGTAATTACTGGATTCTAGTGGCCCTCTCTCTTTAAATCTGGACATTTCTTTTAAAAATATTGTGATCGTATGTCTCTTACCTTAAGAAAATGAAATAGTGATACAAATCCATTAAATGAGCTGTTACAGATTTGGTTACCTTAGTTTCAAGTCTCAGTAGGGTTTTCTTAAATCATTTTCATTTGCTTGCAGCTACTGTACCATAGGTTGTCTTTGCTGATTCTATTCTTATCACTTAAGAAGTTTTGAGTTTTCATGATTTGAACAGGGAGCAACAGTGCGAGATGATCTCAGGAAGAAAATGAAGGTCATTTGAGGTATCGCCACGCCACTTCTCAGTAACTCTCTACTAAAAGGCCACTTCTGGGGCATCAGTTGGTAGTTGACAACATTTTGTTTCTAACAAGCAAATATGAAGTCAAGTCATTTACCAATAGGCTTTCGTTTCTCTCACACCTAAGTGCACTGGGGCTCAGGTAGGCTGGATTTGGCCGCACAGCCCTCCTTCTGTGGGACTGGCCAGGCATACTCTGCTGTCTCTGCTCCTCACGTGCTTAGTCTGGGGCCCAAGCTGAAGGGAGAGCCGTCATCCAGAGGAAGCTGCTGTCATGGCAGTAACAGGAGGCTGAGATGCAACCTGGAAGCGAATGAGGCCTCTTGATGCCTAGGTTAGGAACCAGCTCACTATCGCTCATGCCCACATTCCTTGAACTCAAGCAAGTTTGAAGCTGAACTCAAAGGTCAAGGAAGTACAGTTTTTATTGTTGTGGGAGGAACTACAACGTTGCCCAAAAAGAGGATGTGAAGTGGCAGTAACAGTTCAGGCTGTCACTGCCAGCATTCACTGACTTTCATGATCCTAGGTCTAGGTACGTAGGGTCCGAGGCGATCCTCCGTGTTAATTATGGCAACCCGAGATTCTTTGGATATGTTGGCTGGAATAGTAGCAGTGACAATATAAGATTCACTCTTCAAAAAAAAATATTCAAACGTTAAAATTCATGACTCAACCAGAAATGTTGAGCATAGTGTTAACTATTGTGTATCATGGGTATTTTTGTGTTAAATGGAGAAAGAAGGGCCCCAAAGAAATAATGCTTATTTTCATTCCCTTTGGCAGCCTGAATTGTCCATTTACCAGCAAAGTCCTTCTAGAGAAATATTTACTCTTGGGGATTAAATACTGTTTTATTACATGGGAATCGCTAAAGCACAAATATGGTTTATGTTATTTTATTCCAAGATATCTCAAAGTTACCCTTACCTGTTTTTAGTTTTTATGTTTACCATTTCTTAGCTATATAAGTAGATATAAAATGGTTTCAAAGATATCCCTAGTGGTACATCACATGTAATGAAGTTAAGATATTACTAATGATACAGAATGTTTAATTGTGTTATTTAAGGAGGTACAGCTACTCACTACATCACATGGCTTGTTAGTGGTACTCATTTGCCTGACAGGGTGGGGTTAGCTCCAGAAGCTTTCCTCAGTTCAGTCCCAGATTCTCTGCGGTCCTCTGGAATCTTCTCCCACTCTTTTTCCTTTTCCACTATAGCTGTTAAATGAAACATCACACTACTGTTTGCTTGTCAGAGAGTATCATGACAAAAATGACCCATCATTTGTTGAACCAGTAAAGCAGTATACTGAAATATTTATGCCCAAAGTATGAAACTGATTTCAAAAGACCAGAGTCTATTCATGTTAAACATTTTCTTCCATGAGCAGTTTGCACACATTATCATTCAAAGTGTAATATGAGAAAACCAGCAAAGAAGCTTAGCTTATTTATACATTTCTAGTATTAAATGCAGAGTTTTTCTGCTCTGAGGGATCTAGGGTTATATAGCTAAAACTACTAGCCATCTTTTTATATGTTTCATCTTCTTAGTACAGCTCTTACAAGTCCCTCTGTGAAATATGTACTCTTACACAATGAACAAACTCTTCTATGTTTTTTTCTGGCAGAAATTCTGGAGCAAAGCATGTGTTCATAAGATCAGAGTTCTGTCTTGCTCTTATTAATTTTCTCAGCCAGTCAGTACTGACACTCACCTGGTCTCCACCACTGTAACCATACCTCCTATTACAGTATTAAAAGAATTATGGAACAGTCAGTAAATAGGAGCTGTCCTGAGCCCCTGAGTACCCTACTTCGCTCTTCATGGTGCCTCTAGTAACCCCTCAGTTTTAAGAATATGGCCACAAAAGGGACAACACTCTCTGGCTTTCCAGGGGTCTTCAGGATCTTTCCCTGCACAAACTACGTCAGGCATCTATGGTGACTCAGCAACTCCCATGCCATACCAGTCTTAAAGATCTTTAGTATCGTTCTTGCAGCCATGGAGAGAAAATGTTTAATGGTAAGTGTGGTCTAAGAAAGGAAATAGCAGGAGAAAGATTCAAGTACAGGAAGTGGTGAGGTGGCAGTGAGAGTCCCAGAGGATGTGAGCACCACCCTTGAAGTCAGGCAGACTTCAGTTCCTGTCCACATTCCATCACTTAATAACTGGTCCCTGTTCTTGCTAGGAATTCAACCCACACAGCAAGCCCTAACTTCTTTATCTTTAAAATGAGCATGATAACATCCATTTTTTTTTTGTATAGGATAATGTTGGAAATATGAGATAATACTTAAAAGTTCTTGACCCTGGGGTGCTTGGGTGGCTCAGTTGTTTCGATGTCTGACTGTTGATTTTTACTCAGGCCATGATGTCACAATATGGGGGTTTGAGCCCCACATCAGACTCTGCACTGAGCCTGCTTGGGATTCTCTCTCTTTCTCTCACTCTGCTCCTCCCCCACTTGTTCTCTCTTTCTCTCCCTCTCTCTCAAAAAATAAATGAACAAACATTTTTTTTAAGTGCTTTACCCCATTGTAAGCAATTAAGAAATGATGCCATCTCTAGTCATCACTGTGCTCAATATAAAGGACCAAGTAGAGTTTGCATTCCCATACTCCTGATCTCTCTCCTTCAGTCACTGACCTGAAAACACCTACTGGAACCAGCCCTGACAGCGGAGGGGCTTCTACTTGGCGCTAAAGAATTTGGCATCTGAGGCTGATAGAACACAAAGAAAATCCTATTTATTTCTCCTAACTTGCTACAGGGTATTGGCGCACTGGCTGTCTGTGGGTAAACTTAATATCTTGATTAGCTCTCCTGAGAATGCCTCTGGAAACTGTTACATAAAGTGGGAAGTGGAAGACTGGCTAATACCTACAGTGGCTTCAAAATAGTCTGCAGAAGTCTGGCTTCTTGAAATTGGAAGGTGTTTGTTACCTTGACAACTACAGGGAGCACAAGGCTGGGTTTTGAGTGACTTTAAATTCTTTTGCAATTTCTTATGGGGATGGATGATTTGTATGTCTAATCAATGAATGGCAAAGACATTTAATAATAAGATTAATGGAGCTCACATAAAGCTTTCTGTACACGAGGACTGACGGCATGGCTTCCTTAGAAATGCAGTTAACATTCTAGAATGTTGGTCCCAAGGAGGATCAAAACCTTCTTTAATGCTAGTTGGATTCCAGACTGGGGGCATAACTGTATGTTTAGTTGTCTCTGCTATATGGTCTCAAAATCTGGACTAACCCTGAACACTATGAGGAAGATTTTTTTTTCTTTTCTTCCCCCTAATTGTTGATGACCTGGATAACACTTGGATGACTTCTACACCTAGTGCTTGCCCTTAATAAAAAGCAGTCCTGACTATGCTTTTACTGTAGGCTAGCAAACAATGAAAACAAGTTTTTTGGTGTCTTTGTTCTCCTTGAGGAAATTCTGGACTATCCTATTCCCTTCCGTAATGTTCCTCACTTTCTACTCTCTTCCTGTCTTGGACTGATTTTATCTTTCTAATTCAGGATCATACTTACTCCTTTTGGTCTGACTATATATAATGCACACAAATCTCAGTGAGTAAGCATAGAAATGGATTCTCTTCATTCATCTATAATTGAAATTATTTTCTTGGATGTTGTATTAATTATTTATTGTTATGTAAAAAAATACCCAAAAACTTAGTAGCCAAACAACTGACCCTGATTATTTCATGCCATTGATGAGGGTCAGGAACCTCAGAGTGCCTCACCTGGTGGTTCTGCTTCAGGGTATTATGAGATTCTTGGGCTTGTAGTCTCTAAGACTTGACCAGGACTGGAAGATCCACTTCTAGATTCACTCATGAGGCTGTTGGCAGGCCTCAGTTCCTTGTTACACAGGTCTCTCCATAGGGCTGTTCTCTCACCATCAAAGCTGGCTTCCTCCAGAGTAGGCAGTGAGAGAGATCGCATGAAGTTCTCTTATATAACCTGATCTCAGAAATGATGTAACTGTCACTTAGACTTTTGTCTGTTGGTAACAGAGATCAACCCAGAAATGATGTGGAAGAGGTCTATAACAAAAGTGTAAATACCAGGGGGTGAATCAGAGGAAGGCCACGTATATTTTCCCTCCCCACTTTGCCAGAGTGTAGAAACTTAATGGAAGATTCCCCTTAACACTCATTCCTGGAGTTGTATGTGAAACCTTAAATAGCAACAAATCTAGGGTTATTGTTGTTGTCTTTATGGTTGTTGTTTTAAGAGGGTGGGATTAAGGATGCAGGCATATCTGGTCTTTGTTATTATTATATATCCATCCTGCAAATTGACGACAAACTATAATAGACATTGCTAACCTATCTCCCACTTAACATCCAGCTGGGGTATGATGTTTGTGTCCCCAAAGATTGGTTGATCTAACTTTCAATATATTATGACACTCTTAAGCACCCTTTATTCCAAATGGAGGGTGGTGAGGATCTAGACCTGCTCTGTCCAATATGGTAGCTACTAGTCACATGTGGCTATTGAGCATTAGAAATGCAAGAGTCTGAATTGAAATGTTCTGGAAGTGTAAAATACACAGTTATTTTGAAGATTTTGAAAACAAGAATGTGAAATATCTCAAGGGCTCTGTGTTGATGACTTGTTGAAATAATATTTTAGACATACTAGATTAAATAAAACATGGTATTAAAATTTCATGTTTTGGGGGCACCTGGGTGGCTGAGTTGGTTAAGCATCTGACTTTTGATTTTGGCTCAGGTCATGATCTCACGGTTTGTGAGATTGAGCTCCTTGTGGGGGTCTGTGCTGATGGTGTGGGAGCCTCCTTGGGATTCTCCCTCTCCCTCTCTTTCTGCCCTCTTTCCACTCATGTACCCTATCTCTCTCTCTCTCTCTCTCAAAATAAATAAATAAACATTTTTTTTTTTAAAAAGAAGAAATTCCTTTCTATCCAGTATGACACTCTGAGGTGTCGCTCCTCAGGTTGTATTTGGTCAGAGTATATGGATAAGAATTTCAAGGATCAGATTCAGGTAAGAAGACTCAGAAGACATTGCAGAGTCTGAGGGCAAAGGTATATATAGCAGATACTGATATATTAAAAGTATCTGCACTCATGGTTCCATAAACACTGACTTTGCCCCTAATGTGAAATTACACTGAGATGGGTTCCACACCTTCTCCCCAAGGTGTCCCAGTTATGAAGTCCCACTTGACTGTAGCAGTAACCAGCTCGCTAACATACCTTGTGCAAGATCTCTTCTCTTCCAGCTCCCCTACTGGTAATTCCTGTGATTACTTTCCAAACTCCTTTTACAAATCACTCAATCTGATTTGTAGGGTCTGCTTCTAGAAAAATCCCACCTAAGATAGCATATGTATATGATGTGTACGTGTCTGCCTGTGGGACTATACAAGCACAAAGACAGACAGATTGTCCTGTGTATCTCCGGTTAGTGTGTTCATGGCTAAACTTGACACAATAATTCTCTATAACTGTTTTCTTACTATATATATTCCCTTTCTCATCCTCTAGTTCTACATTCATGTCACATCATTCTGTCCTTGGTAATGTCCTACCTACTTCCCCCAAAACCATGTCCTCTGGATGGCTCTGTTCACAAAGACTTGCAGTTGCCAAGTTGGGCCAGATTCTAGAAATATGGGTCATATGTGACAGTCTAAAAGTTTTTCTTTTAACATCTGTTGAAAGGAAAACCAGTTTTCTTCCTCTGAAGATAGCATGAGAATGACACTTAACCTTCCAGCATCCTCATATTGTGACAAGTTGATAAGCGCTCTATTTTCACCCTCCTATTTTCTCCATCATAAATAGGTCTCAATTTGTAACCCATGTGTGCAGTTTCATCTAGAAGCAGGGAAAAAGGAACACTGTCCTATTTTAGCTCAGCAGGGCAAGAGCATTGGAAAAGATGAAAGGTCAGAGTTACCTACCACAAATGCATCTGGATGATGGCACTCACAATACCAGAATGTGTTTTTCTGGGGGAACATTGACCTTGTGACATACAAGTCATGTTGTCTCGGAGTCTAGGTTGCCTTAAAACAAACACAGTGATAATTACAATGGAGAATAATAACGGTAGAGAATTTACCACTTCTCATAGCTAAAGTATTTTCTGAAACACTTTCCCAAATATCTTCTCTTGATTCTTTCAGCAACATTGTGAGGGAGGCAGCAAAGTTATCATAGATATGCTGGTGACTTCTTAAGCACCACAGTGATACCCATTCAGATCCTTGCAATAGCTGACTTGTATAACCCAGTTTTATGAGCATAAGGACACAACCAAGTCCAGTGGAATAGATAAAACTGCTACAAGGAATCATCTGATGCTTGAACACTCGGTATTTACAACATTAATTTCCAACAGGGACTTGAATATGACCCCTTGCTTAACTTCTCAGTCAATGCATTCATCCTTCCCACCAGCCTAGAACTTGATTTTGAAAGCACTCTGGGTAATAGACTTCTTGGTTTGGTCCCAGGACTGCCTCTGGGTATTGCCAGCAGTTGGAATCCTTCATGGATATGAACCGAAAACTGATATACAAATAGATGTCTTACTACCACGTCATGGTTTCACCTACTACGTTGGAAACATTACAAAGAAATCAAAGCAGAGATGTAGATGTAGTGGGAAAACAGCACTGTCAGGAAGCTAAGTTCCATTTATAGGAATTCTAAATAAATGGTTGGTCAAAACATAGAATAAATGGAGAAATGTAAAAAGATGTTGATATATCAGGTGAGATGGGAATTGGTGTACCATAAAAAGCCATGTTACCAAGCAGGGTGAGGTCTTGACCAGAAAATCAAGATGTTGGTCAACATTCCTGGTGGAAGTATTTGGCTTACATTTCTACAGAGGACTCAGTGTCATATTTGAATGTAAACTGTGGGAGGGCAGGACTTTGTGGATTTTGTTTCCCTCTTTTTCATCAGCTCCCACCACAGTGTCTGGCATACAGAGAGCATGCACACATTTTTTAAAAAAATAAGTGAGTACCTAAATGATCAAATGAACTTGGCATCTAGTCTGCAGTAGTCACCTTTCCATTCTGAAGCACTGATATCCTGTGGTTCCCTAGAAAGAAAAATAGAGACATGTTTTAAGGAAGGAAGTTGAACAGCCCCTTTAAATTTTCTCAAGCTTCCACTAATGAAGCAAAGGAAAATTCAGTTACATTTTGTATTTCTCAGTCAGGAATGGTCTGGCCACAGGGCTGAATTGTATGTATGTATGTGTATATATATATATATATATATATATATATATATATATATATATATATACATACACACACAGGGAAAATAATCCACCAGTTTAATCTGTACAGTGTTTAACACAAATATCATCTCCATTAACAATATGGTACAAGAGAGAGTCTGGGGGTCATTAGAGGACCTGAAAACGCCCTGCAATGTGTTCGTGCAAGATTAGCCCTTCATCGAAAAGATGTATTCATTCTCGGTATGGCCTTATGTCAGGGTTGCTGGCCTTAATGTGTGGAACCTTTCCAGTTCATCAAGGCAAGCATGCCCAGAGCTGTTTGCTAGGTTTGAAATAAAAAAGCAAGCTGTGGTAAGCCCGAAACCTTTGTTACTATTTCTATTCCTCTCCTCTCTCTCCGTTTCCTGCTCTCTTTTTCACCCACTGTTTTTTCCTTGCTTAGTAAACAGAGCTGCCCATATGGCAAGTTGTAATAATCTTTCTCTCCCCCCGTCCCCACTCTTGAATTTGGCTTTCATTTTAATACCAGGGAGTTTCAAATATTGGAACCGAGGCAGGCATTCTTCTCTGCTCACTACAGGCTCAACTCAGCGCTGTTTCTTCGTAGATCTGAATGAATCCAGAATCAGTCTAGTGCTTGTCCAGTGTCTTGTGTCCTGTTCTTCTTCTGTCCTGTCTCTGGCTAGTCTTGAGTTTGCTTCCTATGAGTACACGTCTCTGATTTGGTGTTTAAAAATCTTGTTTAAATTGAAAATATTAGGGCGCCTGGGTGGTTCAGTTAGTTAAGCGTCCAACTTTATTCAGCTCAGGTCGTGATCTCATTCATGGTTCCTGAGTTTGAGCCCTGCATCTGGCTCTGTGATGACAGTTCAGAGCCTGGAGCCTGCGTTGATTCTGTGTCTTCCTCTCTCTCTGCCCCTCCCCACTCACACTCTGTCTCTCTCAAAAATAAACAAACATAAAAAAATTAAATTGAAAATATTCACAGTTTTGATTTCAATTTGACACTATATATTTTATAGCTGAATTCAAAGAGAAGGGAAAGGAAATACATTCAGGATATGCAGTCAGTATGGGAAATGTTGTGCTGCAGAATCTAGCCACAAAAACATCTGAAAACAAAGATTTAGCCCATGCCGCATGGCTGTCACCAGTTGGCAGGGAGCTTTGCCTCTTAGAGTCACTCAGAGTTCCAAGGTGACAAATGGGCCACCATTTCAAAAATTGCTACTCTAACCAGCATCTCAAATGTTGGTGGTCTCCATGCCAGAAAAAACTACAACTAGAACAGTGCTTTGCAAGCTTTAATTTGCATGAGTTCACCTGGGGATCTTGTGGAAATGCCAGTTCTGATTCAGCACACCTGGTCAGCATCTGAGACTACTTTTAAAAGAGGTCAGATGACGATGGTAGTCTGGGAGTCACTTTTTTTTTTTTTTGGAGTAGAAGTCTAACTAAACAGGTGAGTAAATGTTCTGGCCCACAAGTACAATTTCATTAGGCACATGGTGCCTCCCAGCCAGGAGGGAACTGAAAGTGCGATCCCCTCAGATACCAGGAAGAGAGAACTGAAATATTTGGTAAACATCCAGAGCCATTAACATGGTTATTATTTATATAGCACAGAAGCAAAGTAAATACTTTCTTTCATGGTTTTTAAGCTCAACTGGTCATTGTATTAAAATGTTAATCAAAAAAATTTGGCAGGGATTCTCAGCACTTGGCTGTATATCAGAATCAGTAATGGGGATTTTTTAAACTAAAATATCTGATCATTCTGTGGTGGGTGTGTGGTGGGGCTTGGGTATTTGTAATTTTTCTTTTAATAGACTGTTCAAGGTAATTCTCTAGCCTTAAATGAAAAAACTGAAATGGGTTCCTAAGCATCTTTTTGAAGGTGTAGAACATAATTAAAAAGGTTTTTTAAACATTTATTTATTTTTGAGAGAGACAGAGCATGAGTGGGGGAGGAGCAGGGGTGGGGCGGTGCAGTGCAGACACAGAATCCAAAGAAGTCTCCAGGCTCTGAGCTCTCAGCACAGAGCCCAATGCGGGACTCGAACTCCCGGACTGTGAGATCATGACCTGAGCCGAAGTTAGATGCTTAACTGACTGAGCCACCAAGGTGCCCCTAGAACGTAATTTAAAGAATGCTTTTAATCATAGATATCCTCCACCACATCAATGAAACACAGTATAAAAGCAGTTGTATTTTAATTATAATTGAACATCAACTTATGCCTGTGATGAGAGAAACATGTATCTTTTCCCAATTAAAAGATCTTACTTTCACCCCCCTTTTTAATTACTGTTAGTGCCTGAGGGAAAGCGTTCCATTTAGGGAGCCACTTAAATTATATATTACATTAATAAATATATAACATTTAAGTTGCTCCAATATGAAAGTGTTTTACCCAAAATACTGATTTATTTAAGCCTATGAGTAGTGAAAGAAAGAAAGAAAGAGAGAGAGAGAGAGAGAGAGAGAGAGAGAGTGTGTCAAGAAGGTCTGGAAGGTGGGAAAGGAAGGAAGGAAGGGAGGGTGAAGAAGGGAAGGAAAGAGCGGAGAGACAGAGAAAGAGAGAGAGAAGAGAGGAAAGGTAGAAGCTGGCATATGGTCCAGAGCAGTAAAGGAAAGCCACCGAGCTCAAACATTGAAATCATCTACCATGAAATGAAATCTTAGATTCAAGTTGTAATGATTTATGAATATTGTTAGAGTGAATCTCTTTGTGCAAGTCACTTGGCCCTTTTAAAACTCAGTTTCCTAGTACTTGAAATGGAGAAAAGAATTGCCTCACAAGACTATAATTAAGCTAAGCGAGAAAAGGTGTATATCTCGGCACAAAGGCCAACATATTAGTATCCATCAAAAAGGGTAGTTACTGTTTTTGTTGGCATGATGGAAAGGAGCTGCCTATAATATGGCTCTGATAGCACCACTAATAGTAAAATGTCAATCTGCCTCATTTCTTTGGAGCTCTATAGCACATACAAAGGATTTAAATTAAGTTCTTACGTCATTGAACTGTGATAATGTGTGGAGTTAAGGGTTACTATTAAAGGGTACAAAAGTAGTGAAATATAGGCTAGATTTGTTAGGCCTCCCCAACACAGTGGCTTTGATGAAGGCCACACAATGATAAACAAAAAGAGTATAAAGTTCAGGGTCGGGGGGGTGGGACAAATGATGTCATGATGAGATCTACCTCATCTCTATAACACAGTGGTTAGGAAAATAGGTTCCTGAATCCCAAGATAGACATCTGTCACTTCCTAGCTTTGTGGCCTGGGTCAAGTTATTTGTCTTTTCTAAGTAAGGATTTCTTCTTCCATAAAGCACATGTGGAAATAGAACTACCTTAGATTGTTGTATGGAAACCAATTTGACAATAAATTTCATATATTGAAAAAAAAAAGAACTACCTTAGAGATGTGTTATGTTGTTACTTCAAAAATTGCCTGAGGGGAGAAAAAAGAGAGGCTCAAAGAGTTTAGGTATGATGTCACACAGGTTTTGGGTCAGCTTATGACCAAGTCAGCCTTAAGTTTTCCTCAGGTGGACTAAACTCTAGATAGGCCTCTTCCTCGCTCTTGGCCCCTGACTTCCCTTTTCTTGGGGAATTTATGTTAGAATACTTCCTACTGTAAATTCTTTTGATGGAGCAGCTCATGGGAGACCAATTTGACTCTGTCAAAACAATTAGAAAAACTGGATACAACTTTAAAAAAATCTGATTGGTAAGGTCAGATTGCCGCTGAGGCAAATGGGAAAGAAGAGAGCTCAGGGAAAGGAGCAAGAAGACACTTTTCCTCTCTGGGTGTCTACCAGTTTTGGTGCTGGGATGGTGACAGTCTGCAAACAAGGCAGAGAACCAGAACCAAGGCAGATAAGCTGACAAGCTTTTGGCAATTGCATGGAGCTGGTGAATAATTTTTGTTTGGGACAGCCAAATAAGACCTGGGCACAAAAATCTCAGTTCACATGTGGGGGAAGTGAACACTAAACTTGACATTTTCACTTTGAGGCCTATCCGGAATCCTGGGAAGAGGCTAAGAAGTGTACACAGCCAGGTGATACAAAAGAAAGTAGATTTTTCAACATGCTCAGGTGGTGAGGAAACTGTTGTTTGAGTTTAGATTCTGCCAAGAAGGAGGGCCCTGGTAAACGCTCCAGGCTCTCAATAGGAACCCCTGCGGGGTTAGGAATGGAGGAACACTGAAGGCATCTGAATTTGAGGAACACTATAAAGCAACTTTGAATCAGACTATACTTGAATACATTAAAGTGAGCTGCCTTCAATTCAGGCTACCTCCCAGAAGACACATAAATATCTATGAAGGAAGAGACTGTGGCCCAGGGATTACAGTTTTTTTCTGTTTAATTTCTGATGTGTAGTCCAAAATTACCAGACACGTTGGGGCGCATGGAAGAGGGAGGAAACAGACAATAGAAACTGCAATGTACAAAAGTGTGTTTCCCCCAAATTCATATGTTGAAGGACCAACCCTCAGTGTTGACTTTATTTGGAGACAGAGTTTATAAGGAAATACCTGTGGTTAATTGAGATCATAAGAATGGAGACTTGACCCCATAGAATTAGTGTCATTCTAGGAGGAGGTGCTAAAGAGCTTACACTCTCTCAGCCATCTACAAGCCATGAAGAGAGCTCCCACTAGGAATCCAATCAGTGGGCACCTTAATGTTAGGCTTCCCAGCCTCCAGAACCTCAAGGAATACATTTTTGTTTGTTTGTTTGTTTGTTTAAGCCACCCAGTCTGTGGCATTTTGTTAGAGTAGCTTGAGTGGACTAATACAGAAACTTGCCCACAAAAAATCCAGCTACATTTTTGATTCGCATTTTAGTATCCACAGACTACGGGGTACCCCTGCTCAGACCTCCAGAGCTCGCTCTCTGGTGTAACATCTCACAAATTCTAGCAGCATTAACCTAGCCAAACTCTGTTATGAGGCTTTTCACTTCAGTGAGACTGCAGTATTTTCCTTGTGTTACAGTCTGGAAATGCCTTCAAGAAGAAAGCTGGAGACTCCTAGATACCATGTCAGTTGTTTTCCTTTTCTTAGGAATCACAGCCTCACTTGTCTCAATGTCTGAAAACACTTGCTTCATATATTTGACCAGTTTTTAAGTTGTTTACTGTGAAGGTGCAATTTCCATGTTCCTTCATGGTCAGAATATGAATACCTCCTATTCATGTTAAAGATTTTATCAAACCAGAAACAGTAAAACAGTAATTAAAATATCTATCTATCTATCTGTCTATCATAAAGCAGATCAACAAAATTCCTCCAAAAACTACTGGACTTATTGCAGTGATCATTCTGTAATAAATATAAATATTGAATCATAACATTGTATACTAAAACTAATATGTTATATGTCATTAATACCTCAGTTAAAAAACAAACACCTTGAAGGTAAAACGTTGAATGACAGAAATTAGGAAAGAGAGAAGAGCAAAGATTCCTTTTACAGTGTACAGTTGCTTCAATTCAACATCATTTGGGGAAACTTGTCAGTCCAATAATGCAAGAAAAACAAGTCAAATCAAACTCCTAGGAATAATTCTAAGGAAAGAGACATAAGACCTCCATATACAAAGCTACAAAATAATTCTGACAAAAATGTTCAAAAGACCTTAGTTAATGGAAGGATATACTATTTTTGTAAATTAGAAGACTTAGGATTTTAAAGATCTCACTTTTTCCTAAATTAATCTGTGATAAGTTAAACATAATTCTAACTATTATATTCTTGTGATAGAAAACCCAGGTGAAGGGACAAAAAGAAGATTTAACTCACCAGACATACAGATTTCTTATAAAGCTATAGTGATAGAGATAGTGTAGCATTTGGCAGAAGGACAGGTAAAGAAACCATAAATGGAAAGTTGAAAAACAGACCCACATGTGTATAATTTCCTACAATGCAGGTAGATAAAAAATAGTTGTTTCCACTGAATAATTCTGAGTACCTGAATATACAAATATATTACTACTCAGAAATTATACCCTTAAGCATATACTCAACAGAAATGCATCTAAAGTGCCCTCCAAACCCATGTACAAAAGTGTTTACAGTAAGATTATTCATGATATCAGGAAAACCAGAAGCAGATATAATGATTATCAGTGATAGAATATATAAAAATTGTAGTAAATTCACACAAAGGAAATATTAAACTCACGAAGGACATTGAACTGGTAATGTAGGGACAATATGAATATAGCTCATAAATATATGCTAAACAAAAGGAGCCAGTCGCAGAATAGTACATAATGAATAACGTTTATAGATAGTTAGAGGAAAAACTAATATATGACAATGGAAGTCAGAATAGTGGTTACTTTGGGCATTGGGCGGCCACTGGGAAGAACTACGAGAAAGGAATCTGGATTCTGGTTATGTTCTATACTTTTATTTAAGTGGTAGTTATGTAAAAGTGCCTGTGGTTCTAAAAGTCTGCTAACATCTATACTTATGTTTTTTATACATTCTGTATAATTTTTCTGTGTATGCCATACTTCAGTGAAATCTATGCAAGCACAGATATTACTCCAAATATGTCAGAGAAGACTTGTACATTGAGACCTACAATATTGAGCGGAATATGTCAGCTATTAGAAAACTACAAATAAATGACTATGTTATAGTTCTGAATAGAAGAAGATTAGTTCCATCTTGGTGAAAGGTGGTTGGAATTGGAGGCTTTCAGGAGGAGATGAGATTTGAGATGAACCTGAAAAGAAGAGCAGGTGATTAATAGTCAGAAATGAAGAGAAGCAGGTCATTCTAGCCAGAGAAATAGCATCTCCTTCTCAAAACTGGTTAGATATGTAAGAAAAACTGACAGCAGTTTTATTTATTTGGATTATAATCAATAACATGAAATGAGGTTGGAAAGATGTTAGGGCTATATTCTGAATGACTTCAAATAACAAAGTAAGGAATTTTGGATCTCAGTAGATGCTAAGGGGCCATTAGCATTTATGAACAGAAGAAAGTCGTGATCAAAATTATGCTCCATAAACATAAATCCTTTGACCTCGATATTATTGGAAGAAGAAGAGAATTGATGTAGCAAGAAAACATAAATGGATATTATGAAAATCTAATTCACTTTCATTTATCAAACAGTTATTAAAGGTCCACTGACTGGCTCAGGCAAAAATTAGTGAACACCTAAATTAGACCATTCAAGGGGGAGGGTGACAAGTGACATACATGACATTTCTATTAAGTAACAATTTGAAAAATTCTTTGTTGAGTACTACTAATAAAAATTTATGGCAGCATATGAATTAAGAATGTATTCAGCTGCCATAAACAGGAACTGCAACTAATAGTAGCCTAAACACATAGGAGTTTATTTTTTCTCACATAATACAAAGACCATAGGTAGATATTACCAATGTTGGCTCAGCTTCTGAAAAAAATTGTCACACCCAGGATTTTTAACTCTCCTGCAACATTTTTAGGCTGTTGGCTTCTACCCTTTGCTATGATACTTCATTATCACAAACTATCTGTGACGTTTTCAACCCAGATCCCCGATCAAGGAAGGTAGAGGAAAGGGCAGTGCCAGGCAATTCCATGAGATTTTTACAAGAAGGTAAAAGCTTTCTCAGGAAATCTCCCTCTAAGTTTTCAATGGCTGTGACTGGATCACATGTGTAACCCCAGCTGAAATGGAGACTTTGAAAGTGGAGAATGAGAACAGGATATACATGATACACAGGGCCGGACACACTTTCATATGAAAATCCACACCACCAAATTATGATCTCACAAGCAACAAAAGCAAAAATTAATAAGTGAGACTACATCAAACTGAAAAGCTTCTGCAAAGACACATTCAACAAAAAGACAAGGATACCTATACAATAAGAGAAAATATTTGCGAATCATATACATGATAAAGAGGGAATATCCAAAATATATAAAGAACTGCCACAACTTAAATGCAAAAGAGCTAACAATTGCATTAAACAAATGGACTGAGGAACTCAATAGACATTTTTTTTTTCCAAAAATGCATAAAATGGTTAACAGGTACATGAAAAGGTGCTCAACCTCACTTAATCATGAGAGAAAAATCAAAACCAAGATAAATTTCAGATTATGTTATAAAGCTGTAGTGGTAAAAATAGTATGTTATTGGCATAAAAAGAGGTATGTAGAGAGCCCAGGGAGCCATAGGGAGCCCAGAAATAAACCCATGAATATATGGTCAATTAATTGATAAGAATGGAGTCAGGAGTATGAAATGAGGAAAAGATAGTCTCTTCAATAAATGGTATTGGAAAAACTGGATTATCACATTCAAAAGAATGAAACTGTACCTATTTCTTATGCCACACATGCAAATCAAGTCAAAATGGATTAAAGACTAGATTTAAGAATGGGAACTGTAAAACTAGAAGAAAATGGAATAATTGACATTGGTCTTGGCAATGATTTTCTGGATTTCACAACAAAAGCAAAAATAAACAAGCGGGACTAAAAAGCTTTTGCTTAGCAAAGGAAACTATCAACAAAATGAAAGGCAACCTATAGAGTGAGAGAGAATATCTGCAAACTACAAAGTAGTTAATCTCCAAAATATATAAGGAACTAATACATATCAATAGCAAACAACAGCAAAACAAAAACAAAAAAACAAAAGCAAAAAAAGCCCCCACAGAATCCAATTTAAAAATGGGCAAAGATATGAATAGACATTTTTCCATAAAAGACATACAAATGGGTAACTGGGACATGAAAAGGTGCTCAGCATAACTGATCAAGGAAATGCAAATAAAAACCACAATGGGTTATCACCTCACACCTATTAGAAGGGCTATTATCAAAAAGACAAAAGGTAACATGTTGGTGGGTGACAATATAGAGAACATTGTTGGTGGGAATTTCAACTGGTACAGCTACTATTGAAAACAGTGTGGAAGTTCCTCAAAAAATTAAAAATAGAATTACCATTGGATAAGCAATCCCACTTCTGGAAACGTATCCAAAGGAAATGATAACAGGATCTTGAAGATATATCTATACTCTGATAGTCACTGCAGCATTGTTCATTAGCGAAGATATGGACAACCAAAGTATCTGTCAATGGATGAGTGGATAAAGAAAATGTGGTGTGTGTGTGTATGTGTGTGCACAATGGAATATTATTCAGCCATGAGAAAGAAGGAAATCCTGCCATTTGCTACAATATGGATGAGCCTGGAGATTATTATGCTAAGTGAAGTAAATCAGAGAAATACAAGTACTGTTTGATGTCACTTGTATGTGGAATGTTAAAGAGCCAAACTCATAGAAACAGAATAGTGTGGTAGTTACCAGGGGCTGGAGGTTGAGGGTAATAGGGAGATGTTGGTCAAAAGGTACAAACTTTGGCTATAAAATAAACAAGTTCTGGGAATCGAGTGTATACCATGGTGATTATAGCTAATAATATTGTATTACATACTTGACAATTGCTTAGAGGGTAAATCTTTAATGTTTTCACCACAAAAGAAAAAATGGTAGTTGTGTGATGTGACGGAGGTGCTTGTTAATTCTATGGTGATAATCATTTTGTAATATATATGTGCATCAGATGAACATAGACACCTTAGACAATGTTCTGTGTCAATTATATCTCAATAAAGCTGGGAAGAAATTATGATCCTGTTATCAGGAAGAAAGTAGAAAACTGATAATATTCCTAAAACAATTTTTCACAGACACCCCTCCACCCACACACACATATATGAAAATATGGTGCTTGTTCTTAAAGAATATATATGATAGATGTGGGAATATTGTATGTGCCCATAAGAAATGACTACATTTAATATGCACTTGAGAATTTCTGTCTAATGTATGGGATATATTTTCCATTTGCATATTTTAAATTAACTTGGCCATTCTTTGCTTCTTCCACAAATTGTCTTTGATCACATGCAATGCAAATTTTAATATAAAAATTGAGAGCAGAATCATTAAAGAAAATAGAAAAAAGAAGAGAAATAGATGTGATCTGATGAGATGATGATGTGGTATGCATTCAGCCTTTCATGGCAACTTAGCTGAAAATAGAGTTAGTGAGAGATTTCTCATTATTTGACTTTTTTTTAAGTAAACAGTTTTATTTTAAAAAAAGAAAAAAAACTTTCTGTCATGGAAAACATGAAGGATTAATAGGAACTTTTTAGACTTTATCTGAGAAATATTAATAGCAGGAAGCTAAGATAAGTTATGACCTTAATAAGAGTGGCTTCCTATAGACTAAGTTTTCAGGTATATTAATTTCCCATTCTTTCCCTCAGGCTTCATTATCTGGACCTGATCATTTTACATTTATTTTAATGGCCTTAAGATTTTAAAATGGCTACATCTTTAATTGCCATGTTTCTGAGATTTCATGAGTGAATTTTTTTCCTTGAAGTAGGGACTAGGTTCCCTCGTTCCCTGCTATATATATTTTTGTACGTGGAAGGCAGTCAATAAATATTTATTGAATAAATAGGTAGGTGAGATCAAAACAAGAATAAGGAATATTGTGCTTTTTCCCCAGCAGTGATTCTAAAAGTTACATTAACATTCCGCATAGAGAAAGTTTTGCTATTAACCCTAAATGTTACAGTCACAACATTCCATCTTAAATGGTTTATGCCTCTTTTTTATCTGATATTCCAAAGTATCCAGCATGGTATCTGCTACATTGGGTCATTCAGTGAATAACTGACATTATCCTGGACAGAGACATTCCTGAGAAGAGTTAAAACAATATTAAACTGGTACATTATTTCTGATTCTTTCAGTGTCAAGAAAGAGTTTCTTGAACTAGAGAAATAAAAGGTTAACATATCTATTACACTACTCTTCCTAAGTATTAGATGCTCCAGGCAGCCTTTAGAAAATGCTGGATCACAGCTCATTCATAGTTCTTTACTGATAGTGCCTAACTGCCGTATCATCGGTTATAAAGGGATTCATGTGCTTCAGAAACAAGAGGAACAGGAAGTTGCATTTTATTGTCACTGTTGAGGAGACCGACTGTCATTCTAGTTCAGACAGATGGCATTTCCCCCTTCTTCGCAGAGCCCACAAGGATATTTGCAATCAGGCCAAGAGTTTTTCCACAAAAATTAATTTGAACGGCGTTTTGAATTTGCTAAAGCATTTGGAAAATAAATCATAACCCCAGATTTATATACAACATTTTATGGAGAAGACCATTTGGCATGAACAACTGTAGTAGTAGGTGGTCACTACTCAACTGCTTTGACCATGTGAGAGCCCAACTGTGGTGCCTCAATAGCATAACTGTACGTATATAAGTTTTATACACTTCTCAGTGTATTGTATTATACTCTAAATATATTTCACCAAAAATTATTTTAAATGGAGTGGGAGAGAAAGTTGTGGTTAATGGAAAGAAAATTGCTAGCTATAATTCTGAAATTTTGAACCCAGATAGAACAACAACTATGCTTTTCACAGAAAAAAGGAAAGAAAGCAAAGTGTAATCCATTTCATGAGTGCTAATCCACAATGCAATATGGAATTCTTGATCAGGAATTGTTTGAAACCTGAATTAAATAGAAGTGGAATAATGTGTGTACCAGCTCTTAAGCAAAACATTTAATGAAAAGTCATCATCAAGACAGAGTTCTGTGGAGCCTGGGGAAATACACAGTCATTTCACCTAATCCTGATTGTCTCAGTTTGGTCCTGCTTTACTCTTTATCTCCCACTCATTTCCTGTCTTTATTCACCATCATCCTTCTGGCTTTATACTCCATTTCCATTCCTGAATTTGTATCCCTGTACCTGACAGCCAATTTCACATTTATGTCTTTCCAAACCTTGTCTCAACATGACATTCTTCTTATGAGTGTCTGATCCAGTCCATCCAAGGGGGATTTGGACAGGTAATATCTCTTACCTTTTAGGAAGAAGAAAGTGTAGTGTTTAATAATACCTTTATGAGCAGGACATACTTATTCGAAAATAACACTTTATTAGAGTAATAAACAATACATTTAATCATGCTCTACTTTTTATGTGCATATGCCTAATAGTAAGATTACTTAGAGTACTAGCTATGAATCATAGCGCCCCTGTGGTACTCCAGAATGCACCAAGAAAGAGAGTGGAAAGTGCTTTAGAAATAATACAAATTATATTTGCTAATATCCCTTGAACACTTGTCATGTGTCAGGCACTGTCTGGACATCTTGTAGCAAGTGTTAAAACAGTAAAGATATCTGGAACATTGCATTTCTGATTGGTCCCTAGTCTCAAAATGATGAATATAGGATTGGGAATTGAATAATGATTAATTGACACACCTCAACATTATAAAACATTTCTAAAAGTTGAGGTTTCATCATGTGGTGGTTTGACTTTTTCTATCTACCTTGGATAACATTTGTAGGAGTAAAAGGATTTTTTTCTCCTTTTATTTTTGTTAATGTTTTATTTATTTTTGAGAGACAGACAGAGACAAAGTGCGAGTAGGGTAGAGGTCAAGAGAGAGGGAGACACAGAATCCGAAGCAAGCTCCAGGCTCTGAGCCATCAGCACAGAGCCCTACACAGGGCTCAAAACCTCAAAATATGAGATCATGACCTGAGCTGAAGTAGGACATCCAACCAACTGAGCCACCCAGGTGCCCCAGAAGAAAAGGATTTTCACCTGAATTTCCTAATCAGGAGGTAGTACTTGGTAGCACTCAGAGTGGCTCTTTCAAGTGGTCAAGATAATATAAAACTCTCAAAACAGGTTAAATAGTAAAGGACCAGTTTGAATGCCTTTTATATTCCAGTGCTTTTTCAAAGCCTTCTCCCCTCAGGTGATACATCCTTTCTCTATTCTTCTTCTAGAAACTTCTGCACATTCCTTGATACCTGGCAGCCATTCTATCTCCATTCTATCTCCATTAGAATGCCTAATAAGCACCTTAAACTTAACACATCCAAAATTGAACTCACCCCTCTGGTTCTAGAGTGAGTGTTACTCTGATCTTGCCTAACATATCTTAAAAGCAAGCCCCAATAGGGTCTTCCATTTTTTAAAGTAACTTAAATACATCCCAGACAAAAAAGAAAAAGCTGAAGAGTATGCCTGAAAGTATAAAATATCCAGGCCCAATAAAGTAAAGTTTGTAATGCCTGGCATCCAATAAAAATGACCAGGGTTACAAGTAGCAGGAAAATAGAAAACATAATGATGGAAATAATCAGTCAAAACCAACTCAGAACTTTGAGAGGTGTTAGAATTGGTAGACAAGGCTTTAAAACAGTACTATAATTGTATCTCATGTATTCCAAAAATTAGAGATATAGAAGATCCTTAAAAACCCAAACTTGTAGAAATGAAATTACAATGTGTGAGATATACATGGGGTGGAATTAACAGAAGACTCTACATGGTAGAAGGGAAGAATAGTAAATTTGAAGCTGAAGCACTGAAGATAATTGAAAAACACAGAAAATAGACAGAAAAAAATGAACAGACATGAGTGGCTGTAGGACAATGTCACAGGCCTAATATGTATAGAATAGGATCCCCCACGTAAATGAAAGAGAGCAGAACATACTTGAATAATGCCGTAGACAGAATTCTAGCATAGTTCCAAGATTTCCCAACACCTGCTGAGCCCACTCTAAATAAGCCTTGGGGAAATGGATATGGTGGATTTTATTCTTTTGATTAGGTTATAAGACATAATTAACCTTAAAAATGAGGTGATTACTCAGGTGGTCCTTGACCTAATCACATGAGTTTTTTGAAAGAGAGCTTTTTCGAGCTGCAGAAGAGAAAGTTAGAGATTTGAAGCACAAGATCTAACCAATCACTGCTGGCTTAAAGATGGAGCCGCCATGTGCATGGAATACAGGGAGCCTCTAGGAGCTGAAAGCATTCCCTGGCTGACGTCCAGCAAATAAATGAGAACTCAGTCCTAAAACCACAAGGAACTAAATTCTGCCAACAAAAAGAATGATTTTGGAAGAAGATTTTGTACCCAGAGCCCCCAGAGGGGAACTCAGGCCAATAATTTAACTTCAAGGATGTGGAGGAATTGGAACTCTCATACGCTTCTCGTGGGAATGTGAAATGATATGAGCACTTTGAACACAGTATTCCAACTTATTAAAAAGTGGTCACCTATCATATGACCCAGTCATTCTATTCCTAATTATTTAATTGTTTACCCAACATAACTGAAAGTGTATGTTATAACAAGATTTGGTATGTTCTGGAAGGTTTATTTATACAGTAGCCCCCATCCACAGGGCATGCGTTTGAAGACCCCCAGTGAATACCTGAAACCATGGATCATACTAAACTCTATATATATTATGTTAAAAAACATACTCTTATTCAAGCATACTTATGATAAAGTTTAGCTTATAAATTAGGCACATTTAGAGATGAACAACAATTATAAAATAGAGTATTTCATAACAGTATACCATAATGAAAGTTATGTGAATGTACTCTCTCTCCCTCTCAATATCTTATTATATTTACTCTTCTTCTTGAGATGGTATGAGATGATAAAATGTCTAAGCGATGAGATGAAGTGAGGTAAATGATGTAGGTATTGTGATGCAGCATTAGGCTACTATTGACCTTTCGACCCTATGTCAGAAGGAGGATCACCTATTTCCAGACTACAGTTGACTGAGGGTAACTGAAACTGTGCAAAGCAAAACCATGTATAAAGGAGAACTATAGTAATAGTCATAAACTATAAACAGTGCAAAATCCCATCAATTAGTGAGTAGATAAATAAATACAAATACCCTTCTATCTATAGAGTGCAGGACTACTCACAATAAAAAATAAGGAATTGTTGATATATGCTACAGCAAGGGTCACTCTCAAAACAATTATGCTATATGAAAGAAGCCTGATACATATAAAAGTGTATATAATTCCGTTTATGTAAAACTCAAGAAAATTAAATTCTCATCTATAATGACAGAAAGCTGATCAATGACTACATAGGAATGGGGGTAGAACAGGTACTAGTGGAAGGAAGTAGTTTACAAATGTGCATATGAAAACTTGGAAATGATGGATATATTTATTATCTAGATTGTGATGATAGGTTAATGGGTGTTGACATAATATTAAAATATATAAAATTTTGAACTTTATGTGCGGCTTGTTGTCTTCAGTTATACCCCAATAAAGTGGTTTTTCACTAAAGTATAATTAACATAGGGTATTATGTTAGTTTCATGTGTATAATATAATGATTCAACAATTCAACATTACTCCTCAGAACCTGTAATCGTAAACTAGGCCTGTGTAAAGGTGTGCTTGGAGTACTCAGAATAGGGGGATGACCATGAGGTTTTAATTTTTTTTCCCCCTGGGACATAAAATGTCTTCAAAATTTGAGGACATTTTTTATATTATAAGGTAATAAACACCTATGTTATAAAGTACAAAATGCCCATGATTTTATCCAAAAAATATGAGATATCAAAGAAATACTGAGATTATTTTAGATTGTCTCTTCTATTTACGGGACTTCACCAATTCCCCCTCTGTCTTTAGAGGAGAATTCTTTTTAAATTTTTTTTAAATTTTTTTAATGTGTATTTATTTTTGAGAGAGAGAGAGTGCGTGCAAGCGGGGGAGGGGAAGAGAGAGAGGGAGACACAGAATCTGAAGCAGGCTCCAGGCTCTTGAGCTGTCAGCACAGACTCAGGAACTATGAGATGGTAACCTGAGCTGAAGTCAGAAAGCTTAACTGACTGAGCCACCTGGGCGCCCCTAGAGGAGAGTTTAATAGAAGAATTCATATTAATATCTTACAGAGGTATTGAAGGGAAGTACAAATATACTTTTGTTAAAAATGTACTCACGGAGTTGTGTTTGAAAACATCTGTTCAGTTCAGCTATTTTTTTTATAATAGTCCCCAAGGAGAAAATTAAACAATATCACACTTAAAATGTTCTTTTCTTCCTCCTCTTCCTTCTCTGCCTCTTCCTCCTCTTCTTCCTCCTCCCTTTTTCTTTCCTTTAAATGTGTAATCATGTTCCCAAAATTCTAAAGAAAATTTGGTGTCTCTTACAAATGGAGTAAGGGACAAAGAGAGGATGTAATTTCAATATATGTATATAAGAATTTTAAATTACCAATATACTTTTAGCAGACTTCCAACCTGCTGGGACTTCACTGATATATATCAGTGGGTAAAAAGAGGACACCAAGACTTGGTGAAGCCAGAAGAGACAAGAGGTTGACTACTAAGGTGGGGTTATCAATGGTACCATGTGGTACTCTGGGCCTGAATTGGACTGGCATCAGCCTTCTATTGACTTCAGGTATATATTGGTTGAAGAAATGAAAGACAGTTTTCATCCTTTGGGGAGTTGGAAATATCATGAGTGTCAGTCAATCATGTTGGAGTTGAGAACATAGTTTCATTGAGCAGCAATAAACTGAAGCTGAAACCCACCAAGAAGACCGAGCTAATACAGGCAAACATTGTGGCTCTAGAGGCCCCTGAATTCTCATCATCTCACCCATCCAGAGGGTCTATTGCAGCAAAAGTCATTCTCAAGTTTACTGACTTCGAGGCTGAAATCTTCTGTCTTCATCTGCATTTACTAAAACAATTTCGCCTAAGCTTGGCCTCTGAATGAAGTCATCATGACAAGAAGTGTAATGACTACCATTGGCTGGCAAATTGAAGAATAAAAATATAGGAGAAAAGGAGAGATTCTTCTACCAATCAGTTATTCTTGAGTCTTCAGTTATCCTTTTCTCGGGAAAAAAAGGCAGAAAATCTAGAAAAGGGAAACACTGAGAAAAGCCATAAATATTTCAAGAAAACACATTTCTTAGCATCACAATTCAAAAGAATGATGTACCATTTTGTCACTTTTTCTTGAAAGAGACCGTTAATGAAATTAATATAATTGAACATAATTGAGAGCTGACACTGAAGACTTAGTCATGAACTAGCCACTAGAAAGAGACAGGTTTAAATTGCAGATTACTTTTAAAGCTATTAACCACCCCAAACTTAATAAAGTGAAATCTTCACACTGTTAAAGGGAGTAACAGATGTTGTTTTTAATGTTTAATGAAAAATATTTATCCGCTGTTATAATGAAATCCTGTTTCCCTGACCCTCTTTTATCTTCTAGTTATAATGTACTGTTATGTTACACTAAAACATTCTTTCGCAAGATGATTGGTACATCAGTTTTTGCAATTACTCAGGCTTAATCTTAAATAAATGTTATTTTTTGTGGAGCTTTCTATAATGCATATTTGAAGAACGAGAGCAAGTGTATGGAAATCTGTGAGAGTAAAATGGAGAAATGGCATTTTTTTTCCTTCATCCAACATGGTAGATGAAGATCTGTAACCACCGAAAAGCCTGTCTAATTGGAGCAGCTTCAAGCTATGAGAGGGACTGAGTTGGCAACTGTGCCTTCTCTTGGATGATCTTTTCTTTTCCTTGGATTATTTAAAGAAGACTAATTTCTTAAAGCCCTAGGCAACAGGGTCACAAGCAGTAAGCAAAACTTGTATCAAGAGAATAATGATATTTCAGTGTTGGGGAAAAATACCGTCATAGCCAGGAAGAAAGCAATCAGAACTTAAACTGCAGCAATCTGGAAGCTTCTCCTCAGGACTTGTTCACAGCTGGTTCACTGTTTTAAGCAGCTTGAGGTGCCAAACAAGTGGCAGGTGGGAAGGTTATGTAAAAAGCTCTGCATGACTTGAGTGACTGTAAATGTACAAGAGGCAAATGCAGATGGAATGAACTCCCCTGAGATTAAAAAGGAAGGAAGGAAGGAAGGAAGGAAGGAAGGAAGGAAGGAAGGAAAGAAAAGAAAAGAAAAGAAAAGAAAAGAAAAGAAAAGAAATGAAATGTTGGTAATCACTTTGACCAAGAGGCAAAGCTGGTTTCTATCTATGCAGACGGGAAGTGAATAGTATTGTATGTTAGCTCATCAGCCAGTGTAGATAGAGCTCCTTCTAACTTGAAAATGGGTTACACCTTCTCAATTTTGTGTAATAACACAGAGAATACACCTTGATTTCACCTTCTAGTCTTAGAACTAGCTCCTAATCCTTTTATTTCCAGCTCCAAGAAAGAAAAATAGCAATCAGAAGGGAAAAAAAAATGAGAGAAAAGCATAAAACATCAATTTAGTCTCCCTGAAACATCTGCTCCCATAAGAAAGGGACACTTTTCCTTCTTTTAGATAGATCCTGACAGATTGAAATATTAAACAATCAAAGTTTGCTCCTATCAGTTATATTGTGATGAAGTGCCAAAAGTAATCTTGTCCTTGACCATAGATGAAAAGATCATTACCTTCTGAAGAACTGCAAAGATGACCTAGAAGGCTGTGTGGAATATAAAGATATTATAGTTAAAAACGGACTATGACTAACAATTCAATTCTACAAATATTTACAGAACATAGCATCTATTATAGGCCAAGAACTATGTCAGGTACTTCAGGGGAAACACAAAGATGGCTAAAACTTAGCTCCTAATTCAAGGAAGCTTAAGGTTTAAAAGAAAGATGAGAACAAGCACACAAACTGTAATAGGCAGCAAAATACAAAAACAAACAAACAAACAAAAAGCTCCTTTAGAGTTGTTCAAAGATGTTTAGAAGAGGAACTCCAAAGTTTAGAGAGAGACCAGTTGGTCACTCACAATGGGTTTGATGGATTGAATCGGGCTCCCCCCAGGAAGGTCAAGGTTGGTGATCCAGGTTGGGAGAACAAATGAGCCAAAGTATGAAGATACTTAGAGATGCTGGTTGGGATGTAATATGTAAGAGTGGTTGACCAGAAAATTATTGTGTCATGTATTTCTTCTAGGTACCCATATTTGTGACTGGTGTGTTTATTTTAAACTTTTTCAAAGGAAGAATGACATATATAACCAAAAAAATGAACAAGCCATATAGCTGTGTGAAATTTCCCAGTTATTCTTCCTTGTAACCAGCACCCAGTCTGGTAAATGATATTACCAGCATCTAGAGGTGTCCTGCTCCCTAACCTCCTTCAGTCATACCCCCAGTGATGATCATTATCCTTAGTGTATCGTTGTATCACTAGAGATTAGTTGGTTTGGAACTTAATATAAATGAAATATTATACTATATACCTGTGTTTGGATTCTTTTTACTCAACCTTCTCCTTTTTGTTCTATGTAACTGTAGTTTGTTCTGTTTTATTACTGATTAGTATTCAGTTATACGGAGTTGTAGGGAAGATCTCCTGTCGATGTTACACTTGAGCCTGTGAGGCTTTTGTTTGTTTTTAATCTCAACTTTTCAATCAGATAAGTGTACTGAAAAAAAACTCAGTTTAAAAATGGGTAAACAAATGCAGTCACTGATTAACTTCAATATGTACGCAATCAAGTATTTACTGTATTCAAATATGAATATTGATCAGTAATTTTCGTGATTAGAGATGAGTATCAATTCCAATGAGAAGACTGGGGGCTGAATTGGGTCACTTCTTTGTTCTCTTTGATTGCTTCTACTTTGTTTCCTATACTGGCCTGCATTGGCTTTTCTTTGAGTCCTGTGCTATTGACTGTAATTGGTGGAGTCCTTGAATGTACTATATGTGTTATATTCCAGTGCAAGAGTCTTTTGCCCAAACCTAAAAGCAATGGGACTTCTATTGACTGTGTCATGTAAAAAAAAATTTCTTGCACTTGTTTTGTTTCCCAATTCTAGAATAAGTCTGTTGAAAACTCTTACTTTCTCCAATGAAAGGAAGTGTTATCTTCCTCTTGAGGAAGCTCTGTGTTTTGAGCAGGAAAAACTAACTTTCAGGGCTGCCATCTGGAAGGTTTCCCACTCAGGAAACTTATACAAATTCTCTCTCTATTGTCCTCAAAAGGATCGTCCATCCCTGGATCTGTGGCTCTCACCGTGTCTTACGTGGGTAATGTTTATCTGGGGGAAAATAGCAGTTCTTAGGATCAGAGGCAGAACTTCCCATCCCAGTTACCAATTCTGATCATTACCTCCTTCTATCCCTGATATCTGCTTCTATATGCTTTTGAGGGGAGTGAAAAGGAAGAACCAAGAAAATGGTAAAGGAAGACGATGGTGCTTTCGCAGTGCATTGTGTATACGTTCAGAAATTCAGTAAGACTGAAAGACTGCTAGGCACGGTACTCCGTGGGAGCTCCAAATACTGCTTCTCCCTGTAGACTGAGTTGTGTTTTGTTTTGTTTTGTTTTGTTTTGTTTTGTTTTGTTTTTGTTTTTGTTTTTGTTTTTTGTTAAGAGAACAAAAAAAGTGAAAGCAGTGGGAGAAACCCATTTTAACCTTTCTTGCTATTGTGAAGCTATGAATTTCTGGGAAGCATTAAAGTTCATTTCCTTTAATCCATTCAAGCTACAATTCCATTGTATGTAAACACACTCACTGGATTCTATGACTACTGTATAGAAAGATGTATTAATCACTTGGGTGGGACTTTTAGGTGGTTTGGAACTTACATAGCACCAACAACATCTTCATGAGGATATGGATGCTTCATGAGGACAAACATCTTAAGAAGAGATAGCATTATAATTTTCAAGACGTGGCAGGATTTTTTTTTAAATTAAATTTGATTGTAATATTCAGTTTATTACAGAAAAGCACTTCCGCTGAGTAAACTATCTCACATAATAACATTCGATATAATAATACCACTGTTATGGTATTTTTAAAACTATTTCTGAATGATAAAGGAAGTGTTGAATTTTAACAGAATTAGAATAGAATATTTATATATCTAGTATCAATTGAATGCCCATTACTGATCTACTTACTTTAATTCCACAAATGTTTATTGAGTGGTAGCTGACATTTGTCAAATGTGGGGAATATAGTTAATGAAATCAATTGTCCTACATTTCAAGGAGTTTATGGTATAACATAGGAGACAATGAACAGATAACGATCATTGTAAGATACATTTCATGATGGAACTATCTAGCACCTATGGGAAACCAGAGGAAAGAAGTTTTGATTGTTGTTTGTTTTTGTGAAACTTTTATATGTACAGTTTCCAATTCTTGAGCTGGATGGATTTGGAAGGCAGAATGAGTTTAAGAAAGTGGAAGTTGGGAGGCAAATGCGGTCCAGAGATAAACTTTATCTCCTTCATCTTTACAACACTCCTAACAGGCATTGTTAACCATATTTCACAAAAGACATATATAAATCTTAGCACTGATTTCTGGCCACAGTCTGCTGTCTGTATAAGCCTGTTTACTCTTCTACTCTATAAAATCTGAGATGTTGGTCCATAAGTGACTTATTTTTAATACTATTATTTTTCTTATATAATAATTCATGATTCCAAACCTCTTCAAATTAGTAACCTTATGTTAAAGTAACAGTAATGTTATCAAGTAAAGGGTACGCATCTTTATGCCCCTTTTCATATAGGGAAATGGCTTAGATTGATAAAGAAACTGGCCCAAAGTCACCCCTGATTGACAGAGTGAAATCTAATCCTAATTCCGTGTTGTATTATTTTTGTACATTCTCTATTTCCCTGTCTCATAGTTACTGTGATAAAATGGAGGATAACTATGGTATATTTATTTTTACAGGGAGCTTATGATCTTTTCTTTTAAAGCTGTAAATGATAAAATTTGAAAAAATAAACAGAGTTTTAACTGGAACAATTCAAAGAAGAATAAAGGGCATGCCCTGAAAAATGCTAGAATGCATGAAAAGATACAGGTGTCTTGGGAGGATAGCTAAAAAGATTACCACATAGGTTTCACTCTTGGAAGCAGGGAAACAATGTTTTCAAGCAGCTTCATGGGCCATTTGCTATATGCGGGCTGAACAAAGTAGGCTCCCGTGACTCCAAGAACCATAGATGCTGTTTGAGCCCTCATAGCACTGCTGTTAGTTGGTGCCTCTACCAGTTTAGGTAGGATTTAGACAGTAAATCATAACTGAGGGGAAAAAATAAAAAAATCCATGGGAGCTCATATTTAAAAGAGGGATACTTTAAGAGAGGATGTCATCACCTACCCAGATTTAATACACAGGACCACATTATATGCATGAGAAATAATTCCATATATTCTGCGGTCATGTCAGCTGTATCTGAGGGGTTACTCAGAGCACTATAAAGTTGGGTCAGTCACCTCTTAAGACTACAGTGAACAGGGAGAACTAATGAGTTGATCCAACAGATATTTAAAAACCATAGTTAAATTAGTTTAGCTGAGGTTATAATTCTCATTTTCATCATGGATTTTACTTTTCTCTGTAATGTAATTTTCTCTGATGTAATAATACTGAAAGACTTTAAATGATTTAAAACTCCATAATACTTTCATTCTTCATATCTCATTAATTCCTTAACATTATAATGATGACCAATCCATAAATGGAAACACAAAAACAGGCTACACTGATGGACTAGAACCCTTGCTTTTTGCTGAGATAAATCTGAAGACAGCATGTACTGAAGATACTTCAATAATTAAGGTCCAAGGAAAAGAAAATTTTGCAAAAATCAAATTTAGTGCTTCCTACATGGATGAGGTAATGATAACTTTGTAAAGCATGACACAGTCTTTTTCTCTCATATCAGCAATTTTTCTGGCATATCTTACAATTGTATTTTGTCATATGGGTGCCATATTATCTTTCTCTTAGAGACATGTACATACTATATGAGAAGATAGAAAAATAAAGTACAAAGGGGTCCTGTGTTTTTTACTACAAAGTTATATTAAGTTTCCATATTGCAACTCCTATGGAACTCTAATTCCCAAATCTGATTGGGTATCAGAACAGTCTTAGAAATAGTCTGAATGCAACTTTGGGCTCCCCATCTTTTCCTACAGAATCAGAACACCAGTGTTGGTTTGCCCATGAATCTATATTTTCAATATTCTCTATGGTGATTCTCATGCACAGCTAGATTTGGGAAACACTGTGATAAAATACACAAACCAAATATTAAGTGTGAGTACATATTCGACCCTGAAAATATTTGTGAATATGTGTAAAGTTTCTTTTACGTTGCAAAGTATATAAAAGAATGATTTTACAGTAAGTACTCCCCAACATCAACATGACAGTTAAATGTTGCCCACTGTTATATACCTAGCATAGTGCCTCTCAGCTAGTTGTATTGGTTTTGGTCCTGGGTGACAGCATGAGTTTCCAAGTGCAAACATGATGAACGTTTCTACACTGTATTGAAATGGGGAGCAATGACTTCCAGGGGTGAATAGCATGTGTCATCAAGTCAGCAATAGTCCTAACAGCACCTTTCAAGAGTGTTTCACATATATACATATAATTATAGTAATCACCCTTGATTACGCTCTTAAAGTTTTTCTAGGTAGCCTTTCAAATATTTGCAAAATTATTTAATGTCATATTCCCCAAAGAACTATGAGATATATGTTATTAAATCTACTTTACAGCCTCGGAAACTGAGGATCCCACAGGGACGTCCAACTCTATTAACTATATGTTTAAACCAGCAAGATTATAAAACGCCCACATAAATGTTCTCACTGGATACATAACAATGATAACAGAATGTTGTCTTCATAAATATAGATAAAATTACCAAGAGCAAAATATATCAGACCCACCTTTCTTTCTACCAGAGTACAAGTGTTCTTTCCCCCACCTTCTCTCCCATGCCTCTGACATGCTAGGTTCAATGAGGGGAGCCTGCTGAGTTTGGGGCTGCATCAATCAGGAACTGTAGGGCCGGTGGGCATTAGAGACCTTCTATTAAGTTTTCTTATGAGTCACTAGTGAAGCATAGTAGTTTCCTGCCTCTGGCACTCTGTAGAAAAAAACAGAAACAACAGTCAATTTGACCCTGTCACATAGATTAATCAAGAAAGGCATAACCTTTGTACCTTTGGCTGGTCTCTGATAAGGGGAAAAGGGCATTATGATAGATACTGGCAGGAATCACTTCACTTCAATCATCTTTAACAGTCCTGGGACATAAGGCAAGGGGCTTAAAACTTTCATTTAAAACATGTTTTTTTTTTCCTATTGAAGTTTCTGTAATTATTACCTGTGTTCCTTCTATCATGCTCTATTGTGAACAACTTCAAAGAAAAGAAGCAAGTTCTTTAGATCAAAGTAAAAAATTGACTGGAAGAAAATGGATCGTCTTTCTACTACACACACACACTCTCACATTCTGTTGTTATAGTAACATAAGATCTAAGAATGACACACCAAATAATATGGTACCAAGGTGCATTACTATCATCAAATGTCACAATAAATGTGCTTGGGCTTCTGAATATGACATACCAGGTTGTTTCCTGTTCTTCTCAGTTCTTTTACTTGAGGCCAAAGCAACTTACTCTAATGGGAACTAAATATCATCCATCATCCTTCTTAGTGGATGTTTCTTGCATGAAGAGATTCACTAACTCCACTAAAAAGATATGCAGCAGGATGAAAACTGAGCTAGTTCTTAAGGGAACAACTTCTTATCCTTTATAACCCATTACATCACATCTCTATGGCAGTATGCCCAACTGAGTGATTCATTTGTATATATATTATTTGTGTTGATGTGTATAACTTTGAATTGGCTAAATATGTGCAGACAACGTAAACCATATTTATGTGCTAGAGAGTGGATGGAATTTTGCCTTTTTTTGAATGCTACTGCATATTTATATGGTAGCTTTTTGTTTATATTTTCTCTAATATTCTTACGTATATTAATGTTTCATTCTTGATATTGACTCACACCTGTATGTATGCTTTGCCAATGGAAAGACCAACACTGGTGTTCTGCTTCACCAGAAGAAAGGGTGGGTCATAAGTCAACAGCAATCTTCTATAAAAGAATATTGGGAGATCACAAGAGTGAAAGGTCAGACATGTGGGAGATCTTAGAGATGATGGAAAAAGATCACACATCCCAAAGAAGCATGTGAAGTACCAAGCTCTAAACCGTGAGACTGAAATTGGCTTCAGGGACTATTCCCACTTTCATGTAGGAGCAGAAGCAGAATAAAAAGCAAGGGCTATCGTAGTGTGGACCTTGAGGCTTCAAAGACCTGCCCTTGACTGGGTGCCATCCTCAAGCGCTGCTGCCCTTCTGTCTCTGATATTTCACCCTCATTCTGCACACGGTGGGGAGGGGTTTAAACCAAGAATTTGTCTCCAAGATGTGTAAATAGAGATTTCTGAATCATGCCAGTCCATTTCCAAAGCATCTTCTACATTTATTCTTAGGAGCTCATTTAAACAGAAAAAAAAAAAAATCCATAAAATAGCTATTTAGTTAGTGTCAGCTAATTCCACTGCTCTGGTCCCTATTTATTTGAAAAATGTGCCATCACACAGTATATTTGTGATAGGACTGAATTAAGGGTGATAATACTGAAAATACTAATTTAAAATATATGCTAGAGTTCTTAGCTTAGTCAAACACATTTAGTGTTTCTCTTCTCAATATTATTCTCACCAACTAACCATTTCAAGAAATAATTTAACACTGAGTGGTGAGCTCAACACTGATAAAGGAGGTCTGTCGTCTCCAAAGCATTTACTATCAGTTTACTTATAGTATCTTAAAATGCCAAAGAAAATGAAATTCCAACCCAGTAATTTAGCCATTGTGCTAAATGTATCTTCTGATGAGATCGCTGCATATTACTGAAGACCAAATTAAAAAGTCGGCGAAAATGGATTGGAAAATAGAAAGATTGCAGAAGGAAGACAAAGATAATAGCACATGAACATGGACTTCTGTGCATGTGGAAACAGTACTCAGTATTTTATTTTTATTTAGAAATCCAGGTTGCTGTGCAGCACAGAGCATGTGGGCCTGCCCGTAGAAAGCAGACAGGGAGGCATAAAACCATTTTGAGAACACATACAAACACCCCTCCAAATGGTGTTTACCTCTCACTGATAAAAATGAAACATTGATTCAGGAAAGGTCCCGGACACCCAGCTGGAGAGAATGTTGATTTGTGAAGCACACATAGGAGACTTGAGCTTAGCACCAGATGCTGAAACCCCACCAGCTTTTGAGAGGTTTTTCCTCTTGTGCAGGATGACAAAGGAGGAAAAGACAACCATCTTCTCATTTTTCATTTTTAGGTAGGACTGGCACAGGTGTGCTCTTGTTCCCTGCAGTTACTATTTCACAGTCGTGAGCCTTAGATTTCAAAACACCCTTCCTCCTGACTCCTCACTTCCCCACCCTGTGAGGTGGGCTGTACAAGGAGTTCCCCTAACAGAGTTAGAAAGGCAGCACCACACGCGCACACACAGGCACACACACACACACACACACACATTTAATCATTCCTTACATTCATTTATTGATCTACTCTGCATGTTGAATAAATGACTCAATGTAAGGGGAATCAGCACTAATATATACTTAATATGTAAAAGTAGTTCTAAAAGGGAGATGATCATTTTGAGTGGTTTAAGAGTTCTCTCTGGACCTGCTCACTCTGTCTTTCTCCCTCTTATGCTGTCTTCTCTGTGTACTTATCTCCCATCCTATACTCTGATTTTCTTCTATCCATTCTACCATCTGTGCCATTCGGTGACTCTCCCTCTTGATTATCACTTCTCTATTGTCATTACATTTATCCTTAGCTTTCCTTCATCTTTTTTTCCCCTGATCTTTTTCTCCCTTCTAGGACAAATTTATGCTCCTTGTATCATGGACGTTTTTCCCTTTCCTCAGAGTTTAAGATTTCCTTTCTCCTTCTTTCCATGATTATTCTTCTCCTTTATTTTTCTTAGCTAGTTATTTTTGTTTCTCCCCCCTGTTATCTCTTCTCCATTTTGTCCTCCACTTCTTTGTTCTCTGCTCTTATGAGGAAACATTCAACTTACATATTAGATCTTGTTTTTGTCTATGTTTCATAAGAATTTTTTCCATTCATTAGTTTTACCCTCTGCATAGTCTCCTCCGGAGATATTGGAAACGATACAACTAGTCTCTCAGTTCTTACAAAGAACATTTTCCTTAATAAAGTATCCCAGGCATGTTTTTTTCTATATGCATAATTAAAAACATTATTACCCTACATTTGGTATTCCATTTTACATTTAAATGACTTAATAACTCTATATTTTCTTATTTACTTTTAGAGATTAATTAAATACTATCACAATTTCTTCTTTACTGCACTGTCTTTATGTATTCATCGATTAAATAATATAATTTGGAAATCAACTTGGTAATTCAATAATCACAGAAACAAACATTTGTGTACACATGCGTTTGAGTAACCTACCTTTATCTTCTGTTAATTCTGTTTTCATTGCATAATGAGTGTCTCGCATGAAGGTTGCCTGTGCTGTTCATTGGCTGATACTTGTTTGAACTTATAAACTAATTTAGGGATAATTAATAATATAATACTTCATTCTATCTTTCATAAACATCCATTATATTTTTTGAGGGCTAAACTCTGTAGACATACTGGAGAAAAACACTGAAGAAAAAGAGAGATTCTCATGTTATATGTTAGAAAGACCAACAAGGAAAGAACAAACCATATAAAGAATTTTTAACATGATAACTAGTAAAGGAGGTGGTATCAGGTATATGGAGCACCAGGAACATGTAAGGATTGAATTCAGTTTAATCACCTTCAGGGAAGGTTTCCCTGATCAAATGGAAATTGAGGGTTTGTTGGAAGAGTAGATGGTACTAACTGAGGAACTGTTTGATGCATTTTTAAAAATTACGGACCCGGGGTATTTTTAATTTAGCTTAAATTAGGTTTTAAAAATTATTGCTACCAAGAACTGGGTCTTTTTTCTAACATTATTTTTGATATACATAAACTTATTAGTTCAAATAATTTTCACATAATTTTTTTAAAAATTATACTATTTTCATTTTTATTGCATTATATCACAATGATGATATTATGCACTCTATTTTGGTTTTCTCTTTGTGCATAACAAATAGCACAGAATAGTGGCTTGAAACAGCAGACGTTCATCATCTCACTGCTTCAGTGGGTCAGAAACTCTACTGATTAGGCCCACTAGGGTAATCCCCCTTCTTATTAACCTAAGGTACACTGATTACTAATCTAATCAAGTAATGGATAGTGATTGTATTCACAAGCACTGCCTGCACTCAGTGAGCAGAGATTTTCCAAGTTGTGTATACTAGGGGGGCAGGAAACTTGGGAGCCATTTTGGAATTCTCTTCTCACAGATCCTCAGCTGACTCAGGTTTTAATGGAAGAGACACAAGAAGTAGAATGTGAGTTCTTGGCTTAAAACCATTATCCTTCATTATATGGAGTAACAGTCACAGGTATATCCATCTTTTTTACAGAGGCTTTTGGTAAAAATATATTTGCATTTTACTAAATGCATTTTGGCATCTTTTGAGATGACAGCATAGTTTTTCCTTCTTTGACCTCCTAATGTGTTATAGATTTAAAAACTAATTATTGGGGTGCCTGACTGGCTCAGCTGGTAGAGAATGTGACTCTCTATCTCAGGGTCATGAGTTCAAGCCCCACATTGGGTGTGGAGCCTACCTAAGAAAAAAGAAAAAAAACCCAAAAGACAAAAAAAATCACTATACCATGCTCTGTTATTTTGGTAATTATTTTAATGGTATTTGGTAATGTTTTTGTTGTAGTTGTTTTTAGGAATTTGAATGAACACATACAATATAATCCTATAATTTCTGGTTTTCTTATATTTTGTGCTCTTACTCTTGATTGGCAAAAGTAATTGGGAAAACTTCCATTTTTTCGCATATTTATGAACAGATTATGTACTATTTTTATATCCATACATGGTCTCCTCTTCAAGTTTTAAATATCTTGTTTATCCTTTGTTATATCTTCTCTTATTTTTAAATTTTGTTTATGTGTGATTATTTCTTTTAATTAAATTTCTTACCATTGCATCAGTTACCTATTACCATATGATGCTCTATAACAAACCAAAAATATTAGGCATACACAACAATAAGCATTTGTTTAGCCCATGAGTCCACAACTTTTAGCTGATCTGGGTTTGACCCACGTGATCCCATGTGGACTTCGTCATGTGCCTGTATTTAGCTGTGGGTCACTGAGGCAGGTTTTCTGACTTTGGCTGGGTTTGTACACATGTCTAGAGATTAGTGGGCTGTTGGCTATTCTAGTACAGCTTTAGTTGGGACACCTGGGGCAATTAAGCTCTGTGTGTTTTTTGTTTGTTTTGTTTTGTTTTTTTAATAGGCTAGACCAAGTGTGTTTTTATGACCAGGGCAGAAGGTAAGAGCAAGAAGCTGAAATCATGCTAGCACATCAAGCCTCTACATGCATTACACTCTCTAACGCCCATTGGTCAAAAGGAAACACATGGTCATACCCAAGTCATGTGGGAAGCCCTGATAGCTTAAATGAAAAAGGGCTCAGATATGAGCACTATTAAAATTTGACATCACTAATGAAATTAATATTCCACAGTGTACAAATTTAATGATAACAATAGAAGCTCAACTTCAAACATGTATAGTAAGAGCCAAACTGGACACTGATTTTCATTTACTCATTTAAAGTTTACAAGCCTATCTGTTCCTATTAGAACTTGAAGTAAACTTAGATAAAAGGAATTCTTCTTGAGCTTTCACTCCCTACTCAAAATCCCCAGCCGTTCTTCATCTCATTCAGGGTAAAATCCAAAGTTCTTTTAATGGCCTTCAAGGTTTTTATACTATTCCTCTGTTATTGATCTGATCTTCTACTTCTCATCCCTACCTACACGCTACTTTTGTCAAACTAGTCTTTTAATTACTCAAAAATGCAAAATACATACATTTGATTCTTAAACAACAGGGAGGTTTGGGGTACCAACCCCCCAATGCAGTCAGAAATCCATATGTCACTCTTGTCTCTCCAAAATCTTAACTAAGAGCCTACTGGTGACTGGAAACCTTACCAGTATTAACTGACAAACATTTTGTATGTGTATTATACATTCTATTTTTAAAATTAAATAAGCTAGAGAAAAGAAAATGTTAAGAGAATAATAAGGAAAATACATTTATAGTTCTGTAATACATTTATTGAAAAAAATACCACATAAGTGGACCCGTGTAGTTTAAACCTGTATTGTTCAAGGGTCAACCGTAGCACCTCACAGCTTTTGCACTTGCTCTTGGCTCTTTTGGGAACACCCTTTCCCCACAATCGACAAACTCAAGCTTTACTCAAAATGCCTTTTCAGAGATACTTTCCACTACTACTTTCTGTGATTTATTTTTTCTCCATAACTTTTATGACAATCCAATATGCTATATGTTTTATTGATTTTTTTTCATTGTGTATCTACCATCACCACTGTACTATCTCCATTAGGAAAGATTTTTTTTTAAAAAAAAAAAGGGGTGGGGGTTTCTCCCTATTTTGTTTACCACTATAAACCTAAGACACAGAAGAGTGCTGGAACAAAGGTACTTGCCATATATGTTTTTGAATTAATGCATGTGTCCATAATAACATAAATCAACCTGAGTTCTTGAGCTTGGTATAAAACCTTCATACTTGCTTTATGCAAGATAAGCCACTTTACCTTAAATCCTGACTTGTGATTATCAAACAAAGACAAGTTTTAAGCAGTTTGAGAAGCAAAAGAAAATGTTTTGCAAATAAAAGACTCATGTAAATATCATCATCTTTCCCTGGGCATGGGGTTCTTTCCCAAGTATAGTTTGTGTTGTGTTTTAATAAACTGCCTAAATAACTGTGCAGATGCCAGGTTCCTATTCCACAAATTTTCTGAATTAAAATTACTAAATTGGTATTATGACCCTCAATTATATTAAATCAAGAAGGCATTAAGGCCTTCAAGCAACAGCAATTGAATTATGTTCCAGGCACTCTGCTGGCAGTGGAAATAAAAAAATAAAAAAGGAACAAAACATGTTTTCTACCCTCAGGTCTAGATCATATTACAGGAGTTTTTTAAAGTAGCTTTATCATGTGTAAAAAACAAACTTATAAGAACTCATTAAGATGATTATTAAGATATTATTTTACTTACTGAATCACATTTCTCATCTTCCATATTAATTATAGCTTGTTGGTTAGTCTCATCCACTATTTCTGTTTCATTATGTTAAGGAACCTGCCCTTTTCCCCCATGATTTATATCCATTCTTTTCCTTCTTGTTCTTTGTTCATTGTCTTCCTTCTCAAATGTCATTTAAGTCTCGGGGTTGGTTTCAACACAGTTGTAGCACTCTATTACCTTTTCTTTCAGAGTGTCCAAAATTCTTCAGCATTACTCATCCCCCTTTTACACTTGTTAAGCCTTTGCATTTTGACTTCTAGTCACACATACTTATCTGTGCTTCCTCCCAAATGGTTACTAAAATGACACGATTCAAATTGTATAAACCCACAAGGACATAGATTATGGGAAAGAGATAGTAGATACATTGGAAAGCAAAGGCAGGAGTGATCATGAATTCAGCTGACTGGAAGCTAAACCCTCAGATGTATCAAGGGGAGAATACTGAAAATGAAGCCAGTTGTTCCATGGCAAGAGACTTTTAAAAGGTTTAGGGCTTGGAGATATCAATTGCTGGTATAGGGAGAAGAGTGAGTACAAGGCTTTTTAAAAACAGGGTGAATATCTGCACTTTTATGTATGATCATTACAAAATCCATCTAGCTAGATGAGTGCCCTTAGGCAGACCAAAGGTTTACACTTTGGAGAAACTTAATAGGACAGAACTAGCAGTCACTGACTCAAGTGTGTTGGGAAACAAAGACAAGGTATGTAACTGAAAATGGAGATTTCATTGAAGGATCTACGCTCCTGGTCCCCTTGGTTCTTAGAATGGCTGTAGCCTGGCTAAATTTCCCCCAAGCAGAAGTCTGTTGATTCTTTTCTAAAGGAACAGGATAGCTACTGATGAAAATACACTATACCTATGGGTGACCCCTGTTAAATAGGTGTTTCCTCCTCCCTGCTCCAATCACTATACAGTGAAACTCATCCATCAGCAATCCTGAATATGTTTGCAGAGCTAACAATCACTCTTATATTTGAACAGACACCAAGCATAGTAGATTTTATTATTGCCAAAATATTCACTGGCTCTCCCCCATATTCCTTTGGAGGATAATTTATTTCATCCCATTGACATAAACCTTGTTCATGTGATTTGTTTTGGCTAATGAAATATGAATAGAAGGGATGGGTTCTTCCCCTGATCTGGAGTATTAAGAGCTATCATGTGATTTCATTATTTGCATTTACCTTCTGGAGTCATGCCAACAATACATAGGGAAGTGAAAAAATAGAGGAGAAAGGCAATATAAGAAAATTTTGAAAATAGAAGTACATGAAATACTATATTGAAGATGCCTCTCAAATGCTCAGGACAATAGATGAAAGTAGACTCATGCAAAGACATATGATGACATTTCAGAACACCATAAATTGAGACATATTCCCATAAGATTCTGGATTAAACAAATCATGACCACCATCACCGCAGACCACTTAATAGCTTTGAGAAGCAGAATGGAAATAGCCTTCTCTACAGCAGTACTGAAAGCAAGAAGACCATGGTGAAATGCCCTCAAAGTCTTTAGGGAAAATGTACTTTAAAATTCTATACACAGCCAAAATATTAATCAAGTATGAAGGCAAAAATATACATTTTTTATACCTGCAGGTCCTCAGAAAATAAACCATTTATATATATTTTCCTAAGAAAATTAATTAAGGATTTCTTGTAAAATGAGTCTTTAAGTCAAAACAGGTGATTCAATAAACAATGGATCTAAAGTAGGAGCAAGGTGAGTGAAAATTCAGATGCTAGATGAAGAGCAGATTTCTAGAACTATCACACTGATCTGGATCAGGCATACAGAGGACTCTGGAACGTTTCTCTGAAAATAGGAGCATTGATTATTGTTAGACAACATTTGGAAGGTTTTGCTGATAAAGTAGTTACGAAAAATGCCATTTATTAAAATCTAGCAAGTAAAAAATATACATTGAATATATTTATTATATATTTATTAATATAATATAAATAATATTGATATTAATAATATAATAGTATGTCATTAATTAATTCATAGTATATAAAATTTGTAAGTTAGAGTATAAATATTTTACTTAGATACTTAAATACCTAAGAAAATGGAGAAAGCAGTTAAAAATTACTATCTTTAGAGATCAGAGTTAAAGAGTAGGAATGAAAACAAGCTTCATTTTATAAGTTTCTCAGTATTGTTTAATTTTTAAACCATGTACATTTATTATTTAATAAAAATATCCAATAAAAGACAAAATACCTTTTAAATCTGATAACCTCAAAGATTAACGCTTCTTATAAACACTTCTCTGCACATATTAAGTGCAAAATAGTTGACATATATTTAGCATGTGATGTCGAAAGTCCAGATTTACCTTTATAAATATAAACAATAAATGCTTCAAAATGCATACAATTCTCAAGCATTACTACTTGTCAATTATCATTAAGTTCACTTCTAAATTGACCACAAAGGTATTTGCTAGAGCACTGTTTTGATTACAGAAAAACCATGTTTACCTGAAACATGAGGAAATATGCCTAAGTCTTATTTAGACATATAATTGAAGCTTTAATAAAATGAGACATGCTGTATAAGATAAATAACAGGAAAAAGGGTGACACAATGGAAAAGCCAATATTTCAACCGTATTTTGAACTAATCCAATGATGCCGTATGCATTTTACCAGAAACAAGCAATAATAAAAGCATACATGATATATGACAAGCAAGCACTATACTCCCAGTGAAAGCAATTATGAAAGAAGCCCCCACTGACTGTTTGTAATAAGAACACAAAGGAATTTGCCTTTGAGAAGAGACTAGTTGTAGAATATGTTACTATTCTAGCAAGGATGCATACCATGGCTTAAAATCAGAAAGGAACTATGCTGTATCTGAAAGCAAAACCCAGCCTGAAAACATTGCTGTCTATATTCGGATAATTTGGACCTTAGGCTTATGTTCAGAGCTATTCAGAGAGCCTGGGGGAATCAGTCACAGACATGGGTTCTCACATTTAGCTCCCACTACATTTGTGACTCTTGTCACTACACAGTGAGCCTGCAGGATGGCATAGTACTTCTAATTAGTCCCCCATTCTTTGGCATCTAACACAAAACCAATAACCAGTCACAAATCTGAGTGGCCAAAGGAGCATTTCACTGTTATGATGGTCCACAAAAGTTGGGCTAGCCAAAGTAGAACTTCTGAAAACTAAAAAACAAAGGCAACCAATAAACCAAAAAACAAGCAAACAAAGAACAAAACCCATAAAAGAAAAGCAAAAACTATCTGCATTTGTTAGAAATCTTATTTTGTAGGCTTTTAAGCATATTCAGTCCAAATGAGTGATTTTTTTGTCAAACTTAGATTTGATAACTCAGTCCCGGGTCATGCACTTGGTTCTAAGTTCCTCTCCATTGGCTTTTGGGTTTTCTTGCAAGCATGAAGAACAAGGATGGGTGTTAGAGGTACGGCTATTTCTTAGTTTCTATCTGCTTCTAAGTCCTAGTCTGTGTAGCTCCAGTTATCCTTCGTGTCGTTCTCACAACACATAGAGCACCCAGTGTTGGTTTTGACATATGTCACTTTCAGCTCCATGATACAAGAGATCTTGTGACCATGCAGCTAGTCCCTGCATTCCCGGGATTGGGGTGTGGGGAGGTCCATACACTCACCTGCAGCACTGTCTTCTACCAGTCCTTCTTTTCAGGATAGTATATTAGCTCAAGCCCCTTGTCATCTTCCTACACCCCGCTGGGCTCACAAGCATGTGAAGGTAAGCTCTGTCCTCCATCCAAAATTCCAATCCAACATTACAACTCAAGTTACCAGGTAAAAATACTATTTTCTCAGTGTCTGCTGTATAATCTGAAAAAAAAGTTAATTATTTCTGAGTGGTATTCCCTAGTATTAATGGACTACGATTTGTTTCACCATTCATCTGTAGAATGATTTCTGGGTTAAGTTTTTGGCTATTAGAAATAGAGCTGTATGAACATTCAGGTACAGGTTTTTGCATGAACATAAGTTTTTATTTCTGGTCAGATAAATTCCCAGAAGTACAATTTCCGGATTATAGGGTGGTTGCAAGGACTCTTAAAATCAGTAACTATTTTTAAACTACACTGGTTCCTAGAGTGGCTTTACAATTTTGTATTTCCATACTCACTCTGAATGAGAGTCAAGGTACTCTGCACCTTTGCAGCATTTGTTGTGACTATATTTTATTTTAGCAGTTCTGATATGTATGTAGTGATATTTCATTGTGTATATAATTTTTATTTCCCTAATGGTTAATGATATTGAAAACATTTACGCGTGCTGATTTGACGTCTGCATATCTGCTTTGGTGACCTGTTGTTTGTAGTATTTCCTTTTTCCCTTTTGACATCTGCAAGATCTATAAAGATAATCACTGTTTTATTCCTGATATTGATCATTTGTTCTTTCTCTCTTTTTTCTTTGTCAGTCTTATATTTGTGAATAATAGTGCTTTTTTTCAAAGAATGAGCTTTTTCAATTTTATTATCTTTTAATTTCTATTTTATCTTTTTATGAATGTTTGTATGATACATCTTTTCCTATATTTTTACTTTTTAACTTTTTTTTTAAGTAGACTTCACATCCAACATGGGGCTTGAACTCACAACCCTGAGATCAAGAGTTGCATTCTCTACAGACTGAGTCAGCCAGGTGCTCCTTTATATTTTTACTTTTAACATACCTATACCATTATATTTGAAGTGAGATTGTTGAATTGGGGTCATGGTTATTAGTCTTCTCTCCTGTTGTCCATCTTTTAGGTAATGCATTTAGATATTTACATTTAATCATTGGTATGTTAGAGTTTAAGTTTTCCACTGTATTTTTTGTTTCCTGTTTGTCCTCTTTGATTTTTATTTCTTTTTTTCTTTTTCTTATCTTTTGCTGGGTTATGTGGACAGTTTTTAGAATTCTGTTTTTAGAATTACATTGTTTTTGATTATATCTCCTTGTATACTTTATTATCATTATTATTATTTTGGTTTTCCTATGTATTATAGACATAACTTATCACAGATTATGGATGTCAATGTTTTATCAGGTCAAATAAGTAAAGAAATTTGCCTCCCTTTAAATTCCTTTTCCCCCTCTCTTTGTAATTGTTTTAAATATATCCACTATACGCATTTTGAACCACATCAGTGTTAGAATTTTTGCTTCATTGGCCACTCATCATTTAGAAAAATCAAAGGAGGAAGTAAACTATCTTGTATTTATTCATATTTTTTACTTTTGTTCTTTATTGCAAATTCCCTAAAAATCATTTTTTATCATTTTCTTTCTGTTTAAAAACTTGCTTTGGCCACTCTGTTAAAGTAGATTAGCTAGTGAAAAATTTCTCTCTCTTTTTTTTTTTTGATATCTTAATTTTACCTTTATTTCTGAAATATATTTTCACCCCATATGGATTTCTGGATTGGCAATTCTTTTTTTTTTTCAGCACTTGAAAAATATCATGCCACTTCCTTGTGACCTCCATGCTTTTTTTAACTAAAATATATTATTATTCAAACTGTCTTCTCCTGTGGTAAAGTATCATTTGTCTTTTGAGACTTTCAAGATTTTTTTTTGTCTTTAGTTTTCCCAAGTATGATTATGATATACCTTTGCATGAATTTCTCTCATTTTTTTCTCATTTGGAGTTCACTCACCTTCTTGAATCTGTAAGTTTATGCCCCTTGACAAATTTGGAAAGGTTTTAGCCATTATTTGTGCAAGTAATATTTTTTTTAATTTTTTTAATGTTTTTATTTATTTTTGACACAGGGAAAGAGAGAGAGCATGATTGGGGGAGGGGCAGAGAGAGAGGGAGACACAGAATTTGAAGCAGGCTCCAGGCTCTGAGCTGTCAGCACAGAGCCGGACGCAGGGCTTGAACTCACGGACTGAGAGATCATGACCTAAGCCTAAGTTGGACGTTCAACCGACTGAGCCACCCAGGCGCCCCTTAGCAAGTAACTTTTCAGTCCTGTTCTTTATCTTCTTCTTCCAGTCCCTGACAACATGAATGCCTGATCGTTTTGTTAGTAGTCCTGCAGGTCCCCGAGGGTCTGTTTACTTATTTATTTTTTCTAGTCTGTTTTCACTCTGTTGTTCAGATTGGGTAATTTCTGTTGTTCTCACTTCAGGTTCACTGATTATTTCCTCTGTACCCTCCATCCCATTGTTGGGCCCTTCTTTTGAGTTTGGTTTTTCCAGTTGTATTTTCAGTTCCAAATTTTTCATTTGGTTTTTCTTTATGTTTTCTATTTCTTTACTGAAGTATTTTATTTTTCCATTTTTTTCAACTGTTTCTGTGACTGATCTTTGAAGTACTTTTATGACAGCTGCTTTAAAAGATCTGTCAGATAGTTGTAAAATCTCTGTATTCTTGGTGTTGACACTCATTTGCTATCTTTTCTCTTAACATTTCCAGTGATGAGTAATTTTTTATTATAGAAATCCCAATGAAGTTTATGAAATAATTCTTATGAAATTATTATGAGTGACACTTTATAATCATTATTTTTTAGGTATTATGTTATGAGACTCTGAACGTTCTTTGACCCTTCAGCTTTACCGGATTTTCTCTGGCATTGATCTGGTAGAGGAAAGGGCAACTCTACTTTCTGTCAGTTAGCTACAGAAATCCATGTTCCATACTTGACTGGTGTTGACAGCTGATGTGGGGAGGGCCTCCTCATGTCTGCTGGGCAGGATTAAGAGTTCTGGTTCCCTATCAGACCTCTGCTGAAACTACCTTGGCTGGGAAGGGTTGTAGGTACATGTTACTGCTCTCCATGTGGCCATTCACTGACACTATCAGGGTATGTCCTTGTTACCGCTAGGTGGTGTTGAGTGTTCCAACTCTCCACTTGGCCTCCTTTGGCATCACTCCAGCAGCAGAGGTTGAAGGGAGGTGTCTTATTACTTCTGGGAATGAATATTTGTCTGCCTTACTCATCCATGGTACTACTTGGTGAAGGTGGACGTCTTTTTTCCCACTCAGCCTTTGCTTGTGGGAGTGAGAGTAGAGCCACAGTGTCTTTTGTGTCATTTAGCTGGAGAAGAACAGTTACTGTCAAAATTTTTTTTATCTTAATTTTTTTTGTCTTTAGAAGAGGTCTGGACTTCCTCTTTCTGGACCTTTGGCTAGAGAGAATGGGCTTTTGTTGGGGTTTGTTTCATTTTCATCCATTGGCCTTTCCAGGTTGCCAATTTCACCATACTGTTCCTTGGATTCCAAGCTTCCTAGCCAGTCTTCCTTGTTCTCTCCACCTTTCAGAATGTATTAGTCTGCTAGGACTGCCATAAAATACCACAGGCTCGCTTAAACATAAGAATGCATTTTCTCACAGTTCTGGAGTCTGGAAGTCTAAGATCAAGGTGTTGGCAGCTTTGGTTTCTCTTGTGGCCTCTCTCTTTGGCTTACAAAATGGCCACCTTCTTGCTGTGTCTTCACTTGGCCTTTTCTCTGTGTGTGTGCAGTGCATTCCTGGTATCAGATTAGGGCCCCAACCTTATGGTCTCATTTAATCTTAATTATCTCTTTAAAGTTTCTGTCTCCACTTATAGTCCCATTGAGGAGTTAGGAACTCAATATGAATTTGGAGGATGAAATTCAACCCATAACACTCTGCCTTCTAACCCAACATTCACGTTCTTTTCACATGAAAAAACCATTTTTCCCATCTTAACAGCTCTGACTCTTAACCCATTCCAGCATCAATTCAAAGTCCAGAGTCTCATCTAATTATCATCTAAATCAGATATGGGTGAAATCTGAGGTATGATTCATCATGAGGCAAAATTCCTCTCTGCCTGTGAACTTATGAAATCAAACAAATTATGCTTCCCAATTACAAAGGTGGAACAGGCATAGGGTAGACATTCAGATTTTAAAAGAATTTTAAATTTTAAATCTTTCTTTCAGAAAGAAGAAAATGGTCATAGGTCCCAAGCAAGTCCAAAACCTAACAAGGCAAATTCTATTAGATTTGAAGGATAAAAAGTAGTCTTCTATGGCTCCATGCCCTTTCCCTTGGGCATGGGCCTCCTGGGCTTATCAGGGTGGTAGCCCTACTTTCTATATGTCCCATGATTGAATACAAACGGGTGCTCAGTAATAATGTTTTGGATAAATGTTACATGTATTCCTTGGGATACCTCACATCCTACCAAAGGAAATGCCATGAAGAAGCTTGCGAATATAGTTTGTCATGGGCTCTGTATTGTTCTTCTTCCAGTGTTTGTCAGAAAGGGAAACAAGTGATTGCTTTTATTTCCCTTCTGAAGTTTGTTACTGTTTTTTTTTTTTTAAACGTTTATTTATTTTTGAGACAGAGAGAGACAGAGCATGAACAGGGGAGGGGCAGAGAGAGAGGGAGACACAGAATCTGAAACAGGCTCCAGGCTCTGAGCGGTCAGCACAGAGCCCGATGCGGGGCTCTAACTCACGGACCGCGAGATCATGACCTGAGCCGAAGTCGGACGCTTAACCGACCGAGCCACCCAGGCGCCCCTGAAGTTTGTTACTGTTGAAACAGATCTGTCAGACTTGAAAGAGGAGGAACATCTGACATCTTTCTGAATGATGATATTTCATTTTCAAAAATACCTTAATGATGTTTTGCAGGATGTTGTATTAGAGGCAGGGACAGAGGGAGGAAGGAAGGAAGGAAGGAAAGAAGGAAGGAAGGAAAGAGGGAGGGAGAGAAAGTGACAGAAGATACTGCAGTTTGATATCTCTTTTATTATATAAAGGAAAACCAGCATGAACCAAACCATAATCTTGGCTCATACTGCAGACAGCCTCAGAATTTTATAATCCTGCATGTCAACATTAGGATCCGTCCTGAATTCCTGGCTGAAAATCTGTTAATACTTAAAGAGTGAGGAAACAAACTTGTGATTTAAATCTTAGTCATTCTTCTTCAGCTAGTCAAAGACCATGTTTGGGATTATGTTGCTTTCTTTCTCACAATTTACAAAGCTCAAATTTTCAGTATGGTGGAGCATTGCTAAATATGATTTTTTTTTTTAGTGTGAGAAATTAAATACTCCTGGATTATAGATTTTATAGTGTTTTTCGGTGAATTATTTTCTAAGTGGGCTCCAGCTATAGAACTCCATCCTGCTTCCTGAAAACTATGCCTGTATAATATCCCCTGTGATTGTCCCCTCTTCCATACATCGTCTTGTTTCCATGGCCCTGCTGGCAGACCTCTTCCTCTTTCCAGTAGAAAGTTCTCTTCCACAACCTGGAATCTGATATGTCTTATCACAGGACATAGGTGGAGGTTTCTGCTGTGACATCAGGAACTCATACAAAATATGACACCTTACCTGCTATGTAAGACATGACCAGCTTCTCATTTGTTTCAAAATTGACCGGTATTGATTCCAAGGCACGATGGCCTCAGACCCTGATGTCACTTCACTTACTGATCATATGTTCATACCTCCTCTTTTAGACCCTGTCAGGGAGGGGAAATTTCCCTCCTACCCCCTTGATTATTTTGGCTGGCCTAATAATTAAATTAACATAAGACAGATTCACAGTAGAAAAATAAATTTAATTATATACACATGCAGGGCCCATAAGAATGTGAGACCTAAGGTGACCAAAGCAGACAGTGTTGGTACCTTTCAGACACAGAAACAAATTAGTGAAAACCCGCAGAGACAAAGAAACTTAGGCTTGGGTACTCATTAGTGAAGAAACTAAGCAGAATTTGTTTACATAGACTTCTTGGCCCTGAATTCCCCATCTTTGGCAATGAGGATGTCTCTCTACCTCCTGGTGCAGGGAGGGTAACTTTAAATGGGAGATTTGTTTCCTGCTTTCAGGGCGACCAAGAGGAGGGTCATACATGTTGTTCTTGCACCAACTGTCTTCCAAGTAACTTTAATTCAAAATAATCAATATGCCAAGATGGCATATTCTGGGATGCCCTGTCCTGAATCCCATCAACACACACTCCTGGCTACAGCTGTCGGGATATCTGATTGTTAGTTAAATAGACTCCAAGTAATTGCCGCTGATGGTGTTCTCTGACTTAACTGTATTGCCATACTTGGGTCAGCCTTTCCTATTATACCCCAGATAGGCAGTGTGCAGTTTCAGTCTTCATCTTTTATTGGAAGAGTAGGAATGGGGAAAAAGTCTAAAATTCTGCTGAATTTTTCACTTGCTTAGTGACTGCCACCTATATAGTTTTTCTGGCACTTTATTTCTTGAGTTGTCATTTCGGTAAAATCATCCCACTTTCAGTACAATATTATAATCCCAAGCGGTACAGAAACTCACTTTCATCAGTATCATTGTTTTGTTTAGTCTTTATGGAGAATGGTAATTCTTGGGGTTGTGTTGATTGCTACTATCTCTATTCATTCTTTCAGGTTCTTGAAGTGGGCACATGTGATTGTGCTGTAAAATGTTACACATGATTCAGACGTGTGTACCTGCTATAATTATCCCCCAGTACATCCATTAGCTATTCCAGGTGTCCCTCAGTCCTCTGATTCCCCTGTTGCTAGCCCAGTCTAGCTTTTAGCAAGGCAGACAGAGCCAGTGCTACTTATGTTAATAGCTGGGGTTCATCAGCATAAATTGCTTTTGGGGTGCTCCTCAGTGTGTGTGATTCTGTATTTGATGTTGTGATTTGTAGCAAACAACAGAGGCACTCAAGGATTTAGCAGCCTGTGCTTGGTTATTGCCGCAAGGGAGCTGAGGGGCTTTTAAATAAACTATGTATGATTTCCTCACATGAGATGCGATTTAAGTGCTTCACATGACAGGCAAGTGCATTTAAAGGAAGCCCAAATGCATCAGTTGAGATTTCCAGAGCCAATCTAAAAATCACTTCCTGAGAGTGGCCTGCTGGAGCCATGATAGACTCAGAGAAGTCACTGAATGAATGAGGGTGTGGAGGAAGGCAGGGGGACAAAGAAAAAATGGATGGCAGATACAAAGGTTTGCAGGGATTTTAGTAGTGGGCACAGAACGAGATAAGGGGAAGGTAGGGAACTTATAAGAGGGAATTCAAATAGTGTATGATACAAAGTGAGATGAATATGGGCCAAAGCACACTGAGATAGTCTTCACTGTGTATAGTCCATATGAGAAGTAAAACATAATTACAACTGGACAGTGGGAAAGGATTTCCATAAATAGCTGTGAAAGGTAACAATTCTATCAAGAACAAAAGCACAGAACACTTGTTCTAATGGTCCAGTATTTTATTTGCATATGCATGTGTGTATTATGCATAGTAGTTGCTCAATAAAAGCTTTAAATGTATATCCCACTAAGGGTCCTTAAAATTGGAATACCCAAGTAAAAGTGGACATATCAATTACTTTTGCTACTTCTTGTTACCTAAATTAAAATTTTGCATTTCCGTTATCAAAGTGCAACACAAATGTTATAGATGTCTTACAATCTCCAGTGTGTTTCAGTTTTTACTGGCCATAGAGTTTTCAACTCTTTGATTTTATTTGTTCTTCTTAATATTTTCACTTAAGAGCTAATAGTAGGTAGAGATTCAGGTTTATTCATTTATTCAATATGTTCAGTTTTGATAAAATATCCCCCCAACACATACACAAAATGGCTTCTTTTGTTTCTTAGTCACTTATCTCTTTTAATAAGCATGTTCTTTTTGCTCTAAAAAATACATTTTGTTGAGTAGCCAATGAATGTTAGGGTCTCAAATAAAAAAGCCACTCAGTCTCTCTCTCTCTCTTTCCAGTAGAAACTGAGTTCTTTGAGTCACCTATGTTATCTCTAGAACATAGCAAAGTGCCTGATATATAATAGGAATTAATAAAAGGACTCACTACATTTTAAAAATTGTAGATTTGTAAATATCTTCGTGTTTAAAATCAGTACCTTAAGTCAATTCCTATTGTATGCAAGGTGCTATGCATCTGTGAATTTGGGCTCCAGGAATATGAGCTCCTGCCCTTCAGTGTTGAAAGACAAGAGGAAGGGAAGAAGAGGGATAATGGTGTTTTATAGTATATATTTCTGTTCAGTGTGGGAGACTTGTCTTCAGCCTGAACTCCAGTGAAAAATATTTTTCGTCAGAGAGATTTTCAATTCTCCTGACTCCCCCACGCTTCATCAGATGACACTGAAGACATTCAGACATCAGGATATAGAGTACTTAGAAAAAGGGTAGCAAGGCACAGAACTGGGGGGAAAAAAGAAAAAGAAAGGTAAAGCCATTCCTTAAGTAATATGCAAAGCAGGAATCCAGCAGGTTTCAGAGACAATAGGAAGGAAAAATGTTTCTATATAAATTTATTGAGAACATTTGAAAGTGAACGTTGAATACTCATAGAAGCAAATACAAATAGGGCCTGTACCTATGAGGGAACATCCATAAACTAATAAATTATATGAACAGCATAGGATACCCACAAAAGGATGGAAACAGAAAATGCTAGAAAATGAGGCCCATTAAGCCAGAGATGGGCTTAAGTAGGAATTACCGCACTGACTATAATTTTTATAAATGTATTTTCTTATAATTATATTTGCCTTCTTATGGGAAATCCTTGATAAAACCATTGCAAGCTTTATTTCAGAATGGTAATTAATCACCTTCATCATATCTTCTTTGTTATCTTTATAAGGTTCCACTCCAAAGAACACCCTTAAGAACTATTAGAACTATCTAGACTATTGTGGCCAGAATTCAGAGCCCAGAGTAGATCAGACAGGGTAAAAGTCTCATCCATGAAGAAAGTTGCTTCCGCAAACTTATTAATAGACAGATGCTCAATGTGCTTTACACTCAGGACATCTCTAGGGACTTTGTGAAGCCCTACAGACTCATGTCTTTTCCTTCTACCTCCTGGGAGGTGTTGTGCCCTGCACACACTTTATTGGCCAGTGAACTGCAGGATTAAAAAAAAAAATACAACCCCTGCCAGGCTGCTGCAAACACAAGGCACTGTAGTTTAAGGGATCTCTTGAGGAAATACAAATCATTGCACTTAATGGCCTGACTATACAAACAGTCACCGAATGGTGTTTATTTCTGGATCCAAGGCCATAAAATTTGTCAGTAGCCTTCCGCTCAGGAATAGCCTGCTAGGACATTTCATTGTGAGATCTAACTCCCTCAATTTCCAGGGCTTCGTAAGAAAATGAGCCCAGTATTTTGTAAATAGCAAAAAGCAGCCTGAATCTGACATCCAAGAAAGTCTTTATTTTCGACATTTACATTTTTAAGGAATAGCAAAGCTCTGCGCTATGTTCATTTTATGATAATCAGACACAAAGGAGAGAAGGACAAAGTGGCAGAGGAAAACAGAAGCGGAAGAGGCAAAAAATATGTGGACTAAAGTTAGCAAGTATATTAAGATTTAGCAAATTGGCAAAGCAACTGGTATCCGTCAACTGAACATAAAACCATAGCACTTATCTGATTTGGCTCTCAATGAATATTTTTCTTTCTGAGATTTCAAAGACAGTTTTATAGTGCAATATGTTTTTTAAATTCTAGAAATCAAGCATCCCAGGATATTTTTTCCTCTCTGAAATATTGTGATTAGAGTTGGATACACATGGATCAATTTATGCTTGGCTCCTAGAGAATATTATGAAGTTGCCGCTACGGCATATTAAAAACATGCTGTGGCGAATTGCTCAGATATTTAAACTTTTGTGCTCAATCTTATCCTTTTACTTTTATGACTCTAGCCAAGCTTATAATTTGTGGCCACATAATTATATAACTTGACTGCCAAGAATCCTAAAATGCTGTCTCTATATGGACAACTGATGCCTTTTAAAACCAATCAGTAACTATCATGATACTTTCATCACTAACATCTGATTACTACCCCCCATCCAGCTTGGTTTGTTTGTGTCTAAGTATATTCCTGCTGACTGCTTATGACCTTAGTTCCTTATCTATAAAATAGGCATAAAAATAACTACTTCCCAAGGATAGTATGAAGATTAATTGAACTTATACAGAGCCCTATATGTAATAGAGACTGAATAAGTGTTCATTTTCTTTCCTTCTCATCCTCCTTTGTAAATGTCCACTTTCTTCTTGATTGTGCTTTTTCTGCTCTTATGAGTCCCTTTGTTTGAATACAGAGACACGTATGTGCACTGGAATGGACTGAACTAATGAGGGAAACCTGAGTAAAGTGGAATCTGATTATGACTGATGGATTTCGACATCTTTTTGAGTATCTAAACCCACACATACTTGTTCCAGGACACTGCTTGAGACCGCAATTACAGGGCGCCTGGGTGGCTCAGTTGGTTGAGTTTCATTCTTGCTTTCAGCTCAGATCATGATCCCAGGGTCATGGAATCAAGTCCTGTGTTGGGCTCTGCTCTGACAGAGCTAAGCCTGCTTGGGTTTCTCTCTTTCCCTCTCTCCATTCTTAAAAAAAACAAAAAACAAAACAAAACAAAACAAAAAAACACCACCACCAATACCACCAAGATCATCACAAACTACAAGATCATGACCTGAGCTGAAGTTGGAGACTTAACTGACTGAGCCGCCCAGGTGCCCTGAGGGTTCATGCTTTCAGTTAGATTCTCAAAAGAGTTCTGAAACTTTTTTCCATGGCTGCCAGTCATGTAGTAAGGGGCATCAATCCAGTTAGGTACCTAACAGATGCCAGGGTGACTTTTGGAAGATTTCTATTCTCTTGTTTCATCCTTATAACAGTCATGCGACATGGATGCTATTAATATTTTAATTTGCATAGCTTGTGCATGGTCTCTCTGAACTCCATTTCTTTCTGCCATATTTGATACATTGGGCCTCCTTATCTAGAGTGTCAATTATACAGGCAGGCTGGGCATCTGTATGTCCCCATGGTGGTGAAAATATAGCCACTAAGTAAAAATAACAGTGCTTCTGCTGCTCCAAAAATTGCAACTCCAACAATAACAAGGTTAGACTATCAATGATCCAGGGTCCCAAACTCAAATCTCCACAGCTCCAGCCCATAGTTAATGAGCAGAATAGGCCAAATATAGAAACAGAAGGGCACTGCAGGGCCTAAGGTGAATTGTTGAATGGGCAGGTGCTAATCAATTCCAGCCAACTGCTGCCATGAAGGAATACAGAACCACTGTTTCTAGACCTTCAGATCTTAATTTCTTTTTAAAAGCACCACAGGGGTCAAATAAAAACCACCCTGTGCCCAGGCTCTTGCCCTTCTGCTTTTATCTCTTGGTTCTGTGCAAGACAACTCCATCTTATATTAGTTATGTCCTATGTAGAGGGATGACTGTCATCCTTTTTTTAAAACATATAATTAAAAAAAAAAACCTAGTAAAAAAACCAAAACCAAAAAAATCCCCAGTTAATATTTCAAGTAGTTTGTTGTTAGAGCTCTGGCCTAGTGTTTGGCAGGCAGGTTGGTCTAATGCAGGATTTGTTTCATTTAATTACAAATTAATCATTGAAGGCTGTGGGGAGAGAGATAGGATTCAATTTACATTTTAGGAAAATAATCTTTGCAGTGTGAAGGTAGTATGGAAGAAGTGGTATGTTAGGGCCCCTTCGGGGTTGGAGAGGACATAGGGATGCCACTGGAAAGGGAGCAAAGCAGACTGACTTGACCGGTATTAAGACAGTGCAGTCATGATCTGGCAAGCTATTGAATGTGGGAAGTGAGTGAGAGAGAAGTGAGGGATCATGGGATACAGATGCTGTTACCAGATTATCTGTATTCAAATCCCAGCTCTGTCACCAAATAGCTATATAAACATTATTTAAAAATAAGACAACAAATCCAACATAGAGTCACTTATGCTAAACCCCACCTCACCAAACTAATACTTAGAAATAAGACAACAAACCCAACATGGAGTCGCTTATGCTAAACCCCACGTCACCAAACTAAGACTTAACTTCATTACATTTTTTGGCCTCTCCCAGAAATGGGATCTTAAGCCAGTCAGTCAAGGACTACCTGAGCAACACCAGCCAGGTAATCTGCCTGATAGACCCTGCCATCCAGCGAAGGAAAGTGATCTTGTGATTCCACTTTTTCTAATGGAGCTTCCTCGTCCCACTCCCTCCTGCCTGTAAATTCTTTCATTGTGTACAGCTCCTCGGTGATCCTTTCTATCTGTTGGATGGGATGCTTCCCACATCATGAATCATCTAATAAAGCCAGTAAGATCTTTAAAATTAACTTCGTTGAATTTTGTTTTTTAACAACTTAGATATTTAACGCCTCCATCCTTCCTCATCAGCTTAAGGGGATTAAATGACCCAGGGCAGAAAATATGCTCAGCAAATGAGCCTAGCACATTGTGAGCTTCCAAATTAATGTGCACTATGAGGAGGGGGTTGCAGTAACAACTCCCAGGTTCATGATTTCAGTGATACAGTAGAGGCTGGCAGTTCTCTTTAGTAAGAATCAATGTCTGTGCAATTCTTTTGACCTTCCCTCAAGGCAACAAGATGGCTGCTGTAGTTTCTTCTAATAAAAGCGTATTTAAGATGGGGGAAAAAAAAGAGACCTTTTGCCTCTTTCGTCAGTAAGAAACTGTTTTCCCAGAAGCCTCTGGGAGACTTCTGCTTGCTTATTTTTTACTACACTGAATCAGATGGCCTACACAGGTGGCTGAAGACAGTGAATATTCCATTAGGCATCTTTGCAACCCTGATCAAATTCAAGATTCCGTTAGTGGGGAAGATGGGGTTTGGGACTTGGGTTGAGAGGGTTTGCCACAGACAGAAGGAAGAGGCATCTCTATGCAGTGATTTAAAAGGAATTTGGCGACTGGGAGCCTTAAGAGTCATGAGATGATCTCTGAAGTAATTCTTCAGTCATTGGATTCTTTCATTTCATCTAGCTAATCTTCAAGAGCATCATTATGTAGTTAATTCAAAATTGTCATTGGGCAATAACATTTTATTAGCAAACAAATCAGCAAAATAATAAATGCAAAGTAATTGCATTTTAGATCTCTGCTGGTTAAATGTTCTAAGATGTCTTAGCGTACATGTAAGCAGTTATTAATGCAAGTCTCTATTCCAATTCCTCTCCCCTTTACCACCAACTTTCCCAACCCCAAATAACATAAATACCTATGGCCAGTCATTTATGTAATTTTTTTTTGGTTCATTGACTTGCAAATTATTCAGAGGCATTAATGCATTATGATTCATTTTCTAAGCAAATTGCAATTGTAGCTTTTCACACTACTGTTTTCCTCCAGTATAATGGCCATGTGTTAGAATGTTTTTTTGTTAAGATGTCAGCCTATTTTGTAATATGTGCTATTATCACTTATTATACTGTACCATATAATTTATGTATATAGAAGTAATTATTACAAATTAAATTTGTATTAACTCTGTAGATGGCTGTGCACAATAGTTAGGAACTAAGAGCCTTTCCTTTTTATTGTATTATTAAATAATAATTAATATTTATCATTTAACAAAAATTACAAGCACTGCACAAAATTCAATATCTATTTCTTGCCTCCTTCAGCATGATTCTGAGAGAAAATTAAAAGAGTAGAGAAGAGAGAGAGAGTGAGAAAGAGAGGAGAATCTTTTGTGCAAATCATTTTAGAAATGGATAGAAAATAGTTGAAGTCCAGCTGAGAACTTCCAACAGGGGAATAATTACTCCAAGGTTTTGTTTGGCAAGAATCAATGTGTAGAATAAATTGATATTAATGCAACCTTAAATGATGTATTTAGGCCATATTTTACTGTTGCATATTGTCTGGAAACCTATGCTGTGTAAGAAGCAAGTACATTTCTGGTGATTGCTATCAATGTATATGATGCAAACTTGATCACACAATGAAGGGGTGGTTATCTAATGTAGAAATATAATGTACATTATAAAATATATATGTTATATTATGCAACATATGATATACATTTTAAAGTAGTACAGCATAATGACTTTACCAGTTTTGCCATTTTCAGGTGAGCAAGTGACCATCCTCACATACATTTCTTTTCCCACATACTTTATGCAAGTAGAGACCTTGAAAAAAAATCTTAGAGTAAGTGGGAGATCAACCGGGAGCCAAAGAGAAGCCAAAGGGAAATTGGAGGAAGGCATCTGTTTTTCTTAGAGGACTGGAGAAATGCAAAGAAACGCCATGCAAAAAAAAAAATCTTTTCTTACACATAGATGACAAAAATTGGAAAGCTGAAAGTGTAAACTGTCAGCAAATATGTGAAGTGACTGGGACTCGTGCATCGTGCTGAAGGCTGTGTAAATTACTCCAGCAGTCTTCACAATATTTCATGAATGTTTGGTGCACATCCCTTATGATCAAGCAACTCCTTGGTATGTATTTTAGGAAGATCCTTACATGTGCATGTGGGATACATAGTACATAGAAACACTATTTTAAATAGTGAAAAGTTGGAAAACAACCTACACGTCTATCAATAGAATGGATAAATTATAGTGTGTTTATCAAATGAGCTACTCTTAGAGTGGCACATGATTAGACTAGAAGTTTCTGTATTCAGTACTGCTGAATCTTGTCTACATAATACTGACACATTTAAGTTGCAGGAGGTTGCTGAAGGGGAGAATTTGCAACCCCAAAATATGCTTTTTTGGCATATTGATTATTTGGGGCTGATTATTTTTAAGAAATAGTAGACACAGGAGAAGCTTCGAAAACTCAGCAGAAGTTACCTCTATGTAAGAGAGATTAACATTTATAAGGGGAATCTCCATTTGTAAGGGTGCCTTCCCTCTATGTACCAGGAAGAGAAGGATGAATGTAAACCTCTAGAAACACTTAGCAAGGAAGAAGGTAATGACTTAACTTGGCATAAGAATCTTACCCTTGTTTACTATGCTTTTCCTGGTAATTTGCCATCACTGGCCTCCCTTCCACTCGAATATTTTTCTTTTGTCTTTAGCTGAAGATGGTATTTGAGGTGAGGGCATGGACCATTTGGGGGAGTTTGTTTTCCGGGCATCCCCCTTGTATACAGGAAGTACATATGTAATACGTTCTGTTAGTTTTTCTCCTGTTAATCTATTTTATTACTTGGGGTCTCAGCCAAGAGCTTGGGAATTAGAGGGAAAATTATTTTTTCTCCCCTACAAAGCATATAGTAAGACTATATATAAGTGTTAAAAATATTTGAAACAATATAATCTACTGCTGATGGATATATACATCTGCAGTAAAATAAAAAATGTAAAGATTATTTGGGAAAGGTGAATATCAAGTTTAGTATAGTCATTTGCTCTGGAGGGTAGGGAGAGTAAGCAATTGAGTTAAGGGGGTTCAACTTCATTTTAATGTTTATACTCAGCCTTGCTGCTGGATAAATGGGTCCCTTAATGTTATATTTTACATCTTTTTTTTGGTGGTCTGAAATATTTCATAATGAAGAAAGACACGTCCATATTGAAAAACTAAACCGAAAACTTAAGTAAAATGGAAAATGAATCAATCTGTAAAAAAAAAAAAAACAACAACCCAACAATAACAACAGCCACAGTATGAAATGGAAGAGAACAACCTGAATAAAACTAGACAAAGATAAATGAGGGCAGACAATAAAATATATAGGAACCTAGTTCAAAGTCTGTTCACAGAAACAACTCAGTGTTATTAGAAATGTGGACAACAAACAAAAAACAGTGACAGAATCAAAGGGCCCTTTGCAGGAGAAAGCTGATGGGAGAATGTAGGCAGGGGATATTCAAAATAGCAGGAACTCACTGGGTTGTAAATCAAAGCTACCACTTAAGCTGATCATTTACTTTGAGTTATTGTTTTATTGGAGGATATGAATATATTTGCACTTTATGGTGGGATTTGGCAATATCTTTTTCCGTTTTCCTGGAGTTGCCCAATTCATCTTGGGTTGCCCAGTCCTCCAATTTTTGCATGGAAAATCCCACTTTTCAGGAAATCCCTCAGTCCCAGACAAACTGAGATGGTCAGTCACTTTTGTAAGGTGAACTGGAACAGCATAGTATTGTTTACAGAAATCAAACTGCTGTTCCTAAGATAACTTCATACTATTTCTAGATACACAAATTCTAGCCTCTTTCAGCAGGTTTTAGTACTACTGACAATTTATGAATTCCCCTTAAATAGCTTACATGATGTCTAGAGAGAACTTAAATCTAATAATCACATTCATAAGGTTTTGGTAAACCTGCTTCTTAAAATCATTTCAGCCATACTTTGCTATGGGCATTTTGCCTTTAAATTGGCTTGCACCTTGTCATGTTTCAGATATAAACTCTGATAATGCTTTCTTCTTAACTACAGAAAGAACTGCCTGCCCCAAAAGTAAGGAGGTGGACTTCTGGTCCTGGCATTGAAAAGTAGCCCTAATTCTAATGTGCCAAAGATATGAACTTCAGGCTGAGAGGATAACAGAACAATGTTAATGGATGATGACATCTTGAAGGTTTTCTTTAGGTGCTTTATTCATGTTTACTAGGTAAAAATAGCTTTTCCATCCCAGAAATGTCTTCACATTGGCTTGGGGATAACAGTTACTGTGTGTGTGTGCGCGCGCGCGTGTGTGTGTGTGTGTGTGTGTCCTCATCAGAATTAGAATATCATAAGTTACATAAGCATTTAATCTAAGAATTTTATATTTGATTTCCAGAATTGGAATTTTGCAATGTTGGATTATATGAATGATTAACTGGCAATGTTATTTGATTATAAGCCTCTTGGGCCCTTCTGAAGCAAAAGAAAGTTTTGATTCATGTCTATTTAATATCTCTTTTATCAGAATTACATCAAAGAGAGAAATATATATAAGAATTTATTATTTTCATTTAATAAAATCAATGATGTACAGAAATCTCATCCCTTATTCATTCTTGTATATTCTATGGTACCCAATAAAACTAGCTATGCTAAATGATGAATTCCTGCATTTAAAGTGGAATGTCTGCTACAAAACTAAATCCTGGCCAGTAGACTGTGTGGCATAAATCCTTCACAGGGTGCTATAACCTTTATCGTTTTTGAAATGTGCCCCCATCAAGGAGCCCTCAGGCAAATGTACAAGGGACCCATATGACATTTACATAGCCATTGTGTCAGATTAGACTTTGTGATCCTCCCACATCATTAGGCAAAGCCTGAACAGAGCAGATGCATGACAGATTGCCCAATGCCTGATGCATAGCAAATAGGTAGAGAGACAATAGGGCTCTATGCACACTTGGGCCCCATGTCCAAAGGGTCCCTTGTCAGCACGCGATCTTCAAGTTCAAGCTCTTCAAACTAGAAGGTGCACAACATGCAGCCGGTACCAATTCTTTTCGGTAGCATGTAATTATCCATTAACAAGCATCATCTTCCACTCCCAAGAGCTAAGTATCAGGCAGCAAATATTTTGCAGTTGGCCTGTTTCTTGGTAACTAAAAAAGCCCAGTGATGTTTGCTGATGACTGATTTCCTTATGGTGTTTTTCCTTATATTATGTTGCTCTTGGTCCCCAGCAGCTAAACTTTATTCACTTATATTTAAAAAATAGTTTCGATGTTGTCAGCATATTATCCTAAAAAAACTCCTGTATGAAAGAATAATGAGTACTAGTGTAAGATGGAAGAAAATTGAAAACATTTTCGTTTCTTTTAGGTAGGAGGTGGTTAATGTTGTAAGAGAATTTGTCTACTTCTTTTAATTGGGATTTGGCTTTTCCATGTATGTGTAAAAATCGTAAATTGCAATGACTAGGAGAAAAAGTGGCAAAGTCACTGGATACAGTGACTAGAACTCCAGGAAGAGTCAGCAAGTCTGCATTCTGGCCCTAAAGGCAGAGGTAAATAATTATTCACATTTGAGCAAGTCTCTTGACTTTTCCTGTTTTATTTTCTATGCCTACAGGATGACTGTAATTTATCATCCCAACCAGGACATGTTTGAGAGTGAACAAGGGTGTAACAATAATTACACCAGAATGAGAGGTTTGAATCTGGATTATAACTAGGTAAACCAGGGTTTGTGGTCACCCTGATCTACAAAACAAAATCTGGCATTAAATGATTTCTCTGCTATCTAGATTAAAAGGCTGTGGTTTTAGGTCAACCTTTCTTCAATAATATAATGTCATGAAGGAGAAAACCTAAAGGTCAAAAAGGGATAAGTGAGGCAATAAGTAACCAGACATCAAGCAAGAAAATGAGACTTCCTTTTGCACTCTTATTTCATCATCATTCAAGATGAGAGAGGATAGGTTTCTCATTAGCCTTTTGAAAACTATTGTGTATTATTTCAAAAGTAGTCCTATTTTATTCATACGATCTTGCAAATTTATTTCAAGTCTGTTTAATTTCTTGATAATCATTTTTAATTCTCCATTTTTCCCTCGTGTATCACACTTTTAATACTCTATCTTCCTGGTAATTGTTCTCCCTCCCTGTGTGCACACTCGTGCACACACACACACATCCCTCCCACCCCCAACATTGCACAAAAGATCTAGTAGTGGATAAAAAGTTATATAGGAAAGTACTTGTTATCTCCAAGACAGCAGTTCCCAAGAGGAGGAAAATTCAGGAAGTAGAAAGACTTTTAAATATTTAATATAAATCATGTAAATAAGAGGGAAGTAATTCAAGAGCCTAGGATATTCATGTCCCAATTCTAGGTATTTCCATTTCCCAAAAAAGAAGTTGGCATTAGAATAGCCTTCCAAAATGTACATTCCAAAGCTCAGAAGGAATTAAGCTGAGATAGAAAAAATATCCTGCTGATCCAATTGATCTATCACAGCCACTAACTCAGGAGAGGATCTGGTGAGCCCTGGCACTGAGGACTCCTTGGGGAATCCTGAGGGGGGTAGACCAATGGAAAGCTCGGCTACTGGCTGGGCCAAACAAACTCAGATAAACTGGTGGCAAGGGCAGCCAATAACCTCTAGAAAGGAGGGTTTGGAAAAGAGAAAGGGAGAATTTTCTTTCTTTCTTTTACTTTTAATTTTTTTAATGTTTATTCATTTTTGAGAAAGAGACAGACAGAGCATGAGCTGGGGAGGGGCAAAGAGAGAGGGAGACACAGAAACTGAAGCAGGCTCCAGCCTCTTAGCTGTCATCCCAGAGCCTGTGGGTCTTGGACCCACAAACCATAAGATCATGACCTGAGCCAAAGTCAGAAGCAGGTGCTCTGGGAGAAATTTATTTCTGGTGTGGGGAGGGAGAAGGTGGGTAGGTGGCAGGTTGAAGCCAAGAGTTTTATCGGAGAAGTTCAGGGGGGTAGTGTAAGATAGCCAGCAGTGAACATGTGATCACAGGTTGGAGTCAGTATGTGTTCAGCCCACGATCAAGGGCAGGGAAGGGGATGGAATGGGGTCTTCTAGGTCTTCTGTTGCTATCTGGGCTTTTCTGGCCCAGAGGTTGGAATGTTCCCATCACTGTAAAACTTCTTCATCAATGCTCAAGAAAGTGCAATAACAAGTAAGAACAGTGAGTTTCAGTTAGAGCAGGAGTTAAGTGGTCTTGTCTATTTCTGGGTTTAACTATTGGGGTCTATACTTGAGCAAGAGGGTTCCCTGACATTGCCTCAAGGCTAACTGGCAACATACATACATAACCTTGAAGAAAACAACTTTATAATAGGTAAACAAATTGTAATTTTTTTAAGTACTTGAATTTTGTCTTACAGCTTACAGGACACTTGCACACATACTGTTTTCCTTATAGGCACAGCTTTGTGAATACTTACCATCCTTTTCCATTTATAAAAACTGAAGCTAGGTGAAGTTAAGTGACTTCCCCAAGCATATATAATAAATAAATGGCAATTCTGTATTTGGTCCCAAATCTTTTTACTCAGCAAAAAATAGAATTACTAGAGACCTTGGGGGTTGGAGGATGGATATGTGTGTGTGTGTATGTGTGTGTGTGTGTGTGTGTGTGTGTGTGTGTGTGTATATATTTTTTTTTTTTTTTTTTGGAGAAGATAAAGGCAGTCTTGTGTGAATTTAAGGTAACAAGCAAGATGATTCCAGGAAGTTACTAAAGAAACTTAAAGTGTTATGTTTTAAGATCACAAATTTCCCCTAAGTCAAATAATTTAATTCTGGATAGGAAGAACTGCAATTTCACTAACAGATTCAAAAATGCCTAAGGCTTAATTCAGGTATAGAGAACTCAGCCCTTTCAAAATAGCAATTACTATAGCAAAAGATTGCAAAAGACTCTACTCATGTGTAAGAATATACTTCCCTTTCTTCTCTGTTCTGGTGCAACCAAGCCTTCCTGACTATCTTACTTTCTGTAATTATCTCATAGCACATCTAATGAGGGTTTGGTTTGCTGAGAGAACTCACCGAATTCTGCCCACTATAAAATAAACAGACATCCTGTGGGTATCAAAAACATTTGCAATGAGGTGCAGGTAATGCGAAATAGGACCAGAAAGTCATTTGCACATCATCTGCTTTTGACAGGTACTTACCACAGTTACCATTTTTCTTTTAAAATAATATGGTGAGGGGCGCCTGGTTGGCTCATTCATTAAGCGTCTGACTTGGGCTCATAACCTCCAGTTCGTGGGTTCGAGCCGCACATCAGGCTCTGTGCTGACCGCTCAGAGCCTGGAGCCTGTTTCCGATTCTGTGTCTCCCTCTCTCTCTCTCTCTGACCCTCCCCTGTTCATGCTCTGTCTCTCTCTGTCTCAAAAAATCAATAAAAGTTAAAAAAAAAATTTAAATAATATGGTGAAACCCTAATTAAGAAAAATGTTTGGATTACATTCTTTAAATTCCTTTAAAATAATTTTACATCTCAATTCTTAGAAATATATATAAAATGTGATTCGTGCAATTTTCTGAATTAGTAGTGTATCTGGAGACCAACTAAAATTTTTTCCTTGATTACGACAGATCCAGATTGTGCCTCTGGGTCATCTTTCAGAACTTTGTTTTCATTGTATAGGACCCTTGATGTAGACATTTTAAACAGTTGGCTTCAGTACAGAGTCTGGAAGTTTCTTTTAGTAAAGAAAGCCCAAATATTAGTTTGTCAACTGCTAACATTTCCCTTGCTTCTCAAAAATAAATTGAGTAATTTCAGATTTCTAATACTGGTACCTCATTGCGTCTTACTATTATGAATAATCAAATTCCTGAGATTACCTCTCTTGAAAGGACTCCCAATGGAGATCATTAATGTGCCATTGGATTTAATCACTTATTGCCTCCTTATTTAAATTTTTTATTATTTCCTACACCAGAAAGCAAGAGAACTAACCGCCTGGCCAAGATGATCTTAATGTATCCCTCAGTTTTACCATAAAGACTTCTTCCAGACTCAAGGCCCTGATCTCCTTTTTCTTAGAGGATTTACTTTAAAGAACTTGTAATGGTGAATTCTTTGCCCCTTTGAGATGTGGACCTTTTTAAAAGCCTCTTACCAGTTTTATAAACAGGAATGGTTTCTCAAGGACCTGGGAAACTTCTCTTTGAAATGTGATCATCAAGGAAGACAGAGCTGTATTTCTCAGTTTGGGGGGTGGGGGGCAGGGGGAGGGAGGTTCTTAACTTTAGTGGACTCCTTGCTCCAAGTTGTATGTGAATCATGGTGTGTGTATGCATCCCAGGCAACAGATCTGCTCATAGTTTTAGCTGCTTTAATTCTACATATTAATTGTTGTTTCTGATAGAAGTAGGTTCAGGCTATCCCAAAAATAATGATTTATAACTTATGCTCAAGAGAATAGTTAAAAAAAAAATCCTTGCAATTCCCAGAACAAAGATCCCTATGAGAATCAGGTCTCTTTGTAACTGATCTCTGAGAGTGAAATATACCCTAGACTCACATGTCATAGTGGGAGCTTCATTTCTACTCTATAGTTGTTAAAGTAAATTAACAGCCAACTGAGTCATTCTTTTGTTTTTATCTACTTGCTAAATAGTGTAATGTAAGAGTTGAAAGTGGTAGATCGGTGGAGGAGAACGAAAAACTGAGAATAATTGTTTTTAACAGTGTAAATGGTCACTGCTGTTACTTATTTCCTTATATTAAAGAGAACTAGAAAAATATATATTTAAACAGGTGGTAGAGAAGTACAAAGGGAATATAAAGAAACTAATGTTACCTCTTCTTCTAAGGAAGAGTCAATATAATCCATTCCTTAACTCTGCATCTGGTCCTACACTTCCTCTGAGAGTAATAAAAACAGAACAATATCTCCAGGTAGACAACGGCAAGTGCCCAGATTCCTTAGCCTCACGCAACATGCAGGTTACTGAAAATAAATATAACTTGTACAATATTCAATGCAAAGTGGGTAATGGCCAGTACCTGCTGCTTTCAGGGATGTTTAATGAATTATATAGGAAATTGCTTAGTATTTCAAGGCAGGAAGTGACTTACTCTGCTAAAGAATTTTTAGAACTGTCCTTCTATTACTATAATGCACAAAAGAACATTAATTCCATAGGAAACACATATCCCCTAGAGAAAATAGAAACATAGAAAGCTCAGATTTATATGTAGATACAGACATGTATCATCTTGCAGCTATTTTTCTTATTAAATAATATAGTGACCTTTATCTTTTTTGACTCATAGTATTTATTTAAGAAATATATTTCCAGAAAAGGGTAGTAACAAAAACTAAAACCATCTTGGTTAAAAATATGGAAAGCAAACACCTTTGTACCAATACTAGGGGAGAAGAACAGAATGGGACCAAAAGAATCCTGACTTATCTGAACTTTTCCTGCTGGTAAATTGATAGAAGGAAGTATTTATCAAAGCCAGGTCTTCATACTGCGTAAAATCAGAAGAGCTACTTCTTCCAAATCCTGCCCCTCCCCCACAATAAACCTAATAAAATATAATCTTGGGGGATAATACCCATAGGTGAACTTTTCATGCATCAAAATGCAGATGTACTAGGAATTTTGTCTACCACGCTTCTTAGTTCCCACATATCCTTTTGTATTCCTTTCCATCCGATTTTCTTTTTTTTTTAAATGTTTATTTTTGAGTGAGAGAGAGAGAAACAGGGGAGGAGGGACAGAGAGAGGGAGAGAGAGAATCCCAAGCAGGCTCTGCGCTGTCAGCACAGAGCCCAGTGGGGCTTGGTCTCTCACAACCCTGTGATCATGACCTGGGCCGAAATCCAGAGTCAGACGTTTAACCAACTGAGCCACCCAGGTGCCCCTCCATCCATTTTTTTTAATGAAAAGATAGAACATTGTGGTTTTTTCTGTTTCTTTTTTTCTTCCTTCCATACTCCTTCTATTCTCTCCTTCTTTTTACCTTGTTCTAACAATGTTCATGTTTAAAATAATTAAAATCCCCACTATATAACTTTTGTAGTTTGTCTCCCAAGAAATATACCTTCCAAAGATACTTAATACATGCTCCTGATATAGACTATGGATTTTATTATTTATCACTGAGAAGAGATCCCTCTTCAGATAATGAAGCCACTTCTGAGAAAACTGAGTTCTGTTGTCTTTCTGCCACATGGCAGAGCACTGCACAGATAATTTTAAAATGGTGTTTTATAAGAGAAAGCGTGTGCACCTGTCTTCCTTTGCTTTATATTATGAATCTGATTATAGGCTGATCTCGGAAGTTTGTAGGGAGAGGGCATCAGTAGCACTATGACTCTTTGGAATGATTTATTTCTTAGGGTGAGTGAAGGAGAACAAATATGCCTTCCCCAAATGTGCTACCTTGGCATATTGATTATTTTGAATGAAAGTTACCGAAGACACAGCTGGAGCAAGAAGGATACTATCACCTTTTGTTGTTCCCCTAAAAGCAGAAAATGAACCTCTCATGTGATAGGCATCCTCCCTGTACCAGGAGCAGAGAACACCTCCTTATCACCACAGATTGGGAAGTCAGGCCAAGAAGGCTATCTATAAAAAATCTTGTAATTTTACTTACTAATTTATTACCACAAGGCCAAACTTTTTTGTCTTGTTAATTCTTCACAGATTTATTGTTTATTAGGCTAAAAGGTAGGAAAGCTGCTGGCTTTGGTCATTTCTCTGAATCTCATATTTTTATGGGCCCCCATAAATACAGAATTAAATTTGTTTTTCTCCTCTTAATCTATCTTAAATGAATTTAGTTATCAGAGTAGCCAAAGAACCTAGAATAGAAGAAGGGAAAAGATTGCTTCCCCTACATGAGGCTCAAGACAAGTGAGGCCAAATGTTAGCAAAGAATGAAGAATCGTGTGAGTCACACGCCATTCTGCAATTGTAGGCACGTATCAACCCCTTGGCCTTTTACTTGTTTGCTAGTTGTTAATAGTACCAGACAAGGTCCTTTTCAAGAGAAATTTTTCTCTGATATCTCTTCAAGTTGACTGAGTATCCACATTTCAGGTCATGTAAGAATTGTTTGGAAGAAGGTTGAACAATGGCTTCCTGTAACTATTGATGATAATACTCTGTATGCCATGGGTCCTCTACTTCCTTTGGCCATAATTGTTTGCAAAAGGGTGGAGTCTAGGATTAGAGATGATATTCCTAGAAACAGGAGTCTACCTCTTACTGACTTATAAAAGCAGAATTGAGGAATCTCCAAAAGAGATTTTCTTATTGTTATAAAGTGAAAAGAAGGGACCTTGGAGTAAGGAAGTTTATATCTTGCTCAAAGTTCTGACAAACTAATTTGAGAATCTAAGTTATCCTTTCTTCTTTGCCTACAGATCAGCTTGTATGCACAGCAGAGTCTTTTGGCAAGCTCTAATACCTCAAAGAGCTCCTTAATGATATTTCTAGTAAAATGAGCATCTCTGTTAATAGAGAGATAGATTGGGATTTACCAAGTAGAAAACATGAAATTAACTACCGTTTTAGCCACTTCAGAGATAAAGCTCCACAAAAGTGCACTGAACAGGAATATGCATTGACCAGAACATTCTTATACTCCATTGCAGGGGATAATTATATAAAGTCCAGTTAGAGTTATTCAAACAAACCTGAAGATTTTGCTGCATCCATGCATTTCCTTTAAAGTTTTGTCAGGCTTATTTTTTTTTTTTTCTTTTCTTTTTTTTTTTTTTTTTTTTTTTTTTTGGCAGAGGAGAAATATACTTAAAGACAACGTGTCCTTGTGGTTTGGGTGATCTTATTTGGATTTTACCATGTTTTCACTTGAGATCTTTTGGCATTACCAGGTGCCCTCCTGGGAAGTTTGAGATTATCTTCCTGTAATTTATATCCAGGTTTTCCCTAGTACTTCTTTCTCTGATGTTAGCATAAAATCTGCCTTCAATAATGACCCTCATAAACCCACTGCAGAGGCATGACAGGATTACAGGGATAAGAAATTTTGTAAGGACTGTCTTGGCATAATAGTTACCCAGGGCATTTCCCCCCCCCCCCCTTAATTTCTAGATCAGTCGTTTGTTTTAGTGAGTGTCTGCCTACTCAACATCTACTTCTTTCAGCTGGATTAAGGCATCTAGAATTTTCCAGACCCATTGTTTTGGAGTTCCTACTGAGGTTAAGAAGTCTTGCTTTTTCCAAAGTATCCCACAATAGGATGAGGTCTGTTGTCTCATAAGCATTAACTATTTTGTCTTTGCCCAGTTAGCAGGTTCTTATAAGGGCAATCAGTTGTGCCAGTTTGCATCCCCAAAACTTCACAATAAGGAATTATATTCCAAGGGTAAACTGAGGTCTTTAATGGCGTAGTCAGCCTGTTGATTTCTCATTTCTGATGACACATTAACAAACATGTCCAAGTCTGAATTATCTAAAGCAGTTGCTAATACTGCCTCATGAAATATTGGCAATCTTTAGGTAAGTGCAAAATACTCATATTCATATTTGGGGTGTGTGTGTGAAAGGCTGTAGTTTCTTGTGCTGTTTTTTGGGGGGAGTAAGGAAAGAAATGTGACAGGGTTCAAAATGTCATCATAATGGATACTGATATGAGAAAGAGAAACAAAAAACAGTACCTCAAAGTATGTAAGCCACCTCATTGAGCAATATTGCATATTTACAGTAAGTAGTGAAGATTTTATAGCTTTGATACACTAAGGGTCAACAAAGACCTCAAGAACTTCAGCAGAAGCCTCCACAAGTTCGAAAGTGGGTGACGGTTGACAATCCTTTACTATTGGATCAAGAAACTGTTAAAAGTGGTAGGTATTTGGTGGTTTCCCCATAGTGGTTTCTGACTAGATTATTTATGAAGAAACAGGTAGATAGACGAACATATGCAGGAGATAATTGAAGAGATAATTTCAGTTTGCAAAGTTTTTGTTTATGTTCATGTTCTTGAAGCAAGAGGTTCTGTGACTGAGGATTTCTTGGGTCAGGTCATAAAGAGAAGAAGCAATTTCAAAGAAGATGGGGACTCATAGTCTGTAATAGAGAGTAAGAACCTAGAAATCCCTTGAATTGTCCTTTAGTACTTAGCCAAGGGTAGACTTGGATGTCTTATTTCAATCCAAGATAAGTTATTTGCCTCCATGAGAAAAATCAGAGAAACAAACAAACAAACAAACAACCAATGATTTGCTAACAAAATTGCAGCTTTCTCTTTAATACATTTTTATTCTCTCAGGGATCTTAATGAATATCCTTAGCAAAAAGATCCTGTGGACTTTGGTAAAAAGTCATCATTAGATTATGATTTACTTATAAAGTAACTGGAAGTCCTTGATATTCTAATTAAGAATTTGTGGAAAGAAAAATTACTAAATCATTGGAATATAACAATCCATGTACACTGGTAGTTTTACTTAGTAACAATGAACAAGTATCAAATGCTTGAATCCAAGGAGATCCTAAGGAATAAATAATATATGTTCATATTCGTAGATGGCTGGGGTTAAGGAAAGAACAGAATTTGGATGTTGCACCCATGAAAACCTGAATGTAACAGTCATGTAGTCCTCCAATCTTAATAAATAAAGAAAAGTCTATTGACCTTATTAGGTCAAAATATTTGTAGGATAGAAGTATTTAGATTGCATTTAAAAAAAATTTTTTTTAAGTTTATTTATTGAGAGAGAGAGAAAGAGAGAGGGATAGGGGCAGAGAGAGGGGAAAAGAACCCCAAGCAGATTCTGCAGTCAGAGCAGATCCTGATGCAGGGCTTGAACTCATGAACTGTGAGATCATAACCTGAGTCGAGATCAAAAGTTGGACACTTGGGGGGGCACCTGGGTGGCTCAGTCGGTTGAGCGTCCGACTTCGGCTCAGGTCGTGATCTCGCTGTTTGTGGGTTCGAGCCCCGCGTCGGGCTCTGTGCTGACAGCTCAGAGCCTGGAGCCTGCTTCGGATTCTGTGTCTCCCTCTCTCTCTGACCCTCCCCCGTTCATGCTCTGTCTCTCTCTGTCTCAAAAGTAAATAAACGTTTAAAAAAAAATTAAAAAAAAAAAAGTTGGACACTTGGGGCACCTGGGTGGCTCAGTTGGTTGAGCGTCTGACTTCAGCTCAGGTCACGATCTCGCAGTCCCTGAGTTCCAGCCCCGTGTCAGACTCTGGGCTGATGGCTCAGAGCCTAGAGCCTGCTTCCGATTCTGTGTCTCCCTCTCTCTCTGCCCCTCCCCCATTCATGCTCTATCTCTCTCTGTCTCAAAAATAAATAAATGTTAAAAAAAATTTTAATTAAAAGTTGGACACTTAACTGACTGAGCCACCCAGGCTCCCCTAGACTGCATTTTCTACCAGCCATGATCATATGGACTCAATTCTTCTTTGGCTTCTAGTTTCAAATGGTACTATGCAAACATGAGTAAGGTTATCATCAGTCACTCTGAACCATGATGGACACTTATCCTTTAATCTGCCCAAGAATGGCAGAATCTTTTGCCCATATTGAGTCAAGTACCTCATAGAGATCTTCAAGTGGTCCCTTTAGTTAGGGTAAGGATTCAATTAAGTCTAATTCTAAACCTGTATGACATGATTATAAATAAGAGAATCCTTAAGAAATCTAAAAAAGAGATATGTGAAGTACACTGCATCTAGCAACCCCAATACATAATAAATTACTCCATTTAAGGTGGCTGAAATGGTATGAGAAAGGAGAAAATTATGCTTCCCACTCAAAGGACCACATGTAATAGCTTCTGACTGGGAGACAAAGACTGAATGCCTGCTGCTGCCTGGTTCACTTAATGCCTCCACAGGAAAAGGATGGGCATGTTGATGGGGCTTGTTGTTGAAAACATAGTATCTATGACTACAATTTTGCTCAACAGTAGGTAAAGACAGTTCTTAAAAAATTAAGGGAGAAAATTGAAATTGGTCCCTACATCCTCCCTTGAAGGCCCTTGTCCACCAGATTTGTCCTTGCCTTTGCATTTTTTGGACAAAGCAGAACAGTTATTATTCTGGGGTTCATGTTGTTAACTGGATGCTAGCAGATGTATGGAAGTGTTTTGTAAGCGCCATCATAACTCACACTCTTCTGAGGACTTCACATACACATTTAATCCTCATAGCAACCCTGATAGCTCCTATTTTGACCATAATTTTACAGGTGAAAACTAATGAGGCATAGAAAAGTTGTTCAAGTTCACCTTCAGTCACTCTGAGTTGAACTTGTTCAAAGATCATACATTGAGAAGGAAGAAGAGTTAGGATTCGAACTCAGGCAACCTTGAAACTTCTGTCTAGGCTTTTCCCTTTATGGTTGATATTCTAAGTTTGAACTAAAAAAAATGTTTTCCCTTATTCAAATCCATCTGTTTTCTCTGTTTTTTGAGAATCATTACATTTCTGGTCCATCTAGGATTCCTTCTCTTATTTCCTATTATAGCTACATTATTTTTTTTTATTTTAAGGTGTCCATTTAATTATGTCTAAAATGTCCAAAATCAGATTCTCAGGGGGAGTTTCAACACTTCTACCAGAGATCTCTTTTATTCAGGTTTGTGTTTATTTTTTCCTCTCAATTATTGGTAATTGAAGTATTTGAGCAATTGAGATAATATTAGGTAAATATCACTTTTACCCCAGTTACTCTGTTTGATAATGTGTAGTGCTGTTTCACTGGTAATATTCACTAGTGAGGCCTCAAGTAGCTGCCGGAAAGTACAATCTTGACCCTACTAATATTCAGTAAGTTTCAGAGATTGGTTGAGGTTACCATTATTTATGCAGAAGTTTTGAAGGATATATGACCTATGCATTCATCTTCTCTCCAAAACAGAATTTGCAAACTACTGGGCAAAATTGGTCTGTATCTCTGGACCTCTTTTATTAGGTCTACACAGTTTGATATTTTCTTAATAGCACTTAGATCCCTTTAGTGTGGACGTGCTCTCACAGAACTTGCAATCCTCTTGTCTTACCCCAGTTCTCCTTATTTGCCTGACTTTGACTGCATTTTATGCTTTTTGTTTTGTGCTCTCTGCTCTAAAACGTATCCTTGTGTGAAAACAAATAGAAAGATGTACAAATAGAGACCACATTAAATTGGTATCTCTACTGAAGTGATTTTAACTTTGGCATAAAAATATCAGACTAGATTGAAAACATATTAAAAGCAGTTCCATAGCATTCACCACTGTATTTACTGTAAGTATGTTGTTGATAATGTTTTTTTATCAGATAGGAAAACCATAGGTTTTAGATTCTGTGACTTGTGTTACTGATTTTACTTTCTTCTGCTGCTTCTAGAGAACTCATAACTATTTTTTTTATCTTCTTTGAGCAAGTATGGAGGACCTCATTCCTTAGATTTTGCATTTTCACCATATCCCTGCCTCTCCATTGGTTCTTATTCTTGGTCCCATTTTCCTTATTATAAATGCATTTCACTATGCTGTATTTATGTAGCTATGTGATTTTCTATAACTCCTGTCAAGGTAAAGGAAACTAAAGGAAAATCAACAAGTAAATATATTTTTCTAATTACATATTGTGAGTTCAAACTTTATATGCTTTTCAGTTAATATCCTATTGCTATATATTTATATCTGGAAATAGACATCTCTTTTCCATCAGAATCAAGAATCTGCTACCCAGATTAGGCAAACCTATAAACAGAGTGCCTATCAAATTAGATTTTGAGAAACTTATTTATGTTTGAACATGATACATATGATAATAACAAGGGAACTCAAGTCAACTTAACAGGGTTATTTCTAAACTGAATTTCTTTTATAGATCCCTGCCTCTTTTAAGATCTGGGGTTTCTGAATGTGACAGCTTAGAAGGAAATATATGTTTATTAATCTCTGGATCTGTTCATTTGAAATTAAATATTTTTGTAACTTTTAAGGTTCTCAACTACTATATAAAATATATACATATGATGCCATGAGTTTTGAGGGCTAGACAATTTTGATTAATTTGGTAACATAATTAATTGATCAAAGAATGAGTTCACTTAGTGAAATGACTAACTTGAAATGTTCAAGATTTGCTTTTTCTTTCCCCACCAACGCAGCCTATAGTTTCATTTAATTGATTGAACTCACCCGTTATTTGAGTGCCGGATAGATAGTCTAATGTACATACCAATCAGTTGGAATTCCCTTTTGTATATATTTTACCTCTATCTGCCTTGTCTGTTAGTGAACATGTATAAACTCAGTTATCCATATCCCTGCATATACAGCACAGTAGTAAAATTAATCAATACCTATGTTTCCTAAAAAAAAGAAATTTAACCCAAGTGCACCATATTTCAGGCCCTGGAATATTTGCACATTCTAAGAACATGCACAGAACTTTACAGAAAGACACAGAAGTCATCATTACAGTGTCACAGAATGGATCTGAGTGACCATGTGGGCCCAAGTTTTCATTTTACAAATGCGAAAAATCAGTGATTTTATTTGCCTTTCTGTGTATTAAAACAAATGGAACCACAGTCCTCTCAAATTTCAGTCTGCATAGTGCAGGAAGCGAAGAGGTAATGCCTCAGCATGGGGCAGTAAACTGAGGGTCACAGTAAAGAAAGGATGAGTGCTAAAACCAGGGGATGTTTAAATGTTATTGAAGTAGGAAGAATCATGAGGAAGGTGTGTTATATCATCAGTAGGACATTAGGGAATGATTCAGAGGAGGGGTCACACTGCAGCTGTGTCCCTCTTTTTTTTTTTTAAGAGAGCATGAGCAGGGGAGAAGCAGAGAGAGAGGGAGACAGAGAATCCCAAGCAGGATACTATGCTGCCACTGCAGAGCCTGACGTGGAGTTCGAACTCGGGAACCATGGGATCATGACCTGAGCTGAAACCTGGTGGAGTCAGCCACTTACCTGACTGAGCCACCCAGGAGCTCCACACTACAGCTATCTCTGGAAGGCAGTGAAGTGGATGTGTGAGGAAGAGTCTTCCAGCAGGAGGAAGGCTTTGTTCAAATGACAGAAACACATGAGAGCACCACAACTTTGAAGACTTGCCAGTAAGATAGCGTGACTAATGCAAAGAATGTGTATATGCTCACAGGAGGATAGGAAGAGCGTCTCCCAATTGTCTAACTTTGGGCAAGTTACCTACCCAGGGACTCTGGGCCTTTATTTTCTCATCTAATTTAATAATGCTGATTAGTACGAACTAAGGATTATCTCCACAGAAAGAGAAGAATCTGGAAAACAGGCAGGATATAAAAAGAACTTGGTCTGATCAGGTGAGGAAATCACAATTTATCCCAAATGTAATTGAGAGCAGTTGGTAAATTTCAAACACAAAAATTTTGTGTTTAAAAAAATCATCCCATGGGACGCCTGGGTGGCTCAGTCAGTTAATCGTCCCACTTCCACTCAGGTCATGATCTCATGGTTCATGGGTTCGAGCCGCGCCCGGCTCTCTGCTGACAGCTGAGAGCCTAGAGGCTGCTTGGGATTCTGTGTCTCCCCATCTCTCTGCCCCTCCCCCGCTCATACTCTGTCTCTCAAAAATAAATAAAAATGTTAAAAATGAAAAAAAGGTCATTCCAATGGCAGTGTGTGTTGATGTAGGGGAGGAAGAGGATAGGGGTCAATGCCATTTCAGCAATCAACCCAAAATAACAAGGGCCTCGTGTAGTCATTGGAAATGGGGCTAGCGAGGAGGAAGCAGATCTGAGATTTAGTTAGGTAGTAGAATCAACAGATGTCAATAACTGACTAGATGTGAGAGATGAGGAGAGGGAGGAGATCAGGAGAATGCTTTGACATTACTAACTGGGGGACTGGAGAGATACTGGTACCGTTAACGAAGACAAGGAGAAACAGGAGGAAAACAGCTTTGGAGGGAAGAAGAGAATTGAGCTGGCAATGTACAAGAGACATTTTAAGATTACAATTTGGAGCTTATGAGAGAGTTCTGGACAGAGTATAAGTGGGATTTCCATCATATGCATGTTAGATGAAGGAATAGGTAAAGATAAGATCATTTAGAAGTTTGTGTAGAGTAGGAACAAAAGGCAGTCAAGGGCACCAACACACAGAAGTCAGAGGGAAAAAATAGGAAGGAGGTTGAAAGGAATGACAAGATGCATCTTAGTAACAAAAGACAGCCTTTCAAAGATCCTTTCAAAGGGTCATGACCAGGTCCAGAAAAATAGCATCCAAAATATACTCCTCGTATTTAGAATTCTGGAAATTCCTGATGGTTTTTCTAGAGCAATTCCCGTGAGGTACCAGGAGCAGAACCCAGTTTCAGAGCGATTGTGACTGAATAAATAAAAAGATTACTGTAGTGTAACAGGGCCAAGAAGAAAGTTAGAGGACAAGATTCAGGGCATAGGTTAAAGGTTTAACTATAGACAAGAAGAATGACATCCTGAAAACAGGAGCAGAAAAGGTAAAGAAGGAAATAATTGCCAATGAGCTGACAGGCAACATGCAAGAAGTTGAAGTGTATATTATGAGAGATCAAAGCTGTAAGGGAATTATAGGAGGAAAGAATAATTAATATTTATGTTTCATTTTGCCTTATTACAGCATTCATCAACTGCTGAAGCATAGTTCCCCAACTTTATAGCTCCAACATTTTCAGAATACAGTGAGGCAATCTTCACGTGTCTCATCCACCCTCTTTAAGACTTACCCACATAATAGCCTCACTCCTTTTAATTGGTTTTGGAGACATTTAGTAAAAAAATTCAAATGCAGCTCCTTACTTCCACATTTATTGTGGTAATTAAAAAGATACAATCTGTTATATTTCAAAATTAAAAGTAAATTTTATATTTCACTGAAAATTGGAAGGCGATGTCATATGGTACAATTATGAGTTACATTCTTTTGATACTTCTTTTTCAGAATATATTACATTTCAAGATAATTTTTGCAATTTTAACTTAGGTCTTTTTTTCTTATGAACAGGTTGATCAGTTACAGAAAGATGAGCAATGGTCTTAAACATAGGAAGGAAACAAATAAACTACTGTAAATAGAATGCCTTTGTATTTATATAAAACTCCATAAGCTCATTTCTGTAGAGGATCTGGGATATAAAAACTCTGAAAATATTTCAATCCCTCAGTTATATTCAGTAAAACTTAAGGAGGTGAGGAAGAGAACGTATGGTCACATTTAGATTAGTTTTATACCACTGATCAACAGAGAGAATCTGGAAGAAGCAAATTGCTTTTTAGTCTTTCATGTGCTATGGGGTAGACATTCACCATGCTTCTTGATTCACAAATGAGGATTGGTTTTAATCCCTTCCGTCTTCCAGGTAGGATCCATCTGTTGGTTTATCTCCATGCAGCTCTGTAAGACTTCCCCAACTGGGACAGAGGAGTACTCTTAGAGAGGAGATCCCAGATTTGGAGGCCAGAGATCCGTGTGTTTAACTTTGGGCAAATTACCCGATGATTCTGGGCCTTTATTTTCTTATCTGTAAATTACAGATACTGTGTAATGCTTACCTTGCAGCATCATTAAGATTCACAATAATGAATGTATAGTGTCCATACAGATAGACTACACTAAAAAAAAAATGGGGGGGGCAGAATCAATGAATGTTTCTTAATAATTACTATCTTAGAAAAAAAATGCAGATCCATGGGCTTTGAGGGAATTATGTCAGAAAGGTATTAAGTTCCAGAGAATTTTCTGGTGGTTAATTGCTGCCCCTTAAAGTGATTGCAGAATTCCAGAGACTGCTGAGAAGGTCATTGGCCTCCCAGAATAACACATCCTTTTCTGAAGATTTAGAATTGAGGTTATGGATGCTATACATATTTCTGCTAAATACTTTACAAAAAGTTACATGTAGCATTTTTTTTCAATTGCTAAATCTTAATATATATCTTTATTGTGCAAATATATAGACTCTAGCAGTGGTAATAATGAAGAGCAAAATGGCATACACTTTTAAAAAAGCATGTACTTTTTTATTCTTATGTTTTTAATTTTTATTTATTTTTTAAATTCCATCCAAGTTAGTTAGCATACACTGCAACAATGATTTCAGGAGTAGATTCCTTAATGGCCCTTACCTGTTTAGCCCATCCCCCTTCCCACAACCCCTCCAGTAACCCTCTGTTTGGTCTCCATGTTTAAGAGTCTCTTCTGTTTCCCCACCCTCCCTGTTTTTATATTATTTTTGTTTCCCTTCCCTTATGTTCATCTGTTTTGTATCTTAAAGTCCTCCTATGAGTGAAGTCATATGACATTTGTCTTTCTCTGACTAATTTTGCTTAGCATAATACCTTCCAGTTCCATCCATGTAGTTGCGAATAGCAAGATTTCATTCCTTTTGATTGCCGAGTAATACTCCATTGTGTGTGTGTGTGTGTGTGTGTGTGTGTGTTTACATACATATGTGTACACACACACACACCACATCTTCTTTACGCATTCATGTATCGATGGACATTTGGGCTCTTTCCATACTTTGTTCATAGTGCTGCTATAAACATTGGGGTGCGTGTGTCCCTTCGAAACAGTATACCTGTATCCCTTGGATAAATACCTAGTAGTGCAATTGCTAGTAGGGTAGTTCTATTTTTAATTTTTTGAGAAACCTCCATACTATTTTCCAGAGTGGCTGCACCAGTTTGCATTCCCACTAGCAGTGCAAAAGAGATCCTCTTTTTCCGCATCCTCACCAACATCTGTTCTTGCCTGAGTTGTCGATGTTAGCCATTCTGACAGGTGTAAGGTGGTATCTCATTGTGGTTTGGATTTGTATTTCCCTGATAATGAGTGATGTGGAGCATTTTTTCATGTGGCAGTTGGCCATTCTTTGGAGAAATGTCTATTCATGTCTTTTGCCCATTTCTTCACTGGATTATTTGTTTATTGGGTGTTGAGTTTGATAACTTCTTTATAGATTTTGGATACTAACTTTTTATCTGATATGTCATTTGCAAACATCTTCTCCCATTCTGTCGGTTGCCTTTCAGTTTTGCTGATTGTTTCCTTCGCTGTGCAGAAGCTTTCTATTTTGATGAGGTCCCAGTAGTTCATTTTTGCTTTTGTTTCTCTTGCCTCTGGAGACGTTTTGAGTAAGAAGTTGCTGCGGCCAAGGTCAAAGAGGTTTTTGCCTGATTTTTCCTCTAAGGAGTTTGATGGCTTCCTGCCTTATGTTTAGGTCTTTCATCCATTTTGAATTTATTTTTGTGTATGGTGTAAGGAAGTGGTTCAGGCTCATTCTTCGGCATGTCGCTGTCCAGTTTTCTCAGCACCACTTGCTGCAGAGACTGTCTTTATTCCATTGGATATTCTTTCCTGCTTTGTCAAAGATTACTTGGTCAAATGTTTGTGAGTCCGTTTCTGGGTTCTCTATTCTGTTCCATTGATCTGAGTGTCTGTTCTTGTGCCTGTACCATACCGTCTTGATGATTATAGCTTTGTAATACAGCTTGAAGTCTGGGATTGTGATGCCTCCTGCTTTGGTTTTCTTTTTCAAGATTGCTTTGGCTATTTGGGGTCTTTTAGGATTGTTTGTTTTAGCTCTGTGAAGAATGCTGGTGTTATTTTGATAGATATTGCATTGATCATGTAAATTGTTTTGGGTAGTATTGACATTTTAACAATATTTGTTCTTCCTATCCAGGAGCATGGAATCTTTTTACATCTTTTTGTGTCTTTTTCAATTTCTTTGATAAGTTTTCTCTAGTTTTCAGTGTATAGATTTTTCGTCTCTTGGTTAGATTTATTCCTAGGTATTTTATGGTTTTTGGTGCAGTTGTAAATGGGGTTGATTCCTTGATTTCTCTTTCTGTTGCTTCATTGTTGGTGTATAGAAATGCAACTGATTTCTTTATATTGATTTTATATCCTGCAACTGCTGAATTCATGAATCAGTTCTGGAAGTTTTTTGGTGGAATCTTTTAGGTTTTCCATAGAGAATCATGTCATCTGCGAAGAGTGAAAGTTTGACCTCCTGGTCGATTTGGATGCCTTTTATTAGTTTGTGTTGTCTGATTGCTGCAGCTAAGACTTCCAGTACTATGTTGAATAATCGTGGCAAGGGAGGACATCCCTGTCTTGTTCCTGACCTTAGGGGGAAAGCTCTCATTTTTCCCCATTGAGGATGATATTAGCATTGAGTCTTTCATATGTGGCTTTTATGATCTCAAGGTATGATCCTTCTATCCCTACTTTACTTTATTAAGAGTTTTTATCAAGAAAGGATGCTATAATTTGCCAATGCTTTCTCTGCATCTATTGAGAGGATCATGTGGTTCTTGTCCTTTTTTTATTGACGTGATGAATCACATGGATTGTTTTGCAGATATTGAACCAGCCCTGCATCCCAGGTATAAATCCCACTTGGTCGTGGTGAATAATTTTTTTAAAGCATTGTTGGATCCAGTTGGCTAATATCTTGTTGAGGAATTTTGCATCCATGTCCGTCAAGGAAATTGGTCTGTAATTCTCCTTTTTAGTGGGGTCTTTGTCTCATTTTGGAATCAAGGCAATGCTGGCTTCGCAAAAAGAGTTTGAAAGTTTTCCTTCTATTTCTATTTTTTGGAACAGCTTCAAGAGTCTAGGTGTTAACTCTTCCGTAAATGTTTGGTAGAATTCCCCTGGAAAGCCATCTGTCCCTGGACTCTTGTTTTTTGGGAGATTTTTTGTTTACTAATTCTATTACTTTACTGGTTATGGATCTGTTCAAATTTTCTATTTCTTCATGTTTCACTTGTGGTAGTGTATATCTTTCTAGGAATTTGTCCATTTCTTCCAGATTGCCCATTTTATTGGTGTATAATTGCTCATAATATTCTCTTATTATTATTTTTTTATTTCTGCTGTGTTGTGATCTCTCCTCTTTCATTCTTAATTTTATTTATTTGGGTCTTTTCCTTTTTCTTTTTGATCAAACTGGGTAGTGGTTTATTACATTTGTTAATCCTTTCAAAGAACCAGCTTCTGGTTTCCTTGATCTGTTCTGGGGTTTTTTTGTTTTGGGTTTTTTTTTCGTGTTTTTTGTTTTGTTTTGTTTTGTTTTTTGTTTTTTGTTTTTTTTTTTTTTTTTGGTTTGGTTTCAATAGCATTGATTTCTGCTCTAATCTTTATTATTTCCTATCTTCTTCTGGTTTTGGGTTTTATTTGCTGTTCTTTTTCTAGCTCTTTAAGGTATAAGGTTAGGTTGTCTATCTGAGACCTTCCTTCTTTAGGAAGCCTGAATTGCTATATACTTCCCTCTTATGACCACCTTTGCTGTGTCACAGAGGTTTTGGGCTGTGGTGTTATCATTTTCACTGGCTTCCATGTACTTTTAATTTCCTCTTTAACTTCTTGGTTAGTCCATTCATTCTTTAGTAGGATGTTCTTTAGTCTCCAAGTATTTGATATCTTTCTAAATTTTTTCTTGTGGTTGATTTCTAGTGTCATAGCATTGTGGTCTGAAAATATGCATGGTGTGTTCTCAATCTTTTTGTACTTGTTGATGGCTGATTTGTGTCCCAGTATGTGATCTATTCTGGAGAACGTTCCATGGGCAGTGGAAAAGAATGTATAATCTGCTGCTTTAAGATGAAATGTTCTGAATATATGTTAAGTCCATCTGGTCCAGTGTGTCATTCAAAGCCATTGTTTCCTTGTTGATTTTCTGTTTAGATGGTCTGCCCATTGCTATAAGTGGGGTGTTGAAGTCCCCTACTATTATGGTATTATTATCAATGAGTTTCTTTATGTTTGTGATTAATTGATTCATATATTTGGGTGCTTTCATATTTGGAGCATAAATGTTTACAATTGTTAGATCCTCTTGGTAGATAGACCCCTTAATTAGAAATCATGTATTTAAAAAAAAATTTTTTTTAATCTTTATTTATTTTTGAGAGAGAGACAGCGTGTGAGCAGGGGAGGAGCAGAGAGAGAGGGAGACACAGAATCTGAAGCAGGCTCCAGGCTCTGAGCTGTCAGCACAGAGCCCAATGCGGGGCTCAAACTCATGAACTAGAAGATCATGACCTGAGCCGAAGTCAGACACTTAACCAACTGAGCCACCCAGGTGCCCCTAGAAACCATGTATTTTTAAACAGTTAATCAAAAACAGTCCTCACTCTTCATAGTTTCACTATGTACACATTTGAGTTACCATGGTTTAATTAAATAACACAGTTCTCCAAAGAACAAGGTCCAAATTTTAGTTCCATAGTTTATTAACTGTGAATAATTATGTAAAGTGCTTTGCTGCTAGCTATTCCACCCACAAATCACTGCGTAGCAGATGGGCATCATGATCAGTTAAAAGTCACATCACTTCTTTAATGGTGATTGGTTACAATGTGTCTGTGTTCAGTTCATGCACAGATAGAAAAATATGTATTTGTGTTGCCTCTTTGTCTCGCAGTGATAAACTCATGTGATATTTTACAGAAATGGATAATCAAAGTGGGAAATTGACCAAAGAGCAGCAAACGAGGAAGGAGCAGCATAGAAATAGAATGAGTGATCCACTTGAATGTGAAATATGAATTGAATATAAATAAATGGAGTTACAGAAGGAATAGCTAGCCATCAGCATGTTAACATTGCGGCCATTCATGAGACACTAGGTATGCAGCCAGAGGATTTAGTTAAGGTGACCTTTTTTGACATAAATGAAGAAGGCGGTTGTGATGGAAAGAGTGAAGAAGTCCAAGAGAAAGTGATGCCAGCTGAAACACACATTAAAGAAAATCTTGGAGATATTTCACAGTATTGAAAGTGCAAAGGATCAAATGTTGGAAATTGATCAAAACTTAGAAAGGCATAGAAAAGATTCTCATTCCATGTTGTGAGTCATATGGCGAGAAGGAGGCAAGCACTGTTCAAACTACTATTCATATTTTTGCGACAAAATAAAACACTTTAATTATCAATGTTTCTAATGTTTTAAATAATAGTTACTAAGCAAGGAATACTTTTTCTATTATTTTTTCATTGCTCTGTCCATTATTAATAGAGTGTTTAATTGTTGATAAAACATTTTTAAAGCCAAGAAAAAAATCCTAAGTTTTCCCATTGCTTAAAACTCCTTTGCATCTTTTCACTTTGCTCTCTCATTTTTGTCTTACACTACTGTGCAAAGTGAGAACTACTTACTAAGCACCAAATATTATGACCCACCATTTTGTATGGTCTTAGCCTGTTGTGAGGTATTTCCACATAAGGAAATGTATAAAGTATTTTGTCACCACTTATATAAATGATTGGACCTAAGTGATAAGTATAGTCTTTAGAACATAACATTTGATAAATGTTAGTAAGCGGATGCCTTCTTTCTAGCTGTAAGTTATTCAGAATGTTAAATTCAATCAATTTACTGTTGCTTCACACTTATTACTCTTGTGTAGTAACAGGAAATTTACACATTTAAGAAGAATGAGTGATACTATGGCAGTCTAAGAACAGACAACTCAGTGACCGGGTTCTAGATCGATCACTATTTCCAAAAAATCACCAGCGCTCAAAAGAGGGAAATTTGTGGGCAAGAGGCTCAAATCATTATCAAAAAAGATCATTTAAAAATGGACCAGGAAAGTAATGTGGATATGATGTATGTATATATTTCATCCACCTGGGCTACTGGGCCTAGAAACAGATTGCTGGGTGATCTAAGGAGAGGGCTACATAATTAATAGGAAATGCATCAGAGTGATTACACCAGGGCTGGAAGGTAAAGGTCAAAACAGGCCCATTTCTAGAGAAGATGATAAACCCTTTGATAGAATGTTGTAGTTGCATGAATTCCATTGTAATCCAATAAATGTAGCTTTTAGTAAACCCTCAAAGACAAATTATAATGCATCCAAAAATCTAATGCTATTTTGAGCTTTTTAGAAGAAATTTATTTACCAAAAAGTGGTGAATAAAATACTTCAAACTATGTTAATCAATGTAATTTTTTTTCAAAGTGTGCTGACTTCTTACAATTTCCTTCTTTCACTTTAAAAAAAATCTTTCCTCCTTTTAAATTAAAATTAAATAGTTTAAAAGTAGCTAAAATTGCATGGGAGTTTTAGTAAAACTCCTAATGCTGAATTTTAAAGTATAGATGTATCAGGTTTTTATTATGTATAACTTTTATGTTTTAGTGGTATGATTCAACCATGATATACTCAAACACGTATACAAAACAATTTAATTGAGACTCACTTAAATTAGTTTTTGCTTTTTTTTTTCTTTAAAAAAATTCTTAAACAGGTCACAACAATGCAGGTAATGTTATCATAGAGGAAAAATATATGATTATGCAACATGCAGTATAAAGCTTTTGAAATTAGATTGTAAGAAGACAATATAGAGACTTATACATACATAGAATAAAATTAATAAGAGTCCTGGAGAAAGCCCCTAAGATATTTTTTTAATAAAATAGAGGGGAAAACAAAGGGGAATAATATTGAAGTACCTACAGAGGGCCAAATACTTTCGAAACTGTAATTCCAGGAATGGGTATTATTGTTCCCACTTCACTAATGCATCAGAAAAGATATTTGTCTTGTCCAGGGTCCCCCAGTGAATAAGTAGGCACCCATACTCTAGTGAAAAGTCAGGATTCCAAACCTACATTCTTTCTACCGATTCTTGTTGTCCACGAATATACATAAATAGTAAACTGTGAAAATTGTAACATTATTGATAATCTAAAAATAAGGCAGCTTAAAAAGATGCAGATGAAGGATATGTGTGTTTGGGCAAGTTGCCAAGTATAAAAGATGTAATTATTGGTGACAGACATATTGGCTAAGTAGGAGGAGGTAGGTAAATGGTTATTGTCAGAGTTTGGTCAAAATCTGTAGCTTTTTTTCCAAATGATTCAAAATTGTAAGACAGTGTTATGTCACTTTTTTTCTTCGAAAAAAATTCTTTTTTGAGAGAGAGAGAATTTGTGAGTGTGTGCATGTACTAGCGGGGTAGGGGCAGAGGGGAGAGTAAGAGAGAGAGAAAGAGGGAGAGAGAATCCTAAGTAGGCTCCACGGCCAGTACAGAGCCTGCTGCAGGGCTGGATCTCCCAATTGTGAGATCGTGACCTGAGCCAAAATCAAGAGTTGGATGCTCAGCCTACTGAGCCATCCAGGTGCCACTCTCCCAAATGTTTTGAAACTGAATGTATGCCAAAACATTTGAGTAATCCCTCCCTCACCTGTATATCGTCTTTATCCCAGTACAGTTTTATGAAACTTAATTCATGACTCCAAATTTCATGTCTCTTTTATTCTTTTCTTCAAAGTCATTTTTTTTTTCTTGGAATCATGGGTCTTGACTACATAATTCCAGCACTACATGTCGCTGTGGCTGATGGAGTCTTAGGTTGGGTTTTACTGAGGGGGAAAAATGTCTCCTTGTTAGGAGACAGCAGTGAAGAAAAAGGGAAATTATGACAACAACAACAACAACAACAACAGCAACAAGAACTCAATGAATACAAAAGAACCACTTGACTTAATAAAGATGATGCTAATGATTCAATAGTATTGAAAAGATTTTTTAAAAATGCATTTTATCTTTTTGAAAACCAACCCTTGGCTGAAGGAAACTTAAAGTAAGCCACAATAATTCATTGTGATAATACAGGGACACCATGAAAAATATTCATATGTACCCCTCACACCCTCAAGGTCAATGACCTTCCAACTACTTTTCATATCAAAGCTATTCCAAAAGAATAAATAATATCATTAATATAGTTGAATTTCTATGTGTTAGCAGGGTAGTCTCTTCCTAGGGCTTTTACTCACTCTTCAATTCTTTGTTCAATAAGGATCTGTGAAGCCAAAATTAGAGAAAAGATGTGCATTCATATATGTAATGCTGTTCATGTTTCATCTGTAAAAGTGTCAAGGAATAACAAATCCAGGATTTTCTTTTTGAGTAAGAAAAGGCTAGTGGGGCAAAATAGTACTGAATCCCAGAAGATTACATAACATCGTGGGGATTCTAGCTGTCACCAGTGTAATGTCCTAATTAGTTTTGCTGTAGGAGGTGTAGCGTGAGAAAGCTGGAACTTTATTGACGACTGTAGCCAACTTACTTCAAGTGTAAAATTTATATTGTCTTAGGTAATAGCATCAGGCAGCAATGTGAACACTGGATGTAATTTATGTCACCATTTAGAGGCTATGTGTATTGTGCTAAAGTCATATTAACAACATCCTACTCATTCTTTACATGACAGCTCCTGTATCTATTAATAACAACATTTTAGACACATGTTTTTTTCCTCTAAACCCCTACTCATCTGCATCTTTCAAAAATTCAGTAAATAAAGTTTACAGATTTAGGAGAATATTGGCTTTCAGCATTAAATGACAGGAAAATCAAAGGATATAGAAATTGAGATGTCTACTCAAACAATCAATTTACTTTTACAATAGGCTTTCCGTGCATTGAAGGGAAAACAAAAAGTGTTATGTTTTTTTAGTTAACTGATGCCTTGACCAAATATAACAGGAAGCAAAACATAAAAATACTTAAATATATTATAAATATATATTTCCATACATATACAGCCACACATAATATATAACCATACAAAGGGGTGTGTGTGTGTACACACACAGTGTCTGTGTGTGTGTGTATATATATATATATATATATATATATATATATATATATATAGAGAGAGAGAGAGAGAGAGTATATAGGTATATATGGTTATATATTATGTCAGATATATATATATATATATATATATATATATATATATATTTCTAGACATGTCACTCTCTGACATGTCACTGCTAATTCATGTGCTAGATGAAAAAAAAAGGGGGAGTAGTGAGACAGTTATGAGAGCAAAATTAAATTTTAATCGATTTTCAAACACAAGATCAGTTTCCTTCAGGATCTAGTTGGTTTTGTTTTAAATTTTAGCTCAACAGACGTCTTTTCAGTGCATACCTACTATGTTAGGTATTGGGGATACCAAACTGAATGAGTCAGGTTTTAATTCTTAAGGCTATAGCATGTAATTAAGAGAAATGCTATAAAAACAACCTCAGATAGTTCCATGATGTTAGTAGAGGCACATAAGGCCAATGGTGTTTTTTTCAGTGTATTTCTGTTATTTGATTATATAACTCATTCTTAGTGCACCATTATATTTGGCATCTTATAAAGTCTTCCTTATGACTTAACTTTCTTCTTTCTTCTCCTCCACTTACTCATCAGAGGAACTAACGTGTTCGTAGCTTGAATGGAACAACAGAGTGGCCGTTGTGTATGGGAAGTCATGTGGGGGAGGTTGGGACGCTGAGTGAACGGATGGCCAACTGATGGCTTCCTGTGAGGTAAAAGCTGGGAGAGAAGGTAGACACAGCAGAAAGGAGAGGGATGTTTGCCTTCTTCTCTTCCTGTTCTTGCTTCTTCTATTTTTTGATTCTCCCAGTAATTAGATAAGGTACTACTTGACATTGATTACACAGGCAGTGTCCAGATTCTTTAAGATAAAATGATTTCCAAGTGGAATTCTCACTTTTTTTTAAACTGGAATTTTGTGTGAAAGAGAGCGATGTGACTTGAATCTTTCCCGTTTTGACTGAAAGCCTCTCTGTCCATCTAAGTAGCCTTGTCTCAAAAGAATGGCAGTGCGAGAGCACCAACAAGTCCCAGGTCACATATTCCTTTAACCTTTTAGTGTGATTCTTAGGTGGGAAAAGCTGAGCCTATGTACTAATCAGACAGAACTACAAGAGGAGTAGATGGCATCTGAAATAGCCCACATCACGTTGCAGTAACAGATTGAATACATTGGTGGCTTATACCAGCAAAGGTTGATTTCTTACTACATGTCCATTTTGGATTGGCTCAAGTTTAGTCCCACATCATCCCTTTTCTGAAGATCTGATAGAGCTGGTCGTACTGGAAAAGGGGAACAAGAAATGTTGAACCATGTGCTAACTCCTAAAGCTTCTGTCTGAAAGGACATATATCACGTGTGCTCACGTTTGACTAACCAGAACAAATCCCATGGCCACATGTGATCTCAGGGAGCAAGTACAATTGTCCTCCAAGGGGAAGTAATGATGCTGAAGAACAATAATGCAATCTACTGCCCGGAGATCTTCCCACAAGGCCCTCTGTGCACAGATCCTCCATCATTTCTGACACCATCTTCTTCTGGGACAGTGCCCCTGTACAGGTTGCTCCTATGACCTGGAATATGTTCCCTCAGATATCCACTTCACGCCTTTACTCCAACCTTACCTTCTGCACGAGGGCTTTTCTGATAACCCTAGGTGGAGCTGCAACCACCTTCTTGCTTCATATTTCTGTGTTCTCTAACATCCTTTGCATGCTACGTATTTATGGTCTGGCCCCCTCACTAGAATGTTAAGCTCATGGAAGCATAAACTCGTATTCAAATCTGAGCCATCATGCTCTAAAATAGTGTCTGGAATGCGGTACACGTGTAATAACTGGCTGTTGAATGAATGAATCCATGGATGGATGAATGAGGCGTTCGTTTCTCTCAGCTTGGCTCTTGCCCCTGTCAGCTTGGCTGTCTCTGGCCGAAAATGAGCTTTGAGATCCTCCTCTCTTGCCAACCAAGACTTCTCTCTTCTCCTAACTTTAATTTCTCTTCATCTACATGAGACACTTTTTTTAAGTTTATTTTTGAGAGAGAGAGAGAGAGAGGCAGGGGAGAGGCAGAGAGATGGGGACAGAGAGAGAATCCCAAGCAGGCTCCGCACCATCAGCACAGATTCCAATGTGAGGCTAGAACTCAGAAGCCGTGAGATCACGACCTGAGCCTAAGTCAGATGCCTAACCAACTGAGCCACTCAGGTGTCCCTAGGGGAGACACTTTTGAGTCAGGGTGATATGGAGAAAAAGTGACAAATTGGACGATTTTTTTTCAGCCTTTGCTGGTGAAATAGTATGTGATTCTAGGAGAGTTGTTTCAGTCATGTGGGCCTCAGGAAGTGTGGCATAATGAAAAAAAAGTATGACATTTACAATCAAGATACAAAATGTAAGTCCCAGCCTTACCACTTACCGGTTTTATCTTAGCAAGATATTTTGGTTCGGTTACATTTCCTAAGCCTTATCTCCCTCTTTTTTTTTTTTTTTTAATTCAAAACTGGGCAAGGAAAATTATCTGTTCTAGTTATTACGTTCTTGGCCTTCACCTCCAGACCTGTGCACACTAGGCTGGGATCCACACATCACAGGCCTGCTACCTATTAGATTCTGACCGTAGTTAGTGAACACTAGAGGGCGACCACGAGCCTGGAGGAAGCAGGCTGGAGGGCTCCAGCTCCCTTTCCTTCCCTGTGGGCTTCTAACTGGAAAGCCTTTCCTGGGACTCAAGCCCCCCGGGGCTTCTTTACCCTGCCAGCAGCACTCCCTTCCGGCAGCAGCCCTTGTCTCCTGGTTGCCATTTTCCCAGCATTTGCAGAAACCAGCTTCATGCCGCCTCTCCCTGCTCCAGACCCCAGCACCAGTTAGAGCCCCCAGCTCTAAGTAAGTTCTGGGTCTCTGCCCCACGGCCTCCCTCTTCCCAGCCTGGATGCTGCATCCTCCTTAGAGACAGAATTTCAGCTCCACGGGTCCCCTCCTCTAGGCTGCTGCATTGCAACAGTTGCTACCTCCTCTCTCCCTTCCCTCAGCCCTAAGGGCTTTCTTGGTAAAGGAGCTATGTTTGTGCAACCTTGAGTTCTCTTTTTACAGTTGCCAGTAGTTAGCAACTTTACGCCTAGCTAAATCTTCACACGAAATTCCGGTGTTGTCCCCTGACACGATCCTGACTGACACACTACCTGTCCCAACAAAGTCATGAGGTTATTAGGAGATAAGATGAGATCATGTCTAGGAAAACACTGCGTACCACTCAGCATTGTCGGGAAAAAATATAGTGGCTGCATCGGAGTCCGCGGGGCGGTGCGGGCGTCATGCACCTCTCACTGCTTACCCCCAAATGACGTGTCATCAGATGGCAAGTCCAAGAGCCAAAAATGTTTAACTTAGCAAATAATAACCCCCAACTGCTCATTTGTGGGACTCGGAGGGGAAAAAAAAAAAAAAAAAAAAAAAAAAGCCTGGCTTGTAGCTGTTTCTCCTGCACCCGTGGGAGGAAGAGGTGTGCGGTCCCAGTAGGGGGCGCGTTGTTTAAGGAACACATTCCGCAGTGTCTGGGGCTCGAAAAAGTAAAAATAGATCTGTGGCTGCGTTTCAAGACCGAGCGACCGGGAGCTGGGCTGTGGCATGAATTGCTCTGGAATTGCTGGATTGCTCTGCTGGGCACAGAGACGAGAAGTTGGGCTAAGTGACTTAACATGAAGAAAGAGTGATGATGGAATTGGAAGGAGTTGGAGCAAATAGCTACAAAATCAAGGCAATGGGATAGTCTAGCTTGAATCATTTGTGTTGCTGCCGCTGTCTGACAAAGAGCAAAAATAAATAAATAAAAGACCCCCGCCACCCTCCCTTTAGCAAGGTCTGCTATAGGTGCATGCCTCGTATGAATGGCTCTCTTTTTAAAAATAAAAGTTTATTCCTTCATTTTTGAGGGAGACAGAGACAGTGTGAGCAGGGGAGGAACAGAGAGAGAGAGGGAGAGAGAATTCCCACACAGGCTCAGCGCTGTCAGCACAGATGCTTAATCGACTGAGCAACCCAGGTGTCCCCTTGTATGAACGGTTCTAAGCGTTATGTTTGTTTGGAAACCCGAGGTAAGGTAGCTGCAGGTCAGTACAGAGAAGACAATTAGCCACGAGAGATGAAAGATCAGGCAACGAGAGCCCTAGGGAGGTGGGAGGTCTGGGTCGCAGAGAACCAACTAGAATGTAAGGTTCGTGAAAGGAGAGTAGAAACTGGTTCCACCCCACAGCGGAGGTGTGCAAAGAAGCCTCCGTCAGGGATGGCACGACAGGAGTACGTAAGGGGAAGTTGTGGAAAATCCCTAACATCTTATTAGTCACCCACAGAGAAGCTTCCTCTGCCTTCCCAACCCTGCCTCTACCCCTAGTCGTGCCTTAGGGCAGTCCTCAGTGAGAATTCAGCTTTCTAATAACTTTACAGTTTGCAAGTAGAAAATGAATTTGTGGGCTGTCTCTGGTTCTTGACAACTGCCCCCAAACACCGTTCTGGGTCCCTCTGGGCAGAGTTCAGAATATATAAACGCCGAGCAGACACAGAGCTACAGCCATGCGACAGGGTTCCATTCCATGGTCCTCAATCACACTTGGCAACTGGAATTATTTGATCAAGAACAGTAAGCGTTTTATTCCTCTATGACACTGTGTAGTTTGCTAAGTCCGTGATCGGTGCCATGTATGGAAAACAGACCTGATAATAACATCTGTGATCTGTGGTGAAAATCAAGATTCAGGGAAGGTAAGTGAATGGCCTGAGGGCCTATGTATACTTACTAGCAACACTGAAATTAGGAGCAATATAAAAAAACTACTCTGAATTTGGCGTCAGGAATGATCGCCATCATCTTGGGAATGTTTCTCCAGTGACATGTCCCGAATTTGTTCGTTAGTCACGTGATAATAAATTCTGCTAATAACAGAGTTAGTATAACATAGTGGTTCCCTTACAGATTAGAACAGAAAAGCTAGATTTCATCCCCTGCCTCTGCCGTTTACTATGTTGTGATCTTGAGGAAGTTACATACCCTTTGAGCCTCATTTTTCCCAGCTGCAAAGATAGGTGAAAATTTTACCTACCATCTGAGTTTCGTTGGTGAGAATTAATGTCAGTATATGTAGACCCCTCCGATCGTGCTGGAAACATGGTAAGCATAAAATAAATGAGTGGCTATTACCAGATTTACTATTACCTGGAAGGATTGCTGTCCAGAGTAAACAGGGTAATGTACATGAAACACCTACTGTCACGCCCAGTGGTCATTCACTAAATGAGATGCAATTAGGTTCCAAGGGTATTCGGAATATTAGCCATTATTCTTTCATGGGAGGGGTTCATTTGGGTTTCTCTACTCCCAAGTAAGAGATAACCTTTCAAATCATCTTTTTGTCTCTGGGCTTACTAGATAGGAGAAACAGAAGAAAACAATACTTCACTAGACATCATGACATCTGTGTTCAAAAACCAATTCTGTCGCTTTCTTAGCTGTGATGGAGAGTAAATTAAATTATCCCTCTGCATTGGTTGGGGTCCCCAAGACAATACACTTTTGTTGGGTCTTGATCTTCCATGTTTTCCACAAGCAAATACTAATTTGTATTTTATTTCAGTCACCACATTGTTGATTATAATAATTAGAGTCTGTAGAACTTAACTTTAAGCAGGATAAAAAAAAAAAAAAAAACGGTTATAGTGAAGCACACTGAACTTAGATGCTAATCCAGTGGTTGAAAAGTAAATCTGTGGTTGGACTGAAGGGATATGGCTGGAAAGGACTCCTGGTTTATTTGTGTATCTATGGCCTTGCCTGCAGTAGCCTGGTTGCATTTGATGATATCCATGAATATTCCCATTTAGAACCACCGAAGAGATGGTTCTATGACCTTCTTTCCAGAGTAGCCTAGGGGAAGAGGATACAGACTCCGTCCCCTGCTCCATCCCCTCCCCAAACGGGAGGATGGTGACTGGTAACTGGAAGAGACAGAGACCTGACTGCAGTGACCATCAGCTGGGGCGCAGTGCTGTCTAACTTGAGTCAGCTGAGCATGAGGCTGGGCAGCTCTGGAGCCCTCAGCCTTCCCTTCTTCCTTTTCTCCCTACTGTAGCTGCTCAGGCAGCGTCCGCCTGCACAACCAACTTGACTCTGTGTGTGGAACGAAAGGTTTCTCACCTCGTTACTGCAGGTGGGTAACAGGAGAATGGGGGGGGTAGTAAGTGATGAAAACAGACTTCAGACTCTGAGTGCTTAGGAACGATGTATTGATACATGGACTGGGAAGGGCGTGACTTACATAGGGTCTCAGACAGTGGAACTGCCACTCGGCAGCAGACCTTCCTCCTTGTTAGTCCCCAAGGCACCTCTCAGGGGAGCAGTTTAGAGCTGCCACTTTGCAGACAGACGCTTGCTCAACCTCAGGTTGGGCCATCTCCAGCTGTTAGCCTGGGCAAAATTCCATGCCTCCGTTTTTCTCACGTACGAAGAGGAAGAATGGTGGAATTACATGAGAGGTTTTCTTTAGAGACATCACTTTTATTGACATAAGGAGAGATTTTGAGGTGACAAAGAAACAAGGACAATGGAGCCTACCTATGAAGGCACATTTGGGTTTTGTGGTGTCAGATGACAGAGTGTGGGGGTACCCTCCTTAAGAAACAAAGGCCCAAAGAGAAAATACAAAAATAAGTACAAAAAGTGCCTTCTAATGAGAGAATAAATACAAATTGAAAAGCTCAAATACCAGGGCGTCTGGGTGGCTCAGTTTGTTACGCGTCCAACATCAGCTCAGTTCATGATCTCATGGTTCATGGGTTTGAGCCCCGTGTCGGAATCTGTGCTGACAGCTCAGAACCTGGAGCCTGCTTCAGATTCTGTGTCTCCCTTCCTCTCTGCCCCTCCCCACTTGCACGGCTAGCTCTCTCTCTCTCTCCTTCTCTCTCTCTCTCTGTCTCTCAAAAAATGAAAAACTCAAATACCAAATGATCACAAAATCTAGAAAACAACAATCATGTTTTTATTAGTAAACTACTTTTTTCCGTACTTTTTTTTTTTTTTTGGCTGCATCCTCTTTGTCTTCTCACTAACGATTTCATAATATCATTTTCTATCAAATGGAGATAATTCAGTCTTTCCTGAACATGACTGACCAGAATCTGTCTTAATTGTTGATAGTCCCAGGACATAAAACAGGGGGCATTGCACACAGACATGTTCAAGTTTTTAGTGCTGCTATAAGTTTGTGCCCTACAAACAGGAACACTGGTAAATTCTACTTTGTCTGATTCCCATACAAATCATGCCGCTTTCATAATTGCATATTCTGCCTTGGAAATTTCTGACAAGAGAGGACTTTCAGTTTGATGAGACACCAAAAGTAAATAAATTCTTCACTTACGGTTTTAAATATGTATTCATTGGAAAATTTTTCTATATAATAGTTTTTGATCTGTATATTCAAACCGTGTTTCTCCTCCACTAGGCTCATAGTTCCAGTGCTGAGGGTTGCAGACACTTTGTTTTCTCCATAGGATCTCTGGTCCTGATACATTATCTCTCATTGCCAGTGGGCCCTCAGAGAATTCCTGGAAGTCATTCCTAGGCAAGGACAGCAACCAATCATGTAACTGTATGTGAAAGTGACTGCAAATGACATAAATCTATCCTAGCTGATAAAAACCAGTGTATCCAACTCAACTTTCTTTTATTTGGATCCTCAAAATGCCCTCGACCACTCCAGTGACGTGAAGGGACTAGAGAGAGAAGTCAGAGTTGAAAGCAAGAGTAATGAAGCCAAAAGATCTTGTTTGTATAATTTTTTTCAAATACATCATTCAGTTTAAATACATTCCTAGATCCATCCCGGGCATAAATCCTCTTCTAGGCATTTATAATAATTGCTTCTGAATGTAAAATTTTTATTGAAGAGAGAGAACTTTCCTCACTCCACCCCAAATCCTAAGGGCACTATCTTGATAAGTTTTCATATGCACACACTCATATTATTAGCACTCAGGTAAAAACCAGAACATATCCAGGCACCCCAAAAGGTGGCTTATACCTCTTCCCATCACTCTCCCTGGCAGGGTTAACCACTCTTCTGACTTCTATAATCATAGACTAGGTTTACCCATTTTTGAATTTTATATACATAGGCCCATACCATAAGCACTCCTATGTCTGATTTCTTTATCTCCATCATGATTTTTGAGATTCACTTGTGTTGATGCATACTATAGTTTCTTCATTTTGTTTGCCCTGTATCTTTTCATCGTATGCATAGGCTACAGTGTATGTACTCATTCTGTAACTGATAGGCATTTTTGGCAGTTTCCAGTTGAGTCCATTACTAATGGCACTGCTCTGAAGATTATTTCCTATGTCTTTGGGTATCGAATGAAATTCTGTGAGCTCTACGTCCACAGTGATAACTGCTAGGCCGTAAAGTTTTGCTGTCCCACTCTAGAAGATACTGCCAAATACTTTCCCACACTGTTCAACTAATTTGCATGTTTTGGCCGGATCTTGGTAATGTGTTTTTCACTGTAGGCATTCTGGAGGGTTTATTTATAGTAATACCAAAATCCTGCCATTGGTATTTCCATCGCGACATTTCTATCATTTACCACTTGGGGATAGCCTCTTTTGTAGACTGTCTACTTAGAGTCTGTTGGCCATTTTTCTTTCTGATTATCGTTTTCTTACATATTCATTACAGTGCTTTATATTTTAGGTATGCTTTTGGGTTGGTTACACATTTTTTAATGTTTGTTTATTATTGAGAGAGAGAGAGAGAGAGAGAGAGAGAGAGAGAGAGCATGAGCATGGGAGGGGCAGAGAGAGAGAGAGAGGCAGATAGAGGATCCAAAGCAGCTTCTGATATCCTGACCTGAGCCAAAGTTGGACGCTTAACCAACTGAACCACCCAGGTGCCTCCTACTTATTTCATTTAGATGCTTGCTTAAAAACTGTAACCCCTATATATGCTAACTAATTTGGATGTAAATTTTAAAAAATAAAAAAGTAAAATTAAAAAATAAAAGAGGAATAAGCACTGAAAAACAAACAAACAAAAAAACAAAAACAAAAACAAAACAAAAAAAAGAATGTAACCCCAGGCACCTGAGTGACTCAGTTGGTTAAGTGTCTGACTCTTGATTTCAGCTCAGGTCATGATCTAATGGTTCGTTAGACTGAGCCCCACATTGGGCTCTGCACTGACAGTGAGGAGCCTGCTTGGGATTCTCTCTCTCCCTCTCTCTCTGCCCCTCTCTGGCTCACGTTCTCTGTCTCTCTTTCAAAATAAACATTTTTTTTTAACATTTATTTATTTTTGAGACAGAGAGAGAGCATAAACAGGGGAGGGTCAGAGAAAGAGGGAGACACAGAATCTGAAACAGGCTCCAGGCTCTGAGCTATCAGCACAGAGCCCAACACAGGGCTCGAACCCACAGACCGCGAGATCATGACCTGAGCTAAAGTCGGACGCTTAACTGACTAAGCCACCCAGGCGCCCCTCAAAATAAACATTTAAAGAATAAATTAAATAAGTAATTAAATTTAAGTGCATTTGTAGAAATGGTGAAAAGCTATAACGTAGAAGGAATGCAAGTGACTATGTTCAGTTCCGTAACCTAGGAGACCATTTCCATTCCCTTATCTTTTAAAACTATATTAATTCTTGTTTGTCATCATTTTAAAATGTGTAGGTCACAAAAGGTTGTGTAGTGCTGTATAAGGACTTTGCTCCAATTAGAATATTGAGGGCTGTATGTTTTTACTTTCTCAGTCCTTGAACGTGTTGGAAGGAACTTGTTATGAACACACTTATTTTTTTAAGGGAGGAGAGGATTGTATATATTTTTTAATTATGGTCTTTTCACTCCACCCGCATTTCTTAATGAGCTTCCGTTAATGGGGTCAAATGAAAGAAGTTTTCGGTGTGATTTTGACAATGTCTATTATGTTTGCAAATTCAATAAAATTCCAAAACTAAAACATGTTCCAGGTTTCATTATGATTTTTTTCTTCATGATCTCTAGGAGAGCTCTAATAGCTGCCCAGAATAATGGAATGTTTTCTGGCATAGCATTAAAAAAATGAATATTGCCCAAGTGTTAATATTCCTCAAATTTGCCACTTTTCTTATGTTTCTTCTTTCTTCTGAATACATCTACACTGCTCAAAAATATTCACTCTAGCAATTAATTCACTAGACATCATCAAAAGTGGAAGAAGATATTTTAAAGATACTTCTCTCAGGGTAGAATAATTCAAACAGGCTCTCTTCGAAAGCAGAGCATGAGCAAAATGTGGGAGAAGATATGCTTGTTTACAGTACTGGTCTCCTAAAAACTATGAAAGGCAAACATTATCAAGGTTTTGCCATGAATGATGAGTCATCAACAATATTGTTATCTTGTTTTCACTCATTTAAAACTCACACACATTTGTCATATCCAAGGATCTCAAAGATAATTTCCAGCGGGATTTAATGGAACCCATGCTGAGAGTATTAAATAAAAGCCAAGATTTGGAGTATCGTTGCTTTTATGCAGAATTCGATTTGGCTGGTTTCTCTTCTTATAGTATAAGGAGAAATTAAAAAAAAAAAAAAGGCTACAGAAGATAGAAAGATACAATGATTACAGTTAATTTTTGTCTCATTCTGGGCCCTGAACAAAAACCACTTCCAGAACTAAACACTGTTAAAATTTAGATTCTGTATTCCTCCTTTTTAAGCTTGTTTTTAAGAAGGTAGAAAGCAAAAGGCTTTTGTGAACTGTACAGGTTGGATTGTCCTAGGCTTTGAAAATGTGTTTTAAATAGAGAGTGAATCATTATGGATGAGCATATTGGTTTTGCAAGTATTTGACTGTTTTGGTACTTCATGCCTGAATGTTTTCCAACTTTCTGTACCATAGATACTTCCCACACATTCAAATGTCTTACAGTTGTATTCAGAGTAAAGGAAACCAGGCAAGGAAGTCTATCTTCCAAAGAGAGTTCTCTATATATAACATTCACTTGGCTGTCAAAACAGAAAAAGGCTGCCTGACAAATGTCTAAATATCACAGTGTTTATGTAGGCTCATTGTCTGGGGTTTGTGTTTTACATTTACATTTAAACATGTTTGTTATATTTATTGCTCGTATAAAGATTTTCTCATTTTAGTTTTAAATGATGTGTATACCATTTTGTTTTTTTGCCGTTATGAAAAGTCACATTTTATGCGGTGAAGATGAATTAGTTGTCTTTAGCGAAATGGAGTTTTATGTATTCAGGAGGCAGAAAAATAGATGAAAATAAGAGATTTTATAATATTTGACTCATAGCCTTTAGTAATATTTGATAGAAACATACAAATATGGCAAAATCTTGTTTTTCTTTTGTAGATTATTATCACAAATAGAACTGCCAAAGGTCTGTCTTCCTCTGTTCCAAATAAAATTAAGTATTGTGCTTGTAAGTTTATAAACTTTGTTTGGAATAGAATTGGGGATTCAAAGATATGCTAAACTCTTCTAAAGGCTTCAGGTGCGTACAAATTCTGCACATATACAAACTCAGGAAAAAACATATGAGATAAGTAAAATTAAATTTTGGAGTGCTTTTGTCTCTCTTTCTGTGCCCTTTTCATTTATTTTCTAGGATCCCTTACTTTCTGGATGCCCAGTAATATATTCTCTTGCTAGTTCCTCTCTTCCTTAAAGGAAAACTATATGATTGATCAATTGTTTCAAATAAAGAGATAATGATTCTTTTTCCCCATCTTCAAGATTCCTTGTGCTATTTATATGTAAACAAAAATTCCTGGGAGATTGTGCTACTTAACCAAAGAAATATAACATCTAGTCCTTCCTTCCTTCCTTCCTTCCTTCCTTCCTTCCTTCCTTCCACCCACTCACCACCCACCCACCACAGCAAATTGGGCTCTTGTGAGGGCTAAGGGTGCAGACTGTAGGTGGAAGGATCTCACTGAAGGCCAAGGTAAAAGCATTAACCACAAGGAAGGCAAGAACTTGATTTGGTGGTGAGGGCTCAGCCTCCAACTAAGAAAGTAATGCAAGAGGGAGAGTCTTGGAGATTGGGTGCAGATTCCAGACACAGTTTCCAAGAAGACTTCAAACACTGACATCAAAGAATGAGCACTGTAGATAAGGTTATCTTGTCCCTAAAGTTCTCTTGTCTCTGATAGCACCCAGCAAGAATCTGGATTCTGAATTTGTCCTAAACAAATGCTTTAGAGACTGACAGAATTAAAACATGCACACAGACTTGGTCCATGCATACATAATGTGAATGGGTTCTCTTTCTAGCTTTTAAAGATCCTGACTATATTTGGTTCTTCTACAAAAGGCACCTATCCCGGGCATAGAGGAACATTGAGGAGATTTTGAAAAGTCCTGATTCTTCTTTATAGTTCATGTCTGCCAGGGATGGTCAGGGACCTAATCGAAGGACCCTTGAAAATTTTGAGTACTTTTCAGTTTAAATGAAGTATTTATTTTTCAATATAAAGGTTTTCCTGGCACACCTTGCTTGTTTGTTTTTTGTGCATTTGCTCATCCCTTTATATATTGAAGTAATATTTATTTCACTTGTATCCAAAATGATGGGATTACAGTGTTGAACAGACACATAAGGTCCCTATTCTCATAGAAGGATCTGGCCAATGACAGATAATTTATACCACTCAGTTTTAACTTTCAGGGAAAAGACCTTCATATTTCAACAGATCTGTTTATTGATAACTGAAGACCTAATCTTTGTGAAAGGGCATATCCAAAATAATATATACACAAATATTCAACAATAATTATGATTGACAATACCAGGAACCTCAAAAATTAGAGTTCAAAAACTGCATGTAGTTTTAGGAAGGATCAAAGGAAATCAACTCTACCCATCTTTTCTTTATTGCATTCAGATATAATACTTAGGAATTTAAATCTGTATATGAGTTAATAATTCAAGATTAAAGGAGACAATTTGAATTTTTTTTCATTGGTGTTTTTATAAAGACTAGCTAATATCTGGAGATTTTATATTTTCATGTCATTATGTCTAAAAATAAAATACCGTTATAAAATATGGCATAATAAGGTGCATATAAAAGTATTTTCAAAGAAATTCCAAGTCACTTGTGTATCAAATCAGGACTTTTCATAAGTATGATGGCATGTGGGGCAATATTGGGTTTTAATGCTGTGTACTTTCATATCTTATCAGAAAGGTGGGATTCTTTAAGAAAAATAAAGCTACTCTAAATATCAGAACATAACATGATTATATGATTAGGTATTAGACCTTGATATCTTTAAAATGTTTTTAAATGGTCTACAGAATATGTCTCTCTACTCTGTCCATAGCCTTCAGGATTTAGCTCCAATTTCATTTTTGACCATAGTTATATGAACAGTGTGAGTTTTTAAGAAACAGATTGAATGCTTGACCTATTAGTCCTGAAATTAAAATGTTAAAATTTCCCTTATAACTTTAGGAATTTATCATTTGGTCTTTTTTTTTCACTTTTTTCTATGTACTTTGTAAAGCCATGTTGATAGGCACAAACAAAATCAGGATTGTTACAGTGTCTTAGTGAGGTTTTTATTTTATCATTGAGTAACAACCCTCTTAAAATCAATAATGATCTTTTCCCTCTAAGTATATTTTGTATATAATGCTACCATAGGATTCTTTAGTTAAGCATTTTACTGAAGTATGCGCAGGTATGTGTATGTGTGTGTGTGTGTGTGCTCATGCACTCGTGCATGTATATGTGAATATAATCCCTTTGCTCTCAACTTTTTGTGTGAACGTTTAGGTGTTTTATATGGTAACTCTCTATGTTCTAAGAGCATAAGCTGGATTATCTTTTCTGATAGGTTTCAGAATGTTTGTCTTTAACAGGCAAAGTAACCCATTTCTGTGTATTGTGATTACTGATAGATGCTAATATCTACTAACTTTATTTATTTGTTTTGAGGAGGGGAGAGTGGGAGAGGGGCAGAGAGAGAGAGAGAGAGAGAGAGAGAGAGAGAGAGAGAATCTCAAGCAGGACAGAGCACTACATGGGGCTCCATCTCACAACCGCAAGACCATGACTGGAGCCAAAATCAAGAGTCGGACATTCAACCGACTGAGGCTCCCCTTTCCTATCTTCTTTTAAAATGTTTTCTATTTAGTGTTCATTATATTTGGTTTTCTTTCCTTCATTTGATCTTTTTAAAGGAATCGATTTGAGTATACTTTATTCCATATTTCTCTCCCTTTATAGCTTTGGAATTTTTAAGGATAGAATATATGAACTCTGCTTTATATTTTTACCATATATATTGGTTAACAGAGTCTAAAACTACTTTATATCTCTAAATTGCTCCTCATTGATAAAAAAAATCACTTTAAGCACTTTAAACTTCAATTTACCATTATCTTTCATATTCATGTTTTCTAGGTTTTTAGTTTTGTTTTTTTTTTAATGTTTGCAGAAGTAGATTTTGTTGTTGTTGTTGTTGTTGTTGTTTAATGTTTAATGTTTCCTATCAGTGTCTACTTGGTCTGTCATGTTGCCAGAATTTCCAAACCTTATTTCAAACAACGTAATCAAGTATGATCTGGTAATACTGTTCCTCTTGTTTTCTGGACATATTACTTAAACTGTGTCCTAGCTAAGTAAAGGTCAAGTTATTGACTGAGTGCACACTATGTTCACTGTATGGTGATGGAGTACGGAGAAGTACAAGGTATGAATCATACACTTAAGAAGGCTTTGACAAAGTATATATTGGCTTTCTTCATTCCAGATCAATTGACTTAAGTATTCCTACCTGCCGTATTATAATATCCGTCATAGTGCCTCACTTATATTATCTTGCTGAGCCAGTAGTTTTGATTGAGTGGAAAGAGAGTATAGGGAGTGATGACAGAGTCATAACTTAATGGTGTAGTTCTTCCTCAGGAGGGAGATATTCGTATATACTCTTTGAGACGGATGGAGATGATATACTGCCCCCTCAAGCACTCAACATCTCAGCCAAGTTTTTGTCTCACAAGGAAGAATTCCAGGATACTCCTAACAGCCTGACCGGTCTCACTGCAGGTTGCTGGAGAAAACGCTCTTCAAAGAGGCTCTAATGATTTTCCTGCAAAGGCGCCTCCCCTGCATCCCTGCCAGATGGAAAGCTTACTAGTTGCTTCTCTCCAGTTTGAGCTAGGCCATGCTTCCTCTGAGGGCCATACAGTTTAGGCTAGTTGGTTAATTAACAAGCGTTTAATCAACACCTACTGTGTGTGGAGTGTTCTGGGCAATTCTGTTCTCTACCTATGCAAAATATACTCACGCATCAAAGCCCAGCTTCGGTCTCTGCTCCTCCATGGATTCTAATCCATCTTGGTGTTCTCTGTGGAAATGATCATCTGAACCATTTGAGTATTTTATTATTTGAGTCTTTATTGATGTCTAACTAAGTGTGGACTTTAACTTCCCAGTGCAACTGTAAGCACAAAAGCTTTAATTTTGTATGGTTATTTATTACAGTTGAAGATTACTTGGTGATTAATTTATTGTTACTTAAGATACTATTTCTCAAAATGTGTTCCAGAGAATGCTAATCTTTTTTTTTAATTCCAGTTAGTTAACATGCAGCCTAATATTAATTTCAGGTGTACAATTTAGTGATTCAACACTTATGTAACAACACCTGGTGCTCATTACAAGTGCACTCCTTAATCCCCATTACCTATTTAACCCATCACCCCCCTCCCTTCTGGTAACCATCAGCTTGTTCTCTATGGTTGAGTCTGTTTCTTGGTTTGTTTCTCTTTTTTCCCCTCTGACCACTTGTTTTGTTTCTTAAATTCCAAATATGAGTGAAATATGGTTTTTGTCTTTCTCTGACTGACTTATTTTGCTTAGCATAATACCCTCCAGTTCCATCCACACTGTTGCAAATGGCAAGATTACATTCTTTTTCATCACCAAGTAGTTTTCCATTGTGTATGTAGAGCACATCTTCTATATCTGTTCTTTGGTCAATGGGCTCTTTCCATAATCCTTAAGAGATTCTGGGGGAAAAGGCAGGTAGAGGTAGTTGATATAATAGAATACATTTGTGAAATGCTGCACACTATTTCCTTCGTCCTGAAAATACATAGTACAATTGAAGACAAGGAAGAGTTTGACAATTCATGTGTTAAAATCTTAGTATTTCTTAAACTTGATTGATTCCTTGTTTAGTGAAATCAGATATAATGTTCAAGAATTATATCTAAATGTTGGTATCTGAATTAAGAATTCATTATTAGAGGTAACAATTTAAATTTGGTTTGGTATTGTTTCTACAATGGCATTCAAATACCTGGATATTTTAATTTTTCATAGGAGTATGTTTTCAAATGAAAGTTCCCTTCTTCTGCCTTTATCAAACACCTTTTAACATCCCTTAAAGTCAGCATGCTAGAATAAGTTTTGGGAAGTACATTTCTGTGTTATAGCCATCTGTTTTGGCAATGGTATAATGAAGGTAGATACTACATTTGGGAGATAGCATCTGTTTGTCTCGTGGCTGTGGTGACTGGAACTTCATGGAAGATGTCCAGCAACTCTGTAGGTAGGGAGTTAAGTTGTCCTACTTAGCCTTGAAGTTGTGATGTGTGTGATAGAAGAAACACAGGTACAACATCTGGCACCCTGATAGGCAGGGTCCATTTAGTTGATCAGATGATCTCTGTCATAGTCTTTTTCCTTAAAGGAACTACAATTTGGTCAAAACTGTATAAAGAACAGCAATTCCTATACTAGAGCCTTTTGATAAATGCAAAGATATTAAACCAGTTTCCTTGTCATTAGAATAAAACGCGAAGCAAATTCACATTATTTGGTCCCACCAGCTACATTCCATGGAATACCATGCCTGAAAAGTCAGAAGGGACTTTGAGGAAAACATTCAGTAATGTTTTCTCCTCTGTCTTACTCCTGATGAGGCTAGTTCCTGATCTTTGCCAGGTTTTTCCAATGTAAAATTTCTGCTTTTATTTTTGAAATTAGTAAATATTTTTGGAGGACATACTTTGAAAATATAGAAATACTTAGTTTATCATCATACTTTTACCCACTAATTTTAGCATTCATTGATGACTCTTATCTGCAATACTTAATAGCTAAACTGTTTACCAAATGGTAAATTTCTATCATTACTTCTATATTTATTAATTGGAATTCTATAAGTAAGAAATATCCCTTTTACCCCATTTACTTTTTAAATTTTTTAAGTTTTTTTTTTTTTTTTTTTTGAGAGAGAGAAAGAGAGAGAGAGAGAGGGCTGGGAAGGCTGAAAGAGAGAGAGACACACACAGAATCCGAAGTGTCTCCAGGCTCTGAGCTGTCAGCACAGACCCCGATGCGGGGCTCAAAACCATGAACCATGAGATCCTGACCTGAGCCAAAGTTGGATGCTTAATCAGCTGAGCTACCTAGGCTCCCCTCTTTTACCCCATTTATTTGTTTACACATTCAATTATTTACTTACATCAATGTAGACTCTTGGATATTTGTTTTCTTTGACAGACTACTATCCACTACTTATCATTTAGTATTTTCCTCAAATTTTCCCAGCTTTAGCTGCTGGGAGCTTCTTTAAGTTGGCTTCTGTCATTCCCATTCATTCTGTTTTAACACTTCTTTACTTTCCAGCACTCAGAGATGTTTCAGACTCATCTTGTAGTTCCTCAATGATTTCCCAGCCTTAGAGTCAACCAATTTTTCAAGTGCTTTTGTTTCTTTTTGAAAATTACTTATAGAAACCAAGATACAGGCATATAGTGTTCTCAGTACTACTGGGATGTCATTGCTGTTAGGCTTTCTGAGTGGTTATAGCTAGAAACTATTTGTATGAATAGTGTAACCCGTGTATATATACATCTACATCTCCTTATTATCTCTTCACATCATTTACAATGAAATCCATGAATTCCCATTGATATTTCCACTTCTGACCCAACAGCATGAGTTCATTCTAGCCTTCCCATTTCCTGATTTGTAGCTCTGTTTTTTGATCATGAGAAACTTGGGCCCCATGACCCACAATCTATTTCTATGAGAAATGTTTACATAAAACAGCTTCAGAATTACTAATCCATATCCCTGTGAAAAATCAAATTTACTAACTGGAGTATACAGTTCAAAATATTTTTTAATGAAGTTAGTCTATTTATTTTTCTCTGACCCCTTACATGAGGCTTAGGTTTGTAATCATTTGTAATGAGCTTAGATTCATTTATTTCTGTATTCCATTTTCAGTCCTTCCCCCATATCCCGTTTGCATTTAATTATTTATTGGTCTTGTTTATGAGATATTGCTCTGATTCTAAGATACTGAACCATACATAAAGGTATACTCAGAGAAGTTTCTCTTCCCATGTCCTCATTCTCATAACTCTGTTCTCACCACTCCTGTAGGCAGCCCATCTTATTTGTTTCTGACTTTTATTACCTGGATTATGTTTTGCACAAATGAACAGATATATCGATATTTTCTTATTTGCTTTTTTTTCTTTAATTAAAAGCTGTAAACTGTATGCTCTGGCACATAACAATATATCGTGAAAATTACTCCATATCGGTTCATAGAAATCTTCCTCATTCACTTTTGCAGATGTATTTGGAGTATCCAACATTCTTGAGTCTGTACATTCAAACTGATGAGAATGACTGATTTTATTCATTGATTGTGATGACCATGTACATTCGAATCAAAATAAAATGCTGCAGGACTTACCGCCTGAATTGTTATCTCCTTGGCTTCATGACCAGGAAAACATACCTGTTTCTATCACATGCTCTCGCTGGTGCTTATCACTGCCTTCCTTCCTGTTACTTCTTGCTTGAGTTGGCTTTTGCTTCATTTTGTGATCTCATATTTGAATCTGAGTCATTAGTTTCTGGTTCTCCCGTTCTCTGTCTTGCCCCAGGCACCTTATCAGTATTACTTCCACCTTGGCAACGCCATGGCTCTTAGCCTGTGTTGGGTTCCCTGTAAACTCCCCTGGTGGTGGTGGTCTTCCTTTTACAACTAGACCTAGTCTAGCTGGATCTAATCTAGCCGACTCTACCCCATATTCAATTTATTTGTCTCTGACTTCTCTTCAGCACTCACTCCCTCTTAACAAAATACTTGGGATGTTGTCCAATTTGCAGAATCAGGCTCAGCTTTAAATTTTAGCACATTTTTTTTAAAGAGGCTTATTTCTTGTGATTGTATCTTTGCAGTGATTTTACTCTATTCATTTAGAACAGTGTTAAAGCAGCTCTCTGATGAAATTCATCCATTATGGCAAATGTTTTCACTTCATGGAAACCTACTGAAATGGAAAGTATTTTGAAAATAAATGAAACATAGACTATTTTTGAAAACTGTTCATGGACAGATTCAGCAAATGTTGATAGCTTGGAAATTCCTGATACTTTAAAAGGGAGAGGGGAAAAAAAAAAACAACACAGCTTTGTGCTAGAAAGTTCTTAGCCTCCCACATCTTAACTCATTTTTACAGATGCAGTGATTAAGACCCTGATTAATTATTCCAGGAAGTCTAACTCATCTGAAAAAGCATACTTTCCAATTATCCAAATAACCCTGAACACACAAACCAGAATGCAGGAATGATAGCTTTACGTTTAACTCTCTTCTCACTGAAGTGCTATGAGAGCCTCTTCATTTCCTCTTTCTGTTGACACACATAACAGGGGAGACATCAGAATTTGAGCTGTATGAAAAGCCGGGGAAAGCCATTAGAAGAAATAAGTAGCAGACACGTGCAGTGAATACCTGGGATAAAACAAGTTATTTCATTATCCACATGCAGTTTGAGCCTTTTACTACTTTCTCATCTTTGGCAGAAATCAATTTGACTCTCTTTCACGTCAATCGGATATCTCCGAGATGAACCCCTGAGGTGGGTACATAAAGGGTATCTGATTTTTTCATTAATGCAAAGCTATTAAAGCCATAAATAGGGCTTAACAGCGTTCAACATTCATTGCAGAAGGGCTTCTCTAGCAAAGTAGTATTCAGGAAAAAAAGGACAATTTTCCATTAATTCTGGCATTTAAAGGTGAGAGGTGATCGGAAACCCGTCCAAACGTAGGTTCTAAAGACGAGAACGGCACAATGGTGGTCAGGGCTGAAGAATTCACTTTTTTTTTTTTTTTTTTCCAGATCAGATTTAATTTTGGTTGTACTATAAATGCATACCCATATTTGCTACTCCCAAAATACTCTGTGTGTATTTACTTGTCACAGATGTCTGATGAGTCACTCCACAATATGTTTGGGATAGGTAAAAATGGTTTGAAAATTTAATGGAATAGCAACTGAAATAAATACAGTCTTTTAAAAGAAATCACAGAGGTTAAACATTCTGAGACATTTTAGCATTAGCTTTGCCTAGTTGATGAACAAGTTGTTTATGATTACCTACCTTTTTTCTCTGCCCTTCTCATTGTTGGAAATTCTCGTCTTAAACAGATTAGATGTTGGCTTGTTCTACCAAGAAGTTTCTGAGATACCCTATCTTCTTTCTAAATGTTCCTTCTGTTAAAACACAGAGGAGAGAAGTAATTTTAGTGTGAAAAATATATGTCCAGGTGAACATATTGACTAACTACCAAAAACCTAGACATTGTGTTAGGTGCTAGAAATATAATAGTAAAAAATCATGGTTCTTGCCCTTATAAAACTTAGAGACTATTATGGTCTCTCTCGCCTCTCTCTCTCTCTCTCTCTCTCTCTATATATATATATATATGTATGTATGTATATGTATACATGTATTTATGTATATATGTATACATGTATATGTATATATGTATGTATGTATATGTATATATATGTATGTATATACATATGTATGTGTGTATATATTTTTATTATATATTATGATATTATATTATTACATCTTATAATATATAAATATTACATATATATTTTAACAGGTTGTTAAAAGAGCTGTGAGGGGTAAGCAGTAGAATGCTAAGAAGACAATTAGTGGGGGAAGCAGATAATTTCTGCAAGTAGCTGCTCATGAAAAATGCCTCAGGTGTGAACACTAGAACAAGGACATAAAGTTTGAAGAGGTAACCACATGAAAGCTAGCAGAAAAATGTTCCACATAGAGAAAAGAGCTCACCGTGTTCAAAACTCTGAAAGGAGACCAATGTAGCTAGAGGGTGGTGTGAGGGGAAGTACAAATAGAAAACAAAAAAGTGGGAGTTGGAAATTGGAGTTCTCAGTGAATACGACGTATGGCAAAAGTAGATGGCATCAGGAAAGATGGGAACTTGTAGTCAGAGACTGGAACAGTCTAAGCTTTCAGATGTATTGCAGTTGTGGGTGGCTGCAAAGTTTGAGGTGTGACCTAGGGGACAGCAGGCTGAAAGTGGTGATACTGTGAAAAGTATCAAAAGGGAACAGATCAAGGAATGTTGTTAAGAGAAGGCTGTTAAAGGGACTGTCCTCTGGGTCTTTGAGACCAGGTTAGATATTATAGAAAACAAGACTGTGAGCCAGCAGCTCCTTAGGACATCGTCTTTTTAACAAACGGGAAGTATACATTTTGTTATTATGCTAAATTCAAAACTCTATGCTTAGTAGATCTTTGCTAATTTCTAAATGGGCAAAACAAACAGCTTATTCGAAACATTGCAGGTTTTTAGTTTTCTTCACACACATATGGGATGGTGGGCAATTTGTTGCACTTGAACTGAAACTGTCATTTTTACATTCAGCAACAAATTGTCTGCATTGGAGCAGAAACAAATACTTCAGTCATGAAAATAATCAGAGGCACTGATTCCCAAACTTGATTCAGTGTAAGAATCACCTAGGAAGCTTATTAAATGCAAGCTCCTGGATCTTATACCTGATTTACTGAATCACAGTTTTCTGGGACACTGTTTAGAAATTTTCATTTTTAATAAGTGCCCTAAATAATTCTGAAGATCAAGCAAGAGTGGGCATTGCTGCTGTTAGTGGAAACATGACATGCTATGGATCTGCTAATCAGCTTTTTTTTTTTTTTTAAGTAATCTCTACACCCAACGTGGGGTCTGAACTTACAACCCTGAGATTAAGAATTTCACGGTCCACTGATGGAGCCAGCCTGGCTCTCCTTTGCTAACCAGCTTTTGATCCAGTCACTAAATCTTCCTTGGGTCTCAGTTTATTCTTCTCTCAAATGATTATTTTGAGATCCTTCCATATAAAATTTTCCTATCATTAACACTTCTATGTATGGTCTGTATGGGATTTTTTTTCTATATGCAACAAATTAATAATTAAAATCCTGTAACACCAGGCAACATTGAAAAAAAAATAACACTCAGAAAATTACAAATGATTTGCCAAAGACTCCTTGAAATTGTTAAGCTATCATTTTTCTCATATTCCACCCTTATTTTTCCTAGTGCTGGTCACTTATTATACCTTTCTGGAAATAATGTAAGAGATTTTCACACTCTCTTCTTTTTGGATCTCCTTAAAAGTTGTCATTGAAATAACTAATCTAAAGAAGAAACAACTCAGTTAAAATTAACATTCTTATACTCAAAATGTATTTGTTCTTATAGTCAAAGGAGACCACAACAGGCAGCAAAAAAAAAAAAAAAATACAATTTTTAATGATAACATTTTCTATTAAAACAGGTTTTATGTTTTTGATTTCAAAGTCATGTTTGCCACTAGTAATACTATATAATATAACTCCTTAGACATTTATTACAGTGTTTTTAAAGCTGTAATTTGCAATGTATTAGTGGATTGCAACTGAAAATGTTTCTTCTGATTAAATAGAACACAAACACACACACACACACACACACACACACCCAATACATAACTATCAAGACATCATATGCAGTAGGTTAAATGTCACTTTATGAAACTTTAAGTTCAGTTCTGTACTTCTATCTATAAACATCTTTGTATGTAATCTTAGATTTTATTAAAAATGAATTTCTCACTGTTATACTGAATATATAATGTGTGTTACTTAATGCTGTGTTTAAATAACATTAATTTGTTTGGGAGTATTAAATAAGACCTGTGAGGGGCGCCTGGGTGGTTCAGTCAGTTAAGCGTTCATCTTTGGCTCAGGTCATGATCTCAGGGTTTGTGGGTTCGAGTCTTGCATCGGGCTCTGTGCTGACAGCTCAGAGCCTGGAGCCTGCTTCAGATTCTGTGTCTCCCTCTCTCTCTCCCCCTCCCCCACTCATGCTCTGTCTCTATCTCAAAAATAAACATTAAAAAAGTTTTTTTAAATAATAAGACCTGTGAATAGTGTGCATAAAAACATAAGAGAAAGAATATAGCTCAGGCTCTAATGAAATATGAGCAGTAACTCAGTAAACTCTGTACAGTTTCATTTAGAAGTACCTACTCCATCCAGGTAGTTTCTGCCTTCAGATATCCAGCTAGGAAGACCAGTGTGCACTGATGCCTGGGACCGAAATCTGATGAAGCAGGCACAGCAGTGTTCTAAGAGAAAGTTAAACCTGTTCAGAATCCTACTCAGCACTATGTTTACCACCTACCATTATAGGTAGTTTTGAAATGTCACAATCCACTCCTTGCTGTAAACATCTTGAGGTCAGACACTATGAGTCCTCTTTGAGACAAAATCAGTTTATTTTAATTGGTATAGGGAAAAAAAGACAACCCTGGCTCTCAACTGGATTTACTAATTTTCTTTCAGTACGCAGTGACTTTTGTTTTTTAAAGGATTGATTAAAGGAGTATATTTCGATGAAAAAACACATGGCTTCTTTGCCACCTTTTTTCCTTGAACCTGACATATACAGCCATATGTGACATACATAACACAGGACCAAAGAGCAAGTTGATGGGCCTTCAGTCACAACATGGAATTGGAAGTCCTAAGAACTTGATGTTCATTGAAAAATTGAACTGCAACTTGCCAAGGTCAGAGAGTGACATTTTCATAAATTAATGCTATCAGAAGCTGCTGGAATTTTCACAATTGTCTTATTTGAAACCAGCAGAAGTTCCAAAAGAGGTCATACTGATTATGCTGGGAGCAAATCTGAAGACTTCCAATGCATGTAAGAATCTTCTTTGAATACAGAGTAATAAAGTTCAAATAGATTTTTTTTGGTATAAGGTTCAGTTTTTATTTATTTATTTATTTTTTTTTTTTGCCAAAAAGAAACATACGTATGTTTGTATGTTCACTGCCTCTTGAGGTCTAAAATACGTTTCTCTTTCTATGTACATAAGCTTACACAGTATTTTTTTGTAGTTTTCACTTAGGATTCACAAAAATCTTAAACAGGAATTTTCAGTTTGATCCAGACAGATTTGAGTTGAAACTGGGCAATAGAAAAAGAAATGATAAAACGACAATGAGGAAGTAACAAAGGCTAAAGGAAAGGGAAAGAGAACTAATTTTCCACTTACTATGAATATGTATGAACTTCTGAAAAGTTCATACATAGGTGAGCCCCTAACACAGGAACTGATGGGAAATTATTAAATATTTATTTGGCTTTTATCATTTGCCATTAGGCTATGCATAAAGAATATTCTGACACTGTCATAAGGATTAAGATCCTAAATATTCTATTAAACATTTCATTATGTTAAAAAAAAAAAAAAAGGCTAAATGAGGACAACTCCTATGAGACATGAGCCGAGGAGCGTATGTGGGAAATGAGAATAGGGAATTTTAATTTGCCTGTAATTTCTCGCATCATGTCTTTATCTACCAGAACTCACATCATCTCACTTAACTCACTTCCCTCTCCTTCAACCTCTGCAAGATGGATCTTAAAGGAAATAGTCAATCCTTTCATCATCAATAGTCTTTCGTTCCTCAGTAGTCAATAGTTGTTCATCATCGCTGATTGGAGCTGAAGCTTGTCTAGCAAGAATGGTCTATAAGGCAGGAATCTCCAACCTTTTTAGCAGCAGAACTACTGTCCATTTCCTTAAAATAGAAAGCAATATTGGGAACAAGAAGTTAAAGTTCTGTTTATTCCAAGTGTAAGATTCCACAGTATCAGAAACCAGTGTCTTCTGACCTGGCAGAGCAAATACTGCCTATGGGTGGCCATGAGCCCTGCCCCATCACCCCCCCCCCCCCCCCCCCCGCCAAGGGAGCCTTAGCTATTGCCACAGGGCCCTCAGCCCTGCTAGAGGCCATGGACATGCTTTTCACTTTGTGGGGTAATTGCACTATATGTACATTGAAATAGGAAAGAACACACTGAAATGATAACCACTGAGCTGTCACAAAATAAATTAAACTTAAAAATAAGCAAACAATCAAACAGTACATTCCCTGGGAATAGAATGGGAAGTACATTTGCACTTACAGACACTCCCTGTTGAGTCCAGTTATCCTTGTGAGCATATATAATGTCTGCCCTAATCTTCATTCTATGGGCTTCAATTACTTTATTTTTCTAAATATGAATAGTCTTTTCCCTTAAGTCATATCCTGATGGATAGCTCTGTTCTGATACCCCTTTTGTCTCATCCCTAGACAGATGCCTCTTGCTTGTGAGGTGGCTGAGAAAAAAAATTTTTTTTTCAAGTCAGAGCTGTTAAAGCAGAGAGGGTTCCTTCTCATGGACTCTCCCCTGAAACCTCTAAATCTCTAAGCAACAATAGGCTCAGCTGACAGTCCTGATCTGAGACATTTAAGAGGATTTTAGAAAAGATTTGGCTTTTGTTTGTTGTTTGTTGATATCTGGAATAAGGGGAGAGTATTATCTCTAGCCTTTCAGACAAAAGGTTTCACAGCTTGTTCTGAGAGTAGGACTGGCGATCGAGATGCTCCTATCTATTCCATTCACTGGATCATCACTAATGTTACACTGCAGAGCTTGCCAAATTGGGGTATATCTCTCAGCAAGTAAATAAAGGGTAGCAAATGACCAATAATTTATCCTGCACTTGTTATAAGTAACTCAAATTGCCTTGAACAGACAAATGTGTTTCTGTTATTACCACATGCCGTGAAAAGATAAAGGTATCTGGAAATAATTCGTTTCAGTTGCATAAGGAAAAATGCATATATCGCTGCCTTTGCATTTTACATATGTGTAACATTTCATTCATTGAAAAGCAATAGCAGATCTGAAACTTAATCAAATGTCTCATGTGAGTCGTGAGGTAGCTCATGAGATTATGGATCTGAGGGAACATATTCAATGATTTATCCAAAGTTAGTTGGAATTCACAGTGCAAAGATTTATTATATTTTCATCTAGCTACAGCTAAGATACCTTGTAACAACACTCAGGCATACAGTTTGGGAGTATGCAAACAGTTCTGCCCTTGAAAGGTGAGGACCAGCCTCTGTTCTCTGCTTTCTCAATTGCTTGTGGATGAAATGGAAATTAGATCTCCCCCATACTGATAGGGGAGCTTAGAGCACTCTGTTGAGAAAGTTTTAAAGATGGAGTCCAAATCCAGTCTTAGCAGGAAACAAGAGTGAAAAGGATTACTGATATTTGCATAGATACTGGAGTGGGAGGCAGTACTAGCCCCTTGTGCCACAGATTTGCCACCTGGTAATGCCACACTATTGCCAGCCCACTGCTTATCCATTTAATCATTCAGCCATATATCTGTCTTTTTAAAAATAGTTTCATGAGGAGCACCTGGGTGCCTCGGTGGAGCGTCAGACTCTTGACTGCGGCTCAGGGCCATGGGGTTGAGCCTCACATGGGCTCTTTGCCAACTGGGGAGTCTACTTGAGTCTCTCTCTCTCTCTCTCTCTCTCTCTCTCTCTCTCTCTCTTCCCAGCTCATGCATGCACACATGCTCTCTAAGATTAAATAAATAAATAAACAAATAATAAATAAATAAAGTAGCTTATTGAACTTCAACCATCTGAACTTCTGGACTATATCCTAGGAAATTGGCATTTCTGTTCTAGCCGAAATGTACTCAAGAAAAATTACAACCTAGTATTTTACAGTACCAGCTTCTAACTTTCTTTCTCCCTTCTGTGGCCCCCAGTTCAGATGCACACATTTTTGATGTCCTTTTTCCATTCCATTATTCGCTTTTGAGGAACACACTTCTCTACCACTTCTTCTTTGCTTCTACATAATCTCATACAAATACTTTTCTCTCGGTGTAAATAATCACTGGTGAACTCTTTGATATGGTTTCCATTTAACTATAAAGTGGTGGCTGGATTATTGTATCTTCCCAGTGTTCTTAGGGAGTCGTAGGTAATTAACTCCACCTACTACATTTGCCACATTTGTTGCCTATTTCTAAGTCTGCAGTTTTTTTGTTTTTGTTTTTAAAAATATTCTAGCTGCTGGTCTGTTGGCCAGAGTTCCCTCTTAACTACTGTCTCAGGTTTCATCATGGGAAGAATCCATTGTACAGGATTTGTTCATTTTGGCCACTCTGACTGGCGTGAGGTGATATCTGAGTGTGGTTTTGATTTGTATTTCCCTGATAAGGAGCGACTTTGACAATCTTTTCATGTGCCTGTTGGTCATCCGGATGTCTTCTATAGAGAAGTGTCTATTCATGTTTTCTGCCCATTTCTTCACTGGGTTATTTGTTTTTCGGGTGTGGAGTTTGGTGAGCTCTTTATAGATTTTGGATACTAGCCCTTTGTACAATATGTCATTTGCAAATATCTTTTCCCATTCCGTTGGTTGCCTTTTAGTTTTGTTGGTTGTTTCCTTTGCTGTACAGAAGCTTTTTGTCTTCATAAGGTCCCAGTAATTCATTTTTGCTTTTAATTCCCTAGCCTTTGGGGATGTGTCGAGTAAGAGATTGCTACGGCTGAGGTCAGAGAGGTCTTTTCCTGCTTTCTCCTCCAGGGTTTTGATGGTTTCCTGTCTCACATTCAGGTCCTTTATCCATTTTGAGTTTATTTTTGTGAATGGTGTGAGAAAGTGGTCTAGTTTCAACCTTCTGCATGTTGCTGTCCAGTTCTCCCAGCACCATTTGTTAAAGAGACTGTCTTTTTTCCATTGGATGTTCTTTCCTGCTTTGTCAAAGATGAGTTGGCCATATGTTTGTGGGTCTAGTTCTGGGGTTTCTATTCTATTCCATTGGTCTATGTGTCTATTTTTGTGCCAATACCATGCTGTCTTGATGATGACAGCTTTGTAGTAGAGGCTAAAGTTTGGGATTGTGATGCCTCCTGCTTTGGTCTTCTTCTTCAAAATTACTTTGGCTATTCGGGGCCTTTTGTGGTTCCATATGAATTTTAGGATGGCTTGTTCTAGTTTCGAGAAGAATGCTGGTGCAATTTTGATTGGGATTGCATTGAATGTGTAGATAGCTTTGGGCAGTATTGACATTTTGACAATATGTATTCTTCCAATCCATGAGCAGGGAATGTCTTTCCATTTCTTTATATCTTCTTCAATTACCTGCATAAGCTTTCTATAGTTTTCAGCATACAGATCTTTTACATCTTTGGTTAGATTTATTCCTAGGTATTTTATGCTTCTTGGTGCAATTGTGAATGGGATCAGTTTCTTTATTTGTCTTTCTGTTGCTTCATTGTTAGTGTATAAGAATGCAACTGATTTCTGCACATTGATTTTGTATCCTGCAACTTTGCTGAATTCATGTATCAGTTCTAGCAGACTTTTGGTGGAGTCTATCAGATTTTCCATGTATAATATCATGTCATCTGCAAAAAGCTAAAGCTTGACTTCATCTTTGCCAATTTTGATGCCTTTGATTTCCTTTTGTTGTCTGATTGCTGATGCTAGAACTTCCAACACTATAGTAAACAACAGCGGTGAGAGTGGACATCCCTGTCGTGTTCCTGATCTCAGGGAAAAAGCTCTCAGTTTTTCCCCATTGAGGATGATGTTAGCTGTGGGCTTTTCATAAATGGCTTTTATGATGTTTAAGTATGTTCCTTCTATCCCGACTTTCTCGAGGGTTTTTATTAAGAAACATTGCTGAATTTTGTCAAAGGCCTTTTCTGCATCGATTGACAGGATCATATGGTTCTTCTCTTTTTTTTTATTAATGTGATGTATCACGTTGATTGATTTGCGAATGTTGAACCAGCCCTGCATCCCAGGAATGAATCCCACTTGATCATGGTGAATAATTATTTTTATATGCTGTTGAATTCGATTTGCTAGTATCTTATTGAGAATTTTTGCATCCATATTCATCAGGGATATTGGCCTGTAGTTCTCTTTTTTTACTGGGTCTCTGTCTGGTTTAGGAATCAAAGTAATACTGGCTTCATAGAAGAGTCTGGAAGTTTTCCTTCCCTTTCTATTTCTTGGAATAGCTTGAGAAGGATAGGTATTATCTCTGCTTTAAACGTCTGGTAGAACTCCCCTGGGAAGCCATCTGGTCCTGGACTCTTATTTGTTGGGAGATTTTTGATAACCAATTGGTTATGGGTCTGTTCAAGCTTTCTATTTCCTCCTGATTGAGTTTTGGAAGAGTGTGGGTGTTTAGGAATTTGTCCATTTCTTCCAGGTTGTCCAATTTGTTGGCATATAATTTTTCATAGTATTCCCTGATAATTGTTTGTATCTCTGAGGGATTGGTTGTAATAATTCCATTTTCATTCATGATTTTATCTATTTGAGTCATCTCCCTTGTCTTTTTGAGAAGCCTGGCTAGAGATTTGTCAATTTTGTTTATTTTTTCAAAAAACCAACTCTTGGTTTCGTTGATCTGCTCTACAGTTTTTTTAGATTCTATATTGTTTATTTCTGCTCTGATCTTTATTATTTCTCTTCTGCTGGGTTTAGGCTGCCTTTGCTGTTCTGCTTCTATTTCCTTTAGGTGTGCTGTTAGATTTTGTATTTGGGATTTTTCTTGTTTCTTGAGATAGGCCTCGATTGCAATGTATTTTCCTCTCAGGACTGCCTTCGCTGCGTCCCAAAGCGTTTGGATTGTTGTATTTTCATTTTCGTTTGTTTCCATATATTTTTTAATTTCTTCTCTAATTGCCTGGTTGACCCACTCATTCTTTAGTAGGGTGTTCTTTAACCTCCATGCTTTTGGAGGTTTTCCAGGCTTTTTCCTGTGGTTGATTTCAAGCTTCATAGCATTGTGGTCTGAAAGTATGCATGGTATGATTTCAATTCTTGTAAACTTAGGAAGGGCTGTTTTGTGACCCAGTATATGATCTATCTTGGAGAATGTTCCATGTGCACTCGAGAAGAAAGTACATTCTGTTGCTTTGGGATGCAGAGTTCTAAATATATCTGTCAAGTCCATCTGATCCAATGTATCATTCAGGGCCCTTGTTTCTTTATTGACCGTGTATCTAGATGATCTATCCATTTCTGTAAGTGGGGTGTTAAAGTCCCCTGCAATGACCACATTCTTATCAATAAGGTTGCTTATGTTTGTGAGTAATTGTTTTATATATTTGGGGGCTCCGGTATTCGGCGCATAGACATTTATAATTGTTAGCTCTTCCTGATGGATAGACCCTGTGATTATTATATAATGCCCTTCTTCATCTCTTGTTACAGCCTTTAATTTAAAGTCTAGTTTGTCTGATATAAGTATGGCTACTCCAGCTTTCTTTTGGCTTCCAGTAGCATGATAAATAGTTCTCTATCCCCTCACTCTCAATCTAAAGGTGTCCTCAGATCTAAAATGAGTCTCTTGTAGACAGCAAATAGATGGGTCTTGTTTTTGTATCCATTCTGATACCCTATGTCTTTTGGTTGGCGCATTTAATCCATTTACATTCAGTGTTATTATCGAAAGATACGGGTTTAGAGTCATTGTGATGTCTGTATGTTTTATGCTTGTAGTGATGTCTCTGGTACTTTGTCTCACAGGATCCCCCTTAGGATCTCTTGTAGGGCTGGTTTAGTGGTGACAAATTCCTTCAGTTTTTGTTTGTTTGGGAAGACCTTTATCTCTCCTTCTATTCTAAATGACAGACTTGCTGGATAAAGGATTCTTGGCTGCATATTTTTTCTGTTTAGCACACTGACGATCTCGTGCCAATCCTTTCTGGCCTGCCAAGTTTCAAAAGAGAGATCAGTCACGAGTCTTATAGGTCTCCCTTTATATGTGAGGGCACGTTTATCCCTTGCTGCTTTCAGAATTTTCTCCTTATCCTTGTATTTTGCCAGTTTCACTATAATATGTCGTGCAGAAGATCGATTCAAGTTACGTCTGAAGGGAGTTCTCTGTGCCTCTTGGATTTCAATGCCTTTTTCCTTCCCTAGTTCAGGGAAGTTCTCAGCTATAATTTCTTCAAGTACCCCTTCAGCACCTTTCCCTCTCTCTTCCTCCTCTGGGATACCACTTATGCGTATTTCTTTTTAGTGTATCACTTAGTTCTCTAATTTTTCCCTCATACACCTGGATTTTTTTATCTCTCTTTCTCTCAGCTTCCTCTTTTTCCATAACTTTATCTTCTAGTTCACCTATTCTCTCCTCTGCCTCTTCAATCCGAGCTGTCGTCGTTTCCATTTTGTTTTGCATTTCGTTTAAAGCACTTTTCAGCTCCTCGTGACTGTTCCTTAGTCCCTTGATCTCTGTAGCAAGAGATTCTCTGCTGTCCTCTATACTGTTTTCAAGCCCAGCGATTAATTTTATGACTATTATTCTAAATTCACTTTCTGTTATATTATTTAAATCCTTTTTGATCAGTTCATTAGCTGTTGTTATTTCCTGGATATTCTTCTGAGGGGAATTCTTCTGTTTGGTCATTTTGGATAGTCCCTGGAGTGGTGAGGACCTGCAGGGCACTTCCCCTGTGCTGTGGTGTATAACTGGAGTTGGTGGGCGGGGCCGCAGTCAGACCTGATGTCTGCCCCCGGCCCACCGCTGGGGCCACAGTCAGACTGGCGTGTGCCTTCTCTTCCCCTCTCCTAGGGGCGGGATTCACTGTGGGGTGGCGTGGCCCGTCTGGGCTACTTGCACACTGCCAGGCTTGTGTTGCTGGGGATCTGGCATATTAGCTGGGGTGGGTAAGCAAGGTGCACGGGGGCAGGAGGGGCAGGCTTAGCTCGCTTCTCCTTAGGTGATCCACTTCAGGAGGGGCCCTGTGGCAGTGGGAGGGAGTCAGATCCGCTGCCGGAGGTTTGGCTCCGCAGAAGCACAGAGTTGGGTGTTTGCGCGGAGCAAGCAAGTTCCCTGGCAGGAACTGGTTCCCTTTGGGATTTTGGCTGCGGGATGGGCGAGGGAGATGGCGCTGGCGAGCGTCTTTGTTCCCCACCAAACTGAGCTCTGTCGTCCGGGGGCTCAGCAGCTCTCCCTCCCTTTGTCCTCCAGCCTTCCCTCTTTCTGAGCAGAGCTGTTAACTTATGACCTCCCAGACGCTAAGTCGCGCTTTCTGTCGGAACACAGTCCGTCAGGCCCCTCCGCTTTTGCCTGCCAGACTCAGGGGCTCTGCTTGGCCCTCAAGCGGCCCCTCCGCCCCGGCTCCCTCCCGCCAGTCCGTGGAGTGTGCACCACCTCGCTGCCTTTCCTACCCTCTTCCTTGGTCCTCTCGTCTGCGCTTGGCTCCGGAGACTCCGTTCTGCTAATCCTCTGGCGGTTTTCTGGGTTATTTAGGCAGGTGTAGGTGGAATCTAAGTGATCAGCAGGACGCGCGGTGAGCCCAGCGTCCTCCTACGCCGCCATCTTCCAACCTCCAATAATCAAGAATTTTAATAATAGTTGAAGGAAGTGTTATTGGTTGTCCCTGGATTCATTCATTTATTTAATATTGAGAACCTCTTTTATCTTAGATTGTATAAAGGCATAAACAAATCAGATGTGGTCTATGTTTCTTTGTATTCTACAGATTAGTGGAATAGATAAACAAAAGGCAGTGTTAAAATGGAACTTACAGGGTTGCCTGGGTGGCTCAGATGTATGAGTGTCTGACTCTTGACTCTGACTCTTGCCTCAGGTTATGATCCCAGGGCCGTGGGGTCAAGCTCCACATTGGGCTCTGTGCTAAAAGTGGAGTCTGCTTAGGTCTCTCTCTCTCTCTCTCTCTCTCTCTCCCTCCCTCCCTCCCTGTTCTTCCCCCACTCTTTCTCTCTCATAAATAAATAAATAAATAAATAAATAAGTAAGTAAAAAATAAAATGGAACTTACAGGTTAGTTGAAAAATTAATAAAATATAACTAATTTTCAACATTCTGAAGGAAATGAAAAAACTGAAGGGCTCTAGGTAGGGATATAGATAACAAAGATGGTTGTCATCTAGGAAAACTTTGATGGAAAGAATATTTAAGTTGTAATCTACAGGATTTTGTTTTTGAGGTCAACCACCCAAAGTGGAGAAAGAATATGTTCCAATTAAAAGGAAATGAATGCTCATCATCTCCAAAGCAAGAAACATTCTGACAAGGTCTAAGAATTAAAAGAACCCCAGCATGGCTAGAGGATAGTACATGTACACAAGCAGACAACAAAAATGGATATTTTAGGAAGCAAGCAGTGACCACAGATCATTCAGGAATTTGTCAGCCATGATGAGGATTTTGGATCTTATCCGTAGTATGATGGGAAATCACTGGAGGGTTTTAAGCAGAGGAGCAGCATGTTCATATTTATGTTTGCAAAGAGTTACACTGGCAGCTCTGGGGAGCATGGATTTGAGAGGATAAATATTGATACCAGGGAAGCAGTTGAGGCACAGGCCAGATGATAGATGAGAGTAATTTGAATTAATCTGATGTCAGAGGAGATGCTGAGAAAAATCAAGATATATTTTAGAGAAGGAAAGAAACAACTTGAGGTGGATCTGGTACCAGAGGTGGGAATGATAAGGAAGAAAGAAGAATCAAAGACCAACAGATAGGCTTAAACAAGCAGATAGGTTGTAGTACTATTCGCTGAGATGGGGAGTCTGGAAGAAAAACAGGCTAGGTGAGAGAGTAGCATATTAAGAGTTTCACATTGAAAATGTTTGAAATACCTCTGACATAGTCACAAGACATGTCAGGTGAGAATTTGACATATGCAGGTGGAATTCAGTACAATTTTTGGATTGAGATATAAATTTGGAAATCACTTGCATAGGAAAAAAATAAGGTCATTGGACTGAGTGAGATATTTAGTGAAAACATAGAGAAGAATAAAGGACATAGGAATCCAGCATAATCTGAGTTTGTGATTTTAGGGTTTATAACTGTAATGGCAACACATGTTCAAGCTCCTATAGTGTGCTAACTTTACATATTTTAACTATTTTATTTAAGTAAATACTGGCTTTTTATTTTATTTATTTTATTTAAATACTGGCTTATTGTAACATTTCAATAAATACTACCTGATCAAATGAATGTTCAGCCTTCAGTAAGACAGATATGTTTTCTGTTCGAAATTGGGTAGAATATGTCTTCATCTCAGCGAAGTGCCCAAACTAAACACATGGAGTATAGGTGCCTCTTTGTCTAAAAGAGGCTGAACCATATCCAGAACATTCATCAAGAATTGAGACTGGGAAACTGGTTCATTGTCCTGTATATAAAAGGATGGCATCATCAGAGAGGAGACCAAGGAGTATGACCTTCTTTGAAGAGTCTAACAAACAGTGGTTTTCCAAGTTCCTCCCTCCCTACATATTCTAAGTACCTCAAAAGAACCACAGGTAAATAGTGTGAGTAGTCCACAGGATGGAAACTGACATTTGGCCAGAAGCAGAATATACTGTGAACTGCAGAAACTCATATTCTTATGTTTCCACAATGTGGGATGTGATGAAAGTGGCCTTGAGACTCTTGGCGTTTGTGGGACACTGTCCTTGGATATGTCTGAAGGTTGAAGGTTAGCTGAGGATGACTTTGATGACAAAGAAAAATGGCAAGGCTGTTGCGAGAGGGATTGCCACTTCCTGGGAAGCAAGGAATACAACTGGCTTTAGCCTTCTTAAAGGACTTCTCCAGAAGGAGTATCTGTGGAACTAAGGCAACCCTACAGAAAGTGGCTGTGCAGGAATCACTAGAGGTAAAGTGAAGAAAGGGGAATGATTTGTGCCAGAGGATCAACGTGGGGTGGTCAAAGAGCCTGTAAAGGTGCCATGTGAGAGAAAAGGCTTGCATGCTGTTGGAAGACCCAGTGCCAGAAAATGGCAGCATCAGCCACCTGTGATTTTTCTTCCTTTTCCTCTAATCCCACTTTTATCTTGTCCCCATTCCTACCCTGAAGGAGCTAGAAATAGCAACTAGAGGAGGGTGAGATGGTGAAGCATGGAAGAAAGTAAACATGGATTTCACCCTCCTTTCCCATTGCAGACTGGTTAATCCAGATGGGGGCACAGGTAGTGGTACTCCTATTAGGAGATGAGAAGCTGTGAACTGGATGAGCATTGGAAGCTTTAAGTTATATTGCAATGGACTTTTAATATCTGAAAATGAGGACTGTTCATTAATGCTTAGAAATCATTGCAAACTAATGGATCTTCTTTACATATTATCCAAGGGAAGGAAAGGGAAGGAAAAGAGGACAGAATGGGTTTGACAGGCAGTGGTAGGAGAAAAATTAAAGAATTTGTCTTTTGCACCCTTTCTGAATAGCTTGTGAAAAACTTAGTTCCAATTAGAAATTATTCCCAAACTCCTATCAGTAACTTCAATGATGTGTACATGATTGGGGAACTTGGACTGAGACAGAATCACTATCTTAAGTCACATATGCTCAAGAATAAGATGGCCCTGTGTATACAAGGTTGATGAGAAAACTCGTTTCATTGGCATGAAATGGAACATCCAGAAAATGCAGTAAATATGCAGAGAGGTGTCTTGCATTGTCTTTTACCTTACCATTTTATGCACGGCTTTCTGAAGGTTGAGACCACTAATGAGAATAAGAAGTAGGATATTCTAATTGTTCCAGTAGAACTTTCTGTGACAGTGAGAATGTTCTATATCTGCTCCATCCATCATGCTAGCCACTAAGCTACATGTGACCACTGAAAAACTGAAATATAACTAGTATAACTGGGGAATGGTTTTTAAATTTTATTTAATTCACTTAAACTTAAATAGCTACCTGTGGCTCGTGGACAGCACAGGCCCTCACTCTTTAAGGAATAGTGATAAGCTACAAACAAATAGCATAAAACAACACTAATTTAGAACCAACAAAGACATTTCCCAGCCATTCTCCATCTTATTAAGTCTGTTTTGGACTATTGGTTTGGCCAAGTATCCCATGTAGATAGCTTTTGCCCTCAGCTACATCACTTTCTGCTAATCTATAATGCTTTCGCTCTCTTTTATTAATCTGGCTTGTGCTTTTATAATATTTGAGGGAAGGAGGGTATTTTCCCCACTGAAGAAAGTATCCTAATTAAGACAGATAAGTCATGCAGCTTTTGTTTATGTCACAATTTTCCCTGTAGCTAGAATTAAATGATGCTGTCAAAGGGCAATGCTAGTGTTTGATGGCTTTTAATATTTTTGTCCATATCAAAAGACTAAATAAATGCAATCGATATCCCCAATTCCTAACTCTGTAGTAATTATTCCAATAAAGGGATATTCATGCTACCAAGCATCAATATATGTTCTTCATTGCCCTAATAAATCTGCTCCTAGAAAATAAACTATGTTCAGCTCAGGCTTTAGAGAGAATATTAGCAAACACCAAGCTCAAAATGTTATTAACCAAACTCTTCAGCACACTGGGGCTTACAAAATATGGATTTTTAAAACCCAAACACTTAATGAGAACTATCAAGAGAGAAGAATCATATCTGCAAAGGGGCTGCATATTATATTTAGGGTGGCTCCTTAGGCAAATAACTCAGATGAGGGTTTTTAAATAGCCCTGGTTATCCAGAAGAATTCATTCTATAAATGGCTAGCTCATAAAATAAAGCAACTACAAAATAATAATATCAACAGTTATGAGTACTCCTTGCTGGCTCACTCTATTTTAAGATGTTCAGAGATCCTCACAAGAACTCCATGAGCTAGATACTATTTTATTCCCCTTGTGTAAATGAGGAAGCTATGGTGTCAGGAGACTGTCTGAGGCCAATATCTGGGGTGGGAGCGTTGTCATATTGATCAAATCCAGGCATGCATGTCTTACTCCAAACCCCATACCTCTCATTTATTACATATTTAAAAACGTACATACAAAGACCCACTATATATTAAGACAAGTCATTAACGAGGCAGTACCAACCTGCTTTTTTCAGTCTGAGTAATTCCAGCATGCTACAAACCTTTCTTGGTGAGTTTCTGTTAGCTCAGTCTGCGAGATGTATAGGTTACCTTTCCTATTAAGTGGTTAGCAGTTTACTTGGTAAAATCTTCCTTTAAGATTACATAAGAAAATAAGGCATAAATCCTTTCAACATCCTAGTCGTTTCAGAAATATTTGTATCACTCACTTGCTTACACACACTCTCTTTCTCTTCCTCTTGCTCTATGTATCTGTCTCTATAGATAGATAGATACACATATTTAGGAACTTACATCCTATTTGCAGATCCACTGGCACAAGAAATGTTAACACAAGGAAAGACCTCTGCATCAAATCACTGGAACGGGCATTACTTTATCAATGTCTAAAAGAGGGGAGGGTCGCCTGGGTGGCTCAGTCTGTTAGGTTAGGTGTCCGTCTTCGGTTCAGGTCTTGATCTCCGCGTCTGTGAGTTCGAGCCCCCACATCAGGTTCTGGGCTGACAACTCATAGCCTGGAGCCTGCTTCCGATTCTGTGTCTCCCTCTCTTCCTGCCCCCCACCCCCCTCATGCTCTCTGTCTCTAAAAAATGAATAAACCTTAAAAAAAAATTAAAAGATGGGGAAATACTTTGAATTCAGGGGATCTAAGACCAGTAAAACAGTAGGAGTATTAACCCATATAATGTATAAATGGTAGAGTATAAAGTCTGCCTTGATAGATTTGGCTGTGTGCTTATATGGCAGAGAGAGAGAGAGAGAGAGAGCGAGCACGTACAAGTTTTCTGATGTCTTTTCTTCTATGGGCACTCATCCCATCAGGAAAGGCTCACCTTCATAACTTCCTCTAAACCTAATTACCTCCTAAGGGCACCTGGGTGGCTCAGTTGGTTAAATCCAACTCCGTCTTAGGTCATGATCTCACAATTCATGAGTTCAAGCCCTGTGTCGGGCTCTGTGCTGAGAGCTCAAGCCTAGACCCTGCTTCAGATTCTGTGTCTCCCTCTCTCTCTCTGTCCCTACCCTGCTCCCTCTATCAAAAATAAACAAACATTAAAAAAATAAATTTAAGCCTAATTACCTCCTAAATGTGCATTTCAGACACTGTCACATTAGTAGTTAGTGCTTCACCATATGAATTTTGGGGAGAACACAATTCGGTCCACAGAAGGTACATTACAACCAAACTCCAGGGCAAAAATGACTCTGGGTAGGAGAGTGAATAGAGCAGCAGAGGAGTAATAGAGGGTAAGTACAGAAACACCCAGGGCATCCAGGTTAGCCATAACTGCCAGACTAAGGAGTTCAACAGTGTTATGTAATTGAACTTGATGAAGTTGTTAACCAAAATTCATTTGGAGTGGTATTATCAAATGTTTTAAGCAGAGTGGAAGCAGGGAGATACTGGATATAACACTACTTGTCCCTACGCGAATGTGCCATAAAGCACCTTAAGGTATGACTCATTTTATAAGAAATGTGATTCGAAATTGAGAAACGAGTGACAAATGAGTACAGCTTGATGCTAAAACATCTTAGAAATTAACTAGGGATGCAAGAAATAAACTGTATATATCATGGGGCCTCTTTCTCAAGCACACACCTAGAAATATAGAACAGTTACCATGTATGGAAAGAAGAAATTTTTTGGAGGAAGGGAGAAAGGGGGCAGTAAACTTAACAGCTGTCAATCAGAGCTGGTTTTGAGAAATCCTAAAATAGACACATGACTTGTAAGGCAAAAAGCAGTGCCACTCTGACTTGCTGACCTAGCTTTTCTCAACCACAGTATTTACAAAAATATTGATTTAAAGCCTTGTGTTAAGAAGCACAGTGATCATAACCTCATCTGTTGATCTTTTTCCTTACCTAAGACAGGAGGGACAATACTTTTTAAAATTAAATTCAAGTTCAGTAATTATAGAGCAGGCAGTGAAACTAGAAGAGGAAACAAAAAAGCTAAATACAAAATCCTCTTAATATGAAAAAGAAGTAAAAAGAAAAAGTAGTAGTTTCAGGGAAGTAGCAGAATCAAGAACTCTAAGTGACTTATTTGCATTTTTCTGCTCTTTTACTCTAAATTTCATAACTTTAAAGGAATAATCTTCAGCCTTAGAGTTTGTAAACACAACATGCAAATGGTCTGTTGGAGTTTACATTTTATTATTATTATTATTTTTTCCTGAATGGAAAGCAGTCATTGTTTTAATTCTGGTCAGGGTCCATATTTGGGCCCTTCCAGCCCTGCTGGAAGTGCCATGGTGAGTATATTTTATTTATTTTTTTATTTAAAATTTTTTTTTAATGTTTATTTATTTTTGAGAGGCAGATAGAGACAGTGTATGAGCAGGGAAGGGCAGAGAGAGAGGGAGACACAGAACCTGAAGCAGACTCCAGGCTCTGATCTGTCAGCACAGAGCCCGAAGCGGGGCTCGAACTCAGAACCACTGGATTATGACCTGAGCCGAAGTTGGACGCTTAACCAACTGAGCCATTAGGTGCCCCTATTTTTATTTTTTTATTAAAAGATTTTTTTTTTAATGTTTATCTTATAATTTTTGAGACAGAAAGAGACAAAGTGTGAACAGAGGGTGGGCAGAGAGAGGGAGACAGAATCGGAAGCAGGCTCCAGGCTCTGAGCTGTCAGCACAGGCCCCAACACAGGGGTCAAACTCATGAGCCATGATATCATGACCTAAGCCCAAGTCAGACCTTTAACTGACCTAGCCACCCAGGCACCCCATTATTTTTTAATTTATAAAACTATCAAATTTATTAAAGGAGAAATCTTACCTGGTTTTTTTTTTGAGTAAAAGTAGCTTAAAGGACAGTGCATATAAAGTGAGGAAAGAGCAATCTATATCCTTTGACACTTTTTTCTGATTTGGTAAGCAAGTAATTTTACTGGTTAGAAACGCCCATTCTTATAGCACAGGTCTCTCTCATATTTTTTTTTTCTAATTAAGAGTTTACATATTTTTCTGTATTCTCTTAGGAACTGCTAAAACCCTGAATTTTATCATTTCCATAATTTTTTTTCTCTAAGATTTTTTCCATTTTATTTTCATATATGCCTTATATTATTCTTGCAAAAATATTTTCACATGCGGACTACTAACAAAAAATAACAGGTAGAAGCATTTTATTAAGTTTGTGTGGCTATATTTAAAAATAATGTAATGTTCATTGCTATGTACCAGTAACTTCCATGACTGTTATTGATAGCTTTTGGTTGGATCATCCCCTATATATTTTTTTTCCTTTTTTGTTCTGTTCTGTCCTTTCCTCTCTTCCTTCTTTTCTTTTAATAAGATAAATACAGTTATATATACCACATGTCTGACTTAGAGGACTAGTATTAATGGATTCTGTCAGGACGATACATGTATAATCAGATTAGTCATCGTTTAAATATATTGAACAGGTTGACAATTTTACTAGATCTTCTGCTTAATCAGTTTTACCTACTTTTCATATTTTACGTTTAGTTCATTAATTTTACAAAGCTAAAGATAGTACTTTCGGGTTGAGTCAGGGGTAGGGAGGCGGTCATGGAGGCTTTCTAACACAACAAGGATCAGGGTTCTTTAGGAAACCGGGTATGGTTCATTACAATGGTCAATTACAAAAACTTGATTAACTATTTTCCCCTGTTACTTATTTATTTTTATTTGTGCGGTTCAGTGAAAACCCCAGCTCTGTAAATGTGTCATATATGCTCTTTTTGTTAATCTACATGTTTCAATGGTTTGTGCATCTAAGACTTACCTGAGATCTTGTTGAAAATATTCTTGCTACCACCTCTCTCTGCCATGAGATCCTAGCATCAGCGTCTTTTCCGGAATTTACTTTGCAATGATTCAGTTATTTTACAACTTGAGTCCCTTAAAACTAAGGAATGTAATTCAATAAGTTGTATCCACCTGTCACCAGGTATTTTGGAACTTACTTTGTATTCAGTTTCTTGAAAGAATAGAAAGCACATTTGGAGTTTCCTAGGTTTTGTGGCCCGGCCTGAACAAAACAACTAATTATAACCTAGTTTCTATAGAATTGCAAACAATTTGCAGTGTGGAGTACTGGCTGTTCACAAATTGGGACTAGCCTATATTGTTTTGAGAGATGCCTGTTCCCACTTGAGGTCCTCATGACAGGTGCTCACTCAATTCCGTTCAATGCTTATTGACCTTAGAGGAGGGTTAAAACGTTGTGTTCTAAATGTAGTTACATCTTTTCAACTTGCCCATGTCTATTTCAGAACTCACCATTTCATTATTATTATTTGTTTTGAGACTGTCGTGCAAGGAGGAAGGTAACCACTGGTGGTTGCGTTGGATTGCAGGGCGAGGCCGGCTGGTTCCTGCAGTGCCCAGGCCTGCACGGAAGCGCCCAGCAGAACTCAGCTGAGGCTACACGCTTTTCCCCCCCGCTCTGCCAGAGGGCTGAGCAGCAAAGCGCTCCCCGGGGGCATTGTGTGTGAGCTGGCCGCGGATCGCAGGCCCAGGGGGCAGCTCCACCGCAGGAGACAAGACACGCCTCAGGCCGGGCAAATTCCCGGCCCCCTCTGGCCCCAAGCCAGCAGCCGCCGCCCGCCACCTCCTCTCCCAACTCCGCTGTGGCCCCGGCCGCCCCGCCGGGCCCCGAACTCGCCCCCGCCGCGGCGCCGGCCCCTCGGCCCCCGGCGCAGGCGGCGCGGCTGGGACAGGACCGATGTGGCGCATGCGTGGTGGCGCCACCAGGCGCGGGAGCTGCGGCGGCGGGGACGGCGGCGGGGACAGCCACGGGCAGGGCCGCCCGGGCCGGGCTCGTGGGGGTAGCGGCATCGGAGGCGGCGTGGGCTGGCGAGGCCGTGCGGGCGGCGCCCGACAGCAGCTGGAGGAGCGGTTCGCAGACCTGGCGGCGAGCCATCTGGAGGCCATCCGCGCGCGGGACGAGCGGGACCGGCAGAACGCGCGGCTGCGCGAGGAGAACGCCCGGCTGCGGCTTGAAAACAGGCGGCTGAAGCGCGAGAACCGCAGCCTCTTCCGTCAGGCCTTGCGGCTTCCCGGCGAGGGCGGCGACGGGGCGGCCGCGGAGGCGGCCGGGGCCACCCCGGGCCCCGAGGAGGCCGGCACGAACCGGAGGGCGAGAGGCGACGGCCTCGAGGACGAGCCTGGCAGCCCCAGGGCCCTGAGAGCCCGGCTCGAGAAGCTGGAGGCCATGTACCGCCGGGCCCTGCTGCAGCTGCACCTCGAGCAGCGGGGGCCGCGCCCGCGTGGCGACAAGGACGAGCCGCCTTTGCGCGCACTGGAGTCGGGCCTGCGAGCCCCGGACCCGGATCCCCCAGAGCCCTGGCTGTAGCCGGAGGCCGCGGCCGGCGAGAGGCGGAGCCTCGCGCGGCCCCTCCTTCTTCGCCCGCGGCTCCCCCGCCTAGCAACGCCCCGGGCCCTGCGCCGCGGGACTGGACCGCTGAGCCCTCTGCCTGCAGCCTGCCGCCCCACGCTGCCCAGTTGGACTTGGCGTCCATCCGCCAAGGTTGAGAGGGTGCGCGGCCCCCTGGAGCCTCCCCAACCCTGCAGAACACCTGCTTCTCGCGCCTGGTGGTTTCCATGGGTTGAGGCCTAGAAACGGAGGGGCGGGTTTTACAACAAGAAACGGGTGCCCGTCAACACTTCCCAATGCCTGAACTTTTCAAGGGCTGTGAGGACCTCTTCTGTTTTGGGTTTTTCTCTTTCTTGTTCCCTTTTTTTTTTTGTTTGTTTGTTTCTTTGAGGAATGAATAATGCGTTTAGAGTTGGTTGAATTTGTTGTTCATATTTAAGTCCCCTAAAACCTCCAGCCATTATCATTTATGTGGCCAACACTTGCTTTTATAAGTCGGTATTACTTGGATATCCTATAAAGTACCACCTTTTTATTTAAAAAGTGATATTTATTACTTAGGAACTCTATGTCTGCGCCTGCTCTAGTCCTTAAACATCTATTATATACCGATATGTTTACCCCCAGGGAATTTTTAAAGTATATGCCTATAAGTGATCCTTTAAATTGGTAAATAAATCTGGTGCATTAAAATTACCGAGAAACATCCCACAACTATTATTTGAAGTGTTAGATTTTTACACATGTTTAAGAAACATACATGATCTGTATAAATTTTACGTTTTACTGACTAGTTATTTGTTGTAAGCTATCGTTTTCGCTTTATGTAAGTGATCGTTTCAAATAAAGATTAGATAATCTAATTTTTATTACATTTTAGGCATTAGAGCATAGTCGGTGAACAGCAACTTTGCCTTCTTCATTTAATAATTTTAAGAAGTTGTAAGTTATTTGTGTATCAGAAGGCTCCAAAGCGATTTAGTCTCAATTGTGGTTTCATTGGCAAAAAAAAAAAAAAAAAGGCTGATTTTAACAACGAAAGTTCTAATTTCACTTATTTGCATTTTATTGGGTAGGCACTTTTGCTGACTAAGTAGTGAAGAGGGTACCATTGTACCACAGAAAAATCATAGGTATAATACAGTGTTTAAGTGATGGAAAACATCAGTTGAAGAAAAAAAAATGGGAAGTTTTTGTTAGAGCTAGAGATTAAGTCATAAGGTAGAGTTGTTTTATTTGTGAGATACCCTAAAAGTTTCAAATATATATGTTGCCAAAAAAGGTACCAAGAAAAGTAGTTTTTTGACTTTTCTATTCCTGGGTTTTGAAGACTTTTTGTGCAGTTTGGTTAAAGGTAGTTGATATTTAGTTGTCAATATTAAAATCGTCCCGTAGAGCCGAAAAATATGAGAAGAATCTTGCTGAGAATAGGTAGGTACATGAAAAGTATCTCGTCACTTTTACTTTATTTTCTAATAGTGAAAGAAAGAAAATAGTTTTAGGAGTCAGGAGGTATTGAAGAATAGGAAAAAAGCCTATTATCCCTATTGCTACTTAACTGTGACTTTGGGTTTAGATTAGTTAATCTCTCTAAGCCTTAGTTTTCTCATCATTAAAACGAACATAACATCTACCTCAAAATATAAAACATTTATTGAGATGTATATGTAAAATGCCTGCTTCAAAATAAGTGGTCTATCAATGAGAATTATAATCTAAAATGTGAAAGTTGTAAATGCGTATTGTACTGACACTTTGCCTTCTGTATTTTGCTCCTATATGATTTTATATTAGCAGAGAAATATATTCTTTCACTGAGTTGACAGTTTTCACTCCTTGTAAATAAATAGAGGAGATAAAGCCCTATATACTAAGGGAATAATGCGTCAAAACTATTTTCCACTTGTAGCAAAATTAGGAATATTCAAAAACCAAGCAAAATGTTTAGCTTACTTACATAGTTTTTAAGCACCTTTTGTCTTAAAATCATGTACAATGTAAGTGTGGTGAAAAAAATGTAAAATAATGAGGCACATGTACACAAAAGTGAGGACAACTTTGAGCGTAATTCCTGAAAAAATTCTGAAACCAAATTGCCCCAGAAGATGGGTTAAGGCTAATACATATTTCAACTTTGTTGAAATTCTCTGCTGATAACTAATGAAGCATCATGTAACAGTATAAAAGATGTTTTGTGATATCAAAATATGTGCCTACTCAAGAAATGGGTAAAGTTGATTTTAGAAAAGTTTGATCTAGGATCTATTTCAATCTAAAAATAAACTAAAACTTCAGATTATCATACCTTGATGTTTTATTTTCATAATTTGCTGTGCAATGAAGAGGGCTTATAATTTATAGAAATGAGCAACAAAAATATGTCACATTAGCAAACAAATTTAGTAAGAAGGATAGGGGGTGTTTTTAAATATTTTTTTAAGTTTATTTATTTACTTAGAGTATACCAGCAGGGGAGGGACAGAGAGGGACAGAGAGGATCCCAAGCAGGATCCATGCTGTCAGCACAGAGCTAGATGTGGGGCTCGATACCACTAACTGTGAGACTGTAACCTGAGGCAAAATCAAGAGTCCGATGCTTCACCAACTGAACCACCCCGGTGCCACAAGATAGACATTTTTTAACACCATTTTTTATGGCTGCTATTCACAAAACTATACTTTATCGTTTTCTCTGTAAAAAATTAGGATTTAAGTCAAAGTAATATGGAATGAGTACTTCATGGAACAATCTGTCCTTGCTAAGCTTCTTGAACATATTTATAATATTTATAACTGAATAATACTGGAAAACATGTTTTTTCTTACTTAGTCTTAGACATACGTTTGCCAATTCATGAGTATTGCCATGATGAAACTAATACCAAATTTTTAATAAATGGAATTATCAGTATGTACTAAATATTAGCATGATTTTGATTCCAGTGCCAAACTACCGTTCGCTATTTTGCTAAAGGGAACAGATTTTCACTGAGAATTTGTCACAAAATGTTCGTGAATGAATGACACAATTGATTAATCCTTCTGTTTAGCAATTAATTACAAAGTCTGATTTTTCTACTATGTACTTGCTTTTTTGATATATATCTGATCTGATATAGACAGTATATGAATATATTTATGCACTGGAGTTAATGGACCCAGGAAGACACTTAGGTAAGAAACATGTCTCACTGTGTAAGAATTAGTCATGCTCCCATTTCACATTTTAAGCTTAAACTAAGGCTATCATCTCTCAATGATCAGAATTAAACTACATTGTCTAGTATTTAGCAGATTTGCCTATTATAAAATTCATGTTCGGAATCTACTTGTCTGTATAATCTTTGCTTATTTCATCATAACTTATTAGCAAGAAAGTCCTTTTGCATACCCAAACTCTCAGACATCTGTCACGCTTTAGAGAAAATTTGAGAAGATAACAAAGTTTGTTGGTGCTAGCTTCTTGTTTGAATGTTAAGCATTCTACTCGAAAAACTGAGCTCTTTGAAGGAAGAACTTGAACAACAATCTGTCTCCTGTTTCATCCTGGGACTGATAAAAGTTCTTTTTGGCCTTTCATTTTCCAGGTCTCCTCACCTTATTTTTAATTTTGAAATTGTAAACATAGAAACGATTGTCTTTTACAGCCAATGGATCTGCCTTTAGTTATGGCAAAGACTGTTGCTAAGGACCTAGAAATCCAGCAATCCATTGACTATTAAAAACAATGGAGGATTTCTTTTTCTCTGTTATGTAATATTTCCGAATCAGTATGTCAGGAAGCATTGCTCCACATGGTCATTCAGAACCTGTTCTCATGTTCCTTTACCTTACCCTAGGTCACTGATTCATTAGCATGATAGATACAGGTTACTTCCAGATGCATGTTCAGCATATGGGAAAGAGAAAGAGAACTTGGAAGAGCTCTGCCCAGACCTAAAAATAACATAAAACCCCCTTGACACATTCTATTGGTAAAACATCGTCATATAACCAAGTTAACTTCAAAGAATCTTTTGCCCAGCTATAGTCTCATTTTTATAGAAGATTCAGGGAACAGATTTTGGTAGACAACCACCTAAATAGAGGCTGACATCTACTTAAGTTTTTTTTTTTAAGAACTTTCATGTGCTGGTGTAGCATTTTTGAAACTAAATAATTTAAAATAGTAATACTATGGGATTGCTTTACTGATTGAAAAAAATCCGACCTTTTCATACCTCTCTACCATCCTTATGAGTGCAAAACATACTGTTTGAAATAAGCAAGGAAATATAGCTATTAAATCTTATATAGGAAATCCTTATAAAATGAACCATCCCTGAATAGCGTATATGTCATGAAAATAAAGTTTTAAGAACATGTACTTGATAAACATTTCATATGTCAATCTAAGTTTATAAGTTGAGGGGGAAATATATCTGTTTCTTATATACTAGCATCCTACAACTTGTAGAGCTGAAAGAGACCTTGGAGAGCTTCAGCCTAGCATCCTTCAGACTTTGCCAACAATTTAACAACTTGCACAAACTATGTACACATCACACTCCATAACTTAGAATATGTGCGTCACGATTCTAGCTAATATTTTTTTAGAGTTTTTTTTAACTTTATTTTATTTTGAGAGAGAGTGCGTAAGCAGGGGAGGGGCAGAGAGTGAGGGACAGAGAGAGAACCCCTCGATGTGGGGCTTGAACCTGTGGGATCATGACCTGAGCTGAAACCAGTAGTCGAATACTTAACTGACTGAGCCATCCAGGCATCCCCAATTCTAGGTAATCTTATTCTCTCCTATTTATGAATAAGGAAAATAATGAACAAAGACTATGTATAACTTTTCCAAGGTTGAAAAGAAAAATTCATTAAAAAAATTTAATTGATATGTAATTGACATATTAGTTTTAGGATAAATGTAATTATTTGATGTATGTATCTATTACAAAATTATAGTTTAGGATTTACAACCACAGAGAGTTATAGTTTTTTTTCCTTGTGATGAGAACTTTTAGGATGTACTCTCTTCGGAATTTTCAAATATAATAGTATTGTTAACTCTAGTTACCGCACTGTACATTATATCCCAGGACTTACTCAAATAAGTTATTTGGTTTTACTAGGAATGCTTCTGGCTTTCTCTCTTAAGCATGAGACAATTGTCCAGTACGTTCCAAATTTTACAGTCTTTACCATGGCCACAGTTCTACTTACTCCAGGAAAAGGTTTTGATGTTCACTCTTTGTGTTACAGAACAGCATAAGTAGCAATGAGGTTACATGTTTGTTTACATTTTTGTAAGTTTTACATATGGGACTCTTGGGGCTTTATGGGTAGATTATTTTGGAAGGGCAGAGTACCTCTGACAATTTTGCCTAAATATATCTTTTTACAAACATGGCCCAAGGAGACTGAAAGGAAGGATTTCTATTCCTTGGTCAGGAGAGGGGTTGTCCCCCTGTCTTGCTAGATGCAGAAAGAAAGCATAAAGTCCCGTTTCCTTTGGAAGCTATCATGTGATCCTGAGAATGGAACTACAGAGAGACAGAAGAGAACTTCTTTCTTGATAACGTTGCTGCAGCTCCAGTTATCGTGCCTGGAGCCTATCCTCCATCTGGACCTTCAGTTATGTGAGAAAATATATTTTCTTATTGTTTAAGGCAGTTTGAGTTAGGGCATTTTAAAAATAGAAGTCAAAATGAAATTCTGTACAAGAATGAACATTACAGTGACACACCAAAGTACAGGTTTCTCACAAACACGATGTTGAGGAGAAGAAGCCAGACACAAAGGAACATAAAATGGACAAAAAGCTAGTATCGATATGCATTTTGACTTCTATGTATTAAACAAGAAAAAGAAAATCATCCTAGTTCAGAAAGTTCCCAGAAAGTCTCAGTTCCCAGACTTAACAGATTCTTTTTATTAGATAAAAAGCTGAATATCCCATTTGAAGATTCTCAAATTGATAATATAAAATTAAACTTATGTGTCTTATGTCTTGTATTCCATAACTCATGCAGCATTTACCTGATGGCTAAAGTGGGGGGGGGGAGAGGGGGAAGGAAGCATTCTGAACATCTTCTCCTATATCTAAGTAGTATTAAGTTTAGTTTTTGCCTCAAAAATGCCTTTCACAGTTTTTCCTTTTTTATTCATAATTTTGGGCCTATAGTACCCCAAGGACCTTTGGGTTTCGTTTTTTGTAAGGTAAGCATTGAGGAATGCAAATTTATTTTAGTTCAGAAGATAAATTGGTATGTGTACTACTGACTAATAATCTTCAAAACAAGGTATGCAAGTATACTGGGAGTAGGTAAAAAACAAAACAAAACAAACCACCACCACCACCACAACAACCAAAATCTTAGATCTTCAATTTGCATATATTTTAATCTTACTCTTTGCGTATGTCTAAAATGTTCTTAGTGTAGTAAATGATACATAAATTTTAGTATGTGCTCAAAAATATTTTATAGATCCCATACTACACTGGTAATCACCTCAGTTGCTGGGTTTGTCATTTATCAGCTTTAGACCTTAATCCCTTTATTATTTAATTTCTTTAGTTCAGTTTTTAAAAATTAAGTAAAGAAATATATCCAAATATGTATCATAGGTTTTTTATAAGACTTCAATTAGATGTTCTATGTAAACTTGGATTTTATGCTTTAAAATACATCCAAAGTAAGACAATTATTATATCTTTTTTTTTTAACATATATATATAGAGAGAGGGCATGAGTGGGGGAGGGGGCCGAGGGAGAGACAGAGAGAATCCCAACCAGACCACATTCAGCACAGGGCCCAACACGGAGCTCAATCCCACCACCTTGGGATCATGACCTGAGCCAAAATCAGGAGTTGGGTGCCTAACCGACTGAGCACCCATATGGCCTGAGAAAGTTACTATTTCTGAAGCTTAATTTCTTCATGTCCCTTGATTTTTGGGACAAAAAAAAAATAGCCATTCAAATTATTTTAGATTTTTGACTTGCATTATCTTCTCAACTACTTTTTAATGTTGAGGATTAATTTCTCAGAATTATTTGGTCATATATCTCTTTGCTTGGCTCTTGATATATTTCAAGTGAGAATTCAGGACAGGTTTGTATCTATCAAGTATAAGAAGACTACCAACTTAACCTGAAAATCCCAAAGGCTACGTTACCAAATCTAAGTGCTTCACAACATTTTCTGAGAAGAATAAAAATACTTCTGTGCTTTTAATAAGGCACATCAGTACTACCAATAATGCTAAGACATGAAAATATCTGACTATGAAGTTGATTATGTACTCAAGCAGAAAGCTGTAATAAAAAGGTTTCTGAATTCACTCTCCTTACATAATGTTTTCCCCCGTATTACTGATGCAGATGTTGTTTCTTCAAAAATACAAAATAATTGGACCCGAGGACTTCCTTTAGCTAAGAAGAATCTTTCACATTTTTACTAAACCATATTTCTATGAAATAAATTCTATGAGTTAGTTTTCTGAAACTGAGATTCAGCAGCATAAAAAGAAAGTCAAATAAAAATAAAATGTCCAGGGGCACCTGAGTGGCTCAGTCGGTTAAGCGTCCAACTCTTGTTTCAGCTCAGGCCATGATCTCACAGTTCATGAGTTTGAGCCCTGCATTGGGCTCTGTGTGACAGCACAGAGCCTGCTTGGGATTCTCTCTCCCTCTGTCTATACACTGCTCCCCCCTCTCAAAATAAACAAAAACAAAATGTCCAAACATAACTCCAGATACCAAACACTTGTCTTCTAGATCCATTCTCTATCCTTTTCCATCTTACTCTCTATTTATCGCATTACTAGCCTCCCTTGGTCCTTGGATTCCAGGGTCAGTTTGGCTTCTTGATGGATTCTGGCTATGGGGAAATACAAACATGAAATCGGAAGGAGGAAGTAGTGTTACCTCTGAGTTTCCTATAGGCTCCTTACATCCTTCTACCAAAGGTCACAGTTCCTCTAAGCCTGACTTTTTATATTTGAAGCCCTGTCTGCAGGTTCTGATAAAAGTTCTAGGCCCTCACCACTTCTGGCCAAGGGGTGGTAAAGTTCTCCATTGCAGGTCTTACTAATTTCAGGGTACTTCCATCTCCTCTAGTTTTCCTAAGCCCTATCCAACTTTTCATAATTGGCCTTTTACTAAACTATTTTAAAGTTGCCTACTTTCACTGTGGGGACACATATTGATTCAATATACAGTGACTACTAATATTGATATTGAGTGTAGGCTTTAGTTTTATTGTATTTAATACTTGAAGATTCCATTGACTAAAGGAAAACTTGAACTTCAGTTAGTTTGATATTTTCTTGATTTAACGAAGTAAAAATGTATATATGCAAATTAGGCTTTGACAGTGAGAAAGATCCTAAGTATATATTACCTCTTAATTGGGTTTCCTTTAATTTGTATCTTAAATGATTCAATACTATTCAACAGATATTTGTTATTTTAATAACTCTTAAGCATAAAATCTCTGACCATTGGCAACACAATCTATGAGGTCATTTTTTTCCCTTGAGATGATTAACATCCAAGAGAGAGATGCAGATATATAATGTAAAATAAAAGAAGATTCTAAACTTGGAAGAAGATTCATATGACATGTTATTTGAGCTGATTCTTAAAAGACATGTAGCAGATTAAGTAGATGGGCCTTGTAGGATAATTATTTAAGACTCAGGGAAGATGAGAAAGGGATATGATTAGGGATGTATGGGGGATGCTCTAGGAATAGACACTGCAATATAACTGAAGTGAAAGGTATACAGGATTATGATAAGTTTAAACCAAGTAAACTGAGGTCAAAGAGTGGAAGGCCCTAAGTTCCAAACAAAATTTAATCCTTCAGTGGAAAAAATCAACATTGTCTGGGCAGATGATTGATTTAGAATTATAAAGTATCTCATGTCATGATTAGACATAGTGTTTTCTTTCTGTTTCTTGTTGTTTGTTGTTTGTTTTTGTTTTTAAGTAGTCTCCATGCCCCACATGGAGCCCATTGCAGGGCTTGAACTCATGACGCTGAGATCAAGACCTGAGTTGAGATCAAGAGTCAGATGTTTAAGCAACTGAGCCACCCATGTGCCCCCAGATATAGTTTTTTTAAATGTTAATTTATTTTTGAGAGAAAGGGAGCGCACATGAGTGGAAGAGGGGCAGAGAAAGAGGGAGACAGGGGATCTGAAGCAGGCTCTGTGCTTACAACAGAGAGCCTGATGTGGGGCTTGCACTCATGAACCATGAGATCATAATCTCAGTCAAAGTTGGTTGTTTAACCGACCGAGCCACACCGGTGCCTACCCCCAGATATAGTTCTAAGAAAAATTATACAGGCAGAAGGTAATCAGAGGACAGGTGAAGCTGGAGGTAGGAATGCAAGAAAGAAATTAGAACCATGGTTCAGTTAAGAGGTAAGACTCAAACACACACCCGCACACACACAAAACTGTTGGAGAAGAATGTTTTTGAATTTGTTTTCTCTGAAAACAGAGCCTGTGACAAGGCAGTGGATTTAAATGACATAGTCATGGGAGAAACATGTACAGTTATAAGATTAAAAAGTCCAAAGAATGAACTTAAAGAAATGCATATATTCAAAGAATTGACGAAGGCCAACTAAGGAAATTGAAAAGAGTAGGCTAGAAATGTAAGGGGAACTGTAGGCAATTATAATTACTGAATCCCAGGGAAGACTGACTTGATACAGGAAGGAAGTTAAGCAAGGTGTGATAGTGTCCAAAAACAAAAACAAAAACAAAAAAACAAACAAAAAAAACCCCCCCACACACACACACAAAAAACAAGGTCCAATTCTCTATCCATCCCTGTAGCTACCATCTTTGAAACATATCTTTGCAATTCCATCTGTAAATACATGGAGTCTATTCCTCTATTCCTTATTGTTACTTATTTGGGCTAATGGAATGCAACAGAAATGACAACATACTGGTTTTGTGGATAGGCCTCAATGCATGCTTCTACACTTTCTTGGAGTCCTGTTGTTGCCATGTGAGTTCCTCTTACCCCAGCCAACAGCCAGCCAATTATCCTCAACCAGCCAGTTCCAAAACAACCAATCAGCTGATCACATAGATTGAAGCAAGTCCTGTACAAGTCAACTCAACCAGGCCCAGATTAGGAGAACCACTGACAAGTAAACTTGTGATCAACACTTAATGGTTATTTTTAGGTAACTAGGTTTTGGGGTAGCTTCTTGTATATAAGTATCTAACATATGCAGGAAGAAATCAGTGCAGGAGCAAGTTTAGAGAAGTAATGGCAAGGGGCAAACTGTTAGATTATGAATTGTTGAGGAGTTGCTAGAAACTGGGCAGTGGATATTTTTAAATAAGTATCTTTTTGAAGAGAATAGAGTTGAAAACTTGCTGAAGGTATCATTTTTATTATGTGTATAGAATGGATTTGACTATGTTTTAGGGAGATAAGAAAAATCTAATGGAAAGTGAGATGAAGAGACCAATGGAAGGAGATCTAACTGGGGTAACACATTGTCAAGAATGGGTGAGCTCAAATGAATGGATGATCAGGACAGTCTGGTAAAAAAATAGATTAAATTCTTTTTAAAGAGGTAAGGGGAAAAGGGCAGGTGATGATAAAGAGAAAGAATTAAGTTGAAGAGGGATAGATTGAGTGAGGTCATGTCTTTTCTGTGAAGCAGTAAAATCATCTGTTGAATTACACTGGCTGATTTTCTGTTCTAAAAGTAAAGAAAGTAAAGTTTTGAACATTGATGAAACATATTTAAAATGTAGTCAATTGGGGGAGAAAGCAAAGAATGGCTGAGTGGTTCTGGGAGCTCTGAGAGTGGTTCTGTGAATCTGGATATCAAGAAACACACTAGAAGTGTAGAAATCATGTTGGATAGGAGGAGGAAATGCATGCAAGAAATAACTTACAGATACACAAGGGAAATTTTTATTTCTAAAGTTGGATTTCACTAAGCAGTCTTATTGGTAAGTCAATTCTGATTATTTCTTTCTATTCATGTATATCTTGAATTAATGCTGTTACAGTAAGTAGAATTAATATGGATGATGCATGTGCAGAGTTAAAAATTTTGTAATTTTGGAGTCTTGGCTGTGTGTGTGTGTGTGTGTGTGTGTGTGTGTGTGTGTGTGTGTGTATGGTGTGGAAGGGGCATTCAAAGTAGAGACTTTGCAACCAGGATTAGTGTTGGGAGAAGAAATATAAAATATTAATAAGAAATTAAAGAAAACAGTGCCATCTGTCTGCTTATATCTTCACAATAAGATTGAGAAGTTGACAAGAAAAAGTTCCTAGGTCCTTTGTGTAGACGCAGCAAACTATATCTCCAGAATGCTGGTTAGAGGGGGATGTTGAGAAACACAAAGAATGGGGTGAAGGTATATTTCTACAAGAAAGGAAGAGTGGAATTTTTATGTCAGGCTCTCAGGATTTCTTTTCTTTGACCTATCGTCAGAAAAATCAATTGGATTCGATGTCTTTACTTACAACATGGTAATATCAACTCATGGAATTGTTGAAAAAAATCAAATGAGGTGAGTGTACATGAAAGTGCATTGAAAATCTAAACCCCCATACAAATGAAGTGGATTTGCTAAAGCCAAAGGCAACAATATTTAAGATAACTTTTATTAAAATTGATTTTTAAATGATACAAGGAATAAGCCTTATATATTGCTTTCAAATAACTGGTTCTGTGTCAAAATAATCAAAGCAATTAATCTAAAACGTTTGTCATAGGAGTTTAAAATAATACCCTGAGTGTCACATGTTATCAAATTTGTGGATATGCTCTTTGATTGTATGTAGTCAACATTCAACCCAAGAAACCTGAATTCAATTACCTCTAACTCCACCAGCCTTATATATCTTATTGCTTCTATTATGCAATGTTTGTATGAACTATTTTTCTTATCATTTTTTGTGCCACTTGAAAGTAAGTCCTTCATGATGAGAATTATTTGCTTTATTGGTCACATGGATACTGATAGAGCATAAAGTCAGGTGACACATAATTTTTGAACATTGATACGTTTCCCTTGTCATCTTAAGCAGAGAAGGAAAGAGCATAATTTACCCTAATAGTTTTTACTCTAGCATTATGGAGCTCAGATCTCAATGGACATACATAAGAGGTGAGAAATTTAAAAATAATCCATTATTTTATTCACAAAACTAACACTCACTTGTGAAATATATGTTGAGTACCTGCTCTGTGACAAGAACTGTGCTAAGTACTAGTTCATATCCAAATATAGTCTGGTCACTACCTTGGAAAGCTTACAAAGAATTGAAGGAAGATAAATATATTTTTTAAAAAATTAATTTGCTTTTTCTTTTAAGACACTTCTTTTCAAGTTCTTGTTCAGATTCACTGGGAGGACAAGATAAAAAAGGTTATACCAAAAGCGATAATGGCACAGTGGTATGGCAATAGTTTTGAGTCATTGTTACCAAGCTCTCCTCCTCCATTTAATTCTCCCTATCTGTATAATTTCTCACCAACTTATTTAATTTTAGAGGTAATTTAAAAGTGAATGTTCCACACAATGTAGAAAGGATAGTCTCTTTGATAAATGTTACTGGGAAAGCTGGATGGCTACATGTGAAAGAATGAAATTAGATTATTTTATCTTACACCATATACAAAAATCAACTCAAAAGGGCTTGAAAACAAGATAAGAAAACCTTAAAAATCCTCGAAGAAAATACAGGGGCAAATCTTGACATTGGCCTTGGCAATGATCTCTTGGATATGACACCAAAAGCACATGCAACAAAAGCAAAAATAGACAAGATTACATTAAACTAAAAAGCTTTTGCATTTCCAAATAAACCGCCAACAAAATGAAAGGGCACCCTGATGGAATGGGAGAATATCCTGGTAAACCATATACCTGATAAAGGGCTAATATCTAAAATATATAAAGAACTCCTACGACTCAACAGAAAACCATAAGTAAATAAAACAATCTGATTTTTAAAATGGGCAAAGAACTTCAATAGACATTTATCCTAAGATGATATATTAAAAAAAAAAAAGGTATCAGTATTCATCCGTGAAATGCAATTTGAAACCACAATGAGATGTCACCTTACACCTGCTAGGATGGCTATCATAATAGATGATTGATTGATTGATAGATAAAATAGATAGATGATAGATAGGAAGGAAGAAAGGAAGGAGGGAAGAAAGAAAGTAAGTAAGTTGAGAACAGGGGACCCTTGTGCACTAATGGTGGAAATGTTGTAAACTGGTGCAACCACTGTGGAAAATAGTTGGAGTTTCCTCAAAAAATTAAAAATAGAACCATACTGTGTTTTAGCAATACCACTTTGGGTATATATCCAAAGGAATTGAAATCATGATGTCAAAGAGATATTTGAACTCCTGTGTTCATTGAAACATTATTCCCAATAGTTAAGACATGGAAGCAACCTAAATGTTCTTGATGGCTGAATGGATAAGGAAAATGCAATATATATCACGTTCATATTGGAATATTATTCAGCCTTGAAAAAGAAGGAAATCCTGCCATTTGTGACAACATGGATGAACCTGGAGAATATTATACTAAGTGAAATAATCCGGAAGCAGAATGACAAATACTACATGGTACTACTTAAATGAGAATTCTAAAAAGAGTCTAACTCATAGCAACAGAGAGTAGAATGCTGGTTTCCAGAGCCTGAGGGGGAGGGAAAATAGGGAGATTTGAGTCAAAGGGTGTAACGTTTCAGTTACCCAAGATGAATACATCCCAGAGATCTATTATAGGCATAGTGCCTATAGTTAACAACACTGTATTACATATTTAAAAATTTGCAAAATGGGTAGATCTTGTGTTAAATGTTCCTACAATAAAAAATAAAGAGGTCAGTAGAAAACTTTTGGAAGTGAGGGATATGTGTATGGCATAGCTGTGATGTTTTCATGGGTTTACTCTTATCTCCAAACTCACCAGGTTGTATATATTGAATATGGACAGCTTATTCTACATCCATCATACCTCAATAAAGTACTTAAAAAGTCCTTGCTCTTAGAAGATTTCACTGAAATAATTGAATGTATGGTCTTGAAGAGTGACATTATATAAAGATACCTCAGGTGTTTGGCTTGATCATGAGTTTTTTAAGGCTAGAGTAGTATCTTATTCATCTTATATCCCCAAAAATACCTAGAACATTACAGTTAATAAATAATTATTTTTTACTTTTGAAAAAAAAGTGAAGATTTACAGACTGAATGGAAAAAAGATTATTTTTCTTTTCTTCCAAAAATGTATTTTGAGAGGAAAGAAATGAATTTTCCTAAAGATGTATCTAATTGTTTGGCAATAATTTGTGGTCCTTCAAAAATAGGACTAATTATCATCAGGTAGGCAGGGAAATTTAGGTGGCAATTTGTAATTTTTAGCAGCTTTTTACTTGCAGCATTTTAAAGTTGCCACAGCAGGAGGTAAAGTGCAAAATCATGTTTATTTGAATAGAAATATTTAAAATGGTACATTATGGAATCACTGAAGTAGAGTTCAGGGGAAATAAATGCATCTGTCCTCTGTTTATATTATTTAAAGTTCATATGTGTTCCACGTAAGGATGATTGGGATTTGGGTTCCTCTAATACCCTCTTAAATGTGCTTGCGTTAAGTTGATATTCACTTACAGATATAGTCTAAAACACTGGCCACTATGGGAGTCCCTAGCCAGAGGTGGTCGTTAAGTATTTGAGTGATCTGAATTGAGATGTGCTGTAAGTGTAAAATATACACTGGATTTAAATTAGTCAGAAAAAAATAAAATACCATGTTAACAATTTGTATATTACATGCTGAAATTGTAACACCTTTTGATAAATTGGGTTAAATAAAATATATTAATAAAATTAATTTCATCTGTAGCTTTTACTTTCATAATGTGGCTACAAAAAAAGTTTAACAGCATACATGTGGCTTACCTTATAATTCTACTGAGCAGTACTGTCTAATAAATACAAAATATAGTGGGATTATTTTTGTCCCGTTTAGACCACCATTTTCTATTACAGGAGCCTTAGATTAACAGTGATTTTTACAAATCCTAGCTTAGGTTTGTATTCAGTTTCTCATTTACTCAAGCCATGAGCTCCATTTTAGGAGAACTACTGGTAAGCAGCTCAATACTGTCCCACATTATATTTTATATATCAAAAATTGATATTTTCCACTTACTTGCAAAAAGATTTTGCCAAAGATTACCATAAAATATATTTAAACTCAATTGCTACAAATAAAGTCAAATAGAAACAAAAGAAGATAGAGGAAGCATAGGTATCATTCTGAGATAAAATGCTTAAAGTAATTAATCATTTAGCTCAAACTTTCTTACAAGAGGTAAAGGAACATTTACCAGTGTCTTCTTGGCCCTATGGTAGAGGAAAACCACAACTTGGAATCATACATTATTAGAAACCGAACTTCTTATAAGGTAGCTTGTAAATCTTTCTGTATGGTGGGTGCGAAACTAGGCAGAGAAACCCTGTGAGGTGACCTTATACCTTAACAATGTGTTGCCACTGTGTCTAATTATCCCACTGATGACCATACTTATATGGCCTTTGTTATACATTTACATATTTGTTCTGGAATAATGGGGAAATGAATAGCAGCAGGAGCCCCCTTCATCAAACTCCATAGAGTATTTGAACCACAGAATGGTGAAAACTTTCAACAATACTATGAGTAACTAATAAATACGAGGATTGAATTAATCAAAACATAACCACCGGCTTCTGGTGGCAGGGTCTGGGGAGGGGACCACAGGTGCAGTGTCCAGCTGTGAAGGGGGCAGAAAGAAGCTCTTGAAGCAGCCCAAGAAGCAGGCCAAGGAGATGCCCAAGAAAGGCATTCAAGCAGAAACAGAAAGAGGAGCATAAGACACTTGAGGAGCTAAAAGTGAAGGCCACGGAAAAAGGCCCTCTGGCCAGAGGTGGAATTAAGAAATCTGGTAAAAAGTAAGCTGTGCCCTGTGTCTGAGGCCATGGTGATCCTTAACTCCATTCCTGTGTAAACATCTGGATTCCCTGTCATGGCATTTGTTGCCACCTACAGCTAGGATGAAGTATTATCTTAAAAAAAAAAATTAGGGTCGCCTGGGTGGCTCAGTCATTTAAGCGTCCGACTTTGGCTCAGGGCATGATCTCGCGGTTTGTGAGTTTGAGCCCCACGTTGGGCTCTGTTCTGACAGCTCGGAGCCTGGAGCCTGCTTCGGATTCTGTGTCTCCCTCTCTCTCTGCCCCTCCTCCACTTGTGCTCTGTCTCTCTCTGTCTCTCCAAAATAAATAAAATGTAAAACAAAAAATCATAAAGAAAAAAAAGTCATAATTTGAGCACCTGGTGTCTCAGTCAGGTGAGCGTCTGACTTGGCTCAGGTCATGATCTCCCGTTCATGAGTTTGAGCCCTGCGTTGGGCTCACTACTATCAGTGTGAAACCCACTTCAGATCCTCTGTCCCTCTTCTCTCTCTGCCCCTCCCTTGTTTGCACTCTCTTGCTTTCAAAAATAAATAAACATTTTTTAAGCTATGCAGTACAAATGGAGAAAAATATTTTAGCAGTTTTAAAGAAAACCCAAAGAATCTATTGACATGGATCATGTATGAGAAGTTTTGAAAATTACATATTGGTTTTAGTCAAGTCTGAAAGAGATATAAATTGAAGTGGGCAGAAAGAAGTAAGAATGTGATATAAATGCTGAAGAAGAGTTAGGTGAAAGACAAGACTTCTCGTAAACTCTGAAAAGTTTAGATTTTGCTCTAAATATAATGTCAAGCCATTGATTTTGAGCTCTGGAAATTTAGAAAATCATTTTACATTCTAAAATATCAGTGTGAATGGGGCGCCTGGGTGGCTCAGTCAGTTAAGCATCTGACTTCTGCTCAGGTCATGATCTCACAGCTCATGAGTTCCAGCCCCATGAGTTCGAGTCCCGTGTCAGGCTCTGTGCTGAACCATCATCTCATAGTTCTTGGAATCAAGTCCCGCGTCAGGCTCTCTGCTGTCAACACAGAGCCTGCTTCAGATCTTCTGTCACCCCCTCTCTTTGCCCCTCCTCTGCTCACTCACACACACTCTCTCTCAAAAAAATTTTTTGTTTTCAATTTTTTTTTAATTTAAATCAAGTTAGTTAACATACAGTGTAAAAATTATTTCAGGAATAGAATTCAGTGATTCATCACTTATATATCACACCCAGTGCTCATCCCAACAAGTGTCCTCCTTAATGTCCCCTGCCCATTTAGCCCATCTCCCACCCAACACCCTGCCAGCAACCCTCAGTTTGTTCTCTGTATTTAAGAGTCTCTTATAGTTTGTCTCCCTCTCTGGTTTTCAAATTATTTTTGTTCCCCTGCCCTTATCTGTTCATCTGTTTTGTATCTTAAATTGCATATACAAGTGAAATCATATGATACTTGTCTTTCTCTGACTGCCTTATTTCGCTTAGCCTAATACGTTCTATTTCCATCCATGTTGTTGCAAATGGGAAGATTTCATTCTTTTTGATCTTCGAGTAATATTCCATTGTGTGTGTGTGTGTGTGTGTGTGTGTGTATACATATATACATATATATATATACATGTATCACATCTTCTTTATCCATTTATCAGTTGATGGACATTTGGGGTATTTCCATACTTTGGCCATTGTCAATAGTGCTGATATAAACATTGGGGTGCATGTGCCCCTTTGAAACAGCACTCCTGTGTCCTTTGCATAGATACCTAGTAGTGCAATTGCTGGGTCACAGGGTAGTTCTATTTTTATATTTTGAGGAACCTCCATACTGTTTTCCAGAGTGGCTGCACCGGTTTGCATTCCCACCATTAGTGAAAAAAGGTTTCTCTTTCTCCACATCCTCGCCAACATCTATCCTTGCCTGATATGTTAATTTTAGCCATTCAGACAGGTATGAGGTGATAGCTCATTGTGGTTTTATTTTGTATTTTCCTGATGATGAGTTATATTGAGCATTTTTTCATGTGTCTATTAGCCATCTGGATGTCTTCTTTGGAAAAACGTCTATTCATGTCTTTTGCCCATTTCTTCACTGGATGATTTGTTTTTTTGGATGTTGAGTTTGATAAGTTCTTTGTAGATTTTGGATACTAACACTTTATCTGATATTTCATTTGCAAATATCTTCTCTCATTCTGTCAATGCCTTTTAGTTTTGCTGATTTTTTCCTTTGCTATGCAGAGCTTTTTATCTTGATGAGGTCCCAATAGCCCATTTTGGCTTTTGTTTCCCTTTGCCTCTAGAGACATGTCACATAAGAAGTTACTGCTGCTGAAGTAAAAAAGGTTGTTGCCTCTTTTCTCCTCTAAGGTTTTGATGGCTTTCTGTCTTACATTTAGGTCTTTCAACCATTTTATTTTTGTGTCTGGTGTAAGAAGGTGGTCCAGGTTCATTCTTCTGCATGTCGCTGTCTAGTTTTCCCAGCACCACTTGCTGAAGAGACTGTCTTTATTCCATTGGATATTCTTTCCTGCTTTGTCAAAGATTAGTTGACCATATGTTTATGGGCCTACTTCTGGGTTCTCTATTCTGTTCCATTGATCTATACGTCTCTTTTTGTGCCAGTACCATACTGTTTTGATGATTACAGCTTTGTAATACAGTTTGAAGTCCGGGATTGTGATGCCTCCTGCTTTGGTTTTCTCTTTCAGGATTGCTTTGGCTATTTGGGGTCTTTTCTGGTTCCATACAAATTTTAGGATTGTTTGTTCTAGCTTTGTGAAGAATTCTGATGTTATTTTGATAGGGATTGCATTGAATATATAAATTGCTTTGGGTGGTATCAGCGTTTTAACAATATTTGTTCTTCCAGTCCAGGGGCATGGAATGTTTTTCCATGTCTTTTGTATCTTGTTCAATTTCTTTCATAAGCTTTCTATAGTTTTCAGTGTATACGTTTTTCACCTCTTTGGTTAGGTTTATTCCTAGGTATTTTGTGGGGTTTGGTACAATTGTAAATGGGATCGATTCCTTGATTTCTCTTTCTGCTGCTTCATTATTGTACATAGAAAAAAAAAACTGTTTTTTTTTTAGACCAACAAGGGGTCTTGGACTCTGGAATATTTGTGTTTCACCTAGAGATGCTGAAGCCAGACAAGAAAACTTAACAGCAGCAGATTGTGGGACAGAACAAAACCAGGAGCATGATGCTGTGGGTCATGGAGGCCATGAGACTATGCCAGGAACGGGGGCAAGAGAGTGTGTCAGATACTGCAGATAGTATAAGTAAGAACCAAACACAGAGGCATCCATCAGATGTGTCATCACGGAGGCCATTGTTGACCCCAACAAGAGTGGTTTCAGTAGTGCAGGTTAAGAGGAAGATTGGGAAGTGACAGTGTGGACCCCAGAGGCACAATTATTAACCTTTTCACCACTTTTCTATTTAAGGAGCAACAACAAAAGGAAATGACAACTGAGTGGATACAGAATTAAGATGAACTTTTTTGTTGTGTTTTTTGTTTTTTAATGGTGGGAATGTTACAATTGAGAAGGAAAGGTTGAATGTCCTGGAGTAGATAAATAAAGGATTTATATTCTCCAAAGGAGCAGACAGGGACAAGAGGATGGAAGCCTGAACACATATGAAAAGGCTAGCCTTAAAATTAAGAAAGTAGGGACACTTCACTCTTTGTCAACAGAAAGAAAGAGACAGTACATGAAGAGATACAGGTGGGTGGCATATTTATTGAAGGAATTCTGAGGGCATTTCTTTTTCTCCAATTTTCTCAACAAAATGTAAAGCAAAGTCATCAGCTGAGATGAAATGTGGGGATTTTTCTTATTACAAAAGGAATAAAGCAGTTGATCCTAATAAAGAGAGTTGCCTGAACCTGTTTTCAAGGTTGTGTACTACATTTTCCTTCCAAGTAAACCTGCTGCTATGTGATTCTAAATGAGGGGAGGATTATCTACAACCCAGATTCTGATAATTGTATGTCACTTCTTATACCATGGGGTTTATGAGTGGGTTGTAGGGGCTGGAAAATATACCAAACTATCACTTTACTCATGTTTTCCTTATTTTTTGAGATCAGTATTTAGAACAGTTCTGGAGGTAACTAAGATTATCCATACAACAGCAGGCTGAGGTTTAAAATAAAAGAGGCTAACACTTATGTTTCCCTGAAACAATGTTTATATAGAAATTTGGGGCGCCCGGGGAGCTCGGTCAGTTGAGCGTCTGACTTCCGCTCAGGTCATGATCTCACAGTTCATGAGTTCGAACCCCACGTCGGGCTCTGTGCTGACAGCTCGGAGCCTGGAGCCCGCTTCAGATTCTGTGTCTCCCCCCTCTCTGCCCCTTCCCTGCTCATGCCCAGTGTCTCTCTGTCTCTCAATCATAAATCAATGTTTAAAAAAAATTAATAAAAAAAAAAAGAAATTGAACATAGGTTCTATTCCTGTCTGTGCAAATAAAAGATGTAAAAATATCACAGCTGGAGTAGTGCAGAGAAGTACCTCTATTTTATTTTTTTGGAGCTACAGAAAATCTGATATTAGAGGACAAATGTGAAGGTCGGTACTTGAATCATGATTATCTTACATCACTGCAATTTATTTTTTAAGGTAATCTCATTTTTATGTGACAATTTCAAGCTGTATTATAACTTATGTACTAGAGTGGTCATTCTCTAGTTGGAACTTAAGGTAGCATTGGAGTTCTTACCTTGAGAACATTGATGAATCTTTAAAGATGAGAGGTTATAAGGAGAATTTAGACATACTAAAGACACAAAAACATTAATTTTGTCTTTTGGCAATAGCTCACACTTTTCTCTTTGATTAATTGGTGTTATGAATTTATCCTTTATCAGTTGATAATTAGAAACAATTTTTGGATGTCCAATTTCAATCTGTTCTGGAGCAACCCCTTTGTAACTTTTCTCTCTTTTAGTGTCGAGGGAGGGCTTTCTTAACAGGTGTTTCCATAATAAATTTATAGTATGTCCAATTTGGAGACCTGTGAGACAATTGATCCCTGAACAGCAGAGGGACTTCTAGGTATAACATGATACATCTCAGACTCTAGAGTCAGGCAATCCTGAATTCTATCTTCCATCTCCACTGAGTTGTATGGTTTTGAGTAGGTTACTTACCCTCTCTTAAACTATATTTTCTTTTGTTTAAAATGGGATAAATGAGTACCTTTAGAGATATTGTAAGGGTAAATTGAGAAGATGAATATTAAACATGTCTGCAAAGTATTGAACATATGTGTGCGATAGCAGTAATTAACGGCAGCAGCATTTTTGGAAAATAGCATATGTGGAATTTCTTCATGGAAGGAGTGGTTCCCAAATATTTAATATCCTCATCTCTCTTGATCTCTTCTTTAAAAAAAGTTTATTTATTTATTCTGAAAGAAAGATAGACAGAGAGAGAGAAAGAGAGAGAGAGTGAGTGAACCAGGAAGAGGCAGAGACAGAGGGAGAGAGAGAATCCCAAGTAGTCATCTTGCTGTCAGCTCAGAGCCTGATGCGGGGCTTGAACTCACGAGCCTGTGACATCATGACCTGCTCCAAAATCATAAGTGCCTGAGCCAGCCAGGCACCCCTCTTGTAGGACTTTTAATTTTAATTATTAAAATGCAAATTTATTATGGGTAAATATAATTTGCATCATCTTTCTTCATACTTGATGCATGAAAATATGTTAATATATATGCAAGATATGAGCCATAATAGTAAAACTGACCTATGAACTCATCACTCAGTTTAAGAACTGAAATACAAGAACTGCTTTGTCAATGAAGTGCTCCTTCACTGTCCCATCCTCCTGTCTCATGGTCTGGGGGAACTGCTATTTTGAGGTTTGGTTTTATCATTTTCCCTTTTAAAAATATACTTTTATCACAAATAAAGTATCACCAGTTTTTATTTGCCAAGACTTCAGAGTATGTTAGATACTCCCTCAGTTTCATCAGTTTGATCCATCGTAATGGATTTAGATTCTTTTAAGGTAGTTTGAACTTTTACCCAGAAATAATGACATTTTGTGGGTAATGCAGAAAACTAGAAGAGACAAAAGCAAAGTTTTGTTATTTATTTGGGAAGTTCTAGCGAGTGCTATATTCGACCAAGTTGACCTTGGGGGACTCCAGAGAAAACACCCAGTCCGACTCCCTAGCTAGCCTCAAAATAATGTCGACTAGCTTTGTGTAAATCCAGAAAACAATCAACATTTTCCCCATAATTTATAGTAGGGTAGGAGGTTTATATGTCCATTTTTCTGGTGTCTTATTTTTGTTCTGGTGTCTGAAGCAAACAGAACATCTAAGATGCATTGTGGTCTTCCTACCCAAATCTTTTTCCGTTACAATTATTACATTTGTCCCCTCTTTTCTTTATCCCCCGTGTAATACATTACGCTCAATTGTGCTTTGTTAGTTGTAAAAAAAGGATACCAGAAGTATTCTCCTATGTGAAACCTATTCATTGCTATCAGAGAGGAGTAGCCTACTTGCACTTATTGAATTTTTTTATTCTTTCCTCCACTGAATTATTTTATTTCATTAAGAAGGTTTGGGGGATAGCAACATAAAACTATGTACGATTCCAAATTAACAAATATAAATTTTCTTTTACCAATCATGTATTTTCATAGGAATATTGACTATGAGATAGGAGACCATATATCTTTTTGAGAAGGAGGAGTTTGAATTACAATTAATAGTCATAAAATATTATTTTATTATACATATAGGTAACAGTACAGATATTAAGGTGAATTTTAGTTGGCGGTATTAGTTATCAGTTTTTAGTTGACATCTGCTAAAAATGGAGATTCTGAATTCCATTTTTGCTTTTATGGTTCTGAGAGATTTTCTGAAATAATGTTCTGATTTATTTCTTCATAAAATTAGTTCTGGTTTTGAGTACTTTGGTGGTATTTTGGTAGCATTGCATCAGCATTGTTATATACATATCATTGTACATGGCATAACACTGTAGTTTTCTTTGTTTTATTTCTTTGTGAATTTTGTTGTCTATACCAAAAAAAAATGCAAAATTGAGAATAAAATCTTTCTAGTTTTCCAAATTCCTTCAAAAAACAAATGTATACATGTGGCTTGTATCAGGGATTATAGGGTGAACTTAATATTGTATCTATCTAATTATTTACCTATTATGGAAGTTGAACTTAGCCATCAGCCAAACGTAGTTGGTTTAGTAATGCACCAAGCACTATATTAGTGTTAGGAGTCTTGCTACCGATAATCCAGCCAGGAGCTACTAGTAAAACACTTGTGAGAATATCTGTATTGGTTTTTCATTGCTGCTAACAAATTTCCGAAGACTTGGTGGCTTAAAATAACACATAGTTGTTATCTTAATAGAGTTCTGGATGTTAGAAATATGGAATGTCCCCGTGGGCTACATTCAAGGTGGGAGAAGGGTTATGTTACTTCTGGAGGCTGTAGTGGAGAATCTGTTTCCTTGACTTTTCCAGCATTTGGAAATAGCCCAATCTTTTGATTCAAGGTGCCCTTCCACTTTTAAAGCCAGCAAGGGCCCAGTGGCCAGTGTACTCTTTCTCAGGCTGTTACTCTGATATTGACTTTCCTGTTTTCCTTTTTCACTTATAAAAACCCTTCTGATTACATTGGCCAGGACAATCTCCTTATCTGTTATTCATAGTCTCCTTAAGGTCATTTGATTAGCTACCTTAATTCCCCCTTGCCATTTAATATATTTACACATTCCAGAGATGAAAACGTGCACATCTTTGGGATGCCATCCTTTTGCCTGTGACAAGTACTCCATCAGTCCAATTAGCTCCTGCCTAATTTTTAGACCTCCAAAGTAAAGAACTGAAAGTAGCATTTGTAGAATTGGAGTATAAAACATCTTTTTCATTATGCTTTACATACAAGTGCTGCAAAACTTTATTTTTGGTTGATATATTTGGATAATTATCCTTAGTTCTCCAGTTGATTTTTCATTTAAGTTAAAATAACATAGATTTAAGCTCTTAACCAAACATAAGAGTTCCAGTTTTAGAATTGTATTAATTTTAGAAACAAAGGACAGTAAGGGATACTTATGAATATTAATTAAGTAGGTTCTAAAATAAATTATAAGTGAATAAAATTCCAGAACCTAATGACTCAGCTTCTCTGTAAAGCATATTAAACATGACAGCATGATTTGCCCCTATTGTGTTTTCTTTAAATCCTTCTGACCTTATTTATTTGGAGTTTCAGGGTCAAACAAAAAGTATTAGGTATTTGATTTGAGCATATGAATTTTTAACTTAAGGGTATCTGATTCCAACTCTGTCAGGAACCTCTGACCTTATAGCTTGAAATGATTTGATTTAGTCAGCAGACATGATGGTCACTGTTTCATGTATAAACAAAAGCCATTTTTTTTTGTCTTTCAAACTGGATTTAAAATTCACTGACATGGTAGAAATAGAATTTAGGCTGAATATCATGGTATAATTAACATTATATTTATGTTGTGATAAAAATTGTCCTTTACACTGATGCTGAGCCAAGACAGATTGCAGTATGCATTTCTAAAAGATTCCAGAGGCCCATCCTCTTGTTTATTTCAAGATCTCAGGATATGCCTTTGCCAACTCATTCGTTTGGGGAATCTTTTTGATGAGCCCTAAATGTATAAAGGCATAGGTCAATGAATTGTGACTGGTGAAGGAGCCTTTATTTTATGTATTGGACATAAATTGGGAACAAAAGCAATATAGTAAAATGTTCTTCTAATTTGTAAGCACAAAAAGAAACTTTGGAGCATCAGTGGTGTGTATCCTCCCCAAGGCTATATTTCCTATGATTCCCGATCTGATAGTAACCTGACACTTGTACTTCTCAGTTCATCGTACAGCGTGAGATTTTAGGCACCCTCTTTTAAGACAAATTGTATGGCTAGCCACTGAGCTCCAAGCACCTGTTACTATATAGACTTTATGTACTTAATGAACATCATTTTACTGAGAAATAATTTCACATCTCTGTTTTAGAAGTGATATCTTTGGTCGTGAAATTAAACCTCCCACTGTGCATGATTAACCAATCCAAACTTTTCAGAGAGGTGAAAAATATCCAGGATCTCTTTATATTGCGCATAAACTACATGATTGAGTTTTTACGTTTTATTATCATTTAGCGTTCATTTTGTTTTACTTGGACTCAGAGGATTAAAAGCTAAACTTGGATTGAATCTCAGCTCCACGTTTTTAAGATCTCTGATTTTCATTTCCTTGGAAATTAAATAGCAAATAGTAACACCTATCTCTCTAAATTATAATGACTAAAAAAGATAACATGTTTCATTATCTAACCTAATATCTTGTTCATAGCAGTTATGGGAGAAACCTTCTTTCCTTGGCTTTTATTTTGTGGTATATTCTCCTTCTCTCTTCTTTTTAGTTACTAGGGTGGTAAATCCTGTGTACTTTTTCAAGGTGCATTGTGTTGCTCTCTGCCTAGACCTTATGGTTGCATAAGATGAAAAATTGGTCGTTGACATTTATTGTGATGAAATAAAGGGTAAAAAGAAAAAAAGAGGTTTGAGGCTTTGAATATAAATATCCCAGAGGAGAAAGGAAAATTAGAGGTCCCCAATCCTTATAGGGCAATGAGATATATCCTCAGGATGATAACTCTAGGATACATCCATCAAACCTAGAGAAATAAATAAAATAATTTCTTAAATCTTATTAATGGCTTGTTGAATAGCATTAGCCTACTTAGTAGATAATATTTCTACATTAGTCACAGGCTTTCCTCTTGAGAATTGGAATTTCCTTCCTTTTGATTCCTGTGCATCTCAGAAAGCCCTGCTGTTCTTGGTGAGAAATCTTTTACTAACACAGGCTCAGTGGGGATATTTGAGAGTAAAAAAAAAAAATTAGATGGTTATAAAAAGATATGTGCACTTTTCTTATGTTATTACACCTGTATTAGCATACCTTAAGCTCCACTCACTTGTTAAGAAGAAAATTTTAGAAGAAAAACATCTTAGGTACCTCAAGGGTTATAGGTAAAGAATTACCCAAATTTAAGACACAGGTCACGAAACTCTAGTTGAAAGGTCACAAGCATACATTATTGCTTATTTGCTATAAAACGTAAGCTTCTTGGGGCACCTGGGTGGCTCAGTCGGTTAAGTGTCTGACTCTTGGTTTCATCTTAGGTCATGATCTCATGGTTCCTGGGTTCAAGCCCCTCATAGGTCTCCATGCTGGCGGTGTGGAGCCTGCTTGCTATTTCTCTTTCTCTGCCCCACCAAGCTTGCTCTCTCTCTCCCCACTCTCTCTCCCTCCCTCCCTCTCTCCCTCCCTCTCTCTCTTTCTCTCAAAGGAAATAAATAATTTTTTAAAAAATCAAAAGGAAATTTTAGTAGAAGACAACTAGCCATAATGCAGCTTTGTTTTGTGGGGGCTTGAGGAAGTAGATGCCTTATTTTTGTTTGGGAAGTAGAATTAGGCATTTAAAAAAGAGGCATTCCAACCTGAGCTTTTAAGGAAGAGTGATGGGATAGAGGAGGGAGATCGAGAAACATTTAGGCATAAGAAAAGACAATGGAGAGTGCAGAACTCTTGTGTGGAGAGGGTTTGACAGAGGTTTGCCAAACACGTTAAGTCCAGGTAGAGATATCAAGGGGCCCAGGGAAGAAGGGAGGTAAAAATTCAGGCTGAAGTTAGAGAGAGGACTCTAAGCTGGAAATACAAAAATCTGAGCCATCTGAAGAGAGTTGGTAATGGAAGTTTTATGATAGGACATAAAATGGGTTATAGAGAGAATGACAAGGACTAATGCAAGGATCCAGAGAACTTAGGAATGGCCTACACTGAAGAATTGAGAGGAATTGGGAGATAAGAAAGAAACAGAGAAAGAGGAATCAGAGTAGTAGTAGACAGACTAGAGGAGTGTTCTCAGACCCTGAGGGGAGAAATGTTTTGAGGGTGGTCAACCTTGGATGTATCATGTTGCAGGAGGATCAAGAAATGTTTTGTCAATGAACAAATGTGTTTGAACTAGAGGTAGATATTTGCTATGTGCAAATATTGCCACTCCTACCCTTGGACTCTACTGACTGATAAAGTTAGTGATTGTAAATATCTTCTCATTGATTTGTATACCTTTGTCCATGTCATTTATGGTTACTTCAGAAAAGGGGAATCCAGACCATATGTATTCTTTTCAGTTTCATGTATCTTTGTACATACTTTCTCAAGTGCTTTGTACATGATTTTATATTCTATTGTAACCATAGTTTTTCTTTGCACAAAAGATTTGCTAACAAGAGCTCTGATTTCTCAAGTGAACCCAAACATTTCTAATTAAATGTGTGTTTAGTATCTTTCAGAGAAAAATTCCTAATGCTTCCATTAGAATTAGTAAGCAGTACATGTCTACAATAATAACAATAGAGCTTGGTGACTTTTAATCTTTGGATAGAAAACTCCTTTTGATAATTAACTAAAAAAGTCTTGCAGAATGTGCTTTAATTTCCACAATACTGTTTTTGATAATGTGTTAAACTTAAAGGGAGTGATTAAGATATTTTTCCCAATAAGCATAAAGGAAAAGTCAGGAACAAAGTTAGTCTCTAAATTAAAATACTTAGTTTTTGCTACTTATTAATATTTTAGCTGATTCTCTAATTGCTTCTGTGTATATGTCATACTTATCCAATTTAACTGTAAGATTGGGGGCCAACACTATTTTTATAACTTTTGTTTTGTTTTAATTGGCCATGTAACAGCACAATATCCTATACATGAAGCACGATAGTAAACTGAATGTCTGTTGAATGGACCCAAAAGAATTTTCTACATTTATATGTCCCTCTGTTTCTTTTCATTTCTGTCATTAAACATAATTAGAGTCATCCCATCTCATTTTTTATGAGTTTTTATAGGAAAAACTCATAAATGGACTTGTTATAAAAAAGGATGCTTTCCATCATGTTATCAAAGAAATAAATATTTTGAACTTAAACCAGAGAAATTAGATAAAAATGGAATACTACAAGTTAGAGCAAAATTTGATACAGAAGAAGTATATCTGACATTGTAAAAGAAGTAAAAGGTCGAAACATTGCAAAGTAAGAGTGAGATATGAGAGCATACTTTATTTTTTGTTTATTTTTCATACCTAACACATAACTCATTCTTTTTACCTCTGACAGTAACATTTGTGCAGAAAGGTCATTTTCATTAACCTTAGGTTGGTAATTTCCAGCCTCCCTGCCCAAAGGCATTGCTGTTATTTACAATTTTTCTTAGTCTATGCAAAACCAAACAACCATCAGTGTAAGGCTAATATATGTTAAATGCCTTAGGCACATTTCAATTAAGTATTAACAAAGATTGGAAAATTTCCAAAACATTTAGTGAATATTACTTTCAATCATTTTTATTAAAATTAATAGCAAGTTTTAAAAAGTATACCAGGGAGCTGAGGAATTGAATTCTTAACTTATAAAGGGCTACTTGTACTAATGTAGAAATAATTTTAGTACAATTCAGCTGCATATTACCTGGTCCCATTAAATCCTGAATTTTGTGTGGGTGGAGGATAGTAGTTATATGCAAATTAATTTTGTTTTAGTACTTTTATATAGTGACTTCTAATTTTAATGAGTATTTACTAGATACCAAAAATATTGAACTGATATGTGAACAAGCTGAAAACTACATTCATCCATCATTAACGGTATTTTCTCAAAGATGAACTTTGAGATAGATCAGTTTATAAAAGTAAGGACAAGAACTGTTCAAGCTAAAGATTATACAAATATAGAAACATTAAAATCATGATAAGATGAACCAATGACACAGAATTGTGTTTTTGAGAATTTTAAAAAAGTACAAATAAAGACTGAATTAAATGGAATATATTATTAAAATATCAAAATAAATCAGAAATTATAATGGCCCAAATTTACCTCTCAAAATAGTATTATATAGAATATGAACTTTAAAAGAAAACAAAAGCCATTGGCCTTCTCACTTAGTAACCCTTTGTTTTATTTTAAAATAAAAGGTCTCTAGCTATGTACCAGCCTACAAAACTACGGGTATTACACACATTTAAAAAAAGTGGTATTTTATCAGATTTAGTCTATAATATCTATAATCTTTCTGCCTGTTGACTTGGACGTCCACGCTCTGTCTACCTTTGCTCCATCCTGTTCCCTCTGACCAACGTAAGGAAATTACTTCCAAAATTGCCACCACTGTCCTGAGTCATCAATGTTTCCCTTTCAACTGAGCCTCTTAGTGGCAAACAGATTCTAGGAGACCCCCGACTCTCCCCCACGCCTGTTAGTCAAGCTCTGTGGAATTCCCTCCCTTGAGTGAGTGTGAGTGGTCCTTGTTCCTTGTTCCTTCTAGCCAATAAAATATGGCAAGAGTGAAGGGATTTTGCAGATGCATTAAGGTCCCAAAGCAGTTGATTTTGAGTTAATCAAAAAGTTTATCCAGGGATTGATGTAATCAGCCAAAGACCCTGTAGAGAGAGTGGGGCCTCCCTGAGGGCAGAGAGTTTCCTCGCTGGCTTCAGGAAGTTCAGGAAGTAAGCAGCCATGCTGAAATTAAAAAAAAAAAATATATATATATATATATTTATAATATTTTATTTATATATTTATATATAATATATATATTTATATATATAAACATAATAAATATTATGTATAATATTTATTATATATGTTATATATATTATAATATATATTATATTATATATATAACATTATATATAATATTTATTATGTAATATGTATGAGATATATATAGAATTTTGAAGTTTAGGTACTAATTTTTCAGCCTTTTAAAGATATTACCCATAAACACTAATTTTCCTTCATTTCTTCCATTCAAGTTAATGCTATATAAAGAATGGACATGAACAAGTTAAGGATTTTGAATAGAGTATTGCTGGAATAGGGGCACCTGGGTGGTTCAGTCAGTTAAGCATCTGACTGACTCAGGTCATGATCTCATTGTTTGTGAGTTCGAGCCCCACATCGGGCTCTGTGCTGAGAGCTCAGAGCCTGGAGCCTGCTTAGGATTTTGTGTCTCCCTCTCTCTCTGCCCCTCCCTTGCTCATGTTCTCTTTCTCTCTCTCTCAAAAATAAATAAACATTAAAAAAAAAGTATTGCTGGAATAGTCACAGCATTTTTGTTATTCTTTTTCCTTGCTTTATTTTTTTAATTTTAACCCCAGCATAGTTAACATACACTGTTATATTATTTTCAGGTATACATACAGTGATTCAACAATTCTAATAAATCAGTGCTTGTCAAGACAAGTTGTTTACCTGTTTCATCCATTCCTCCACCCATTTCCTCTCTGATAACCATCTGTTTGTTTTCTATAGTTAAGAGCCTATTTCACGAGTGAAATAATAATGTATTTGTCTTTCTCTGACTGATTTATCTCACTTAGCAATACTCTCCCCCTCCACCCATGTTGTTGCAAATGATTTCATTTGCAAGATTTATTCTTTTTTATTGCTGCATAATATTCCAGTGTGTGTGTGTGTGTGTGTGTGTGTGTGTGTGTGTGTGTGTGTATCACTTCTTTATCCATTAATCCATGAATGGACACTGGGCTATTTGCATAATTAGGCTATAGTAAATAATGCTGCAATAAACATAGATGTGCATATATCCCTTCAAATTAGCGTTTTTGTGTTCTTTGGGTAAATCTCCAGTAGCGTGATTACTGGGTCAAAAAATAGTTCTATTTTTAATTTTTTGAGGAACTTCAATACCGTCCTCCACATTGGCTGCACCAGTTTGCATTCCCACCAACAGTACAGGAGGGTCCCTATTTCTCCACATCCTCACCAACACTTGCTGTTTCTTGTGTTTTTGATTTTAGCCATTGTGACAGGTGTGAGGTGATATCTCATTGTGGTTTTGATTTGTATTTCCCTGATGATGAGTGATGTTGAGCATCTTTTCATGTGACTATTGGCCATTTGTATGTCATCTTTGGAGAAATGTTTGTTCATGTCTTCTTCCTGTTTTTAAACTGGATTATTTTTGGAGAGGTGTTGAGTTGTATCAGTTATATAATTTGGATACTGAACCTTTATCAGATATGCCATTTGTAACTATCTTTTTCCATTCAGTAGGTTGTCCTTTAGTTTTGTTGATTGTTTCCTTTGCTCTGCGGATGCTTTTTATTTTGATGTAGTCCCAATGGTTCACTTTTGCTTTCATTTCCCTTGCCTCAGGAGACTACTTAGAAAGGTATTGGTATGGCTGATATCAGAGAAATTATTGCCTATGCTCTATTTTAGGATGTTTACAGTTTCAGGTCTCATATTTAGGTCCTTAATCCATAATTTTCTATATGGCTTAAGAAAGTGGTACAGTTTCATTCTTCTGCATGTAGCTTACCAGTTGTCCCAACACCATTTGTTGAAATCACCGTCTTTTTCCCATTGGATATTCTTTCCTTCTTTGTCAAAGATTTACTGACCATTAAATCATGGGTTTGCTTCTGGGCTTTCTACCCTGTTTCATTGATCTATATGTCTGTTTTTCTGCCAGTACCATACTGTTTTGATTACTACAACTTTGTAGTATAACTTAAAATCTGGAATTGTGATACTTCCAGCTTTGTTTTTCTTTTTCAAGAACTCTTTGGCTATTCGAAGTCTTTTGTGGTTCCATATAATTTGTAGGATTGTTTGTTCTAGTTCTGTGAACAGTGCTGTTGGCATTTTGATAGGTATTACAATGAAATCTGTAGATTGCACTGGGTAGTATTTTTGGTGCAATAGTCAATGGGATTTTTTTCTTAATGTCTCTTTTTGCTGATTCATTATTAGTGCATAGAAATGCAATGGATTTGTGTATATTGATTTTGTATCCTGCAACCTTACTACATTTATTTATCAGTTCTAGGAGTTTTTTGGTGGAGTCTTTAGGGTTTTCAACATATAATATGACACCTACAAATAGTGAAAGTTTTACCTCTTCCTTACCAATGTGTATGTTTCTTATTCCTTTTTGTTGTCTGAATGCTGTGACTAGGGCTTCCGCTGCCATGTTGAATAAACGTGTTGAGAGTAGACTTGTGTGTCTAGTTCTTAACCTTAGGGGAAAAACTCTCAGTTTCTCCCAATTGAGTATGATGTTAGCTGTGGGTTTTTCATACATGGCTTTTATTATGTTGAGGTATTTTCCTGCTAAACATACTTTATTGAGGGATTTCATCATGACTGAATGTTGTACTTTGTCAAATGCTTCTTTTGCATCTATTGAAAGGATCATATGGATTTTATCTTTCTCCTCTTGTGATAAATCACCTTGATTTATTTGAGAATATCAAACCACCCTTGCATTTAGGGAATAAATCCCACTTGACCCTGGTGAATGACTTTTTTTAATGTATTGTTGGATTTAGTTTGCTAAAATTTTGTTGAGGATTTTTGCATCTATGTTTGTCAGAGATACTGACTTGTCTCTCTTTCTCTTTCTCTCTTTCTTTTTGTAGTGTCTTTATCTGGTTTTGGTATCAGGGTAATGCAGACCTCATAGAATGAGTTTGGAACCTTTCCTTCTTCTTCTATTTTTTCGAAATATTTTGAGAAGAATAGTTATTAACTGTAAATGTTTGGTAAAATTTACCTGTGAAGCCATCTGTTCCTGGACTTTTGTTTGTTGGGAATTTTTTGATTACTAGTTCAATTTCATTGCTGGTAATTGGTCTGTTCAAATTTTCTGTTTCTTCTTGATTCAATTTTAGGAGGTTATATGTTTCTAAGAATTTATCCATTTCTTCTGGGTTGTCCATTTTGTTGGCATATAATTTTTCATAATATTCTCTTATAATCCTTTTATTTCTCTGGTGTTTATTATTTCTTCTCTTTCATTTGTGATTTTGTTTATTTGGGCCCTCTCCCTCTTTTTCTTGATGACTCTGGATAAAGGTTTATCACTTTTGTTGATCTTTTCAGACATTCAGCTCCTGATCTCACTGATCTGGTCTATAGGTATTTTTAGTTTCTCCTTCATTTATTTCTACTATAATATTTATTATTTTCTTCTTTCTGCTGGTTTTGGGTTTGTTTTCTTCTTTTTCTACCTCCTCTATGTGTAAGCTTAGGTTTTTTATTTGAGATTTTTCTTGCTTCTTGAGATGGGCTTGTACTGCTATAAACTTTCACTCTTGAACCGTTGTGTTGGTTTTCATTTATATCCCTGTATTTTTAAAATTTATTCTTTGATTTCTTGGTTGACCTGTTTATCGTTTAGTAGCATGTTATGTAACCCGCATGTATTTGTGCTCTTTGCAAGTTTTTTTTTGTGATTTATTGATAATTGTATAGCAATGTGGGCTGAAAAGATGCATATTATGACATTGATCTTTCTGAATTAGTTGAGACTTATTTTGTGGCCTAATATGTGATCCATTCGGAAGAATTTTCCATGTGCATTTGACAACAATGTGTATTCTGCTGTTTTAGGTTGCAGTGTTCAGAATATATCTGTTAGATCCACCTGGTACAATGTGTCATTCAAGGCTACTGTTTACTTGTTGATTTTCTGTTTGGATCATCTGTCCATTGATGTAAGTGGACATCACTACTATTGCTGTATAACTATCAATTTTTCCTTTATGTTTGTTGACAGATGCTTTATGTATTTGGGTGCCCCCATATTGGAAGCATAGATATTTACAATTATATCTTCTTGTTGGATTGTTCCCTTTATGACTCTATAGTGTTCTTCTTTATCTCTTTGATTTAAAGTCTGTTTTGTCCAATGTAAGTATTGCTACTCCAGCTTTCTTTTGACATCCATTTTCATTAAAATGCTTTTCCATCCCTTCACTTTTAGTCTGCATGTGTCTTTAGGTCTGAAATGAATCTCTTGTAGGCAGCATATAGATGGGCCTTGTTTTTTATCCATTCTGTAATCCTGTGTCTTCCTTTTAAAATTTTGGGGACACTTGGTTGGCTCAGTCGGTTAAGCGGCCATGATGATCTCACAGTTCATGAATTCAAGCCCTGTGTTGGGCTCTCTGCTGACAGCTCAGAAACTGGAGCTTGCTTCAGATTCTGTGTTTCCTTCTCTCTCTGCTCCTCCTCTGCTCACACTCTGTCTCTCTCTCTCAAAAATAAATAAACATTTAAAAAATGTTTTTAATTTTAAATATTTATTTTTGAGGGAGAGAAAGAGAGAGAGAAAGAGCATGTGAGCTTGAGTTGGGGAGGAGCACAGAAAGAGGGAGACAGAGGATCTGAAGCAGACTCTGTGCTGCCAGAACAGAACTCAATGCAGGGTTTGAATACACAAACTGTGATATCATGACCTGAGCTGAAGCCCGACATTTAACTGACTGAGCCACCCAGGCACTCCTTTTTAAATATTTATTTAATTATTTTGAGAGAGAGAGAGAGCACATGCGTGTGAGCAGGGGAAGAGCAGAGAGAGACCAAGAAAGAGAATTTGGAGCAGGATCCATTGATGGCAGCACAGAGCCCAATGCAGGGCTCGATCTCACAAACTGCAAGATGATAACCTGAGCTGAAATTGAGAGTTGGATGCTCAACTAACTGAGTCACCCAGGTGCCTCACCCATGTCTTTTAATTGGAGAGTTTAGTGTATTTACACTGAAAGTAATTATTGATAGATGTGTGCTTATTTTGTTTTATGGTTGTTTTTGTAGTTCTTCTCTGTCCTTTTCTCACTCTGCTCTCTCATGATTAGTTGGCTTTCTTTAGCATTATAATTGGATTCTCTTATTTTTATTGTTTGGATATCTTTTACTGGTTTTGATTTGTGTTTACCATTCAGCTCTTATATAACGTCTTCTGCATATAGCAGTCTATATTAAGTTGATGGTCATTTAAGTTTGAACCTATTCTTTACTCCTCTCCCCACACAAATTTAGGTATATGGTATCATACTTTATATACTTTGATTTTGTGAGTCCTTTGATATTTACAGATATAATTACTTTACTGCTTTTGTGTTTCCTACTTTTCTTACTCCTATATATAGTCTTTCCTTTCTACTCAGATAGTCCTCTTTAACATTTCTTGTGAGGCTGTTTTAGTTGTCATAAATTTCTTTAGCATTTGTTTGTTTGAGAAATTCTTTATCTCTTCTATTCTGAATGCTAGCCTTGCTGGTTAGAGTATTCTTGGCTGCATATTTTTGGCTTTCTTCTTTTTCAATATATCATGACACTCCCTTCTAGCCTGCAAAATTTCTACTAAAAGATCAGCTGATAGCCTTATAGATGTAACTGTCTTCTTTTCTCTTGCTGCTTTTAAAATTCTCTTATTATCAGTATTTTTTGCCATTTTGATTGCTATATATCTTGATGTGGACCTCCCTGGATTGATTTTGTAAGGGCCTCTTTATGCATCCTGGATCTGAATTTCTCTTTTCTTCCCCAAATTCAGAAAGGTTTTGGCCATATACTCAAGTGAATTTTCTGCCTTCTTTTTTCTCTCTTCTCTTTCTGGGGTCCCTATAATGTGAATGTTATTATTCTTGATGGTGTTGCTGTGTTTCCTAAGTCTGTTTTAATTTTATATTATTTTCTCTCTTACCTTCTCAGCTTGATCGGTTTCCACTATTCTTTTTTTTTTTTTAATTTTTTTTAACGTTTATTTATTTTTGAGACAGAGAGAGACAGAGCATGGACGGGGGAGGGTCAGAGAGAGAGGGAGACACAGAATCTGAAACAGGCTCCAGGTTCTGAGCTGTCAGCACAGAGCCGGACGCGGGGCTCCAACTCACGGACCGCGAGATCATGACCTGAGCCGAAGTCGGACGCTTAACCTACTGAGCCACCCAGGTGCCCCTCCTCTATTCTATCCTCCAGGTTGTTGATCCATTCATTCTTGTGCTCTCTCTAGTCTGCTATTATCCTATCTAGTGTTTGTGTGTGTGTGTGTGTGTGTGTGTGTGTGTGATTTATTGAGTCTTTCATCTCTATTTTTTTTATGTTTTATATCTCTTTAAGGGGCTCAGTGAGGTCCTCTTCTCGTTTCTCAAGTCTAGTGAGTACCTTTATGATTACTAATTTAAATTCTCTGTTAGGCATATGACTTACCTCTGTGGGTTTTTTTTAAGCTCTCTCTGTTATTTTATTCTGTTCTTTCTTTTGGGACATGTTCCTTTGTCTCCTCATTTTGGCCAGCTCTCCTTTTCTCTGTATTAGGAACTTGAGCTATGTCTCCTCTCTTAAAAGTACCGGCCTTTTGAAGAAGTCCTGCAGTGCCCTGCAGTGCCCTGCAGTTCAATGTCTCCTGTTCCCTAGAACCTGGTGCTTCAGGGGATTCTTCTGGGCTTAGCCACTTTTCCCTTCAGTGAAGTTTTGTGCAATGGCTTTCTTTACTTGTGGGCAGTGTTTGGTCCCTGTACTTTATTAGTGGGTCAGTCTGGCCAACCTTGGGCTTTAATTAAGTCAGACAATGCGTTTGCCACAGAGGCAGTATCACTGAACTTCAACGATCTTTCCCTTTGTTGTGCCCTGAGAAGCTTTCATTGGTGGCTGAGACCTGCAGTCAGTCCAGCAGTCTGCCCCCAACCCACTGCTGGGCCATAGTCTGACTGGTGTGTATGGTAATGATTCTCTTTCCCTGGGGCAGGAGTCTCTTTAGACATAGTTCTAGACCCTGCTGGGGCTGCTTGCACACTGCAAAACTTGTGGTACCACTTTGGACGGACTCTAGCCAAGAGTGTATTTGAGGGATTGGATCCACAAAGTGTGTGGGGATAGGATTCACAGTATTAGGAAGCTGGGTGGAGAGTGTTTGCCCTCTGTTGGTTCCCACAGGTGGCCCTTTGTTTAGGCTTGGGGGTAACAGGAAAAAACAGCACTCACTAGCTACTTTATTCCTGAAGAAGTGTCCCAGTGATCTCTACTCCTCCAGCACATGCTCTGAGATTCAGAAACAAATCTTCTTCCTGTATGTCCCAGGAGATTTTCAAGTGCTGGTTCCATGTGTTGTGATGTCTCTTTAAGGACAGGGACTCTGTTTCTTCTTGTCCTCCCTCCCAGAACTGAGCCTGCTGATTTTTCAAGTTTCAGATTTTAAGTCCTGCTGGTTTTAAGAACTCATGAAATGTGTCTCCTCTGGTTTTCAAAGCCAAACATTATAGGGATTTCTATTCCCTGTGTGGACTCCCTGGTGTAAGCATCTTTTTCTCTCTTCTTTCCACCACCACAGTGTCCCTCTCTCTCATGGACAGTCCCATGGGTCAGTTTAGCTCATGACCATATTTCCACCCAGCCTATGGAGGCCACTTCTTTGCATTTAGTGGTAAAGTTTGTTCTGCCAGTCTTTGGGTCATTTTCTGGGTTATGTACACTGATGTGTGTGTTATCGAATTGGATTTTTGCAACAAAGTTAGCTTAGGGTCCTCATACTCCACCATCTTCCCTGGAAATCCTTGGGAGTGGTTGTAACATTTCAAATGTTAATATCATTAAAATTTTTTTGATCACTTTTTCTAAATTTCCTTCAAATTTTAGAGAAGGAAAAAGAATATAATACAAAGGACTCAATAAAAGAGCCTATAAATACAACTCTTTTCTTTGTGATGAGAAACACCTCAGATGAGGATTTTCTAGATGTTCACCTTTCAAAATAAGCCACTGCATACAATTAAACTGCAATTACAAGAAGGCAGAACACTGACACCAGAAGAATAATTTGCTCAGAAAAATGGTAGGGGTAATTATGGTGTAGCCCTTGAATGAGGTGTGGTAGTCAAGGAGATGCACCACTGGCCATGAATCCAAAGAGTGTGACACCTTCTTTGTGGAATCAGAAGGGTCAGCAAAACTGGACAGTAGATTGGTAACTTATGGCCAGTGAGTGTCTAAGAGTGTGAACTCTCAGACAGGTTTTAGGAGAATATGGCTACCAGAGAACAATCTTGAAAAACTACTGAAAATTATGTCATGAGAAAAGCATCCAGGTTCATGTTTCCCACTGTTAATAATTCATTAGGAAACTAAAGCTAGTTATGTAGTGTGTATAGGAGAGACTCCCACAGAAAATACCATTTCCCATGTCTGGAGTAATTTTTCTCATTCTTGTCCATTATAGAAGCTCATTTTCATTTTAGATCTGGGGTAAATGTTATTTTACTTCACCTTTTGTCATTTCCCCTATTTTCAAGTACAGCCACTCCTTCCTTTGCCTCTCATAGCATTTACACACACACACACACACACACACTTTCTCTTCGTCTCTTAACCATAGATTAAGTATTTCAAAGAAAGTGTTCACAACATCCACTTACCTTTGTATCTTGGCCCCTAGCACATGGACTGACACATAATAGGTGCTCATAAATATTGAATAAATAAATTAATAAGTTAAGGCTTATAGACAAAGAGAGTAAGATTAAAGTGTAGCAGGATAAGAACCAAGAGTTTTTAAGACACAGTGGCTCTCATGCTTGAAAGTGATTCGAAATACATTCCAACAGAATTTGAAAACATTTTGGGTTCAGTATGTTTCAAGGATTATTACTAAAACCAGAAAAAGATGACTGATTCATATGAGGCTAAGTGGATAATTCTTAGAACTGGCATTTTGTCACATTTGCCATCATTCAACTAATCCTTAATAGGGTGGGATTGGCAAATGAATAGGAATTGATTTGCATTAAATATATTACAATTAGTTTTAAAGGTATATAAATTATAATTTGATAGATCAGTATAGAAATCTTTCATAATAGTTTGTTTGTTCTCAATTAAGTTGTTTCCATAATTCCAAATTTAAAAATCAAAACTTTTCAACTGTTCACCTAGTCATGAGCCTGAACTTCTAATAAATTCAAAGTAACAGAATCTTCTAGCATGATTTGGATCTCTATCAATAACTGAGTAGAGGCAGTTTTCAACTGAATTATTTCCAAAAAAATCACACTTACATGGTATACTGCATTTTGTATTATTTTAAGAAATGTATCTTTGACATATTAGATGGTTATTAATAAATAAATAAATAAATAAATAACATAAATAGTATAAGTTAAGTATTGTCCATCTTAGGTTACATACTGATAACAGATGAAGTAAAATTATCCTTCTTCATGTAAGCAGACAGCGGGAACTTGAGCACTGTTTGTTTTTTTCTCCTCTTGTCTCTAATTTGATCTCTAGAGCCTTGGTCTCGATTTCCATAAAAGCCATTTCCTATGTGAAGTAGGCAATTTTTACTGATGAAGAAAAGACCTCTGTGACATTTTTTTCTGGAGGCTAGCATCAATTTGTTGACTTCTTTCCAGTGACCTTCAAAGGATAATGATAACGCATCATTACTAATCTATATTGGAGTTGAACTTGTAATCTTTAGACCAAGAGTTGTGTATTTGACATCTTTATGCATGATTTCTGTATTTTATTTCATTTTATTTTTATTTTTTTTAATTAAAGTATTTTATTATTTTCTTTGTGAAAATCTTATTGAGAGTACTTGATGGTGCTTGTCTCCTAATGATTTCTGTATTTATCTCTTGGGTCATTTGTGAGCAGACATGGGAAATTCATATAAACTTAGTTGCAAGGGTGGTTAGGAACTTTAGGATAAAAATTATGTGCAATTCAATTACTTTAAAATTGATGATGGCCACAAGAAAATGTGACATACATATTGTACCAGAGCAGTCAATAGCTCTTTTAGTGAGCTATATGGTGTATAGCCCAGGCAAGTAATTCTTCCTTGTATAAAATTCTATTTTTATCTTGATTCTTAGTAACTTAAAATCAACTAGGTACATATCCATGGTTCACATGGAAAGGATTATAAAAGGTTTAGAAATATAAAACAGATTATATAGCCTTAGATTCTTCATGCCTTTATAACTGAAACCCAGGTACTACAAGGATATACAACTTTGAAGGTATATAGAAACCATACTGTGGTGATACCAGCTCTCATTGCCAATGAGTGGAGGTCTTAGAACAGACCTGAGAGACACACATATAGATTTTTTAAAATGACATTTATTCTTCCACTGAAACTGAACACATTATTCTGAGTCAGATATACTTGGTTGCTGAATCTCTCATTACTACCTTTGGGTAAATGAGGAAAGGAAATGCTTTCTTTCCCATATTCCTGCAAAATTATGCCTTGTATCTCCAACACTTAGCAGGATGAACTGGCTACTTAATTCCAATTAAACAAAGACTTAAACCACACATGACAGGAAATCATGTTCACATGAATGGCTGTCTTTTCTCTCATCTCCAGATGTAAAACATGCAAGAGATTTATGAGAATATTCTTTGTCAAGATCTTCAGAATAGAGGGTTCTGAAAAGGATATGATTAATATGTGGTAATCACATACTGTTTGTTTAACCAGCTTTTCTTTTTTCACTGGAAATAATGACTGTTTAAATGAAATTAATAATTTTTCCCTATTGTCTAGGCTAACGTTGGTTGGTTGGGTTCAGTTACCTGCTATGATTATGATCCTGTTTAAGTACAGATGCATTAGTGGCTTCCAGAAATTCTGCTCTATCAACTACTACTTTTTCTTTTTCTGAAGTCAAATGGAGCGATTGGTGTGGTTCTTCCCTCTGAAGTCTTTTATCTTCTTTGAAGTAGTAATGTGCTTTGTCATAAACATGCTAATGGCCAACCTATAAGGCTTATTTTGTTAACAAATACTGATTAACAAATAAAGATGTGTCAATTAGCAATTAAACTGCAAAGAAAGTAATATATTGTACTATTCAGTGTTTGAGAAAGCATAAGAAATAACACTCGCGTACTCTTCTTGGGGACCAACTTCTGTGGACATATCTTGAGAGTGTATGTCAACACATGTAAAAATATGTGAACTTTTTGACCCAATAACTTTACTTCAAATATATTTATCCTAATGAACAAATAATGAGTGTGTAAAAAGATATTTTCAAAACACTATATATTATATCTTTCCTTTTAAAGGTGATAATATATAAAACAATGTGAAAGTCAATAATAGGACATTTGTGATATAAATTGTATATCATAAATAAATTAGTCTTAAAAATAATGTTGTAGAAAAATATTAAATACCATAGCAAGAGACTCATGATAGTTTATATGAAAAGGGTGTGCTAGAAAGCAGTATTTCCAGGGTGATTTTTATTTAAATGGAAATTGCATGTTGAAGACTAAAACATATGCATGTTTCAGAATATTAATTGAAATTATCTCTCAGTCAAGGTTTATTGGGTAACTGTCACCATTGATCTTTACTTTCTAAATGTTTTCATGACATTTTAAATTAGAAAATACCAAAAAAATCTTATTTCAAACCAAAAAAAAGTCATTCTGCAGATAAGTGGTGTATTATTGATTGTGTAGAGCGTTGAAAAGTTGACATTGCTTTATAAATGACGTGCTTAGAGATTTCCTATTTGCTCTTATGTTAATGGGCCAAACCAAAATGCCATGTACCTGCCTATGAGACAGATAACTTGAAAGAATGTCTTATGGCTCCAGAATAACTGAGGAGAATGTCCCACAAGATGTGTGCTGTGACAAAATAGGAACCATCCATAATCATATGTAGAATATAGTTATCCTCAGTTTTCACAACTTTCACCTCTAAATTTAGAGAATATTCATTGCTTGGATCTTTGGAATCTGATGGGTGGGAAGATATGTCTTAGGAACAGGGGGCTTGATTTAGGTTTTGAGCTCAGGTCATATGCTTTAGTACATTTATTATAAATCTTTATAATAAAATATTGGGCATAAGCCTAGGTAAATATAAAATGGTAACTTGTTTCTTCTCATTTTTCATTTGAATTTATATAAACATCATTGCTCTCCCTTGGAAACTCTACAGAAAGGGATGAATGTGGTTTGTGGCAGAATTAATTTATTTTTAAGTTCGCTAGCAAAATACCCTAAAAATCTCATCCACATTCCTGATACAAATTTAGGAAACATAAGTCTACCAATCAAAAAAGCTACTAGAAATAAATTTTAATTCTCTGCCTCTCTAACCTCTGTACTGGAATATTATTTATTGTATCACAAGTACCCAGAATACTCCTGGAATTTAGTAGGCATTCTATAATTTATTAAATAAATTGCATAGATTAATGAAAAATGAATCCATTAGATTAGACAATACGAAATCATTAGTGACCACTACTAGAATCCTTTGCTATGAGAGCAGAAATTCTGGGTTACTGTGAGGTATTGAGTATTTGGGAAATGAGGAATCGCTTAGATTTTATGAAGTTTTACTGTGTATCTTCAGGATGTTTCCACAACTTTGATTGTTTCTGAGTCTTATACATCATTTAAACTGTCTTTCGATTATTCAACTGACTTACTATCCCTCTGTTAAATGGCAAGACTTCAAAGACACTCCCCTAACATGTGTCTCTTGAGATTTTCCAAAGAGGGAGGCATTTATTCTCACTTCTAACACCTCCTACATTGTTGTGCTACCTTTTCCTTTCTCCAGCCTTGTTCACCATTCTTTCCAGCTTTCAGGGAAATGGCTTTCTATTATGGTATTCAGTGTCTTTGAAAGAAGGTCCCACATTAAGGTTTAGTGATTCTAGGGACACAAATCCTTCATTGTATCATTACCTCTCTTCTTCCCAGGACATCTAGGTGTTCCCTGGGGACTGAGCTGAAATAGTTTCAAATATAGCCTCATACTTGACCTAGAATCTCCTGTCTCTGGAACTTCCAAGGCTGGGCTGCTGAGACTAGTCCACCATACAAGTTTACTTTTCAATTTAGCCAGGGACATCCTTGGAGGTCCAGGACTCCTTCCTATATAATTTGGCTTCTTTGGGGAGACATAGCATATCATATTATATATATATACACACACACACACCTCATCCTGTTTATAATATTATATTTTTCCCCCTATGGGACTCCTGGGCATTACACAAAATCCTTTTATTGTTTTGTTTTTTGTTTTTTTTTTAGGTGTCCTTGAGCATTCCAAATCAATTACAGAATCACAGTCTGGAGCAGAGAGAGAGCTACTGTGGTGTTGTCACTTTCTTCAATCAATCATGTATCTCAACTTTGATTCATGTAAGACATTTTCTTGGATGTTTAAAATTCAAATATATTTGCTTATAACTCACCTCTCCTGCAAAGGATTTAAGCTAACTTATAGCAAAAGTCATATTTAACAAATTAGTAAAATATATGACATCAGAACCAAATAAAGAGGTTTCCAAATAGATCAACACAGGTAATGTGATTGATATTTATCTTTGAGTTTTCAGGAAGCCAGAGTGAAATTATATATATAATGCATAAGCCAAGTTATTAGAAAGTAGAAACCATAGCTCTTCAGGAGAAAGAAATATGTAAATAATTTTGAACTTGATTGCAAATAGATGCACTGAGTGACAGAAAACGTCCTCAGTAAAATATTAACACAAATAGAACAATTGAAATGCTTAAGAAACAAGTTGAGTTTGTCAAAAGCATTTTTGCCTTGGAATCATTTAGATTGATGGTGATCATACAAAACACTGTATTGTCAAAATTAACCAGCCTACAAAGATTTTACATCTCCTTATCATGAAGAATTGGCTTATTAGATTCAGTAAATATTTCTCATAGGCTTATTATTAGTCCAGCAGCCTCTTATATGCTATGAGGGATGGCAGGCAACTTAAGTTGGGGGTTCACCATGTATGAAACTTTCCATTTTATTTAATATTATTTTCTAAGCAATAGAAAAGAAGAATTGTGTATTTATTTTTTCTTATTATTGAGTAAGGATTGGTGGTGTATGTGTTGAAAAAAAGCGAAATTTCATATTTTCTATTTGAAGGATTTGATTGCTGCTGGATTGAAATTAGGACAGTGAAACAAAGAGAATAATCAAGAATGGTGCCCATGATTTTGGCTTTACCCCTGGAAGAATGGTAGTGCCAACTACTGAAATTGGCAAATGGCTAGAAAAGTCACGACATCCCCTTTTGGGCATCTTAGGTTAGAGATACCTAGCAGACATTTATATCTTACTTCCCCTTCGTAACATTTCATGCTGTATTGTATTTAATCACTTCAAAAGCTTTCTTTCTTTTTCTTTTCCTCTAATTATTGTTTCTTAGCATTTCCATCTCCTTACCACTTCACTGCTCCTTTTCTCTTGTGACCATCTGTTTTCCTATGTTATCACAACCACATAGAACTTCAACAACTGTCTGGATGCTAATGTACCACAGTGTATCTTTTTACCATAGATCTTTCTCCTGAATTCAACATACCCATTGATTTAATTGAACCTTATACTAAACTTGTCTCAAACTCTACTCACCAACTTTGCCCACATGCTTGTTATTCTTTTCTTAGTGAGTAATACTAAATATCGAGAGTTAACTGTGTATCAGATACTCTGCTACGCATTTTATATCCATTGATTCATCTAGTCCTTACAACAACTTACAAGGGTAGATAGATGTCACCCCACTTTACATATGAAGAAATTGAAGCACTTAGACTTTTGTAAAGTGGCAGAGCTGGGGTCTAAACTCAGGTAGGTAATCCTCTCCAGAATCTAGACTCTTAACCTTTAAGCTATATAGCACCTTTGCTCTCACCATCTGTTCAATCAGTTATGTCAGAAATCTGGGAATCACTTCAGTCTTCTTATTCTTCATATATATGCAATACGTTATCAAATCCTCTTAACAGATCTTGGATCTATCTCCTTTGTTCTGTCCCCACTGCTATGTGTAACTTTAAATCTTCATTATTTCTAACCAGGACTATTTCCACATCTTCCTCTGTCTTCAGTCTTTTATCTCTTTTATAGTGCTGCAAACAAGTTTATACAAATTGAAAATATTATCATATTCTTTACCTATTTAAATCCATCCATTATCTTCTCATTGATAGGCAATATGGTCTAGTGGTTAAGAATTCAGGCCAACCCATATGGGACCAAACTCTATTTTGCTACTTAATTTATTTAGTTTAAGTTTATTTAGAATCTCTACCCTTAATAGCCACATCTTAAAATGGAGTTCATAGTAGTACCTATGCTGTAGAGGTATATGGAGTATTAAGGGAGAGAAGGCATGCAAAACATTTAGCAGAGTGTGTAGCACATAGCAAAAACATAGTAAGTGCTGCTGATAATTTATTGTTGTTGTTGTTGTTTCAGTGTCTAAGGCAAAATTCAGTCTCAGCCTGGCATGAGAGGCCCACAGCACCACCTATCTATTCCTTCAGTCTTACATTGACCTAAGCGTTATTCCTTATGCCCACCACACCCAGTGAAATACCACAGGTCTCACACATCTATGCTTTCGCTCAGCTGCCCTTCCTGCCTGGAACCATGTGTCCTAGCTGAGACACCTGGCAAAATGTTTCTTACGTTTTGAAACTTGATTTAAAAAACATATCACAAAGTCCCTCCTGATTCTTCCTTCTCACTCTACTCAGGATTGAGTATTTTCAATCTGATGTCCTTTCTATACACCACAAATTTCTCTCCTAGTACCCATGGTATTTAAATGCAGTATTTGTGTACATATCGTTGTTCCTCTTTCATAGCCTAAACTGTTCAGCATCAAAGAGTTTTATTGACCTTTGTATTCCCGGGACAGACCACAATGCCTAGAATGTAAGAGACACAAAAGATCTGAGAAACACATGGAGAATAGCCATGTCACTCCAGATGAGGCCTAGATCACCAGCCAACCCATCAGCTCATCAAGGACACATGAGCAAACCCATTCTAGAACAATAGTACTGCCAAGTTGAGCTGCAGATTTATGAGAAATGATACATGGACACTTGGCGTTTTAAGCACAAGATTTGGGGTGTTTGTTTCATGACAGTAACTAACTGAAACAGATCATAAACACCAGGAAAAGAGAATAATTTAATTTCAATGCTAGATTTTCTATGCAAACAACAGTAAGAGAGACTTTGGAAGAAACAGTTTGTCCTTGTCTATGGGAAAATAAAAACACTTCATGAAGGGAGTAAAAACTCACAAGATTAGGAGCTTTTCATTCCAATTATAAAAGTTGAAACTCCAGCTCATCACTCGCTCCTCCTCTGTTTTCTTAGCTGCTATTGATGAGCATATCAGAGACTTGGAGGCATCCAGTTATTTTGTAATAGTGGAGAGCAACTGTGTGTGATGAGTGTCTAGGGCACAATGGAAGTCAGTATAGCTACATGTACAATGTCAGGATTTTGCACAACGCTTCCCAATTAACTTCCAGAGAGCCTGACTACAATATCACCAGCTGCTCACTCAATCAATTTCGACACGTTTTCCCGAGCTAAATGGGGCTTGCATGACTGCATTTGCATGGGAGCTTTCTCCAGTCGCAATGCCATAACTAGCGGGTGAAGTGTTTGGAAATGCCTCTTTTTTGTGCTTTGTGGGGCATTCTCTTTGATTTTATATCTTCCCTGTCTCTTTCTCCAACATCGCTTTGCATCTTTAAGACTTGTAAGTTTGGAATGAGTCAAAAACCAGTGATGTGAGGACTGAGATGAACTCCCCACCTTTCATAATTTATTCATCTATTAATTCATACTTTTGCCAGATACAGACTGACTGCCTATTATGTGTGAGGCACTGTGCAAGGTGCTGGGGATACAATAAAAAATAAGAACGTTCAGCCACAGAATTAACATTTGAGGGAAGAGCCTGGAAATACAGAAATAAACAATAGGTAATGATAGGGAGGGTAGTCAGAGAAATCTCCCGCAAGGAGGTTCTGTTTAAGATGAGACCTGAAGGACAAGAAAGAGTCAGCGATGGGAAAACTTTGGGGAAAGAGAATTTAAGGTGGCTAGAAAGAGTGACAAATCTCTTTTGTGGAGAAGAGCTCATTGGGTTACAGAACTGATGAGTGGCCAGTGTGATGATAGTAGGACACAGAAGTGATAAGAGAACAAGACAGGGAAGCCAAGCAGAGAGTAGTGCATGCAGAGTTCTGAAGACCAGGCCAGTAATTTGCATTTTGCATGACTTGGGCATTCAAATCACTCTTTCTGCTTTTCTTTATTGTCCTAAGACAATAAATCAGCTGAATGCAAGAGAGGGAGAAAAGACACTGGCGATTGCAGTGATACAGGTGTGTACTTGGACAAGAGACATAATAGTGAAGATGAAGACAATGCAGAGATTATGCTATGTTTTGGAGGTGAGGCTATCTGATCTAACGGAAGACATGTTTTTGAGGGTGTTTTGGTGGAAAAATTACTAATATAAACTTCAGTTTGCTCTACGAGCCTCAGACCACAAGTGATGATTCCATCCAGTGAAGGACATTACATTGTACCAAGATCACCAACTGAGGTTGCCTAACTTTTGAATAGGAAAAACTATAGCCAGATAGGTAGGTGTCAAAAATTTTAAATGGGCTCAGCAGAAAGAACTATTCATGTGTACAGAAATGGCAAAGGTATGCAAACTGAAATGTTTCTTCAGATAAGAAAAGATTTAAAATTTCCCTCAACCAACATTTCTTCGTATTTGATGTCTGTTGTACCTAGGATGAGCAAATGTATAGGAAAACTAGAAGTAAGCCTAAATTAAACTTTACAGATACATTTTTGGGAAATACATCTGCTCTGGTCATGCACATGATATAAACCGCAATGAATCAGTAGTTCCTACTGAGTAATATGCTAAATGACTTAGTGTCTGGTTTATATTAAGTGGCAAAGTCGATGACACTTGAATGAGGGGTGGGGGTGTTAGGGGTGCTGACCTCCCCCTATACACAGTTGAAAACTGCATATAGGGGCACCTGGATGGCTCAGTAGGTCGAGAGTCCCACTCTTGATTTTGGCTCCGATCGTGATCTGAGAGTCATGGAATCAAGCCCTGTTTTAGGCTCCACACTGAACATTGAACCTGCTTAAGATTTTCTCTTTCTCTCTCCCTCTGCTCTCTCCCCCTGCCCCCACTCGCATGCCCACCCTCCCTCTCCCTCTCTCTCTCTCTCTCTCTATATATATATATATATAGACAAAAAACCCACTTTTTAAAGAAAGACAAAAAAAAGGAAAATTTGCATATAACTTTGACCCCCCCAAAAAAACTTAACTACTAATAGCCTACTGTTGACCAGAAGCTAAGAGATAACAAACAGTAGATGAACACATATTTTTAATATTATATACTGTATTCTTAAAATAAAGTAAGCTAAAGAAAACGCTATTAAGAAAACCATAAGGAAAATACATTTACAGTACTGTGCCAGATTTATTGAAAAAAAAATCTGCCTGTGAGTGGACCGACACAGTCAACCCCATATTGTTCCAGGGCCAACTGTAATCAGAAATCAAACAAATCCCAAGATAATAGAAAATTATTTACTAAAAGTAGAAAAAGAATAACACTCCAACTGCTGGTATTCAGCAACTTTAAAGTTGAGATAAAATGCATAAATGGAACTAAATTCTCTTGCTCTGCAACTCAACAGGCAATAATACAACAAATGAAAAGCTTTATTTATGGAAGATTTGAGATTTCCTCAGGTTTAAAAAAATCATAGAAAAAAAAAGACTGTGAATACAAAGAACATAGAGATTTATGTAATTGTGGTAAGAGAATAATAGTCTCCCGCAGATTTCTATGACCTAATCCCTGAAACCTGTGAATATGCTACCTTACAAAAAGGATTTTGCAGATGTGAATAAGTTAAGGACTTTGCCATTGCAAGATGATCCTGAATTAGCTAGTGGGGCCCAGTGAAATCATGAATCTTTGGGGGAGGGAAGTAGGAGGGTCAGAGATACAGAATTAGATGTAGTGACAGAACTAGATTTGAGAGAGACAGGAAGGTTTGGTGATGCCACCATTATCATATGATGAAGGAAGGGGTCATGAGCCCCTGAGGAATGCAGGAGGACTCCAGATGCTGGAAAAGCAAGGAAACAGATTTTCCCTTTTAGCTTTGAAGAGAGAGGCAGCTTGACTATACCATATTGAACTTCTGACCCCCAGAACGTTAAATAAACAAAAATTGTATTGTTTTAAACCACTAAGTCTGTAGGGGCGCCTGGGTGGCTCAGTTGGTTGAGCGTCCGACTTTGGCTCTGGTCATGATCTCACAGTTCATGAGTTCAAGCCCCGCATCAGGCTCTGTGCTCACAGCTCGGAACCTGGAACCTGCTTTGCATTCTGTGTCTCTCTCTTTCTCTGCCCCTAACCACTCGCATTCTGTGTCTGTCTCTCTCAAAAATAAATAAAACATTAAAAAAAAATTTAAACCACTAAGTTTGTGGTAATTTGCTATGACAGTAGTAGGAAACTAATACAACAATGAAAAAACAGAGGAAATGGGGGAAAAACTATCATACAAGAATAGACATTTATATAAAACTGAAACTGAGACTGAAGTACTATTTAAAGCAATATGTGCAATAAAAAAATGAAACTATTAAAAAAAGGATTGTGGATTCTGTGCAATATGGCATCTCTAATATAAATAGAAAATATTCAAGAGAAACAATATCAAATAAAGAAAATAATAATGCATACTTAATGCAAAGCATTTAACTAAAACATTTGGAAGTTAGCATGTAGATATTAGATAAGGACTAGTATTTAATAAGAGATTGTTTAAAGGACTGCTTTTAGCGGTGCATCCACAAAACTTTCACATTCTATAACCAGACCATTTACAGTCAAAGATCCCAAGAACTTCAGTCCGTGGTCAGTAACAACTGTTAATTGGAAAGTTCCATAGTGAACTCATAAAAGGAGACTGGATAATACAGAGATAATTCATGAATATATATAATCTTTAGTGTATCTTAAATATATCTTAAAGATGAATTTTCTGAACGTGAAAAGAAATGCTAATAATGAACCACCCTAGTTGTTTAATGGGGTTTCTAGGGACCTTCGGTGGCTCAATCAGTTAGGTGTCCAACTTCGGCTTAGGTCATGATCTCGAAGTCCGTGAGTTGGAGCCCCACATCGGGCTCTGTGCTGACAGCCCAGAGCCTAGAGCCTGCTTCAGATTCTGTGTCTCCCTCTCTCTCTCTCTGCCTCTCCCCCACTCGTTACTATCTCTGTCTCTCAAAAATAAATAAACATTAAAAAATGTTTTTTAATGTGGTTTCTTGCATGTTGTTTAATTTTGCTTTTAGAATATTGTGCCACGGAACTATGGTCTGGTCCTCTGATCGTGAATTCAGGAGTAGTCTGAAATCTATGAAGAAAGAATTTCTAATGGAAAATTTCAGACTAATCTTTTATAGGTCACATTATCCCCACTGCAATATAGCCTGCTCAGCCAAAGGCATGAAATACTAACTCTTTTCAAGACAATTACAAGATTTTTCTATTTTCCCTAGTCCTTTTTAATTTCAGACTTCCTGAAATAAAATGCTGAAAATGTACCTGTATATTTTCCAAGAAATGGAAGGGAAGAAAGAGGGCCTTTTGTCAACAATTATCAGCGATGGCAGTACAGATACCCCAAAGCTAGGGCAAACATCTGATTAATAAAATTGAATCACTTGTAAATCAGCGGTGAAGTGTCAGGTCCTTGAATAGGTTGGAGGATTTATTCTAATGAAAGAATGGCAATAAAGAAGCATTTACAACTGAAATGGGGATGGAAGTAATTAAGAGCTCCTTTGAAAACAGAAGGATAAATGAAGGAGTTGGGGAAGGCTAGAGTGTTAATAGGAGTTAACACAACAGCTGCCGACCATTTGTCTTCTTGATCGGCTAACTTTATGGATTTTTTTAAGGCAGCATTCCATTTAAAACACTATGGTAAACATAAATATTTATCCAAATGGTATGATCATAACTCCTGGAATCAGATGTCGAATACAAAAGTAATACCATGTTTAAAAGCCCATGGAAAACATTTTTTTTCACAGTGCCAGATTGAATATAATCTTTGAAATTGCTAAATGCTACAATACAGAAACAGAGTATGTCAGGTTATTTAAATAAAAGTTACAGAAATTAAAATGTGAGAGGACAGATTTAAAGTTCCATTGGCTTTTCATATTGAGTTAGTTTAGCTGAAATCTTACTATCTCTTCTGGCCCAATTCAAATCCTTGCCTTAAACATCTTTGACAATGTTGTCACTTCCTTACTGGACTTATAAATGTTATTATGTTCTTCATTCACTTTTAATAAATAGCTCATATTCCAAAGTGGATGTAAATTTCCTATTGGCAAAGAAATAAATGTAAAATTTCCTGGTTTTTGCATCCATGGAGGAAGAATTGGTTGAGAATCTTCAAGTGACTGAGAAAGACATCATAAGCAGAAAAAAAAGAAAAGAAAGGAATGTATTGGCTCACTTAAACAATTCCAAGGTAGATTTTTCAGGTATTTAAATTAATTAAACAAGGAGGCCATTAAACAGATGGCTCTAATCCTGTGGTGGCCTACATAAGCAAACCAAAACCGAACACTGTCAATGATTCAAGCTTATTAAGTCAAAACCCTGAGGACAGCCAATCAGAAGCAGCTTACTAGGCTTTAAACTATAGCCAACCAATAATTCTTAAGTAAACTTTTAAAAATTTTAATATGCCTCATTTTATCTTTAATACAAGTAATGCTGGATTAAGGGCTTCAAAATCTTTTTATCAAAATCCAAATTTTCTCTATTGTTAACTCTTCTCTGTTGGAGAAGTTCAAGCTGGCTCTTACTGTATGATCCCAGGACTCCAGGCTTTCCTTTACATACCCAGAAAGAATACTAGAGTATCTTTCCTATAAACATCATCAGAAAAAGATCTAATTATTTCTCCCTGGCTCTGACTGTGACTTCCTTTGCATCTTAAAAAAAAAATTTTTTTTTAATGTTTATATCTGAGAGAGACAGAGACAGAGCTTGAGTGGGGGAGGGGCAGAGAGAGAGAGGGAGACACAGAATCTGAAGCAGGCTCCGAGCTGTCAGCACAGAGCCCAACGCGGGGCTCGAACTGACAGACCGTGAGATTATGACCTGAGACGAAGTCGGATGCCCAACCGACTGAGCCACCCAGGCGCCCCTCCTTTGCATCTTTAAACATTTATTTTGGCCAGAGATATATGATAAAATGACTGGGAAGTCTTAGTTCACATGTATCACATCTGAATTAGCCATGGATATAATCTAGCCTCAAACACAAGTGCTGAGGAAGCGGAGGAAAGGTGGACCCACAGAGAGAAAGGGTAGGTTTATTCATCAGAAAGAGAATGAATGTCTTGATGTACAAAAATTTTGTCTTCTGTGAAAAACCCAAAATTCATTCTCTCTCTCTCTCTCTCTCTCTCTCTCTCTTATCCTTTCGGAGATTTCCAAAATATACATGAGAATGTGTTTTATGGGGGTAATTAAAGGTGAGGAAGTAGGTTTGGGTCAAATTGTGGACAGATCTGAATACCAGGCTAAAGATTTGAGACATTATGTTCTCAGTAGGCAACCATTGATGAAGATTTTGAGTGGAAGAATATCACGTGTAACAGGTATTTTCCCCTAATTATTATTAAAATATATGGCAATGAAGTTAATATAAATGTTGCAATTACTCTGTTCCTGGTGTTCATTTTGTATATATGTATATATATATAATATGTATATATATAATATGTATATATATATAATATATATATATACACACATATATATATGTGTGTGTATATATATATTTTTTTTTCTCTTACCACTTTATGAGGTAGGTTAGAATAATCTTTTGAATAGAAATTGAGTCTCAGAAAAAACAGGTGAAAGACATCAAAAGGTATAAAGTTCCAGTTATAAAATAATTAAGTCATGGGGATTTAATGTATAGCATGGTGACATGGTGACGGTAGCTAATAATACTGCATATTTGAAAGTTGCTAAGAGAGCAGATCTTAAAAGCTCTGATCACACAAAAAAATTGTAACTATGTGTAGTGATGGATGTTAACTAGACTTCTTGTGGTGGTGATCATTTCGCAGTACATACAAATATCCAATCTTTATGCTGTATAGCGGATACTAATGTAATGTTACATGTCAATTATACCTCAATTTAAAAAAGGACATAGTTTGTTGTAACACAGCTGTTGAAAACATTTCCTGATTGTCAAGACTCAGAGAAACAGAATGGGGTTCCAATTCATACCTCTTGTTGTTGCTGTTTGTTTATTTTTGAAAGAGAGAGAGAGAGAGAGAGAGAGAGAGAGAGAGAGAGAGAGATTGTAAGTGGGAGAGGGGCAGAGAGAGAGGGATACACAGAATCCAAAGCAGGCTCCAGGCTCTGAGCTGTCAGCACAGAGCCCAACACGGGGCTCGAACCCATGAACCATGAGATCATGACCTGAGCCAAAGTCTGAGGCTCAACAACTGAACCACCTAAGTGCCCGTTCCATTCATACCTCTTATTTCAAACTGGTTCTTCTGGTGTCCCCTGTTTAAATGGAGCCTCCTTTAGAAGTCCTCAGAGGGTATCCTCTGCTCATGTTGTTGGAGGGCTTCCTGCAAACCTCCTTCCCTTGACCTCTTTATTCTCTCTTGGTTCCAAAGTGTTCTGCTGCTGAACCTCCACCTATATCATTGAATCTGTTTTCTTAAGAGCCTTGGATTTCAGACATTGTTTTCAAGGAATGATGTAACTTTTCACATTAATAGTGATATTTTCAAAAACTGGAAACTGCAAAGGCCAGTTCTAAGATAATAATTGTCAGTGTGGCATTGTACAGAGTGGTTAAAAGAACTGTTTTGCAGGTAAGAGAATGAAAATAGGAGGGTCAAATAGTTTGCCGCTATAGCAACACTCAGTGTGGGAAGCAGATCTGGAGTAGAGGCACTCGGTTTTCTAGCTCAATGAGTTTTCTATTCTGACCCAACTCTGACTTTTAAAATAAAACAACTTGTCTTTGAGATATTGTCTCTGAAAACCTTTCCTAGTGGAAGCTAATGAGTCTGATGTGTAAAATAACATTATACACAAAGGCAAATTTAAAGAGAAGTAGTACTTTTGTACTTTCAGATTTGTATATGTGGAAACAGAACAAAAGAAACTTCTTTGGTGTCACTGCAAAATTTGTTTTATTGAAGAGTTTTTGCTAAATGGAACATCACCAGATATTTTAATTTTTTAATGTTTATTATTTGAGAGAGAGAGAGAGAGAGAGAGAGAGAGAGTGAGAGAGAGCAAGCACAAGCAGGGGAGGGGCAGAGAGAGACAGAGACAGAATCCAAAGCAGGCTCCAGACTCTGAGCTGTCAGCCCAGAGCCTGATGTGCTTGAACTCAAGAGCCATGAAATCATGACCTGAGCCGACGTTGGAAGCTTAACCAATTAAGTCACCCAGGTGCCCCCATCACCAGATATTTTAAATTCATGTCAAAAATTATCCCATGATTTAAAAAATGATGTAAATGATACACAGAAATGTAGCACAAATGAAAATCATACTATTGCTTTGCTTAACTTATTGAAAACATCCGTAAGTTTAAAACAGGATAAAATATTTTAGAAAATGAGATAGGCCTCAAAACATTACCAAAAGGTGAAACTCCAAAGCTTGTGAGGATGGCCATTGCTCCAGTGTCATAATTATACTGGACTCACTGAAAACTTCTATGTGATTTTCATGCTCTGGGAATTTCATTTTCTCATGAAAGTCTAGGAATATATCAGCTCTCTCGCATGCATTTCCTGCACTGGGGCCAACAGCAGAAACGGTTGACGGACAAGAGTTTTGTGTTGTGCCAAATGCACAACAGGTGAAATAATCAGATAATGAGTCTAGGAAGGCAGTGAAAGTGTATGGAAGTGTGAAGTGAACCATCAACAAAATAACTGCTGTCACTCTTGACATTTCCAATTCTTAGACTTTAAGGGGGTACCAATTAATTCCTGAAAATAAAATTTAAAAACCCACTTAAAGGCTATTATATCGTAGTGAAAAGACTTGTTAAAGAGCCTGGAGTACCAGTAGCCTTATGACCCAAAACAAGATGGCTTGCCATTATCCTGATATTGTACCTCGTGCAATTAGCGGAAGTACCAATTAGTCCCTAGAAATGGCAAAACAGGTATACGGTCAGCTTTCAAATAGGTGACTGAATTGGAAGAGACTCTCGAGAAAGACTGACATGTTGCAGCATAAAGCTGCAGGAAACAGATTTGGACATAAAACAGGTTCTTATTACAATTTCATAAAAAGAGAAACAGCCAGAAAAGGACTGTTTTAAATAAAATAAAATAAAATAAAATAAAATAAAATAAAATAAAATAAAATAAAATAAAATAAAATAAAATAAAACAGTCTCTGGTAACCTATTCTATGATCCTGTATTTCTGTGGTGTTCTTTTCCATGTAAAATGTGCCCTCATTTTATAAAATGACATTTAATTTCTATTATGTGAGTTTGGCTTCGGTCTACAAGTTCTAATACAGCACTCAATGCTGGAATAATTATATTCTGAAACTAAAAGAGGCCCAAAACATTATCACACTGTATTATAATCCCACTGGATTATAATTTTGTGAGGATAAATACATAAAGGTAGGTCATCTGCTCTAAAAACAATCACACATTCCAGTGGCTTAATATAATGAAAGTTTACTTCTCATTCATGTCATAGTCCAAGGTCAGGGGAGGTTGGGGGAGATTGCTCCATGTAGTCATCAGAAATGCAGGCTTTTCTCATTTGGATTCTGACAGTCCTTTTGATTACTCAGGCATATAGGAAGAAAAACAGAGAAGGACTGAATGGGAGAATTTTATGGGCTCAGCCCGAAATGGCATATTTTATATCTGTATGCATTGCATTGTCCAGAACTCAGTCACATGGTGAGTTCTGATTATATGGGAGACGGAGAGATGCATTCTAGCTAAGTGCCAGGAAGGAAATGAAATGAGATTTGGTGAGCACTTGACCATCTTTGCTATAGCCCTACCTCTGTTCATCAAATGTATATTTCACTCTATTCACTACAGCCCAGACAATGCTTACTTAGCACTATGTCAAGTCAATGATAGGTAATCAACATATGCATGCTATCATTTGAGAACTTTTATATGACAAGCATTGTGCTTAGATGTTTCAGTCATTAATTCATTAAAACCTTCATTCAAAATATTTATTTGGCATTTATATGAGGTATTTTCTGTGCAATATGCTGAATATGATAAAGACAGTGTCTTTGCTTTGCTTCTTGGAGTTTATGGTCTTAAGGGGAAGATATTTTTTAAAAAGTGTTTTTATTTTTTTATTCATTTATTTATTTTGAGAGAGAGAGAGAGAGAGAGAGAGAAGAGAGAGAGAAAGAATCTCAAGCAGTATCCACACTGTCAGGATGGAGTCTGACGCAGGGCTCAAACTCATGATGCGTGAGATCATGACCTGAGCCAAAACTGATAGTCGGATGCTTAACCAACTGAGTCACCCAGGGGCCCCTAAAATGTGGTTTTTAAATATGGACTGCAAAGTTCTAAGAATTTTTTTTAAAGTTGCTGATAGAATAATTGGGAGGAAAAGCTACTTATTTTTAAATTTTCATTTATTGTTTAAGGACAAGCTATTTTTTTATTAAAATTTTTTTAATGTTTATTTTTGAGAGAGAGAGAAAGAGAGAGACAGAGAAGGAGTGAGTGGGGAGGGGAAGAGAGAGAGGGAGACACAGAATCTGAAGCAGGCTCTGAGCTGTCAGCACAGAGACCAACGCGGGGCTCAAACTCATGAACTGTGAGATCATGGCCTGAGCCAAAGTCGGACGCTTAACCAAATGAGCCACCCAGGTGCCCCCCAAAGAAGGAGATATTAATTAGTACTCTAATAAGACTCTTTTAAAAATAAGAATCACATAACATGAAAAATCACTCTATCCTCTTAGCCATACTTGTTACTTTGCCTTGAGGTCTTACTTTCCTCACTATTTAAATAATCCTGTTTTTTCAGTTAGTAGTCTCTTGAGCCATCCATGTATGTGAACACTTATTAATAGTTGTTCAAATAATATACTTACTGATTTTTTGTCCGATCTTTCAGTTATTAGGCAGAAGTTAAAATCCCTCATGATGATGATCAAATTATTTTCTCTCTATAAATCTGCCACTTTTCTCTTAATATTGTGTGTCTATACTATTAAGTATATTTAGATTTCCAGTTACAGTTGGCCCTTGAACAACACAGGGGTTAGGGGCACTGACCCTCCACACATTTGAAAATCTGCATATAACTTTTGACTTTTTGAAAAGTTAATTACTAATAGCCTGCTGTTGATTGATTAGAAACATTCCCAATAACATAAACAGTTGATTAATACATATTTTGTATGTTATATGTATTATATGCTGTATTCTTACCAGAAAGTAAGCTAGAGAGAAGGCAATGTTAAGAAAATCGTAAGAGAAAATACATCTATAGTACTATATTCTATTTATTGAAAAAAAAAAAAATCACACAAAAGTGAAGCTCCATGGTTCAAAGTAGTGTTGTTCAAGGGCCAACTGTATTTTATGTTCCTGGTGAACTAAAACATTATGTTTTAGAGATGGCTTTTATAAAAACACCTATCTGGATTTTTAAAGTCCCATCTAGTTTTTGTTGTTCCTGGAGAATTTATCCCATCCATACATTGTAGTAAGTGAGGGATTTGCACTGAGGGATTTGTCCTTTCTATTTCTTTTTCTTAGCTTCTTTTGGATTATTACTTATTATGCCATTTTTACCCTTACATGTCAGAAAGCTGTATACACTATTTCTGTTAATTTAGAAATCACATCAGAGTTCCTTAATCTAAATCAAAGGTTAATGAATATCTGTGCTCTCCTTAAGAATAATAGAAGAGTCTCTAAACTTTAAATTCAATCACTCCCACCCAAATTGTTGCTATTTTCCTGATGATTTCATTTAAAAAAAAGATAAATGGCAGAAATTTTTTGATTAATATAGTCAATATCTGTTTAGATTTATGTAAAATTTATTGTCTTATTTATCATTCAATTTTGCATTTCAGATTTCCATTCTATGTTCCACTTTCTTCTAACAAAATTAAATTCCTTAGAAATCCTTCTTATCAGGAAATATGGCAAACTCTCAATTTTTGTTTGTCTGAAAAATAACTTTGAAAGATATTTTTGCTCTGTGTGGTATTTGGGGTTGACAGTTGCCTTGATAGATATTAAATCTCTGTAATAACATTAACGATATTTTTCCTTTATTTTGCTTTTTAAAAATTAGCTGGCAGTCATTACTTTGGAGGTAGAATGACTTTCATATCTGACTTATTTTTTCTCTGCTGCTACTGAATATTTATTTCAGATCTTTCTTTCAGGTTATTACTTCTCTTGTATATTCTTTATGATATGTTGTTCAATATCACACTGTGTTTGTAATTTTACTTATGCTATTTTTCATATCCTGATGTAGTATACAGACATTTTTTTATCTGAACATTTCAAAAATGTTTTGGCCAAACATTTTTATGGTCTCTTTCTCCATTATTTGACTTTCGTTTTCCATTTTTACTTTTCAATTAAAATGTTTTTTAATGTTTATTTATTTTTGAGAGAGACAGAGACAGAGACAGAGTGCGAGGGTGGGGGAGGGGCAGAGACAGAGGGAGACACAGAATCCAAAGCAGGCTCCAGGCTCTGAACTGTCAGCACTGAGCCCAAAGAAAGGGGCTCGAACCCACCAACGGTGAGATCTTGACCTGAGCCAAAGTTGGTTGCTTAACTGACTAAGCCATCCAGGCACCCTCCATTTTTATTTCTTTCAATAAATGTTCTTTTCAAACATTCTAAATCTGGTAATTCCCATACCTGAAGTCTTTGGTGATCTGGTCTGGTATTGGCTTGTTTCTACCTGTTTTGACTCATGACGCCTTGTTTTCTGCTGCATTTATAGTGTCTATCCTGTGAACTGATGTTGTCCAGATATGTAGTGAGTACTGTGGATTCCTTCAAAAAAGATTTGTGTTTTCTTCTGCCAGATTCCTATGGGCACCATCAGTCTAGTACTTCTTTTGAATAAGCTTTTCATTTCAAATCACTTTAGTTTAAGTAACGTGCTTAAATTAGGCTACAAACCCTTATATGGCCTAGATTAAGAGTGAGAATTCTAAAAATAGATTTTTTTTGAGATGTGCACTTTTTCTTTCCTCCTCTTCTCTTTTTTCTCTTTCTTCTTTTTCCTCCTTGTCCTTGTTTGCTTCTTTTAACTCTCTCCAAGTATGGGAAGAACAGGGTTATTTCCAGCTCCCTCAGTGAGATTTTAAGCCTGTATTTTCTCTTATTCACCATATACTGAATAAACTCTAGGTTTTCTTCTATTTGCGCTCTCTAGAGCTTTAAAAATAAACTCAAAGCTATAGGTCATTGGAAAATGCCCTCACAATGAAAACCAGCTTGAATAATTCTCTTATTTCTCTTGGATCATGATCTCATATTGGTTTTGGCTAAAAGACACCTTACTATATTGCCTGCTTAGCAATTAAATTTCAAAAGTTCATTCTAATATTTTCCCTGGAATTTTTACACGTTTTCTTCAGGAAGGTCAATCAGAGGATATAGCCTGCAATGCTACCAAAAAGATAATTTGGAGGAGAAGACCTTCATGGTGAATTTGAATTTATTTTTTTTAAGTAGGAGGTTTAAAGTATAGACAAATCTCTTCTCCTTTGAATTGGGAAAGAGTACAGGAAATTATACTCCCTTGGGAGAAGTAATTAACAATAAAGTAAATATATATATGTGTATATATATATATATATATATATATATATATACACACATATATATATAGTCGAATAAGTTATGTGTTTATGTAGCTAAAAGCAAAATAAATTTCAAGTGAAATCCAGAAGGATCTTGCTTTCATAAAATCAGCTGAGCCTCTGCAGCCTTTTGTTGTTGTTTTGCTGTTGTTATTGTTGCTGAACTCTAGAAAAAAAAATCAGGACCAGGCCAGCAGCTTGAAAAATTATCAATTAAATTTTCTCATTAGCTATATTTGGTTCCTTAATTGGCCTTTTTGACTGTGTAATTTCAAGTGATAATTATTTGTGGCACTAGCCCATTCCTATATCAATGTTATCTCTTAATTAATTCAAGAAATTGACTTAACATTTTTTTCTATCTTCAGACATAGAAGTAATTTGTGAGTTACTATTCCTTAGACAGCACAGTCAGCAGCACTTTGAAAAATGACAGTAAGAAAGTCCAATCTCACAGACTTACACCACAATAGCATTGATAATAATCTCGGAGAAGCTCTGCTAAGGAAGAATTGTACATATTTGGTGTGAAATAGAAAATCATGGGGTTATAGATTAGAGAACGAGAGAAACGGAAAAAAAAAATAGAATGTTCATTCATCTTCAACAGAGAACTCTCAAATCTCAAAAACACAGAATTGTAATGGATGAAAATAATTAATATATATGAATACTAAATATACACATATAAAATGCTGACTGTTCTGGTTTCATTAGAGAAAGCTAGCAATGAGTGTTCGGCATTCCTACATTTCCCATTGGATTGCTGAAATCAGAGAAACATACCAAAGGAAGCAGTGTCTCAGTGGACGGTAATTTTCCATACCTGAATAGGAATTTCCACTCCTCAAAGTAAAAATGAGCTAGTGAGGAGACAAAGTATTATGGTCATCTAAGAAAAGAAGGTAGAGAATTGCCATTCAGTCACTGTAACTTTGGATGCTTACTTCAGAACCTACTTCCCTTACTAAAAGCGCTTTCTAAAGCTGTCCTAGTCCCCTGCTCTCTTCCCCAAGTCATGACTAAAGCTTTTCTTATATCCACTCTTCAAGTATTTTTAGAGGTAATTCAGTACTACAAAGGGCAGGGATGTTTATGTAGTTGCTAAATTGGCAGTAAGGAGAGATGAAGCCCCAGAAGTTTCCTCAGAACAATGACTTGGGGGATTGGTGTTTTAGAGGCACTTTGGTAAGGAAAGAAACCCAGACTGCTGCAGACTAGCCAGGAAAAATCTTGTTAGAGCATGATGAGGAGTCAGATGACCTCACATTCCCTCCTTAGGCTAGCAAATCTAAATCAGAAAATAATAAATTACTCCTTCAGAGTAAACCTGTAATATAAGTCTCAAATCAAACCCTAACATAATGAGTAAAGATGATACTATAGACAAATTTTCATAAAATCTGGAATAGGACAAAATTGAACAATGAGCTGGAGGCAAGATCCAGTGTAATAAAGAAAAGTGATGGGTACTAATTGAAAAGCAAGGACCAAAACTATCATTATTAAGTGAGAAAATGACTTTATACTGAAAACAATCCAATGGAATCAATAGAAATTATATATATATGTAATTTAGTATATTATTATATTATGATTATATTATACTTTGTATATTATGTAAATATATAATACATCTATATTAATACATATTAATTATAATAATATAATATAATAATGTAATATATAATATTATAATATTATATATTTAAATATGTACATATTTAAAATACAGAGTTTAGCAAGGGTGTTGGTAATAAGGTGAAAATAAAATGTAAATGGCTATTATAAATTTATAGAAGTTGAATAATTTGGCTACAGTGAATGTATATAAGAAATAAGACTTGGGTGCCTGGGTGGCTCAGTCTGTTATGCCCCTGGCTCTTGATTTTGGTTCAGGTCATGATCTCAAGGTTCATGAATTTGAGCCCTGCATCGGGCTCTATGCTGGCCGTGCAGAGCCTGCTTGGGATTCTCTTTCTCCCTCTCTCTCTCTCCCCCTCCCTGGTGTGTGTGCATGTGTGAGCATGCACACTCTCTCTCAAACAAAAAAAAAAAAAAGGAAAGAAGTCTTTCATTTTGTAGATGAGATAATAAAATTCAAGAAAGAGAGTGACTGTTATTTTTTAAAGGCTTATAGCCAGTAAGTGGCACAGATGCAGCTTGTACTGATTTCTTGGCATCCAAACAGAACAACTTAGACCAGAGGTGGCTACATTTTTCTAAAGGGATAGATGAGATGTAAATGTGAACAAAGATGAAGTTATGCACAAATAAGCTCTTCAAATGTTAGTATTTTTCACGATTTTTTTTTCAGTTGGGGTGCAAGGGCCCTGTATTTTTGTATTCAGAGGAACACCTCACTTTGTTCCAAGAGGTTCTTCCCTCAGCTTGACCAAACTTTAGACAGGCTCTGCCTGACTCTGGGCCCCTAACTTCCCTTTCCTTTGAGTATTTACTTTAAGAAACTCGTCCTTGTAAATTTTCTCTCTGTATCTCTGAGATATAAACCTTTTTGAAAGCCTCTTGCCAGTTCTGCTCCCAGGATGGTCTTTCTCAATGACTTGGGAGACATCATTTTGAAATATAATCATCGAGGAAGATGAGGTCGGCCTCTGTCTCCCAGCCTCTGTGGGAGAGGAGGAGCCTGACTTCTGTGGGCACTTTGCTTCAACTGTAAAACTCTCTCCTGTCAGGAAGATACAAGGAAGTTTACTCTTCCTTTGGGTAAGACAATTAGCAAACACAGATGGCCTAAAACCTTCCCATTCTGCCCTTTGTTCCAATGGAGTTGTAATCGGAGTTCTGGTATTTCTCTCCTATTACAACAGCCATGAGTAAAATCTTCTCTGGCTATTTAACAGTCTAGTACAATTTACTCTGACATATACCACCTCTTATTTCCACAAAACATCCTGCTTGAAAACATCTTTATATAAATTATTAAAGCCACTTACTTGATTTTTTTAATAGGAAAGTAGTTGCCACTTAACATTATTTCTTCTTCGTTTCTGTTTCATTGGTCTTCCTCTTGCTTCCGTGAGAGTTCTCTCAATCCTGCTGTGGCTGCTAATTGCAAAGGTGACCTAAAATCTGATTCGCACAATTTTACATTTGAAAAGCCACTGTCAGACTCTCGAGTTCTTTAACAGACTATCACAGCTTCTACCTCGGTTTCCTTTCTTAAATATCTGCACCACCTCGGGCCTTCATGTTCCTCTCTGACTTGCACATGAAGGAACAGGGTATCAAGTTAGTAGGGCCCACATCCTGAAAGATTAGTCTGTCCACTCTATGCCCATAGTTAGAACTAATTGAATTAGACCCACGCCCTAGCAAAGAAGTAAAATCAATATTACAATTAAAACTGCATTCCTGTATAATTGGATTTTCAAAGGAAACCTGGAAGAGGGGAAGAGTGGAAAGTGTTTCTTATGTCTAAAAGTAACATATTTGTATTACGTTTATATCTTCAAAATAATCCTGCAGAAATTGATGCAATAGCGTCAATTTCATTAGCCAGAGTTTATTACAAGAGCTTAGTCCTTCGCAACACCATTCTTACAGCCAAAGGCTTTCCTATCTGTTGCCACTGGGCTGTCTGGGCCACTCGCTTACTTTCCTAGCTCACACACTTCAGCATTAGGATTTTCAGGGGCCATTTTATTAAGTGTGTTTGTTAAATCATATCCAAGATTTTTTTTTTCCCTAGATCAAAAGAAATCCATTGGAAAGAATTGGGCAGCTTAAATAGTTGAACTGTTAGTTCTTTCCTGGAGCTCACTGCCTTCCCTTCGAATGCTCTTTACCACAATTCCAAACATAGATTAAACTCCTTTCATAATGTGATATTAGAAGAGACTCTCAATTTATTTAAAAAAAAAAAGTGGCATCACTAGGGCCACAGGAGAGCACCCTTTGGCATGGTGACATGGCTCCTCTCTTAGAACTTAGCAATTTAGGAAAGTTGAATAAAGGAACATTTTCAGTCACATCCCTGTGTCAGAAAGACCGTGAGGGCCTGAGCTAGAAGGGGGACAGAATACATGGACAAATTACATATCGTCTATAGACTCAAAAATATTCTCCTTAATTGGGAATAGCCTAAGTTATACACACAAAAAGTACAAACAAACAAACAAGAGGGTATATGCCACATAAGTGGTGTAGATGTGAAAATATGCAAGTATAATGAAGTAGAACTCTTGAAAATGAAGACCTCACTCATGTATTACATGTATAACTTGATAACTGTGTTTCCCTAAGTGTATATAGGGCACTTGATCCTTGTAGGCCATAGCTTTCTCATTTCTAAATTGAAAATGTTGAACTGGATTAGAATGTCTCATCCAATTCTGAAATTCAATGAAATTCAGAAGAGGGATATCATATCATGGGATGGTATGGGTATGGCTGATTACCTGAAGGCACATGAAACATGAGGTACCATTGAAAGACTAAGTGGATGTCATTAGGTAAAGGATATAAAAGGCAGACAAAGTGTGAGCAAAAGCAAAGTGTTACTGTGTTTTGTTCACTTTTGTGTCCATAGGGCTGGTCGCAGTACCTGAAACGCAATGGACAATGTCTAATAGTTACTGAATGAATTAACTGGGCGGTGTTCCCATTGCTCACGAGGGGGGTGCCATCTAAAAGATCACATTCTGTATTTGCTTAATGAAGTTAATCACTGAAAGAAAAATTTGTGCAGAAACTTTCTTCGGTGACTTGTAATAGATAAAACTGAGCATTTTCCATCTCTATCCCAAATTTCTCTAGTCTGAATGCCAAGACCTTATTTCAAAATTGCCAAGGTCATATTTTTAATAAATGGCAAAATTCTGAATCAGCCTATGAAATTCCTTCACCTATGTCAGTTTCTAATCCAGAGAGAACTTCCTAATCTGTTTCTTAATTGTCTGGTGACGTGTACTTCATGTTCCCCATTCTCTGCTGTGTTCTTGAGTTGGGTTCTGCATTCCAATGCAGTTTTCCAGCTCTTCAGCATTCAGAACAAATTCTTACCTACATGATACGTGGGCCATCTAATGAACTGCTTCCCATGCCCACGTGTTTTTTCCGTTCCTGTGCCACTTTTAAAACTTTGATGCTCTTTGCACATTCTTTTCTCCTCTGAGGTCGCCTTGGGTGTGCTTTTAACCAGTTATTGCCAGGATCAATCTTGGATACTGGAAAAAGGGGCACATTGTTTTGATTTCCCCAGAGCCTGCTACAGTTGTGATGTTCAAAACGGAAGTGCCGGTAGAAGACATCTTTGCTTGCATATCAATTCTTGGCAACAGATAAATTGTTTCTCTATAGTTTTCTCTTTGAATTTTATGTTGGATCAGTTTTTAACTTGGAGACCATTCTCTTTTGAGTAATACTTTTTCAATGTGTCACACCTTGAGATTTATTGCACCAATACATCATCAGAGTGACAGCTAGCCCTGATGATGTATAGCTTAATACATCATGAAAGCAATTTCTCATTCAGGTTACATATTACATAGGAATGTTAGTGCTTGTGTTGTAAAAAAATATATAAATTTATGGCCTTACAACAAATAGAACTTTCTGAGAGTTTGTAAAACTCTTGGATCTGTCCCAAACCTAGCTAGGCAATAAAATTAGCACTGGATCTTAAAAATACTGAGTGCCAACCCTTCTCTGTATAGGGACAGAAATCTTCTTTATAAATGTTTATTTTTTCAAAAGGAAATATGTGCACTTGATTAAAAATTTTTTTAAATACAAAAATATATACAATGAAGACTATCTCTTCCTTCTGTCCATATCTGGAACCTATCTAGCACCCTTCCCCAGAGCAAAAAAACTTACCAAATCTTTTAGAGATAATGTAAGAATATACTTACACCCATGTGTATATATATATTTTCCCTTTATATGCAATCAGCAACATATTCTGCATTTTCCCTACTTACCAGTATAAATCAAAAATACCTTCATGTATTTACAGATAGACTTTTATTATTTTTTTTGTAATAGCATACATCATCATATCATCCTCCCATATTCTATTTTTTTTATTTCTTATGTTTATTTATCTAAGAGAGAGAAAAAGAGGGGTGGGGGACAGAGAGCATGTGCAGGAGTGGGGAATGGGCAGAGAGACAGGGAGACACAGAATCTGAAGCAGTCCCCAGGTTCCGAGCTGGAAGTCCAGACCCTGATGCGGGGCTTGAACTCAGGAACCTCAAGATCAGGACCTGAGCCAAAGTTGAATGCTTAACCAACAGAGCTACCCAGGCACCCCTTATTCTCCCATATTCTAAAGAGATATTATTGCTTTTCTATAGAATAACCACTTTTCCTTATTTCATGGGCAGAATACAAACTAGAACAATAGTGAAAAAAAATGACTAGGAAGAAAATGGAGTTACTTAAGTTTTTCCTCATATATGATATAGATCTGTATTACTCTTTTTATGATAGCATAAATTTCTTTATGAAGCATATGCTTTATTTTATGATTTTGACTCCAGGAGAACTCATTTTCATTTAATAAGTATTTAAAATTCTTAGTTTACATGAAACATTGAATTAAGTGAATCTTACCAAAGGTGATAAAAACATCTACATTTTTTAGAGATAAACTAAGACTGGGAAGAAAGAAGAGAAAGAAATCACAGAAACTGCAGTGTGATTAAGAACATAATACAGTTTAAAAATAAGTGGCGACTCTTGACAGAAATGTCCCAAATTGTTACATTGTATTCATCACCTTCTTTATTTTCACTTATGAACTTGCCTGAAAAATTTAGCTTTAGTTTGTGTCATGGACAAATCAACTAATATAGGGAAAATGGATTTTTTTATAGTCTCTCAAATGAGGAAAGGTATTGAGGAATATGAGGAATTCCAAGGTGAAAAGTGTCATTCTTTAATCCACGTTGCGAAAGCAGGTGTAATTGAAGGCCATATGTAAAGTAGTTTGAAAAGAGTAGATGTCTCCGCAAAATCAGTTTTTTAAAAAACTCGTGGCTATTATGATGATTATTATAAGCAAGTTAGCTCTTCTCCATCAGTCTGGCATTTTGTTTTTGCTTTGCCTTCGTCATGATTTATTCTATGTTTTCTATTATGAAAGTATCAATTTCCTCCTCTAGTTTTGCTTAGTCACTTCTTTTACTACTTAGCTATAAATATAAGTCCACAAAAGACACAAATTTTGAAACTGTGCAAGAGATTAGTATTTTTTTGGCAAAAATACACAGATTTTATTTTCTCCTTTCTCCTTCCTTTGACCTCCTTGATTTATCCAACTTATTAACTTGAGAGTGTATAGATATTTAACCAGAGGATTTTTAAAAATCTCCTTTTAAGAGAAGAAACTCTCAAAAACTGCTCTGGGGCAAGTTTACATGGTGTGTGTATGCACGAGTGAGCACACACACACACACTTATTTCCAACCCTCAATCCTCTTTTCTCCTTCCCACTCTTCTGCGAAGGATATATTTCTGAGATATATATATATATAAAATATATATATTATATATATATAGATAGATAGATAGATAGATAGATAGATATAGGAGGGGCAGAGAGAGAGAGAGATGTGTGTGTGTGTATATATATATATACACACACACACACACACACACACACACACACACCTGAGGAGGTGCTGGGAAGAATTTAGTTTGGAGAGGATGGGAGAGAAAGCATTTCATCTCAAAGTAGAGAGAGTCATTCTTGAGAGTAGAAGATGTTAAGAAACAGGGCTTCCAGAGAAAGAGATGATGGAGGGGTTTGAGGAAGGGTAGGGAAGAGGAAGAGAGATTGGAGAGCCAGGTTGGAAATAGTGTTGACTGCCCATTTGAATGGACTGGACAGTTTGTGATCCTTACTTCTTAAAAGAAACTTTTTAAAAATCTACCTAACAGTGCTTTCAGAGTTGGGTCCAGTTGAGTGATTATTCTGGCGATAAGGTGGAATAATTAAAAGCAGTTATTAGGGCCTAGCCATACTGTGCTACTTTTGGAAATAAATAATTTTTGTAAATGACACATTTAATTGCTGCTGTAAGAAGCTGAGATCCATTCCTTCCCAATGTAATCCGGTAATCCTCAAAAATAGAACAGGTAACACCTTAGTGATCTTAGTTTTCTACGTCTGCTGATTTTCAAAGTCAAACAGTTCATAGTCAAGCTGGAATTGTAGAACAGAATGATAAATAAGTCAGATTCAGGCATTTAAACTCCAGCAATAACACTTAACAGCTTGGAAAAATTAATCCTTACCCTAATCCCTACTTTATTTTTTAAAGGATTAAGTAAAATATTATATAAGTTTAATAAATCTGATTTTAAAATTAGGGGGCCTAAGTGGTTTAGTCAGTTAAGTGTCTGACTCTTGGTTTCAGCTCAGGTCATGACCTCACAGTTAACGAGTTCAAGTCCTACTTTGGGCTCTGTACAGACAGCTGCAGAGCCTGCTTGGGAATCTCTCTCTCTGCCCCTCCCCTATTCTCACTTATCTCTCTCTCTCTCTCTCTCTCAAAATAAATAAAGCAAACATTAAAAAATAAAATTAGCTTAATTTGTTAAGCAATCTTAAAGTCATCTTTGTATTTTGGCAGTCCACAGTTGGCAAAGCAGGAAGATGACAATGGTATAGGAGAACTCATTTGTTTTTAATTAAAAAAAATATCTTTATTTATTTTTGAGGGAGAGACAGTGTGTGAGCAGGGGAGGAGCAGAGAGAGAGGGAGACACAGAATCCGAAGCAGGCTCCAGGCTTTGAGCTGTCAGCACAGAGCCCGATGTGAGGCTGGGGTTCACAAACAGTGAGATCATGAACTGAGCTGAAGTCAGATGCCCAACAAACTGAGCCACCCAGGCACCCCTAGGAGAACCCATTTTAAGTTGACTTCATAAAGTTTTAGACAGCACCACTTTGAGAGGAAAATAAAGTGCTCAGATTCTGCAGACTTCGAAAAATATTTTTTTGTTTAATATATATGACTAATATGCTGCTGTTTATGTACCAGTATTCATCAATAGAAATTGGGTCACACAGTGCTCACTTACACAGCACATCTACTAAAATTGGAATGATACAGATTCGATTAGCATGGCCCCTGTATAAGCATGACACACAAATACGTGAAGCATTCCATATTAAAAAAAAAATGGACTATACAATTTGACTTAGCTTTCATTTAATTAACCAGATCATTAGTCAGTTTGCCTTTATTGATGTTTATCCAAAGAGAGAGAGAGAAGAGATATATCATGGATAAGACTCTGAAATCTCTTTCTTGGTCATCTATGAACATGAACGTGTTAAAGTGTTAGCAACAATAATGGCAAACTTTTAATAAGTCATTACTATTTATTTGACATACACAGTTTTCAGCGCTTTACGCATGTTATTTAATGGTCCCAACAAGTCTACAAGGAGAGTACTATTGCCCATATTTTTATATAAGAAAAAGAGATATTAATGCCTCATCCAAAGTTATGTAGGTAGTAGGTGACACGGTCAGGAATCATAATGACACAATCTTTCATATGGGGTCTAGCAATTAATCACCAAGCTTTTACACATACCATCTCAGTGTGTATCATAACAAGTCAATTTTACTATAGGACACATTTTGAAGTTATTATGGGACACTATATGTAATATTGTTTATGATTTCTCTATTCAAAAAAGTAAGATGTTTGAAAAATTATTACACTAAAATATTTACAAAATTTTTAATGCTTTTCTAAAATCTATATTTGCTTGAATTGTATTAATATTTCTGCTCACTAAAAGAAAACAATGAACTTTTCAGTGACTCATCATCTCTGTTTCAGTTAGGTTCCTGTCTAAGAAAAAATAAATAGAATGAGCAGAGGAGAACTGTTTTCATTTCTGCAATTGCTATCAATTCTAAATATGTTTGAAATGTCACTGCACACTGATTACCAAGCTGTTGGTACCAAGTGAAGTCAGAATTATTAATGGGAGACCTTTGCCAACAAATGCAAGGGATAGTGAACAATACCCTTCTGTAAGTACAAATGAATGTGCTTTTGCTGGTATCTCATATGAAATGACAAAAGTCCTACAATGCTGGTAGGAAAGACACAAATAATGAAGACAGTGGAATATAATGTACTGTTCAATTATTTTCTATCTGAAGGATAGAATTCTGGGAAAGGAGAGAAAAGATGGAAATTAAGATGGGGGTGAGAAAATCAAGAGAAAGGACAATTAGACATTAAAAGAGAAAGTGTGGGAAAAATACAAAGGAATAGAAATGAACTCAAGGAAAAGAATTGAGAAAGTAAGGAAAACTAAATATAGGAAAGAGTATAAAGAATTCCATATTCTTAGCTTTTTGCATCACCATATTTGAACAAACATTCCCAGCATCATTTTGTAGCTTTCTTTTCTACACTCTATAATGTTTGCCATTAGGATTTCACCAGAAAGTATTTTCAGATCTTTTTGTTATTATTAAAAACTACTTTATTTAATTTTTCATCATGATAAGTGTACATTTTAATCCCCATCACCTTTTCACCCATCCCTCCACCCACCTCCCATCTGCTAACCCTTGGTTTGATCTATATAGTTAAAAGTCTGTTTCTTGTTAGTCTCTCTCTCTGTTTTTTTTTTTTTTTTCTTTTTTCCTTTGCTCATCTGTTTTGTTTCTTAAATTCCAAATATAAGTAAGACACATCATATGGAATTTGTTCTTCTCTGACTGGCTTATTTTGCCTAGCATTATGCTCTCTAGCTTTATCCATGTTGTTGCATATGGTAGGATTTCATTCTTTTTTATGGCTGCATAATATTCCATTGTTTATATGTATCGTATCTTCTTTATCCATTCATCTATCAATGGATACTTGGGATGCTTCCTTAGTTTGACTATTGTAAATAATACTGCAGTAAACATAAGGGTGCATGTGTCTTCCGGAATTAGCGTTTTGTACTTCTTGAGTAAATACCCAGTAGTTTAATGAATGGATTGTAGGTTAGTTCTATTTTTAACTTTCTGAGGAATCTCCATACTGTTTTCTACAGTGGCTGCACCAGTTTGTACTTCCAGCGATAGTGCATGAGGGTTCCACTATGTCCATCCCCTTGCCAACTCTTATTTCTTATGACTTTGATTTTAGGTAGTCTGACATTATAGTTTTGATTTGCATTTTCTCTATGATGGGTGGTGTTGAGCATCTTTTCATGTGTCTGTTGGCCATCTGTATGTCTTCTTGGGAGAAATGTCTGTTCATGTCTTCTGTCCATTTTTTATTTGGATTTTTTTTTGTTTTTTTGGGTGTTGAGATGTATCAGTTCTTTACATATTTCGGATACTAACACTTTATTGGATATATCATTTACAAATATCTTCCGCCATTCAAAAAGTTGCCTTTTAGTCTTAATGTTTCTTTCACTGTGCAAAAGCTTTGTATTTTGATGTAGTCCGATAGTTTATTTTTGCTTTTATTTCCCTTGCCTCGGGAGACATATCTAGAAAAATGTTGTTATGGCTGATGTCAGAGAGATTACTGCCTGTGCTCCCTTTAAGGGTTTTTATGGTTTCAGGTCTCACGTTTAGGTCTTTAGTCCATTTTGAATTTATCTTTGTGTATGGTAAAAGAAAGTGGTCTGTTTTCATTATTTTTCATCTAGCTGTCCAGTTTTCCCAACACCATTTATTAAAGAGACTGTCTTATTTCCACGGCATATCCTTTCCTGCTTTGTCAAAAATTAATTAGCCACATAATTGTGGGTTTATTTCTGGGTTTTCTATTCTATTCAATTGATTTCTGAGTCTGTTTTTATGGCAGTATCATACTGCTTTAATTATTATCACTTGGTAATATAACTTAATATCTGGAATTGTGATACCTCCAAATTTGTTTTTCTTTTTCAAGATTGCATTAGGCATTTTGATGCTTTTTGTGGTTCCATACCAGGTTTAGGATTGTTTGTTCTAATTCTGTGAAAAAAATACTGTTGGTGTTTTGATAAGGGTCGCATTCAAATGTACAGATTGCTTTGGGTAGTATAGACATTTTAATGATATTTGTTCCCCCAACCCATGAGCATGGAATGTCTTTCAATTTCTTTCCATCATTTTGAATTTCTTTCATCAGTATTTTATACTTTTCAGAGTACAGATCTTTCACCATTTTGGTTAAGTTTATTCCTAGATATTTTATTGTTTTTGGTGCAGTTGTAAATGGGATTGTTTTTCTTAATTTTACTTTCTGCTGCTTCATTATTAGTATATAGGAATGCACCAGATTTCTGTATTTTTTTTTTTTTTTGGTATTCTGTGACTACTGAATTCATTTACCACTTCTAATAGTTTTTTGATGGGGTTTCGGTTTTCTGTATACAGTATCATGTCATCTGCAAATAGTGAGAGTTTTACTTCTTCCTTACCACTTTGGATGCCTTTTATTTCCATTTGTTGTTTACTTGCTGTGGCTAGGGCTTCCAATACTATGTTGTATAAAATTGTTGAAAGTGGAATTCCTTGTCTGGTTCCTGACCTTAGGGGGAAAGCTCTCAGTTTTTACCCACTGAGTATGATATTAACTGTGGGTTTTTCATATATGGCCTATGTTATGTTGAGGTCTGTTCCCTCTAGGTATATTTTGCAGAGGGTTTTTATCTCATTGGAGTTGCACTTTATCAAATGCTTTTTTTGCATCTATTGAAATGATCATATGATTTTGCTAATATTTTGTTGAGGATATTTTAATCTATATTTAATCTATATAATCTAGATTCTTAGCCTATAGTACTCTTTTTTGTTGAGTTTTTATCAGGTTTTGGTATCAGAGTGATGTTGGTCTAACAGAATGAATTTGGAAATTTTCCTTTCTCTTCTATTTTTTGGAATAATTTGAGAAAAATAAGTACTAAATTATCTTTTAAATGTTCGGTAGAATTTGCCTGTGATGCCATTGGATCTGGACTTCTGTTTTTTTTGGAAGTTTTTTGGTTAGTGATTCAATTTCATTGCTAGTAATTGGTCTGTTCGAGTTTTCTATTTCTTCCTGCTTTAGTTTTAGTAGGTTATATGTTTCTAGGAATTTCTAGGAATCTCTTTTACATTTTCTAATTAATTGGCACATAGGTTTTCATAATATTCTGTTAGAATTGTTTTTATTTCTGTGGTGTTGGTTGTTATTTCCCTTCTTTCATTTGTGATTTTGTTTATTTGGGACCTCTCCCTCTCTCTTTTTTCTGATGAGTCTGGCTAGAGGTTTATCAGTTCATCTTTTGGAGAACAAGCTTCTGATGTCATTGATCTGTTCTTTTTATTTCTTTTTATTTTTTAGTTTCTATATAATTTATTTCTGCTCTAATCTTATTGTTTCCTTTCTTTTCCTGGGTTTGGGTATTGTTTATTCTTTTTCTAGCTACTTTAGGTGTAAGATTAGGTTGTTTATTTGAAAATTTTCTTGCTTCTTAAGGTAGGCCTGTGTTACTATAAACTTCCCTCTTAGAACCACTTTTGCTTCACCCCAAAGATTTTGGACCCTTGTGTTTCCATTTTCATTCATTTCCATATAATTCTTGAATTTTTCTTTGATTTCTTGGCTGACCAAAGAAATTATTGTTTAGTAGACCTCCATGATTTGTGCTCATTCCATATTTTTTCTTGTGGTTGATTTGTAGTGTCATAGTATTATGGTCAGAAAGGATACATAATATGACTTCAAAGTTGAGACTTGTTTTGTGCCCTAATATGTGATATAATCTGGAAAATGTTCCATGTGTACTTGAAAAGAAAGTGTATTCTGCTCTTTTAGGATGAAATGTTCTGAAGATGTCTGTTAAATCCATCTGGCTTACTGTGTTATTCAAGGCCACTGTTTCCTTGTTGATTTTCTGTTTGGATGATGTCTCTGTTCATGGAAGTGGATTGTTAAAGTCCCTATTATTATTTTATTACTATCACTTATTTCCTGTATGTTTGTTAATAGCATGTCAATACATGCCATATGTATTTGGGTGCTTTCATGTTGGGTGCATAAACATTAACAATTGTTACAACCTCTTGTTCTATTGTCCCCATTATGATTGTGTAGTGTCTTTGTCCCTTGTTATAGTCTTTGTTTTAAAGTCTGTTTTGTCTGACATAAATATTGCCACCCTGACTCTGTTTGATATCAATTTGCATGACAAATATTTTTCCATCCTCTCACTTTCAATCTGTAGGTGTCTTTAGGTCTCAAATGAGTCTGTTGTAGAAAGCATATAGATGAGTCTTGCTTTTTTATCCACCCTGTCACCCTATATCTTTTTATTACAATATTTAGTCTTTTTACATCCAAGATAATTATTGACAGATATGTCTTTTTGCCATTTTGTTATTTCTTTTGTTATTATTTCTATAGATTTCCTCTGATCCTTTCTTGTTCTCTTTCATGGTTTTCTGGTTTTCTTTAGTGATATACTTGGATTCATTTCTCTTTATTCTTTGCATATTTATTACTGGTTTTTGATTTGTGGTTGCCATTAGGTTTATATATAACGTCTTCTGCATACAGCAATCTATATAAAGTTGATGGTTAAGTTTGAACCCATTCTTTACTCTTCTCCCTGCCAGCTTTTAAGTATATGGTGTCATATTTTACATCCTTTATTTTGTGACTCCCTTGACTTATTTTACAGAAATACTTATTTTTACTGATTTTATGTTTTTCTCTTTACCTTCATATTCTCACTCATGGTGTTCCCTTTCCACTCAAAGAGTCCCCTTTAATATTTCTTGTAGGGTTGGTTTAGTGGTCTCATATGCCTTTAGTTTGTTTGTCTGGGCAACTCTTTCTCCTTCCATTCTCAATGCTAGTCTTGCTGGATAGAGTATTCTTGGCTGTAGATTTTTCCTTTTTAGCACTTCAAATGTATCATACCACTCTCTCTTCTGGCTTGCTGAGCTTCTGCTGAAAAATCTGCTGATAACTTCATGGGGTTTCCCCTTGTAAGTAACTATCTTCTTTTCTCTTGCTGCTTTAATTTTTTTTTCTCTATATCACTACTTTTTGCCATTTTATTTACTACGTGTCTTGGTCTGGACCTCCCTGGATTGAATTTGGGAGAGGATTTCTGCATCTCCTAAATCTGGATATCTGTTTTTTTCTGTAGCTTGGGGAGTTTTTAGCTATTATTTCTTCAAGTAAGTTTTCTGCCCCTTTCTCTTTGATATCCCTATAATGTGAATGTTATTACACTCGTTGGAGTCACTGAGTTCCCTGAGACTATTCTTAATTTGCATTTTTTCTTTCCTCTCCTTTGCTCAGCTTGGTTACTTTCCATTACTCTGTCTTCCAGGTCATTAATTAGTTCTGTTTCATCTAGCTTGCTATTTATTCTATCAACCGAATTTTTAATTTCATTAATTGTGTTCTTCATCCCTGATTCTTTTTTATTCTTGTGTTAAGGGCCTCACTGATGTCCTCTACTCTTTTTTCAAGTTGGGTGAGTATCTTTATGATCATTCCTTTAAATTGTCTATCAGGCATATTATATCTGTTTTGCTTAGGTGTCTTGCTGTGGTTTGGTCCTGTTCTTTCATATTTTTCTGTCTCCTCATTTAGTCTAACTCTCTGTGTCTGTGTCTGTTGGGAAAGTCGGCTCAAGAAGAAGCCTCAAGAAGAAGAGGCCCTGTAGTGCCCTGCAGTGCAGTGTCCCCTGTTCCCCAGGGCCTGGCACTTCAGGGGGTATTTCCTAGGTATGTTTCATTTGCTCTTCTGTTAGTCTTGGCCTCTGTTTCCTTCAGTCTAGTTGTCTGCAGAGGCTCTCTTGCCTATTCTGGGCAGTGTTTGGTCCCAAACGGGGGTGGGGCACATTTTAACAATGTGTGAGGTAGTCTGCTTGTGAAATGAGACCTGCTCCCATTGCCAGAACTGAGGTCCTGCAAAATGCAATAGGTTGGGAGATGTGGTATTGGAAATGTTTACACTGATTTGCTGGTGGAGGGGGGCCACAGTGCAGAGACTATGCACATGTAACTGGGAAGGGCTGATCCACAGAAGCACTGGGGGAGCAAGCTTGGTGCATGTAAGTTAGGTAAGCAGAGTTGGTACAGTGCTGTTTTCAGCATTTGTCCACTGTTTATGCTGAGAGTAGGGTAGGCAAATGGTGCCTGCCAACTCTTTTGTTTCTGGGTAGGTCTCCCTGTGATCTCTGTCTCTCCATGCCATGCTCTGAGATGAGCAGATAAGTCTCTCAATCATCTGATTTGGCTTTTTTCAAACTGCTGGTTTTAAGCTGTATCTGCAGGGGCTGTTTGTCGTGCTTGCTCTTTAAAGGCAGGACTCAAGTTCCTAATTGTCTCTGGGTTCTCCAAAGTTGAGCCTGCCTATTTTTAAAATTCCAGGCTTTAAGTCCTGCTGGTTTTAAGTATTCACAAACTTTGATCCCGCTTGCTTTTAAAGGCAAATGTTATGGGGATTTGTCCTCCCCATTCATGGGCTCCCTGGTGGGAAAATCTATTTTTCTCCCTTCTGCATGCTATCAGCTCCCTCCCTACCATGACGGATACCCATGGTCCCTTTCACTCCCAGACCACATCTTCACCCTTCCTACCTTCTTTGATGTGGCCTCTTCTCTGCCTTTAGTTGTATAGTGTGTTTTGCCAGGCTTCTTATCACTTGATGGGTTCTTTACACTGATGTGAGTGTTTTCTAGTTGTATCCATGGGACAAGGTGAAATAAGAGTCCTCCTATTCTGCCATCTTCCCAGCTGACCCTGATCTATCCCCTTCAGATCTTTTATAAAGGATCTTGTTTTGGTTATCAAAATCATAGATGACTGATTTGAAAAAGTGTTAATCACTTAAAGCTCATGAGAAAACATCTTTATGATCAATGATTGTTCAGAACTAAGAAAGAGGGGCACCTCGGTGGCTCAGTCGGTTAAGTGTTCAGATTCAGCTCAGGTCATGATCTCACGGTTCGTGAATTCAAGCGTGGCATCAGGCGCCATGCTGACAGCTCAGAATCTGGAGTCTGGTTCAGATTCTGTCTCACCCTCTCTTTCTGCGCCTCGCCAGCTAGAGCTCTCTCTCTGTCAAAAATAAATAAACATAAAAATTTTTTTAAAAAACCCGGAAAGAAATGTTTTTTCCCCAAAGTTAACTCTATACCAAAGCAAAAACACAAATAGCAAAAATAGAACTAGTAAGCAAAGCACTGATTTAAAAACAAAATGTAAAATCTAGAATTTTCATGCTATTCACTTCTTTGTTACCAAGAAAATCCTCTATATATCAACTTAATCTCTGAAAGAATTTCCCTTTTACCTTATTGCTACTAACAGTGTGGCTCCATCAAGAATGCTGGACTGTCTTGTAGCTTTATTACACAAATGTATGTTTTTACTATGTTTATTTTATTATGTGGATATTTCATTCCCTGAGGCCTAAAAAATCTAATGATTCTAATATCTCTGTAGTGCCTCTCATCCTCTTTATGTTCTCCCAGCACTTCTCACCCAGACTGAATTTACTGACCATCACTAAAACTATTTCATTATACACACATGTCACTCCTTTGCCTCCCTCTCACTTTACTAACTTCAAATGAATGCTTGGTACTTTCAGGGTTCTTATTTCAGGTTTCCTCAGTTCATTCATTATCTGTCTTATGAGACAATACCAAATGTCTGTTCTAGCTCAAATGTACACATATTTTTAGCCATTTTACTTTCCAATTCACTGAGAAAATTGAAAGTTACAAGAGAAATCCTACAAGCCCATCCCTCAAATCCTCCACATGTATCTCTCCATTTTTCTTCCAATAGATGAACTCCCCATGTCCCTCTATGAGGGCTTTTCATTGATTTGTAGACTGAGTCATCCTTTCCTGCCTCCTCAAGGACACCACTGTAAGCCAGTCTCCACCTCTCTCTGATCCCCATCATCAAATGTCCCCTATTTTCTCATCATGCTACTATTCCCCCAGATAGCATGCTATTAAATGAAAAATGAAAAAAAAAAACTTTCTTACCCCCAGTACCTGCAGTTATCACCCCATTCTTCTTTTCCTCCTTGTAGAAAAATTTCTCAAAATTGTTATTTACACTTACTGACTCCCTTTCTCCTCTCCTGTTCCCTCTGGAATCCTCACTCCTTTCCTGGAAAACTGCTACTGACCTGGTTACCATATTGTAAATCCAGTGTTCAAGTTTTGATTCTCAAATTACTTTTCTGTATCCACATAAGACACAGCTAACAATTCCCTTCTCCTTAAAATACTCTCTTCACCTGACTTCTTTAATATCATATTCTGTCTTCCTGATTTTTTTCTTTATATTCTGTACATTTTTAATGTCTTTAAAGGAGACTTATCCTCATCTTCCTCACCTCTTAAGGTTGGAATTTCCCGGTTCCTATAATCTTTTCTCTTTTCTATCAATACTGTGTTGGGGATCTTACTTGGTTTTATGTGTTAAATACCATCTATACATTGGTAACAAACTACTTTGTATTTTTCCTGTACCCCTCACTAGTTTCCAAATTTGCTGCATTGTCTGAAAGGCATCTAAAGATAATGGGCAGTATAAGCCAGAGCCCCTGATTTTCTACTCTCACACAAATCAGTTAGTGGTAATTTCATACTTTTAATAGCTCAAGTCAAAACATCCTGAAGTGAGTCACCCAGGGGTTCTGTTTGTTGCTTAATTTTTTTTTTGTTTGTGGTCTTATACCTCACATCAAAAAATTCTGTTGGCTCTATCTTTAAAGTATATCTAGAATCTTACCGTTTTTCACCACCTCTCATTATAATTACCCTGAATCTATCCACACTCACTGTGGATTTTTGCAATATTCTCCTATCTCTGTCCCCTAATGTCAATTCTCAACAAAGCATTCTGAGTAGATCTACTAATGTAGAAATTAAAAGACAGAATGAAAGCCAACATCTTTTAAAATAGCCTAAAAGCCCTATATGATTTATCTCTTGGCCTTTTGTTACCTCTCACTTCCTCTCTCACTATTTCCTATCCTTCCTACTATTTTTCAGCCATATGGATATTCAAATATTAGGCAGACTTCTGTCTCAACAATTTTGCTTTTGTTTATACAAAACAAAATTTCTTCCTGAGATGCTATTCTCATAGATTGAGGAATCTATCCACAAGGAGAGCTTTCTCACCTTCTTTATGTTTTTGCTTAAATGTCATCTTCTTGAGAGTTCTTCTCTTGACCATCCTATTTAAACTTTACACCATGGGGCCTTTGGTCTCCCTTCCCTGCTTTATGTTCTCAATAGCACTTTGTACCTTCTAACTTACTATATTGATTTGTCAGCTTTTGCATTGTCTTTTTTTACGGAAGCTCCATGAAGTCAGGGATTTCTATTTTATTTACTAATGTATTCCCTATACCTCAAAAAGTACTTCATATAGACTATTCAACATGTATTTTTAGGAGCTGAGTAAATGAATGAGTGTTTGAATAAATGAATACTCTTAATTGAAAGCTACCTTAATTTAGAATATAGACTATACTGAGCTTTTATTTTGAATTTGTGTCCCCTGGAACTATCTATGAACCACTGGAGGACAACATTGCTTTTACCTAATTGTGTAATTGCTTGTGGTCTCTGAGGCTTTGGATAATGACATGTTTTAGAGAACTAAAACTTTAGATTAAGAGTCACTCTCTTTAGTACAGATGCTGATTTAGCAGAACTGAAGTAGACTTTGAACTCAGTGGCAAAATATGATGACACTATAAATATATATATATATATATATATATATATATATATATATAGTCATACATACTCAAGGATATTATTTTAATTCACTTTTATCTATGTTTTTGGAGGACCATAAGCACCATTTACTAACACTCCTTTTATACTTGTTAGAGTGCTTGAAATAGGTTACTATGATATCTGATGGTGACTTTTTTCTCGTTTTTGCATTTCTCTTCTCACCATGCTTCAGACTTCTGAAATACACTTGATGCACACTTTTCTGATGTAGACAATTATCAGGTCTTGAGGTTGGGCCAACTGTCTGTATTTACACAAAAATATATTAGAATACATATTAAAACCCTTTCCCTTACATTTGAAAATATGGGAATAAAAAATACCAGAAAAAAGAAATGGAAGGAAAATTAAGACACAGCTAGATAGCCTGAACACAGCCTCCTGAGTCCGAAGATATATGCTACATATCCAAGAAGTCCAGTCCACATCAAATAGGCCACTATTGCTATGAGGGAAAGAGCCTTTTAGAAGAGTTCCATTATGAAGGAGGGAAGTTAGTTACTTTTGATGCCATTGAGAGTTCAATGTTATGGAGAAAGTGGAGTTGGAAAAAATATTCACTGGACTTCTTGAGATGTCTAAAATTCTGACTGTCACCTAGCCTAATTACTTCTGAGTCCTTGAACATGATCCTGAGCCATTTTGTACTGGGATATATAGTCAAGTTTCATCTAGTTTGCAGTATTTCTGACTCTTATAATGTATACTTATAAAAAACATTTAAAGTTTCAAGTTTTCACTGCTCTTGGCCATTATTTAAAAGCCCATTGTTCATACAAAGTGGCCATTATGTTTGGTTTATGATTAAGCAATCGAGTATACATGTTTTCAGTTTGGGAATCAAGGTTCATCTTGGTTCAGATTCTTGCCTTAAACCCCATTGAACATCCAATTTAATTAATAACTGACAGAGATTTGCATTTCTTCAAACCAAGAGAGATGTAGCAGCTTGGTAAGAAAAGCTGAATGTTAGCTAATGGCTAACTATCAGGGAATATTTTAAAATTTCTATTCTTACGCTTTCAGCCAAAAAAATCTGCAAATCCCTGGCCTTAATGAAAATATAATGATGAAATATGACAGTGGTTTTCAATTATTCCAGGCACATTGTCTGCAAGACTCTGCCAATCTGATCTTGACTTATTCTGTCCTTAAAACAAACAAAAAATAAAAACCAGAAAAATAACTATTTATCCATATAAGAGATGCATGCAAAAATAAAATAAACTATTTCTATTCATAATATTACTGAGTTTTGGGCAAATGCTGCTGAGCTATTGTTACTTTTACAGAGACTGAAAATAGTATACAGAAGGATGAGTGTTGGGAACAAATAAAACGTTTGTGTTAGCTTTATTTCTGAAGAAAAAACACTTTGGAAATATGTACGCTTAATCACACTTGCTTTTTCCTCCTCATAATTCAGAACACATTTATCTTTGTTCATCCACAAAGCAAAATAGTTATTTCTAGCACTTGCTCAGGATCTTGATCTCAAGCTCATGAAAATGCTTGAGCTCTCTGCACCAACAGAAAGAGCCATTTGACAAATTGAACATTTGAGTTATCACGGTCTCATGTGATCTCCCCACAATGCTGTACACCTCTTATCTGATTCCGATAGCTCAGGGACAACTTAACACATGGCATTTATCTTTATTGCGATTTAATTCTGAGCAGTCAGGATCCTGAGTGCAAGGAGAAACCGCTCGAATTTCAAAATCTGGCTTCTTCTGTAAAGTGTTTGGAAAAATACCCACCATGACGCTTTGACACCCAATCCATTAAAGCCTTGTTTCAGCTCTCCTGACCTCTGCTGTTTTTGTAGTCTTTGCCCTGGTTCTTCTCTGAAGTTTTGCCAGCCCTCAGAACAAAGAACCCATCATGATATCAGAGTTCCCTAAACCATGAGCAACAAATGACTGTGGAAATAATCTCACCTGATTTCTCGTAATCCTTTGTGCTCACCACCACAGGCTCTCACCTCAGCTTCTAGTGTTTGCACACCTGAGGTGAAGAAGAGAAAGAATTTTTGTGCATAGTTATTGACAGGTTGAAAGATAGCCTTCATGAGATAAAACCAAACACAGAAGAAGAATAAAGGATCCATTTATTTGGAGGTGAAGGTATACTCTAGTGATAAGTGGTAGAAAGTACAAGAGGCTGAAACTCAAGGGATATGGATACTGATAGTGATACCACCATAGGAACGTGGTAACCTTCAATAAACTGCTTTTTAAATCCTCTAGAAGTCCTTGATGTAATATGGAGGCGGACTAGATAAGCTCTCTGGTAGTAGTCTTTGATATCTTGCAGATAAAATAAATGCATGTTTGTAAATAATTATAAACCATATGAAAGTTTAATGATCAAAATAGACCTTATACTTTAAAGTACTCAGAGAGAAATGAATTCATATTTTATTCAGTTTGCATTGTAAAGCCATATATTTTAAAGGTGGTAAGTGTGCATAACCCAATTTAACCTTAATAGTGCCTTTAAATTGCTCATTTTCAAAAGTCCAGTGCACATAAATTTATGTAAGTACAAGGCCACCAGATTGTGTTTCAGATTCCTATGGTTAGAGGGGAAGTGATTTAAAATATTAGAGTCACATTCAGTTTAGCAAAATACTCAAAGGCATTCAAGAAACAAGATCAGAATTACTATCTCCCATTCCGTGATCACTGGGAAGCATATGGACTCAATTTGATACTTTGTAAAGTACAAAAATGGTGATTCATATAGTTCAACTTAGTAAATTGTTCACACTCTATTTTATGATTGTGTGTAGTTGAATAAACATAAACTAAGTTGCAGATATGATGCAAATTCCTCTGCAATGGTTTTTAACAATTTGATGGCTGCTTCCAGCTTTTAAAATGGCATTTAATGCATTTTCTTACTGTGAAATTATTGCATGATAGAAAAAAATTCCATTTTAAAAGTGTCTTTACAATACTTATGAAAGATATAAGGCTTTTGAAAAGCAAATGATTTTTAGAAATAGCTTTATTCTGATTATTGTACGAGAGAATTTGGTTGGGAAAGTGAGAGTAGATCTTTCACGTGGTGCACACTGATGAGATGGGATTAAATGTTCTTATGTGCTTCACTGCCAGTCTTGAGATTCTGATTTTAGCATTCTGGAAGAGATGGCAAAGTAGGATTTTTGATGCCTCTAGAGTAGCTGAGAGATACACAAGTGTGCACTTGTATAGAAAAAGCCTAACAACTAAGGTTCAGGTATAGATCTGTTTGTATCTCCTTGTATGACATTGAGCAAATCACTTTAACTATCTGATCTTTATTTTGCCATTTATAAACTAAGGGAGTGATATTTGGTGATCATGTATTTTCTTTAGCTCTAAGGTTCTTGGGATACATGAGTCTTTGAGATAGATAGGAATTTCCTATCGCTAATAACTGTGTGGTTAAAGTCTCTTAGGAAAAACTTGTCTACTTTCTTTTCCCTCAATCATTTATTGTTCTGCTAAGAAAGAGGGAGATCAATATTAAGCCCTTCAGAATGAGCTAATTTTAGTCCTCAGAAAGAGCCCCTAAATTAAAACAAAAATATATTTTCCAATTTATTTTATCCTCATGTTCATATATTGATGTTAATAACCACCCAATCTCCCTAAACCAAATAGTGTGGCCATTCAAAACTGTGAAAATTTCTTAAGGGAAGATTTTGAACAGACTGACTCAGAGATTATAAAAGTATACATAGAGTGAGAAATATTTGTGAATCAGTTTCTTTAGAGAGAGTTGTTGCTCTGTGAATCTCCATCTGCCCAATTTCCCATTCTACACAATTCTAGGAGGTGCTAGCTTTAGTTTAGCCTCACTGTATTCTCTTTCTGTTTCTCTTTTGTCTTTCTGATTTCTCCTTTGTCTATGTTGACTAAGGGTCACCTTAATGTGACTATAGTTATTTCTTGATGAAGTAAGGCTGAGTTTTGGAAAGGAAATATAACCATATATGCTTACTTTTTCTGATACAACACTTCATTTGAAAATATGAAATTTAGTTGATTCATACACACAGAAACCACCGATATCTTAGTAACGTGTCTTGTTTCTTAAGAGTAAATTCACTTGAGGAAACTATGAAAATCTTTCATAGTGGTGGGATGTAATAAAAATCTGGCTTCCTAAATTCATTATTATGCTTATTTTTATTCTCTGATTTCCATTGGTTGCTCATATTTTGTCCCAATTCAGGGAAGCCTTCAATAACCAGTAGGTTCCCAAAGTGAACTATTCATGTTCTTCTATATTTAGAGGTGTATTCTAATTTTAGTGAGCATGTAAATTATCCCCTGAAAATGATAGTGGATATAATAGTGGATAATAGCAAATAGTTCCAAATCTATCGAAGCATAAGGAGGAAAGACCCAGTGGGAACTATGAAATATACATATAATTCCTTTAGAATTAAATGTGTTTGCTCACTTCTAAATAAGAAGTTCGGGTCCAAAAGTCATTAGCTTTAGTTTAGTTGTACTCATAAATTGATATAAACTGCAAAATTTAAATTATGTTCTTGAGTAAGGCCAAAAGATTTAATATTACCTTGATATTTCCTTAGTAAGTCCTATAAAGAGTAAGATACATTAGGGTCAGATTCGGCATTAGGTTAGCATAGCAGAGTTATCTGGTAGGGTCCCTGGCTTTGTATTAAGAATCATAGGAAAGAGGAGACAGAGTGAAAGAAAATGATGAACCAGCTAATATTGACATGTGATATACCTGTGTGTTCATGATTGCAAACACATGCACACACACACACACACACACACTCGAGGTATCTATTTTCCAAAGGAAAACAATTGAGAAGCAGCTTCTGGTGTATTCAAGCTATTCGGGTGTTCAGGTCAATTTTTTTTTCTTTTTTTTTTTTTTTTTTTTTTTTTCAAGTTGCAAGTGAGGAAGAGTTAACCTAAATTATCTTAGGGGAAAAAAAGAAGAATGTATTTTCTCCTATAGCTGGCAAGTTTCATAATATATTTGCCTTTTGAGGCTCAGCTATATACAGGAACTCAAAAAATACCCTTTCTTGGATCTGACTCCCTCTAAACATGGACTTTATTCTGCACATAGGTTCTCTTCAGGCTCTTATCCCCAGATTTATATTCCTCCCTCTTACGAAATCCATGGGGAAAAAAATTGGTCCTAATCTAAAATATCCCGTGAAAAAATATATTGGTTTGATTCTTGGTTTGGTGCTCACTCTTATTTTGCGATAGAAAATAGGCTCCTGAGATATGGAAAGAGGGTGAATTCTCCAAAGAAATCAAAAGAGAATGGAAAGCTGTTATGGGCAAACAAAACTATAGGAAGTAATCTTGGCTATTACGTTTGACCTCAGATTGCTACATATTACTGTTACCCAAACTCTGTTACATGGGTCATCAGCAACGCATGAAATATTAATGTCCTTGGGGAAAAACAGTTTCTATAATCAAATAATTTTGGAAAATGTTTAACACGATATTTAAATTGCTTTTTTTCCAACCTTATTATTTACTAAGCTGCAAAGATAATTGATATCAGATCCTGAAGGAAGAGGGAGACAGATTTCCACATGCAGAATTTACATAGGGGTTCAATGGCCTTTAACCTCTGACTTAGAGGGTTTAAACCAGTAACAAAAGAGGGAGGATTTATTAATACACAACTTTGACAATAGCTGTTGCTATGTTGAGAGTCTCTACTGATAAAAAACTTCCATGCTGCACAATTCTAGCGGGTGTAGTAATTTCTGTAACTGACTCCCTCATTCCCAACCATCGGTCATTCATGTAGATTACATACCATATCACTTCCTGTTGTTAGGCACTGTAGTGTAGTGCCCTACACTCAGCAGTGGGGAGTGCTGCCTTCTTATGTGCAAGTCTGGTGAGAGGACTTTTATAGAACTCTGTGAGAGCTTGAAATGTGCTCCCTGAAGTGTGGTGACTGAAAGTTGGTTCCTGACTCATGTGTGAGAAAATGAAAGTGGCCTGACAGAATAAAGCAGGCTGTACTGGAATTGACTTGTATACTCAGAGTTTATCAGAGCACAGGATGTGTGTTTCCTCTAGATAGATGTGATCATGTAGGATAAACGGTCAGGGTGGATGGAGTAGTCTTGTGTCCTGGCTGATAGAGCCACCCAGTTAGGCAGAGGGACCCAGTAGGAACAGAATGGATGTAATTAGGGGATACCTGGAAACTGTGGAAGAAGTCATAATGACCACCTGGAATTTAGTGGGTCTAATAAACTTTTAGTAAGATTCCCGTTAACGACAACAACAAAATGCTTGTGGGACTAAGAGCTATAACCTTCTGCCAGTCTTAAAGAACATAAGCTGCTGTTTTATTAAGTCCTTTCCTATGCTCTTATCACTCTTTCATTCACCCCTAAATCCCCAGAAAGACAGAACGTGGGGGAGGGAAGAGAATAGTAAGTAAGTTGAAGAAAATAACTTTCAGTCTAATGCAGCTTTGGGCTGGGGTTGGAAAGAAGATATGTGTAAAATAAAACAGCTTTGATTCATATCTTAGAAGAGACAGCCTGATTATATATTGAAACCCTTTTTTTTTCTTTTTTCTTTCTTTTTTTTTACTAAAAGTAGCTTTAGGAGTATCTATCCATTACTTAGTAGTAGTTAATAGACAAGAGTCATGGGCCTGCTGAAGTTTTCATTTAAGAACCAGGTAAAGTTAATTTTAGTGAACAAATATTAAATGTACAAACAATAGTATATTTTCACTTTGGTTTCATCATGAATGCCATGTTTAGTGTATCAGATATACAAGCTTAAACAGTTCTTTTTCATATTTTTAATTGTGGAATTTTCCAAAACTATTCACATACTATTCAGCTTGAGAATTCCTAAGAGGTTAGAGTAGATGGTCATTCCCAAATTATTTGCACTGGAACCATTTGTTCACAGTTATATGTACTTACATCTCAAAGAATACAATATTGCAGAGAACTCTGTAGCATGCTAAAATGTAAAGAATGAGTGGTAAGCAGTGCAGATCTGAGATTATAGAATAAAATGGTGAATAACCTCTTTTAGTATTCTCTAAAACTCAGTAGGATAGGATAAGCATACACTAAAGGAAAATTATGCCCTATTCAAAAGAAACATCTGTTATATCAGAAGGCAGAAAAACTCTGGAAGTCAAAACAATATATACATTCTCAGAAATCCATGAAAATTCAAGAAGGCATACAGGATGGAAAAGATGTTATACCTCTCTGAAAGATATGACTACAGTCTAATCCTCTGTATGGAATAAGTAGAAACGTTTTTGGGTGCAGAGCACACATTTAGCTAAGATGAAAATTATAATAGCCATTTGAGGCTTTAACCATCTGGAAATTCATGGAAGTCTCATTCAAATACAAAAAAAAAAAAAATACACATTCTTGTCTTTTAAAAAGTTAACGTTTCAGAGGGCAGGGGGAAACTGATCAAACATCTAGAATGGAATTAAGTCTTTTGAGCAGGTAAGAATTGTGCGAACTTAATGGTAACCTTAGGGAAAATAAATTATGTCATCTTACAGTCTACATGGTACTGGAAGAATAGACTGCAGAGTGTACTTAGATGCACATCACAGATTTTAAAAAGATAGTTTTACAAATATCGAAATAAATCCGAGGCGTGATTCTATGACATGAAATTCTGGAATGGACAACAACTCAAAGTTTAGGAAAAGAAAAAAAAAAAAATTCTAACCTGTCACTCCATGAAAATGGTTGGTACCAACAGAAATTTTTTTTGTTCACTAAAGAAGCCCTGAAATAACCATAGATTTAGAGGAGTTATAAACAAAGTGTAAATAGGAAACATACACTCTAGATATGTGTGATATTTGTATACTAGAAAAAGTTGACTCAAAGGGCAAAGTACAAAATGAGCTAAGGTGATTACCAAAAATAAACACAGAAAAAGGTCTGTCGTAAAGTTCTGATGAAAAAGAAAGTTCAATGCTACACATGATCCAGAATTATATTTTGCTATAAAGAACTCTCAGGGATGATTAGCAAAATCTGAATATATCCTGTGGATTGATAATAGCATTATAAAATTATGATTTAAAAAAAAATAATTGTACTGGGGTTACATCAGGTAATGTCATTGTTATAGTCTGTTAAGCCATGACACATGGAAAAGAAAATGTGATCCAATTTCACCACGTCCAAGATACTCAAATGGAAAAGTTTTAAGCATTGGACTTCTGGGAAGATGGCAGAGTAGGAGGACCCTAAGCTAATCTCCTCCCATGCCTACACGTAGATAACACCCAAATGAATGTAAATAACCCAGGAAATGACCCAAAGCCCCTCCAGAGCTAATAGTACAGGCCACATCAAAAAGAATAGGAGGGGTAGAGATGCTGACAGGAACCCAGCTAACCCCTTGAGACTGAAAGAGGGAGGGCCCCTGCAGGCAGGAAGAAGGGAGATGAGCAGACCCTACACTGGACACCACAGGCACAGGGCACTGCGTCACGAAGATGAATCCCCATAACAATTGGCTTTGAAAATGAGAGGTACTTAATTTCATGAGTTTTTGCCATCAGTGTGCTCAACACCAGGGACTTCAAAATCAGTGGGCTTGGCTTTCAAAGGACTGGAGAGTAACAGGAAACTGAGTCTCTGCCCTGAAGAAATTGCATAAGCAACAACCCCTCTGAGATATAACATAGAAGAAGGAGTTGGAAAAACACCTAGGGTTTTTTCCTAGGTGAAGAAAATGGGAAGGACATTTCTTTACTAGCCTCAGAATTTGTGCAGGAGAGGCAGGGGTCTTTCTTTAGATTTTCCCAAGGACAAAAGAGCTGGCAGGCATCATTTTCCTTCCCTGCTCCACAGCCAAGATACCTAGACACCTACAGGAACCAGGTGGGGGAACAGTCTCCCCCTAGCTTACTAACAGTATGCCCCACCCTGCACTCTCCTGTGGACTGCCTTAGACTACAGGTTCCCTCCCACAGCAGACACATGCATGCCTTGTTAACATGGCAAGCCCTGCCCCACATTCTCCTGCCCACCTGTCCCCTCCAACCTGTTCCCTGCAGGTGTCTGTCCAAACTAATACTACAAGTGTGGCAATTTGCCAATAATCCTGACAGTAGCCAGCACAACTCCAAAGTGACTCATGCCCTAAGAATAGTGGAAGATAACCATACACACCAGCCCCACTGCAGCCCCAGCAGTAAGCTGGGGATAGACACCTGGTCTGACTGCAGGCCCTGCCTGTCAATGAAAGCCTCACAGTGGACAACACAGGGAGAGCACCCTGCAGTTTGGTGTAACCCAACTCAAGCCCAGGGTGGTCCTAGATTGGCCCATCCCCTGCCCAGAACAGGCAAAGACAGCCATTGCAGATGACTTGACTGGAGGCAAATACACCTCAGCCACAAGAGAAGGGTACTACAACACATACAGGAGATATCCCTGAAAAGGCAGGTTCTGGTGAACATTGGGCATTGCACTGCAGGGCATCAGAACCTCTCTTTATAACACCACTACTTTCAAGAGTAGGAGACACAGCTCAATTTCCTAACACAGAGAGATAGACACAAAGAGTTGGAAAATATGAGGAGACACAGGAATATGTTCCTAGTGAAAGAACAAGATAAAATTTACAGAAAGAGAGCTAAACTGAGCAGACATAAGCAATATACCTGATAGAGTATTTAAAGTAATGGCCACAAAGATATTCATTGGACTTGAGCAAAATTTATATATGCATATATATGTAGAATCAGAGATGAAGAACACAGTAACTGAAATTAAAAATACACTAGATGAAAAAAACAAAACAACAAAAATAAAAAACACACTAGATGGAATAAATAGTAAATTAGACTAATGGGTCAACAACTATAGGACAGAGTAGTGGAAAGCAATCAAATTGAACAGGAGAAAGAAAAAAATAGTTCAAGTAGAATAGATTAAGGGAACTCAGTGACACCACCAAGTGTAGAAACACTGGCATTGTATGAGTCTCAGAAGGAAAGGAGAGAGAAAAGGGGGCAGAAATTTTATTTGAAAAAATAATAGCTGAAAACTTCCTACATCTGAGAAAGGAAACTTTCCAGGAAAATCCAGATCCCAGAAAATCAGAGCCCCCAACAAATCAACTCAAGGAGGTCTACACCAAGAAACATAATAATTAAAATGGCAAAAATTAGTGGCACCTGGGTGGATCAGCCCATTAAGCATAGTTGAAATCAGCTCTTGATTTCAACTCAGGTCATGATCATCTGGTTTGTGAGGCCAAGCCCCACATCAGCATGAAGCCTGCTTAATAATCTCTCTGACCTCTCTCTTTCTGCCCCTCTTCCCACTTGTACTCGTTCTTTCTCAAAATAAATAAACATTTAAAAATAAATAAATAAATAAATAAATAAATAAATAAATAAATAAAATGGCAAAAAGTCATTATGAAGATAGAATTTTAAAAGCAGCAAGAGAAACTGGTTACATACAAGGGACACACCATAAGGATTTCAGCTGATTTTTCAGCAGAAACTTTGCAGGCCAGAAAGCAGTGGCACTATATATTCAAAGCACTGAAAGATAAACATTTCCAGCCAAAACTACTCAAAGAGCTTTCCAGACAAATAAAAAAGGAATTTGTGACCACTAAACCAGCCCTACAAGAAATGTTAAAGGGGATTCTTTGGGTAGAAAGAACATAAAGCAGGAGTAAGAAGGGTAGGCAGCACAAAAGCAGTAAAATTAAGTCTAACTATAAAAATCAATGAATGGATTCGCAAAATACAAGGATGTAAAGTATGACACCATATATCTAAAATGTAGTGGGAGGGGCATAGCACTAAAAATTTAGTGCTTTTAGAATGGGTTCAAACTTAGGCAACCATCAACTTAACATAGAATGCTCTAAGCTTAAGATGTTTTACATAAACCTAATGGTAGTCACACATCAAAAGCCAGCAATAGATATGCAAAAGTTAAGAGAAAGGAATCCAAATATATCACTAAATAAAGCCATCAAACCATGAGAGAAGAGAGAAGAAAGAAATGCAGAAGAACTACAAAACAACTGTAAAACAAGTAACCATAAAATAAGTACATCCCTATCAATAACTACTTTGAATGTAAAGAGATTTAATGTTCCAGTCCTAAGACATAGGGTGAGGGAATGGATAAAAAAGCAAGACCCATCGATATTCTGCCTGAAAACGGAGGTGAAAAGAAAGCCAGCGTAGCAATACTTAACACTGGACAAAATAGACTTTAAAACCAAGACCGTAACAAGAGATAAAGGACACTAATCATGCAAGGAACAATTCAACAAGAAGATACAACAATTCTAAGTATTTATGCACCCAACATGAAAGCTCCCAAATACATAAAGCATCTATTAACAAACATAAAGGAAATAAATGGTAGTAATACAATAATAGTAGGAGACTTTAACATCCCACTTAGATCAATGGATAGATAATTCAAACAAAATCAAGAAGGAAACAGTGGTTTTGAATGATACTTTGGACTGGATGGAGCTAACAGATATATTCAGAACATCCAATCCTAAAACAATATATATTCTTTTCACGTGCACATGGAACAGTCTCCAGAATAGATCACATATTAGGCCATAAACCAAGTCTCAACAAATTAAAAAAAGATTGAAGTTTTATCATGCATCTTTTCCAGATGCCACACTAGGAAACTAGAGATCAACCACAAGAAATACATGAAGGTTCAATAACATGATAAACAATGGGTCAGCCAAGAAATCAAAGAGGAAATCAAGAAATGGAGACAAATAAAATATGGAAACATAATGGTCCAAAATCCTTGGGATGCAGCAAAGGTGGTTCTAAGAGAGAAGTTTATAGCAATACAGACCTACCTTATGAAGCAAAAAAAAAAATCTCAAATAAACAACCTAACATTACACCTAAAGGAGCTACAAAAACAACAAACAAAACCCCCAACTAGCAGGAGGGAAATAATAGATTAGAGTATAAATAAATAAAATAGAAACTAAGAAAATAATTGAATAGATCAGTGAAAACAGTAGCAGATTCTTTGAAAAGATCAACAAAATTGATAAACCTGTGGCAAAACTCATCAAGATAAAGAGAGAACTCAAAATTAGAAATGGAAGAGGAGAAATAACAATGGACACCACAAATACAAAGGATTATGGAGATTATGAAAAATTATATGCCAACAAATTGAACAAATTGGAAGAAATGGATAAATTCCTAGAAACATATAATCTCCCAAAACTGATTCAAGAAGAAATAGAAAATTAAAACAGACCAATTATAAGCAATGAAGTTGAATCAGTAGCCAAAAAAACTCCCAAAAAAACAAAAGTCCAGGACCAGATGAATTCTACCAAACATTTAAAGAAGAGTGAATACCTTTTCTTCTCAAAATATTCCAATAAATAGAAAAGAAAAGCTTCCAAATTCATTCTATGAGGCCAGCATGACCCTGATACCAAAACCAGATACAGACACTATAAAAGAGAGATAGACAAGGAAAGAAAACTACACGTCATTATCTCTGTTGTATATAAATGAAAAAATTCCTCCACAAAATATTGGCAAACCAAATTCAACAATATATTAAAAAAATCATACACCGCAATAAAGTGAGATTTATTCCCAGGGTGGTTCATTATTTGCACATCAATCACCATGATACACCACATCAATAAGAAAAGGGTAAAAACCATATGATCACTTCAATACATGCAGAAAAAGCATGTGTCATTGTACAACATCCATTCATGATACAAACCCTCAACAAAGTAGGTTTAGAGGGAACATACTTTAACATAATAAAGGCCACATATGAAAAACCCACAGCAAACATCATACTCAGTAGGGGAAAACTGAGAACTTTTTGGGTAAGATTGGGAACAAGAATGTCCACACTCACCACTTTTATTCAACATAGTACTGGAAGTCCTAGTCACAGCAGTCAGACAAGAAGAATAAATAAAAGGTATCCAAATTGGTAAGAAATAAGTAAACTTTCACTATTTGCAGATGACATGACGTTATATTTAGAAAACCCTAAAGAGTCCACCAAAAAAATATTGGAACCGATAAATGAAAGTCAGAGGATACAAAATCAATGTACAGAAATCTGTTGCATTTCTATACACTAGTAATGAAGTGGTAGAAAGAGAATTAAGAAATCAATCTCATTTACACTTGCACGGTAATCAATAACATACCTAGGAATAAATCAATGAGGTAAAAGACCTGTATTCTGAAAACTATAAAACACTGATAAAATAAATTGAAGATAACAAAAACAAATGGAAATGTATTCCATACTCATGGATTGGAAGAACAACTATTATTAAAATGTCTGTATTACCCAAAGCAATCTACATATTTAATGCAATCTCTATGAAAATACCCGCATTTCTCACAGATCTAGAAAAATTATCCTAATTTTTTTATGGAACCACAAACAGCCCCAAATAGTCAAAACAATCTTGTAAAAGGACAAAATCAGAGGTATCACAGTCCCAGAATTCAAGTTATACTGCAAACTTTAGTAATGAAAACAGTATGGTAGTAGACCCAAACACTGACACATAAATCAATGGAATGGAACAGGGAGCCCAGAAATGAACCCATGATTGTATGGTCAATTAATCCTCAACAAAGTAGGCAAGAATACAATGGGAAAAAGTCTCTTCAACAAATGTTAGGACATTTGCATGCATGGACAGCTACATGCAAAATAATGAAACTAGTCCACTTTCTTACACCATACACAAAAATGAACTGAAAATGGATTAAAGACCTAAATGTAAGACGTGAAACCATAAAAATCCTAGAAGAGAGAACAGGCAGTAATTTTTCTGGCATCAGCCATAGCAACATTTTTCTAGATATGTCTCCTGAGGCAGGGGAAATGAAAGCAAAATTAAACTATTGGGACTATGTCAAAAAGTTTCTGTGCAGCAAAGGAAACAACAAAACTAAAAGGCATCCTGCTGAATGGCTTCACATGTGAAGATATTTTCAAATGATAACTCATCACCAAAATAATAAATAATCCAATAAAAAAAATGGACAGAAGACATGAATTGACATTTCTCCAAAGACATGCAGATGACCAACAGACACATGAAAAGATATTCAACATCACTTATCATCAGGGAAATGCAGATAAAAACCACAATGAGATATTACCTCACACCTGTCAGAATGGCTAAAATCAAAAACACAAGAAACAAATGGTGGCGAGGATGTAGAGAAAATGGAAACTTTGTGCACTGTTGGTGGGAATGTAAACTCGCACAGCCACTATGGAGGATGGTATACAGGTTCCTCAAAAAAAGAAAATAGAATTACCACATGATCCCATAATTCCACTACTAGATATTTCCCCAAAGAATATGAAAACACTAATTTGAAAAGATATACACACCCCTATATTTCTTGCAGCATTATTTATGATAGCCAAAATATGGAAGCAACCTGTGTCCACCAGTATAACAAAGAATGAAATATTGCCACTTGTAGCAACATGGATGGAAGTACAGGGTATGATGCTAAGTGAAATAAGTTAGTCAAAGAAAAATACCATATGATTTTAGTCATAAATGTAATTAAAGATACAAAGCAGATGTACAAAGAAAAAAAGAGACAAACCAAAAAACAGTCTCTTAACAATAGAGAACAAACTGGTATTTGCCAGAGGGGAGGTGGGTGAGGTTTGGGTGAGGTAGGTGAAGGGGTTAATAGTACACTTACCATGATGAGCACTGGGTAATGTATAGAATTGTTGAATCATTAGATTGTACACCTGAAACTAATATAACACTGTATATTTATTATCCTGGAATTAAAAAAAAATAAAAGAATGTGTTAAGCATTTAGTAAATCATTTATACCATATATATATATATATATATATATATATATGTACACACATACTCATGGCTTATATTAGTTTGGTTCATAGTTGAATCATGACTCAACTATATATATAATATATATATAATTTTATAATATGTATAATTTTATCCACGGAAGTTTCTAATTTTCTTCTCGCTTTTTTTGTTGAATAAAGTAGCTGCGGTCCTATTGTTAATATCACAGATTCTTTATTAGACAACTTGAAATGAAATCTGTGACACTTTCAAGAGAGTCTTTATGGAGACACTGACTTGCCTTTGTAATATAGTTCAATTGTATTCTAAGGATGTTGGAAAGTTGACAAGTAAGCATTTGCTTGCATTTTTCTCCTTGGTTAAATATACTACTTCTTTGGACCTCTAATTTCCTCTTCTAGTGTTTTTGTTCCTTTATGGTAAGTACCTAAATGTATATATTTCCTTCTTTCAGAAGTTGGGCATGGAAGGTTGATATCTGAGTCTCTTACATTTAAAAACCCATACATTTGCTCTCATTCTTTATTGTTAGTTTTGCTTGCTATATAATTCTAGTTTAAAAATTCTAGTTTAAAAATCCTAGTTCAAAAAATTTTCCCTCAGACTGTGAAGCTATTGTTCCATTCTTTTCTTTTTACTTTTCTTTTTTTTTTCTTTTTATTCTCAAGTTAGTTAATATACAGTGTAGTCTTGGCTTCAGGAGTAGAATCTAGTAATTCATCCCCTACATATAATACCCAGTCCTCATTCCAACCAGTGTCCTCCTTTATTCCCATCACCCATTTAGCCCATCCTCCCACTCACCTCCCCTCCAGCAACCCTCAGTTTGTTCTCTGTATTTAGGAGTCTGTTATAGTATGCCTCCCTCTCTGTTTTTATCTTATTTTTCCTTCCCTTCCCCTATGATCATCTGTTAAGTTTCTCAAATTCCACATGAGTGAAGTCATGTGATATCTGTCTTTCTCTGACAGACTTATATTGCTTGGCATAATACCCTTCACTTCCATCCACATTGTTGCAAATGGCAAGATTTAATTATTGTGTTCCATTATTTGCAAGGATATTACCTAATATCAATCTGATTCATATTCTAAGTAAGCCCTCCAACAACCTTCACCTTGACTCTACCCAAAATATTTATTGACACTTTTTGCCCCCTTGAAACGCTGAAGTTCTTAAGACTGTGTCTCATGGGTTTTATAGGTCATTCATATAGATTAGTCCTTAGGACATCCTTATAGCCTGAAAATTGCGTTTCCCTTTATCTTAAGGGAATTTGAGATTGATCAACCGATCTGTCTACCCATCATTCCATCAATCATTCTATCAATCTATCATTTCTCCTTCTATTGTATTATTGCTATTCTTCTAAAATATAAAAATATTACATTTTTACTTAAGATTATTTTTTTTCAATATCTTCAAATAAAAGCTATTGAGTATCCTGAATTCAGTTTCTGTGTCTTTTTTCTTCTTTCTACCTCTTTTAGTTTCCTTCAACTTATCTTCCAGGCAAATTAAAAATATGTATTATTTTTGAATACATTTTTGTGTATTAGATTCAGAGACAATCATATTACTTATGAATAATAAGAGATTTTTCTTAAGCTTCCTTTAGAATCATAACTTTTAAGATACAATTTTATTTCTTATTTTTGGAGAAACAAACTGCAATAAGGTGCTCCATATTTCTTTGAGGGACAGGTTTTGGATTGATCTAAGAACACTCAAGGCAGAGAGAAATACAGATGCATGGAAAGTAAACATATAATGAAGTATTAATACTATCTACAAGAAATTTCTAGTCATTGAAATATCAAAAGAGTTGAGAAACAAAACAAACAAAAGAATTCTATTATACCCATTCAACTGAATGAGAATTAGGAACAGAAGTAGAAGTAAGACATAAAATTATTTCTGAAATAATGAGTAAGTTACAAAAAGCTAAGAAAAATATTGCCTAACAGCAGAGTAAGTTATAGAGCAGATCAAATGCAAAAGGCAAGAAAAGAAAACTGAAATTAAAAAAAAAAAAAGATGTAGAGGGACCATAGGACAAAACGATACATATTGAAGACCGGCATTGATGATACAATACACATATAACTGGAGTCCTAAGAGGAAAAGTAAAACAATGGGACAGAGCATATATTTAGACTTATAATTCATGAGATGTCCTTAAAAGTTTTATATTCACATTGAAAATACGCATGAGACACCTTCCGTACCAAAGAGAATTGATACAGAGTCATCAGTATCAGGGCATATTTTGGTACTAATAATAATAGGATACAATAATAGAATATCCTAAATATCAGAATATTAAAAGAATTCATAAACTAGCTACATAGTGAAAAACATCTAATGCAGTAAACCTAACCTAAAAAAAAAATGACAGTACTGACAAACATTTTTAATAAGGTTAAATTCCTTATTAAAAGAAAAAAAATCTTCACGTTGCTCACAAAGCAAAATCCAATATCTGTTGTATAAAACAGACATATATAAATAAAGTAATTCAGATAGTTTGAAAGTCAAGGTTATAATAGATTTGTGGTGGGGGAGATAGGAGGATGCAAAATTGATAACATACTAGGTAGAATTCAGTCACAGAAGTATTAGGCAAGCAAAATAAGTCAGTTTATAAATCTGAAGGCTACAACTTACAATGGTTACATGACAGCTATGAATATTTATGCACCAAACAGCAAAGCAGAAGTTGTCATGAGGCAGAAGCTATCAGAGATCTGAGGCAAATCGGGTGAAGCACACACGTAGCAGGAGACTTTAATACATTCTCTCTGCCAAGGAGAGATCAAATAATCAAAAAGCGAGACTAGAGAAGACCTAAACAACACAATGAAGTAGATATTACAGGTACATGATCAACTTTGTACCCTAAACACAAGAATAATTAAGAAATTATTTAAAAATAAAAGCAGAACCTATTACACTGGAAAATGGTAGAACTGATAAAGAGCAGGTTCATTGAAAAGAATAAATAAAATAACCAGGAACAGCCTAATCAAGAAAACAATGGATAATACACGAAATAATCAATGACAGGAAGTACATAGCAAAAGGAAGTGAAAGCTTTAACATTTTACATAACTCTGTGCAATAGATTTGACGAATTTTTTTTTCTAGAAAATATAGTTTACCTAAACTATAGAAAATATTCACCCAGAATAAATGAACATTTTCATCCCATGGAAAAAGAAAACTGACTAACAGTTATCTTTCTAAAATACATTAGGTCCAGCTGATTCCACAAGAGAATTGTACAAATCTAAAAAAGTGAATAATCATAATTTTACTTAAAATGTTTCAGAGCATATGTAATGAAGGAAAGCATCCCAATTCTTCATACAAGGCAAGCAGAGCATTTATAATAAACCTCATAATCTTGCACAAAAAAAAGAAACTACAAACCAATCTCATTTTCCCACAAATCAAAGTCTAATGCAATATCTACTACAAAGTCTGGCAGAGTCCAATATGATATTCATCGTATTAAAACAATGACACACTGAAGTTTTATTTTAAAATAAGAAGATGAGATCAGTGTCAGCTGGCATGTAGAGAACACACAGTTGCCATTAATTAATATATGCATTCAGAAATTCATGGATCTGTGAGTGCTGGCAACAAGAGATGGTGCTAAAATAATATTCCTTGTATTTTCTAATTTTTTTTTTACATTTATCTATTTTTGATAGATAGAGACAGAGCACAAGTTGGGGAGGGGCAGAGAGAGAAGGAGACACAGAATCCAAAGCAGACTCCAGGCTCCGAGCTGTCAGCACAGAGCCCGACACGGGGCTCAAACTCACCAGCCATGAGATCATGACTATTCCTTGTATTTTCAAGTGAGAGGCTATCTAAGAAGGATTGTCAGTAATCTATTATATATATAAAAAAAAATTAGTGTTTATTTTTGAGAGAGAGAGAAAGAGAGTGAGCGTGAGTGGGGGAGGAGCACAGAGAGAGGCAAACAGAGGATCCCAAGGGGATGTGAGACTCAAACTCATGAACCCTGAGATCATGACCTGAGCCAAAGTCAGATGCTTAACCAACTAAGCCACACAGGCACCCCGATAATCTATTATTTTTAAACTAAGTAGATGATTTTCAAATATTAATATGTCTTTTTACATTGTTATTACAAAATCAGTAAATGTATAATATAGAAGTTTAAAAATAAAAATATACCATATGTTTACTACCTACAGATTTCTGCTATATTTTATATATATCTTTCCAGATCTTTTCTAATGTGCATGTATGTGTGTTTGTGTATGTCTCTGTGTGTTGCCAGATCCTGTTTAAACTATTTTACTTGAAACTAAAATGTTATCACTACATGAAATTCTACAGCCTGGTGCTCTGTTTCTGGAGCTCGAACAGCTAATATCACATTAGATCAAATCAGTGTGTTCAATAGAGAAACATATAATAAATTAATGAGAAGCTAAAAAACATTTATGTCTGTTCTATGCTAGTCACTGAATAATTAAATAAAACCCATCTCATTCAGTCAAAAACAATAATAAGAAATTCAGTATAAGGAGGTATATAATATTATCTCTAATTCACAGAAAATGATACATCAAAGATCATTTAATTTATTCATAGGCACATTTTTAATAAGAAAGAAAATTGGGATTTGCATCGAGACCTAACCAATCCCAAGACCATGCTGCTTCTGCCATTTTTTTTTTTTTTGCCGCGTATGTCCTTTCTTCCACATTTTTTTCTCATTGTTCCCTGGATAAAACCTGAGATAGTATCCTTGAACATACGTGAGAAATATTTATCCACCGATGAATTGTCACTCTGTCAGATCGATATATCAGAATTATGGTACACCTGTTGTCTCTACTATGGATTCCTCTCCAGTTGATCACCAAACATACCACCAAGCACTGACAGTCATATACTTAACTCTTCTCAAAAACAATGCTGCTATTATTCCATAAGAAAAGTACATATACGATGGCTCTTTTCTATTATAAATAAATTCACATTAAATAAAAAAAAAAAAACATGACTATTCATGTCAATAACCTTCTATGCCCAAAGCATCTATCCTGTCCTATCCAGCCAGTTAGCAGTGACACCCTCGCCCTCAATAATCAGAAAATGTAATGTAAGTTGTTCTGTTATGAGATACCTTAATACACAGGTCTTAGGGTCAGAAAGAAAATAAACAATGCAGGTGATTTTTGTTTGTTTGTTTCTATGTTCTTTTACTTTACTGGCCATAACTTTAATGCCTGTGTGCCACATGAATAAGGGTTATGGCTCCTTTGAAAGCCCCTTGGAATTTATTTCAAAGGCTTGCATTGGCCAAACATGCATATTGACCCACTCTTTGCCTTATTTCCTGTTTTAATTGAGTGTCAAAGGTTACACGTTGCTATTCGAGTAAGACATGACTGGCAGCAGGGGTCAGGGACTCTCTGGCATTCTATTAGAGCCATAAAAACAAAACAGAATGATAATTTCACCTGTTCTAACCTCAATTTTTCCAGGATGGGACAGGAATTGACCTTATTGTTTGTCAGCCATTGACTCTATAAACTTCAGCTACCCTAATTCTGCTTACTAAACAATAAGAGTGCTTTCACAACAAGGATAAAAAATAAAACAATGTAAAATATCCAGAAATGACTCAAAGAAGAGACATATCCAGGTGACAGAAAAGATAAAATAACTTCTTTTTTATTCCTAGGTCACATCCCTCGTTTGGATAGTTTACAACAATAATGGTTTCTACCAACAACTTTCAATTTTATCTTCTTTTGTGGAATACCTTATTACTTCCTTTATGTGAACAAGTACAAGCAATAAATCTAATAAATTGCTCATGCTACCTAAAACCTATTTGTGGCACTTGAAGGGTTTATGAATTTCTGTGTAAGTTTTCTCCACCTTCCCTACCCTTTAAAGTTTTTGGCTGAAATGTAAGTAGACGTTCAAGGGCGTAACTAATGTCTTTTCTTGTATGTTTTCCAAAGAAGATAAAAAAGAAAGCATATGTTAAATGTTTCTTTTAAAAGTATTTGAAAACAGATTTCTTATCGATAATTTAATGAAATAAATAAAGGTTGCAATTGAAGATAAGTTTCCTCCAATTGCAGGGTCTGATTTTATGTAGTTTTTTCTGATGAGTAATTAAGTAAAGTTTTAAAAGCTGGATCTTTTAGATAATAATGAATATTTGTCGTCAGTTTTCCATAATTTAAAGGGAAACAATTTAAAATTTAAATGTTGTTATTCAGTTGCATTTTTTCATGAAGGATGATTATTATTGTTCACAAGCTGTGTGGAAATCTTGTAAGTTACCCCTGTCCTCGCCTTAGGACAAGTAACTTTTTTTTTTTGCCCTCAACTTGCCAATTGTTTTGAAGTTATGATTTGAGGATTAATGTTGAATTTTGGATTATCAGAATAATAATCAATCTTCTCTAACATGAACTTGCATTTTTAGTCTTTTCAATATCAAGGCAGAATGCAAAAATAAATTAAAAACCCATAAAATTCTTGTGGAAATGATTGATATTTGTGTTAAACAGATAGATACCAATTCACAAATTAATGAGATGCCATAGAATTCCTAGGTCACTTCTTAAAGAATTTAGAAGAGCACTTCTTGGGACACACTTTTTATATGGAAGTGTGAGTAGCTATAGGAAAATAGTGGTATTTTAATTCTCTGATGTTTCTTAAACATGAAATGAAATAGTGATCTGATACATATTTAACTGAAAAAGAGAACAGATTATTAGCATATAAAGAAGTAAAACTTTCCCATTCCACAAATTGACTTAAAGTTTCCCATAAATGATTTCATCTTATTAACAAACTAAAATTACATGGTATCATGAGAAAATGTCATATCCTGTATTTATCTGACTGAAAACCAATGTAAGGGGAACAAAAACTGATCAACCACATTAAATTCCCTTAAAATTTAGCAGAGACAGTTCAATTTGCTATTAACTTGATTGGCAATATCTTTAAGGCAAGCTTGATTTTTGTCCTCATCCATTGAAAGGTTATTAAATCACTGCTGCTGGCTGATATGAATATGGAAAATCTATCCAAGTTGAGGATTTGTTTCTAGATGGAAAAGTTAGCTCAGTTGCTTATTTTTCTGTCTATTCTCACTTCATGTATCCTTTCCTCTCTTCCATGTGAGAGGTTTTTACACCATGGATTTATGACAAATGGCTCAGATGGTTCATAGCTTTGTTCTCGAGGCTGGACACATTTACCAGCAAGGTCTTCTATCTCAATAAAAAACGGGGTGGTGCATGAGTTCTCCAGAGAAAGTCAGTATTCCCTTCATTGTAGAAGTCCCAAGGACAAGCATATTACCTGATACATAACAGATGCTCAACAAATAAATTGACTTGGTCACATTTGACATTCAATTAGATCTTGGTAAAGAGATTTGACATACTTTAATCAAAATATTCCAGAAATGCATTCTTATAAGGGCAAAATAGATACTTAGAAATAACTCACTCAAAATACCAAAAAATAAAGGTTGGGGGGGAGGGGGAACTTTGTAGCGTTGTTGTAATACAGCTTCAAATTCACATAATTTAAGTCAGGTTCTCAATTTGACAAGTTCTGTATTACTTCAAAGAAATGGATGATGTCTGACTAATATGTATTCTCTGAAGTCATGTGAAAAGACATAACAAAACTCACACTCACTAAATTCTTTGCAAGTAACTGACCTCTTCCCCATGCACATGCTACAACATTTCTCATAAATACCTTGAGTTTGAACCTACACATTTAAAAAGGTATTAATTTCTTACCATTGATAGTGCTTCATAAATAAGAAGCAAGCCGTAAGAAATGTGAATAAAAGGAGTGACATGATCTAGGTTTTAGGAATATTTGGAGCAACAATGAGTCTGAAAAGAGGACAATCCTATTTCATTCCCACTGATGTCCGTATCCATGGAAACTCCCTTTTAATAGCATCCACATCACACTGGAAAAACAGGTATGTTACCTTTTGAAAGTGAGTGCATTAAAAGAACCCAGCCCTTTGCTAAGAAGGTCAGCTCTTGAAAGCCTTCGAGAGCTTTGGTAGCTGAGAAAGCGGGAGGGCTGTAAATCCTTCTTTCGTTGCTAAGAAGCTTGGCTCCTGAGAATCACATCAGTGCTCTCTAACACAGAAAATGGAATGTGAATCTTTTGTTCCCTGCCTATGATGCTGCACTCCTGAGTACTTGTTTCCTTAGCTAAGAGAACATGCAGGAGAGGCCTATTACGTGAACCTAGAGATTAATTATTAATAAACTCAAACTGAGAAAGACAGGCAAAAAGATGTACAGGGTGTAAAGAAAGACTCAGTTTCAAGAACCCAGATGGCAAATGCCATTACATAGAAATATATGCACTAAAATAATATTAACATGACAACATTTTAAAATATTTTGTAGTCTCAGCATTTTTTTTTTTTTTTTTTTTTTTTTGCTGCAATAAGTATCTGTCAAGGAAAATGCCTTCCCCTTTGGATGATTCAACACACTCATTGAAAGTAAGAGAAAAAAATACAAAGGTCATTGTGCCTTTAAATCAAACTGTGACATACCAGAGCTACTCTTCCTTTACTGTATAGTAAGTAAACAACTTTAAACAACTGAATAATGAATACTTATTGTTGTTCAACAAAAATTAAATGCAGCAATGTGTTGCAAAACATCATTTTTTCCTATTTGCACAACTAAAAATAACACAAATATGTTAATTATGTGATAGATTGCTATACTTAGGGGATAATCATAAGTATCTTTAAATATAATACTTTTAAAAGCTGCTGTATTAAGTTCTTTCCATATCGAGTTAGAGAAATCCATGTGGCCATGATAGACCATAATGGTAGCATTAGATGGCTAAACAATAAAATCACTGAGTTGTTAATAATAATGTTAGTATTAATAGTGATGATGACATTATATATTATATAGTAATATAATGGGTACAGATATATAATAACAATGATTGTGTTTCAGGCACTGTTATAAGCACCTTACATACACTGAGCGTATTATGAGGGCTCAGTACAATCTTGTGAGTTTGGCACTACTGTGTACCCCATTTCACACAGGAGGCACAGAGAGTTTGAGTAAGTTGTTCAAGATTACAAAACATAAGGTAAATGGTGGAGCTGAGATATGAACCCACTCCACTATCAAGAATATTGAAAAATAGTAAAACAAGGGTGTGTACGTTTTATGGGTAGAGGCTTAGCTAAAGAAATAATGATAATCATTCTAGTTTTTGTTTATATGTTATGAAGTGCTATCTCAGGTCTGACTTATTTTCATCTTTACAGCCCTTCTGTCACTGCAGATAGCATATTGCACAGCTGAAAAGACCGATGTTCAAGGATGTTAAATGATTTTTCCAATGTCACATGTTCAGTGAACAGCAGGATATAGAGCCACAACCAGCTTCTAACATTTATTCTCCTCTATTAGCTTCCTCTGTTCTTTATATAAACAAATAAAATATCGCAATGAGTGTCCTATCGACTCAGGGTAATAGAGTAATGGGAACAGATATTAATTAGAAATGCATTCGCTTTCTCAAACTCCCCTCTTACCAGCTGCCACTGGCAACTGCAGGACTCAGAAACTTGTGAGCATTTTCACAGTCTTCTCAAACCCAGTGTGTAAATTGCAATTGCTCTTTAACTTGTAATTTAAATAAACGATTTGTCTTTCAGTTTCTACTATTGTGAAAATACTTATTCACGACCTTATGCCTGGATAATGACGAAAGCCCCTTACTCTTACCTGTTTTCACTGATCCTGCATGTCCTCATTTCAACCAAACCTCAATATTATGATGAATCTTGAAATTCTTTTTTTTATAGCTGTTTGTGTGTTTGTTTAGAGAGAGAGAGAGAGAGAGAGAGAGAAGGAGACAGAACGTGAGAAAGGAATGGGCAGAGAGGAAATCCTAAGCATGCTCTTTGCTGGCAGCATAGAGCCCAACGTGGGGCTCAATCCCATGAACCAAGAGATCATGACCTGAGTGGAAATCAAGAGTTGGATGCTTAACTGACTGAGCCACCCAGGTGCCCCTAATCTCTGAATTCTTGACAAAGAATATATCCTGAAGCTTCTTGCTTCCCTAGCATCCAAAACTTGGGTGTGAAAAATAATATTGTCTGAGGATTTGAACCCTAGCTCTGCACTTATCAGCTATGTGGCATTTAGCAAGTATGTGACTTAAACTCTGTGTGCCATATCCTTTTCTAATAGGGAGGATAATGGTACCCACTCACAGATTGTTATAAAGCCTAAATGAGTCAGCTAAATGTCAGGTAGAAGGAGATTGTCCTGCGGATAGTAAGTACTCAATAAATGTTCCTTATTATCATTATCATTATTATTATTATTATTATTATTATTATTATTAACTAATTTATTTTGTTCCTCTATAGGATACTTAGAGGAGACATATGGTTAAATGTATCTTCCAGTCCGCCAGTTTTAGCTTAGAGTTCTGGCTGCCTATTTTGGTAACTGTGAGATGTTGAGAAATTTCCTCGGATCTAAATCTCAGTTTCTTTGTAAAGTGGATTTTAATAATAATACCTCTTACAAAAGTTGTAATAGTAACTATACAGCATTTATCCCTGGATGTAGCTTGTAATCAATGGTCAATAGTTGCTATTCTATTATTTTACTGAAGCTGCTTATGGAGGGGTGGTTATGAGAAATAATCATATGAAATAATTACTGAGATACTTTTTCAGGATTATACTACTTACTATTATTTTTTAAAAACCTTATGACCATAATCAATTTTGTAAGTAACCATATTTCCCTTTTTAATTTGCTTGCTGTAACACAAACCAGAAATCCAAATTTGGAATCTAAATTCAGCAAACGACCAGAATCTCTTAAAATTCATTTATATTGCCCTCTTTATTCTCTTCTACCTTAACACGTCTTCTTCCCAGGTTGATTTGTCTACTGACAAAGTGGGGATACAAGATTTTACTCCTTCTCCCCCCACCCCTTAAGCTACTGTTAGATCAGAATACAATCAGTTTCTGTTTGTAAATAGCTTGGGTTCTAAAGTCCTTTGATAATTCAAAATAGAGTAAAACCTTAGATTGCAAATAACTTGTTCTGCAAGTGTTCCACAAGAAGAGAAAACATTTCTAATAAATTTTAACTTGATAAACAAGAGATATGTTGCAATATGAGTAGTATGTGATGCCAAATGTCACTTAATCACAACTAAACCAATGGTTCTTGAAATTCGCTTTGATATACAAGTGCTTTGGATTACAAGCATCTTTCCAGAAAGAATTATGGCTGCAAACCAAGGTTTTACTGTACATTTTTCCCAGGTATTCATTTGGGAGTCATAATAAAAGAATAATAAATAAAAGATAAATAATAAAAGAAAACAGTAAAAAAAAAAAAAGGCCTTGTGGCTTTTTTTTATGTTGAAAAGGGGAGAGGCCATTCTACTCAGAGTAAAACTATGCAAAGGCAGAGAGGTAGGAATGTGTGGATCTCTTAAAGAGATCACGTTGGACAGAACATATGAGATATTTTCAGAGGAATATAGAGATTTGTACAACATAGAGATTTGTAGATATTACACAACCTTAAATGTTAACATAATTGTACACAATTAAATAAATGAAGGCTTTTGATCAAAAGAATAAAATATCTGGAGCTGTACAATTATCTTATATGGAATGATTCAAATAAAGGACCACCATATGGGGTTTTATTATTATTAAATCTATGAAGGTTAAGTTTATGTGTCAACTAGACTGGGCTAAGGGATGCCCAGATAGCTGGTAAAACATTATCTCTGGATGCATCTGTGAGGGTATTTCTGGAACAGATTACCATTTGAATTAGCCATTTGAGTGAAGACAATTCTCCCTATCACTGTGGGTGGGCATCACCCAATCAGATGAGAGCCCTTGGACATCAGACACCTGAGTTCCTTCATACTCCAGGAACACCAGTGGGCCCCATTTCTTGGGCTTTCAGATTTACACCACTGGCTTTCCTTGTTCTCCAGTCTATGGAGTCTATTTTATATATATATATATATATATATATATATATATATATATATATGTATATATGTATATATATACATACATACACATACACTATACACACACACACACACACACACACACACACACACACACAACATCCTTACATCCTTCCAATTTCCTTTTTTTCTTTGGCACAGGTAAAGCTCTGAGGTTCCTTCCCGACATACATTTTAAATAGTTAGTGAGAGAAGGTAGCAAAACAGTTTCTCTGAAGGTTGATTAAGGAAGAAAAGATATAATATGTTCCAGGTGGGGTGGGATAAAGTGAAATAAATAATATAAAAAGCCATAATAAATACACATTTGATTTCTAACATATTATTAAGTCAAACACACATGGTATAGAACAATGCACATATTCTCACCCGTTTATGTAAAGAACAAACAAAAACTCTTAAAACCAAAAAACACATAAAAATAATCTTTTGATGGATATAGCTTATACAAACATGAGAAATTTGCAAAAGGTTTCACAGAAAACTTGCCTGGTTGTAATTTCAGGAGAAGCAGTCTAGGGTTCTTAGTTGGGAGAATATGCCTGAATTACTGCCATGTTTCATCAAATTTGAAAAGATATAGACTATTTTTGATTTGGTGAAAGGGGATATTTTAATTTGGTTTTGCCTGTGCATTTATGTTGAATAGGAAACATAGGTAACAAATAAGAGAATATAATGAGCTCTTGCTATAACCCAAGCATGTTAATCTGACTTCTTCAAGAATTGATGATCAATATTTAGAAAGTCTAGATTTTTTTAGTTTACTTAAAATACCAGTTGGAGAGTGTTAGATACTGAGACACTATTACTTTATTTTCCCTGTCTGAATTAAGCACAAATTAAAAGGTACCCTGCAGCATGGAAGGGAGGGGGAGGAAAAGGTAGAAGAGAAAATGGAATTCTTACAGCATGGACTCAAAGTCCGTAATGGAAGGTTAGTATGGTGCCTCATGGAACTTTACTCTTGTAGTAAACACTACATGGAAGTGGTGATTGAACATGGAAGATGGTGATTCAGTTAGCCTTTCTGATTATTTTAGAATTCATCAGTAAGGACAATTGCTAAAAGTGTCTAAAAACAGTAGTCATTGATACCTAAAACATAACATTAATATAATAAAAATAACGTTGAAAATTTCAACTAGAATTGTTGAAACTGTGTTCAACAAACGAAATTTATTTTACCTATTATTTTTTAAACAGGGATGGTTATTATCCCATCTGACTAATGAGAAAAATGAATTTCAGAGAGATGTTCCCAAAGTCCCAGATTTAAATGGTTTCAAAACATTAAGCCCTAAGCACACAGAAAGGATGGGTTTCAAGATCCATATTTTTGGGGAGAGGACGTATAAATGATGTCCTTCATTAATGGATAATCATTGTATTCTTATCCAGTTAGCTTCCCCTTCCTGGGGAGGTGTGTATATGGTGCCAGGAGAAGTTAACCCACATCTTGGACCAGAGATTTTCCTCTGCTTTCCAGATATGCTGAGTTTCCTCTGATATGCTGAATTTTGTCCAAAAGAAATCTGGAGCTGCTTTTTCTGATATGAACAGATGTTTCAGCAGAATGCAGGAAAGGGTAAGATCTTTCTATTAAAGTGTTCAGAACGTACACTTGTGACCAAGATGGAGTAACAAGGACAGGATATACTATCCCTCTTAAAACAATCAAAACCAAACAGACAGAATACTGGAAACAATGGTTTTCAAGAAACTGGACACCAGATATTGAAAGACAGGGTCCTTGCAAATTGTAAAACATATGAAGTGAGTTCTATGATTTCCTCATCTTAGTGCCTTGAGATTTTCCACACAGCTGTAAAGGGAGAGTGAGGCTTGAAAAACTCCCTGAATTGAGAAGGAGGATCTGACATTGAGGGAGACAAAGATAGGTACAGTTTGGATAGAAGACTAGACAAATGAAAGCTGCACACAACAGAGAACCTGTATATTTGCAGTCACTATCAAGTATTCAGCAGAATGCTGACAGTATATGGGTGTGAGGAAACTATATCAGGCCAGAGAAAGAACGATCCAAAATCATTAGAGGAAACATTGTACAGAGATCACATGTGGCCAGAAGTAGTACGTGTTCCTAAGACTCAAACTGGAAGATCTCATTATTCACTAGGTATTGATAAGAGTTGTTCAGAAGGATTTTGCCTTAGCTGTGAGGAATAATATTTTTGGGGGGATGCTCAACAAATTTCAAAATCAAAGGATCAAACTGTTTCCAAGTGATTTAATTGAGTTCCAAAAACAAACAAACACAAGCAGGTTTACAGTGCCCAAAGAGTAAAAATTTTGTTTAAACAATCATTTTTCTTTTTTTAGTTTTATTTGAGAAAGAGAAAGAGTACACAAGTGGGGAATGAGACGGGGGGGGCGGGGAGAGAGAGAGAGAGAGAGAGAGAGAGAGAGAGAGAGAGAGAGAGAGAATCTTAAGCAGACCCCATGCTCAGCACGGAGCCCCATGCGGGGGTTAATCCCACAACCCTGGCATCATGACCCAACCTGAAACCAAAGGTCGGATGTTCAACAGACTGAGCCATCCAAATGCCCCTAAACAATCATCTTTTAAAGGGATTTAAATACTAAGTTTTAGGGGCGCCTGGGTGGCTCAGTCGGTTAAGCATCTGACTTCAGCTCAGGTCATGATCTTGAGGTCTGTGAGTTCGAGCCCCGCGTGGGGCTCTGTGCTGACAGCTCAGAGCCTGGAGTCTGTTTCAGATTCTGTGTCTCCCTCTCTCTCTGCCCCTCCCCCGTTCATGCTCTGTCTCTCCCTGTCTCAAAAATAAATAAACATTAAAAAAAATTAAAAATAAATAAATAAATAAATAAATAAATACTAAGTTTTAAATCTTAAATATCTCCCCATGTAGTTACCATTTTGTATCATGTAGTGTTAGAATTTGAATTAAATTTTTCATACACTTATGGTAGGAATTTAAAATGATACAACCAGTTTGGGGAAAAACTTGGCAGTTCTTAAAAAAGTTAATCACACAACTACCATATGATCCCGACATTCCACTCCTAAGTATTTACCCAAAGGGAAATGAAACATATGTCCATAGAAAAACTTCTACGTAAATATTCATAGCAACTTTATTTGAAATTGTAAAAAATGGAAACAGCCCAAATGTCCATCAAAAGACAAATGGATGAACAAACTGTGGTGTATTCATTAAATGGAATACTAGTCAGCAATAAAAAGGATCAGACTTATGACATATACACCACCATGGATAAATCTCCAAAAATTATGCTGAGAGGAAGAAAAGAAGCAGACATAAAGGCATACATAGTGGTTAATTCCATTCATAGAAATCTCTAGAAAATGTAAACTCGTTAATAGCATCAGGTAACATATCAGTAGTCGTCTGGGCTTGGTGGGGTATGAGTGTCAAGGACTATAGATTTCAAAGACACATGAGGAAACTTTTAGTAGTGATGGATACATTCACCCTAGTGAATTCATTTCCTAGTTTTATACCTGTGTCAAACTTATTAAATTGCATCTTTAAATATGTGTGATTTATTGCACATCAATTATGTCTCAAAAATATAACTTAAACATTGGTAAGATTCCAAAGTTAAATTCTGGAAAAAAATTACCTCCTAGTGAGATTCTCATGATCTACTCCCCAATATTTATGGAGATCAGGAAGATAATCCTTATTTATACTGTTTCTGCATGCCTTTCTATTTACTGCTCCCTGCATTTTGCATAACTACTTTCATCTTGCAGTCCATGTATCAAAATCACAAGTTTTCTACAAGCTCATTTCTAAAACTACCTCCTCCATGAAGCCTTCAAAGTTCCCCTATGCTAGAAATATTTCTTGTTCATCTGAATCTCTGTAAACTTCTAGTTTGCATCTCTCTGATGATATTTATATTCTTTTCCTTTTTCACAGTGTTAAAAATCACTTTTTTTTCCTTCATAGCCAGGAGGACCTTTGGAATCACTGAGATAATTTGAAAGACGTCAGTTCAACTTATAGAAACTGAGTTTATGTATGTTAACACTGAGTTATGTATGTTAACATCTTAACACGATGTTAAGATCCCTGGGGAGTGAGGCTTTTGATGTCCCTGGCTTTTGAAGTATATAGTCCAACCTAGGTATTTTTTTTCTTTTTTTTTTCATTTTTTTTTATTTTTCAATATATGAAATTTATTGTCAAATTGGTTTCCATACAACACCCAATGCTCATCCCAAAGGTGCCCTCCTCAATACCCATCACCCACACTCCCCTCCCTCCCACCCCCCATCAACCCTCAGTTTGTTCTCAGTTTTTAAGGGTCTCTTATGCTTTGGCTCTCTCCCACTCTAACCTTTTTTTTCCCCTTCCCCTCCCCCATGGGTTTGTGTTAAGTTTCTCAGGATCCACATAAGAGTGAAAACATATGGTATCTGTCTTTCTCTGTATGGCTTATTTCACTTAGCATCACACTCTCCAGTTCAATCCACATTGCTACAAAGGGCCATATTTCATTCTTTCTCATTGCCACGTAGTACTCAATTGTGTATATAAACCACAATTTCTTTATCCATTCATCAGTTGATGGACATTTCGGCTCTTTCCATAATCTGGCTATTGTTGAGAGTGCTGCTATAAACATTGGGGTACAAGTGCCCCTATGCATCAGTACTCCTGTATCCCTTGGGTAAATTCCTAGCAGTGCTATTGCTGGGTCATAGGGTAGGTCTATTTTTAATTTTCTGAGGAACCTCCACACTGTTTTCCAGACCGGCTGCACCAATTTGCATTCCCACCAACAGTGCAAGAGGGTTCCCGTTTCTCCACATCCTCGCCAGCATCTATAGTCTCCTGATTTGTTCATTTTGGCCACTCTGACTGGTGTGAGGTGATATCTGAGTGTGGTTTTGATTTGTATTTCCCTGATGAGGAGCGACGTTGAGCATCTTTTCATGTGTCTGTTGGCCATCCGGATGTCTTCTTTAGAGAAGTGTCTATTCATGTTTTCTGCCCATTTCTTCACTGGGTTATTTGTTTTTCGGGTGTGGAGTTTGGTGAGCTCTTTATAGATTTTGGATACTAGCCCTTTGTACAATATGTCATTTGCAAATATCTTTTCCCATTCCGCTGGTTGCCTTTTAGTTTTGTTGGTTGTTTCCTTTGCTGTACAGAAGCTTTTTATCTTCATAAGGTCCCAGTAATTCATTTTTGCTTTTAATTCCCTAGCCTTTGGGGATGTGTCAAGTAAGAAATTGCTACGACTGAGGTCAGAGAGGTCTTTTCCTGCTTTCTCCTCCAGGGTTTTGATGGTTTCCTGTCTCACATTCAGGCCCTTTATCCATTTTGCGTTTATTTTTGTGAATGGTGTGAGAAAGTGGTCTAGTTTCAACCTTCTGCATGTTGCTGTCCAGTTCTCCCAGCACCATTTGTTAAAGAGACTGTCTTTTTTCCATTGGATGTTCTTTCCTGCTTTGTCAAAGATGAGTTGGTCATACGTTTGTGGGTCTAGTTCTGGGGTTTCTATTCTATTCCATTGGTCTATGTGTCTGTTTTTGTGCCAATACCATGCTGTCTTGATGATGACAGCTTTGTAGTAGAGGCTAAAGTCTGGGATTGTGATGCCTCCTGCTTTGGTCTTCTTCTTCAAAATTACTTTGGCTATTCGGGGCCTTTTGTGGTTCCATATGAATTTTAGGATGGCTTGTTCTAGTTTCGAGAAGAATGCTGGTGCAATTTTGATTGGGATTGCATTGAATGTGTAGATAGCTTTGGGCAGTATTGACATTTTGACAATATTTATTCTTCCAATCCATGAGCAGGGAATGTCTTTCCATTTCTTTATATCTTCTTCAATTACCTTCATAAGCTTTCTATAGTTTTCAGCATACAGATCTTGTACATCTTTGGTTAGATTTATTACTAGGTACTTTATGCTTCTTGGTGCAATTGTGAATGGGATCAGTTTCTTTATTTGTCTTTCTGTTGCTTCATTGTTAGTGTATAAGAATGCAACTGATTTCTGTACATTGATTTTGTATCCTGCGACTTTGCTGAATTCATGTATCAGTTCTAGCAGACTTTTGGTGGAGTCTGTTGGATTTTCCATGTATAGTATCATGTCATCTGCAAAAAGTGAAAGCTTGACTTCATCTTTGCCAATTTTGATGCATTTGATTTCCTTTTGTTGTCTGATTGCTGATGCTAGAACTTCCAACACTATATTAAACAACAGCAGTGAGAGTGGGCATCCCTGTCATGTTCCTGATCTCAGGGAAAAAGCTCTCAGTTTTTCCCCAATGAGGGTGATGTTAGCTGTGGGCTTTTCATAAGTGGCTTTTATGATGTTTAAGTATGTTCCTTCTATCCCGACTTTCTGAAGGTTTTTATTAAGAAAGGGTGCTGAATTTTGTCAAATGCCTTTTCTGCATCGATTGACAGGATCATATGGTTCTTGTCTTTTCTTTTATTAATGTGATGTATCACGTTGATTGATTTGTGAATGTTGAACCAGCCCTGCATCCCAGGAATGAATCCCACTTGATCATGGTGAATAATTCTTTTTATATGCTGTTGAATTCGATTTACTAGTATCTTATTAGTCTAGGAAATAACTAGTTCCCTGATACTAGGGAAATACTAGTTCCCTGATAATTGTTTGTATCTCTGAGGGATTGGTTGTAATAATTCCATTTTCATTCATGATTTTATCTATTTGGGTCATCTCCCTTTTCTTTTTGAGAAGCCTGGCTAGAGGTTTGTCAATTTTGTTTATTTTTTCAAAAAAACCAACTTTTGGTTTCGTTGATCTGCTCTACAATTTTTTTAGGTTCTATATTGTTTATTTCTGCTCTGATCTTTATTATTTCTCTTCTTCTGCTGGGTTTAGGCTGTCTTTGCTGTTCTGCTTCTATTTCCTTTAGGTGTGCTATTAGATTTTGTATTTGGGATTTTTCTTGTTTCTTGAGATAGGCCTGGATTGCAATGTATTTTCCTCTCAGGACTGCCTTTGCTGCATCCCAAAGCGTTTGGATTGTTGTATTTTCATTTTCATTTGCTTCCATATATTTTTTAATTTCTTCTCTAATTGCCTGGTTGACCCACTCATTCTTTAGTAGGGTGTTCTTTAACTTGCATGCTTTTGGAGGTTTTCCAGACTTTTTCCTGTGGTTGATTTCAAGCTTCAGAGCATTGTGGTCTGAAAGTATGCATGGTATGTTTTCAATTCTTGTATACTTATGAAGGGCTGTTTTGTGACCCAGTATGTGATCTATCTTGGAGAATGTTCCATGTGCACTCGAGAAGAAAGTATAATCTGTTGCTTTGGGATGCAGAGTTCTAAATATATCTGTCAAGTCCATCTGATCCAATGTATCATTCAGGGCCCTTGTTTCTTTACTGATTGTGTGTCTAGATGATCTATCCATTCCTGTAAGTGGAGTGTTAAAGTCCCCTGCAATTACCACATTCTTATCAATAAGGTTGCTTATGTTTATGAGTAATTGTTTTATATATTTGGGGGCTCCCGTATTCGGTGCATAGACATTTATAACTGTTAGCTCTTCCTGATGGATAGACCCTGTAATTATTATATAATGCCCTTCTTCATCTCTTGTTACAGCCTTTAATTTAAAGTCTAGTTTGTCTGATATAAGTATGGCTACTCCAGCTTTCTTTTGGCTTCCAGTAGCATGATAAATAGTTCTCCATCCCCTCACTCTCAATCTGAAGGTGTCCTCAGGTCTAAAATGAGTCTCCTGTAGACAGCAAATAGATGCGTCTTGTTTTTTTTATCCATTCCAATACCCTATGTCTTTTGGTTGGCACATTTAGTCCATTTACATTGTGTTATTATAGAAAGATATGGGTTTAGAGTCATTGTGATGTGTGTATGTTTTATGCTTGTAGCGATGTCTCTGGTACTTTGTCTCACAGGATCCCCCTTAGGATCTCTTGTAGGGCTGGTTTAGTGGTGACAAATTCCTTCAGTTTTTGTTTGTTTGGGAAGACCTTTATCTCTCCTTCTATTCTAAATGACAGACTTGCTGGATAAAGGATTCTTGGCTGCATATTTTTTTCTGTTCATCACATTGAAGATCTTTTGCCAATCCTTTCTGGCCTCCCAAGTTTCAGAAGAGAGATCAGTCACGAGTCTTATAGGTCTCCCTTTATATGTGAGGGCACGTTTATCCCTCGCTGCTTTCAAAATTTTCTCTTTATCCTTGTATTTTGCCAGTTTCACTATGATATGTCGTGCAGATCGATTCAAGTTATGTCTGAAGGGAGTTCTCTGTGCCTCTTGGATTTCAATGCCTTTTTGCTTCCCCAGATCAGGGAAGTTCTCAGCTATTATTTCTTAAAGTACACCTTCAGCACCTTTCCCTCTCTCTTCCTCCTCTGGAATACCAATTAGGCGTATATTATTTCTTTTTAGTGCATCACTTAGTTCTCTAATTTTCCCCTCATACTCCTGGATTTTTTTATCTCTTTTTTACTCAGCTTCCTCTTTTTCCATAATTTTATCTTCTAGTTCACCTATTCTCTCCTCCGCCTCTTCAATCCGAGCCATGGTCGTTTCCATTTTATTTTGCATCTCGTTTATAGCGTTTTTCAGCTCCTCCTGACTATTCCTTAGTCCCTTGATCTTTGTAGCAAGATTCTCTGCTGTCCTCTATACTGTTTTCAAGCCCAGAGATTAATTTTATGACTATTATTCTAAATTCACTTTCTGTTATATTATTTAAATCCTTTTTGATCAGTTCATTAGCTGTTGTTATTTCCTAGAGATTCTTTTGAGGGGAATTCTTCTGTTTGGTCATTTTGGATAGTCCCTGGAGTGGTGCGGACCTGCAGGGCACTTCCCCTGTGCTGTGTTGTTTAACTGGAGTTGGTGGGGGCGGGGCCGCAGTCAGACCTGAGGTCTGCCCCCTACCCAACGCTGGGGCCACAGTCAGACTGGTGTGTACCTTCTCCTCCCTTCTCCTAGGGGTAGGATTCACTGTGGGGTGGCCTGGCCCATCTGGGCTACTTGAACACTGCCAGGCTTGTGTTGCTGGGGATCTAGCCTATTAGCTGGGGTAGATAGGCAAGGTGCACGGGGGGCAGGAGGGGCAGGCTCAGCTCGCTCTTCCTTTCGGTGATCCACTTCAGGAGGGGCCCTGCGGCAGCAGGAGTGAGTCAGACCTACCGCTGGAGGTGTGGATCCGCAGAAGCACAGCCTTGGGTGTTTGCGCGGTGCAAGCAAGTTCCCTGGCAGGGACTGGTTCTCTTTGGGATTTTGGCTGCGGGATGGGTGAGGGAGATGGGGCTGGTGAGCGCCTTTGTTCCCCACCAAACTGAGCTCTGTCCACCCGGGCTCAGCAGCTCTCCCTCCCGTTGTCCTCCAGCCTTCCCGCTCTCTGAGCAGAGCTGTTAACTTATGACCTCCCAGATGCTAAGTCCTGCTTGCTGTCGGAACACACTCTGTCTGGCCCCTCCGCTTTTGCAAGCCAGACTCGGGGGCCCTGCTTGCCCAGCTGGCTGCCCCTCCGCCCCCAACCTAGGTATTTTTTTTAATGTTTATTTTTGAGAGAGACAGCGACAGAGCACAAGTGGGGGAGGGGCAGAGAGAGAGAGGAAGACACGGAATCTGAAGCAGGCTCCAGGCTCTGAGCTGTCAGTACAGAGCCTGACATGGGGCTCAAACCCACAAACTGTGAGATCGTGACCTGAGCTGAAGTCGAACGCATAACCGACTGAGCCACCCAGGTGCCCCCAACCTAGGTATTTTCTCATTGTACATTCTTCTTAACTTCACCCTCCTCCAAAAATCACATGACAGGAAGTTGAAAGCACAAATAATAAGGAAGTAGTGCTCCTATAACATCTGCTCCAGATTCCAAGGTATTTATCTTGAGGCATTCCTTCTACTTTGTTTCTCCTAAACTGTTTGCCTTGTGTGACACTTTCTCATTAAATCTTCTCCACAGTGCCACATGGTACTCATTTCACAGATCATGAGAAGACATGTAGAGGATTTCTAAGTAACACAGTCAAAGTTACCTGGCTTAGGAATCCAGCACCAGTACCTATTGATCTCTGGCTCCAAAGCCTATGCTTTCAACGAGGACATCATATCACCTCTCCAATATACCAAATGCAAAGAAAAGGCCACATAATCTAAGGTTAACAGAATCAGAGCATATTTTTTGCAGGGAACGGGTGTAGGTGTACTTTGTTTTAGTTGGCAACAAAATGTATGTTGACAGTTGGAACGTGACCTAATACTCTGACATAAGTCATCGCTCGTTATACTAGGAAATTAAAACTAAATCTACCATTTAAATTAATTATTTGCCTTAAAAAAAAAAAGATCACCCAATCTTTCTTTTCAATATCATTTAATACTGAGTTTGTGTTCACTTTTTGTGGACTGTCTTAAAAATATCTTCTTATAGTTGATTTGTTCAAATTAGAATATAAAAAAATTCCATGCACATTTTGATGTCTTTTAAGTATTTTCTAATTATGTGTTTCTCCTCCATTTTTATGACATTTATTTTTAAGAAAATGAGTCATAGGTTATTGGTCCTTTTAAAGTCTCCCCAACATATCCTAAATTACATAACATGGTTTTTAGATTGTTTATGAATTATGGGCAACGGTGTATCTTATATAATTTAAAACAGATCTTAGGACTCAGCTAAGAGTTTTGCACATAACAGGAACCAAATTTTTGAGATGAAGTGAACGGGCATCTAGAGAATCACTGAAAACTTGTCCTTATAATCAAAGTGTTGATACAGATCTGTCTCCACCAAAACGTGGGGTTATGGTTACCTATGCTGTAGTGTTTAGTTGAAATAATTTTTGCTACACCCTAGGCCTCTTGTTCCTTCAATGACAACATTCTCTGAAGGCCTGAGAGATTTCCTGAGTTTCTAACACAGACATGCAAGTGTAGTATACACACTCACACACAACACATGGACAAAATCCTGAATCACCACGGATTACATTTTTACCCAGTGAAGTTTATAACTAATTGACTCTGTCCATCTGCTAGAAAGTATTTAATTTCCTTTTAATTTATTTTTTTCCCTTGGTCAGCACTTTTCCATTTCATTGCATGTAGTAACAAATTCTGTTGTTGACCAAACGAGAGACTAAGAATTAGATGTGGTCTGGGATAAGTAAGCGGGTTTCTTTTATTCCAAGTGAAACTTAGTACATTAATGTTTCTCAACCAGTTGGTAGAGATCATTATTTAAATTCAAATTAAAGAAAAACAAGCCTGCTTTCAAATTAAAACCACTCAGATCAGAGAAGTTATTGCAGCAGCTCTCTGACTACCACAAGGATGGGTATCTTTCAGATAGCAAAGATGTAGTTAATATGGTAGCCTAGATTTTTCCAATAATAAAGCATATCAGCTTCGTCTGCACATTGACTTGCTAATTATTCAGGCCCTAAATAATGCAAGCCATGTTCTCCTTTATTAGCTAATATCTTACAGAGGTTGGAAAGATGGTTATAAAGACCAATTAAAGATACAGTTTTCTGACATGCTGGACCAGTTCATAATCCACACAATATGAAATGCCATGTCAGAAAGTCATTATCAGAATATTCTCCCCTAGTTTATATTAGTTTTTAATTTTTTTCTTCTTTTTATATCCCAATTCAATACAAAGCCTTTCAAAGTGTTGTTATAACTCTTGTTCAATAACAGGCAATACTAATTCTATAAAATCTCTTGCTACTATATTAACCTTGCATCAGATAAACAAGTACATTGGGAACTGTGGCTAATACAGCTGAATATGAAAATGATGCACTGTATTTCAATAGAAAAAGAAGAAAGTGAGTATAGAAGCAGCCTAAGTAATTAATAGATAACCTTGTTACATGGAAATGCTATTCTTTTATTACATGTGTTCCATTAACAAGTACTTGTTGGAGGGAAATCTGTTGTTTCATGTACAGAGAAATGCTATGCTTTAAACAATCCTGCTTTATTAATTTGGTGCTGTTTTGTCACTCAATACATTGTAAGATATTTTTTCCCATTTAATAGATAAAAGTGAGTCTAAATATGCCTACTGTGGTTCAAAGGCCATACCAGTGATTAAGGAGAGCATATTTAATCCCATTATAACTTTCTCAAAGTAATTCTTCATGTAATTTTAGAGAATTAATCTGCCTATAAGCAAAAAGGTATGTGACAGGCTGGATAATAGCCCTCCAAGTGTACCCACACTCTCAAACTTGGAACCTGTGAATGTTACATGTTATTGCAAAAGAAACGTGGCAGATGTGATTAAATTAAGACGTTGGAGATGAGGAGATTATCCTAGATTACCCAGGTGGGCTCCGTGTAATCACAATCATCTTTCTAAGGAGACAGGAGCAGTCAAGTCAGGGGAGGAGGGTCTGTGATGAGAACATGAGAAACTGGGCTGAAACTTTGAGGGTAGAGGAGGGGCCAGAAGCTAAGAAATACAAGCAGCCACTGAGGCTGAAAAAGGCAAAGAAACAGATATTTTCCCCCAGGGTCTCAAAAAGGAACTAACCTTGCCCAACACTGGACTTCAGTCCAGTTGAAATGATTTTGGACTTCTGACCTCCAAAACTGGAAGATAATCAGTTTGGGTCGTTTTAATGGTCAATTAAATGGTCGTTTAATGGTCAATTGTTATTGTGGCAATGGAAAACCAACATAATGTAGTTTTAAAATTTGTGATAAAATGACTGAAGCATGTGGGTCCGTTTGGGGGATGTCACAGTTGTACCACATCTCAGGAAGAGCAAAGGTATGGAGATAGGAGTTTATGGTTAAAATCAGGAGCTGTCAGTTATTAGGTCTGTAACCTTAGGTGATTTAGTAATGTCTTTCAGTCTTATTTTCTTTATCTAAAATAGGTAAAAAGGGGTGCCTGGGTGGCTCAGTTGGTTAAGCGTCCAACTCTCGATTTCGGCTCCGGTCATGATCTCATGGTTTGTGAGATCCAACCCTGTGTCAGGCTCCATTTGCTGACAGCACAGAGCCTGCTTGGGATTCTCTTTCTTCCTTTCTCTCTGCCTCCCTCCTGCTCATGCCGTTCTTCCCCTCTGCCCTTAAATAAACTTTAAAAAAAATAGGAAAAAATAACAGCATCTACCTTTAAAGTAATTATAAGGATAAAATGAGAAAATACACATTAAAGCATTTAATATAGTGCTTGGATGCAAAACAAGCAACTAAAATTTTTTCTATTATTATATCTTAGGCACATCCTTAACTCTCTTGTTCCTATTCAATATGAATGTTAGTATAGAAAAAATCAGTAAGGAACCCCTTAATAAGAGTTAACTTTAATCACTAATGGGTAAAGCAAGTCTGGTAGTCAGAAGATTTAGCTGACATCAGGAACCAGGAAGCCACAGGGAATGGAAAGGTAGAGAAAATCAAGGTGAGGCATTGACATTTGAAGGAGAACTAATATTTATTGAATATTGAATATCTCCTCTATGCTATGCTGGACTCTTTATACATGTTTAAAGATCACAATGCCACTATAGGAAAGATATTACTATTCTATAAATGAGAAAAGTATAAGGCAACAAAAACTTTAAGTTGCTCAAGGTCACACACTTTGTAAGTGACACACTAATAATTTGAACTACACTCTGACAACTTGATAGCCCAGGTGTTTGAACACACCAATAACAGGGAAAGTCCAGCATTAAGTGAGCTAAATCCATCATTCAGGGCAGGAATCCATTCCAGACTGGTGATGGAGGGTGCCTAGTTGGAATCTAGTCCTACGACATTTGACTCTGACATCCAAGAAAGCAGGAATTATATCTTTATCTTTGTGTGCGCAAGATTTGCTAGGAGCTTACTTAAGCACGGTCTCGGAAGTGTTTTAGTGGAAGATGAAGACATAATTTATGATAGAAGTCCTCGTGGTTAGCATATTTGTTCTAGTAGTTTCCTTTATAAAGTAAAATATCTCTCCCTAAATTACCCTTTTGGCTAGTCAAAAATTTTATTTTGGGGAGGGGATAATATTCAAGAAAAGGTTTGATTATAGTCTGTGCTAGAATAATAAGTACTCTAAGTTTGATACATCCAAGTGGAAAAATGAATTTAGCTCATTCAGTGATTACGGACTTTACCTGTCATGGTGTTGTGAAGGGAATGGATTCTAAAATTAGATTGCAGTATCTCTGATATAAGATGTGCCTTCAACTTTCCACTAGGACAATTTATTATTCATGGACTATTGTCTACTCTCCCAGTAGCTTGATTCTGTGATGATCCAGGTTGTTTTCTGTTTGTTGTTGTTGTTGTTGTTGTTGTTGTTGTTGTTGTTTGTTGTTTAAATCCCTGTGCCTTGTTGGTTATATTCAAAGAAAATTGATCATATTTAAATCATAGAATTGAAGGGACTGTATTTTGTCATCAAGTTATTTTTTCATTTTATGGGGGGGGGGAAAGAACCCACTCCAAAAGCCACAATCTTTCCATTTAAAATTTGCCTAGTTGATATCCAAATGGCTTATCAGTCATAAATACAATATCTGCTAGATATTTGTATACTTCGATTCATTTATGTTTCATCTTCTCTGCATTTGATTTAATAGGTAATAATTTCTATGATCCTTTTCTGTCCCTATTTATTTATTTATTTACTTATTATTTACTTACCTGCTTACTTACTTACTTAAAGTTTATTTATTTATTTTTTGAGAGAGAAAGAGAGAAAGCACACAGGAAGGGCAGAGAGAGAGGGAGAGAGAGAGAATCCCAAGCAGGTCCCTCACTGTCAGCACAGAGCCTGATGGGGGGCTCAAACCCACCAACCGTGAGATCATGACCTGAGCTGAAATCAAGAGTTGGATGCTTAACCTACTGAGCCACCCAGTCACCCCTGTCCTTTTTTAAAAATCAGAACATCTACCCTCAGGCTCTGAGGTAAACAAATAAAACCATTAAAATGTTTACATTTTTTCTCAGATAATAAGGCCATTTTCCCCAGTCTCCCAGAAATAAACTTTAGGGCCAACTTTGACATTTGTTTCTATCCTTATTTTGTTCAGTGTCACTAGTCCTATAATGACAGTGACAGTTATAAGTACTACTTATTGGACTCTTAATATATGTGAGGAAATCTTCTAGGTGGTATACAGGTATTGAAACACTTGATGTTCAAAAAATCCTAATAACATGGGTACTCTTATTTTCTTTGTTTTATCAATAAGGAAACTAAAGTGTTGGAAAGTTAAGTAGCTTCCCCATGACCTTGCAATTGGAAATTAGAGAAGTAGTAATTTTCTGGTTGTTTTGTTTGTTTGTTTATTATACTCTCCTTTTTTTCTCTATACAATCTATATTAAATGCATTGACTGGCAATTGTTTCTTTAAAAATGTCACTGTTACCATATGGTACTCATCCTGAAGAATCCGTAACACTTTCCTAATGTGTACAACATTAGTTCCTATCATTGGCCTATCTTTAAGGTTCTGTGTAACCTGCTTCATTGTGCACTCTGGCCTCCTTAATATCTTAGTACTTTCCCCTCTCCCACTCCCAATACAAATAAAGGCTCGTGAATTCTAACTTAGAACGTGTGGGGCCAAGTGGACAAAATAATTCAGAAATTTTGGATCTGAGGAAGATGCTAATGGTGGCATATTTGTATAATATATAACAGCTCCATTTGCATCTGATGCAGCATTTTTAAACAAACACAAGAAACACATGATTTTTTTGCAGCTAAATAAATAAATATTCACACCAAGTGAGATACATAAAGACTATTAAAATGTTTATATCCTTTCAGGATTTACTTTACCAATAAATGAGTTACCAAAACTTTCAGCTTGCAGAATTTCTTAGATCTCAGAATTGAAGATTAGGAATTAAGATATTGTACATGTTCCTTATCTCTGTGTCATCTTGTTTTCTTAAACCTTATTCCTATACTAACATATGTAAATTTTATTCATGTGCCAAGAGTCAGTGTAAGACACACCCCTCAGGAAATGTATGCAGAGACACACCCCAGTTTATCTATTTCTTCTGCACCTAAAAGCCAACCCACATACTTTAACATCAGATGATTCTGTAAATATTCCCCATGTATTCATTTTGGCTAATTTGACCTAAAGCATTTAGGGACTAAGGATTATGTCTTTTTATTTTATATCACTCTACAACAAGCTGGACTCACAATAAGAGTTTAAATTACTGTCTAAATATTCTTGTAAATATTCCAAGAAATTGGATTGATTGTGTTTAACAAGGTAAATCATGTTTATATGAAATAATGAAGATATGAAAGTTTCCTAATTTGTTTAATTATGTTTCCATGTTCATAATGTGTTATAACTTTTCTCATTTTTAAAATTATATGTAGAGATGTCTAATTATACTACATATTTTAGCATGGCTGCTGTAATGTATACGAAGTTCCTGGTCTTTGAAAATAGGTAGGCCACAGCGTGACTATTGATAAATAAACCATCTGAGCCTAGATTTCCCCATATGTAGAAAAGATAGCTAATAACACCCATCTCCAAAAGTTTCTCTAGAAAACACCTATTAAATGCTCAGTCCCACACTCTTCTTGTTTGACAAAGAAAAGAGCAAATGGACCTTTCTACCTACAAACTTGGCCCTGTAACTTTGTAGGGCATTACTTATTGGTCTTTAGAGCAATTAATTCATCACTGCAGAGGAGAGAAAACTACTTTACGTCTTTCAAATTGGGAAGATGGATCTCTCAAGTCCTTTCAAGAACTGATATCAGTGAATGAATGTATGCATTCACCTTATTGCTTAATATATGGCATATGTGTTCTTTTTGTAGTTTCTTATAAAGAACTGATGTGGTGTTTGGCTTTTAAGAGCATTCACGTTACAACGGCAGTGATTTATTTTTTCCCCCAAAGGATGTTTATCTTATACATAATCAAAAATTCTAAGACTTTCTGTGGATTAGCTTGTTTCACATCCTTGTTTGGTAGAAAATAAGGATAATCAAGGAAATTTAAAGTCCTAACCTGGAGACTTGGGATAATGGAGGTGTTCTGGTAGTATTCTAGGAGAAATCCTGCAAAATAGGTGACAATCAAAGGAATCTAGTAGTATGTGGTTGGTGGTTGTATGTCATGTGAGAATAATGCATTTATTTTTTTAAGTTTATTTACTTATTTTGAGAGAGAGATAGAGACAGCAAGAGAGAGTGTGCGAGTGGGAGAGAGGGTTAGAGGGAGAGAGAGAATCCCAAGCAGGCTCCACACCTAGCATGGTGCCTGATGCCGGACTCAAACTCAGGATTGTGAGATTGTAACCTGAGTCAAAAATCAAGAGCTGGACACTTAACCAACTAAGCCACCCAGGCGCCCTGAGGATACTATATTCAAAAGTGCTTGGTTAAATTAGAATATTTTGAGGGATGAATTTGATAAACAGTAAACTCTTTAAATCTCCTGATGAAACTCGAGAACAAAATTATATGTTCTGGCTCAGAAGACAAGGTGTTTGATGCTGAATAGATTGGTGCTCTGTGATTTGGAAAAGAGATGAGTCGAACTGAAAACTCCTTCCCAAGCTTTCTTCTCACTACCAGCTAACATGTTACCTCTTATTCCCTAATTCTATCCAATTTAAACATTTAATCATCCTATGTGTGCATTTTGATACTAGGAACATCATTTACCTTCTCTAAGATTCAACTTTCTTGTCCATAAAATGGGCTATTAGTAATCACATTGCATATAATTTTGAGGATTATATACGTATATGTATATGTATATAGTGCTCTTCCTAACTAAATACTTTGGTAAAAATTAACTAGAAAGAAGATGACTCTGTCAATGATGACGAGGGCTCCATTAATGAAGAAAATGGAGAGCAAACAAAGAAATGATGAAGAGCAAAAAAAGAGGAAAAACAGAAGGAGTAGAAGTGAAAGTAAAACAAGAACGAGCATGAAACATTGTTCCACTTCCTTCCTGCCTGAGTTCAAAGCATATTGCATTCATTGGTTCATCTACAGAGACCTAGATGCCAGCTGTATCAAACCCTTCCTTGTAACCACAAGACTAGATAAATAAAGGAACACGGTTTAAAATTTGAGAGTATGGGCTTTGGAATTGCAAAAACGTCGGTTTAAATCCTCGTTTCGAAACTTGACAGTTTTAATTATTGAACTACTCTGAACTTGAGTTACCACATTTTTTAAAAGGAAGAAATTAATAACATTTACTTTGTGGGTTTTTGGGAAGACTGTATGAAATGAAGACTGGGCCCAGGATTAGTATGATACATAAGATATGATATGTGTTTAATAAATAGTGGTTATTGCATTTCTGTCTGTTGAGTACTATTCACTTTTTCATGATAATAATTATTTATTCTGTAATAAGATCATCTAAAGGGACTTCTACAGTGGAAAGAAAATAGGCTAAAGATTTTGAAGCTGCAATAAAGCTGGACTGCACAGTGTCCAACACTGATATTTCCTCTCTACATATCATTTTCCCTTAAAATAAAATGTTAGTAACACAAAAGCTTTAGAAACTTGCATAATTAGTTAAAGTGGACTGTGGATATATGTCTGTGGGTGTGTGTGTAATGTGTGAGGGAAGGGGGAGAGAGAAGGACAAAGAGAGTTGGATGGGCAAACATTGAGCACACTTGATAATACTTCATTGATGATTAACTCAGTAATGAGAAGTTTGCCATTTTGTTTCAGTATTATCTTGTAGTGTTTTTATGTAAATATGATTAATGAAAACCATCTAGGAATCCCCAATTTTTTTTTACTAATCTATTGCCATAACTTTCATTCTTAGCTATGAAATTATTTCTCCTTCATTTTCCTCTTGAATGTGAAGGTGTACTCATTCCTAGACAAAAAAGAAATGTTCAAAAAATGATCAGAGGGACTCAACACTTGTAATAGGAGGGATGGAAGTGAGGTGTTACTAGTGCTATTTGAGAAACAGCAGGAAACCTTAATTTTGGCAAACTTCTAACTAGAACAGAAAACTTTTAGCATTCGAATTTGTGGATATAATGAACTAACCCATGCACTGAACTATTGCGCTGATTTCTACCAATTTATTTCTAATTTATAGGCATTTAAAAATTATATCCAAGGCCTCTTTTTTATACTGTCTAGCATGAAAAATATTGTAAAAATTAAATGAGCAGCATTTTTCTCAGTTCTGTTCAAACCACAGATGCTAGTTTTGATTTTATTTCTAACAGTGAGATTGAAATTCCATTTTAATATGCAGAACTGCAGCCCAGGGAGTCATAAAATACAGAGTGTTTTCATTAGATGATGGCCCTGCACCTCTAGTTAACAGGAAAGCTGATTCATCAAACAGCAACCATCAAGACAGCATTAACTAAAACCTGGAATGAAAACATGAGATTGGGGTGAAAATTACCTGTTTTGAATCATGTAATTGTGACTTTGGAGAAATTCCTAGTTTGTGGCATAAAACTGTTTCCAGGGATGCAGGAGTATTTGCTGTAAATTTGTTGCAGATGGTCTAGAGATTGAACATTTTCTGCATTTCTAAGGAATCTTAAATTTTCTATCAGTTGTCTAATTTAAAGGAATAAACATTCACCCTTGTTCTCTCTGTTCCCCCACCTCCCGAGAAAAGAAATGATCAGAATTAATTCTGCCTTTGAATTTGTCCCTAAAATATTTGCATATACAAAATAAAAAGTTGGAATTTGAGGCCATTTTATGCTAGTGGAATTCACAGGTACGGGAATCCTAGCTACAGTCAAAATGTCCCCATGGACTCCAGGCAATGAATTGATGTCTCATCTGCTCATATAATTGATTAAAAAAAAAAAAGATAGCTTCCTTTCTCCTAATGCATTTTAATCACACTCCACCCTAAAGACAAAACAAATAACAACAGTAAAAATAAACAATGAAAAGCTCCATCTCTGAGATATGTGTACTTGTTATAATTTATCATAAAGTGTTAAAGCTAGAAAAAACTTTTAATAGAGCATCTAGTTTAAACTGTGTCCTGTGGAGTTGATTCAGGGTCTGTGTTAAGTGGAAAGGTGAGTTGAGGGAAGAGTAGATGGACAGACATATTTGGCCCCTAGCTCCAGGCCCCCAGCTTTCCCTTTTCAGCTTTAAGCAAATGACTGCCATTTTACCTGTTTAATCTAATAGGTTCTATTGAAGGATTTATTTGGAAAATCGATGCCACTGTTTTAAGAATGTTTCAAAACTACATCAAGCTAGTCATGTTACAAACGATATAAAATTTTGCCATGGGGTGACAGAACAAGACTAGAACTAGGTTGTTTGACTTATTTTTTTAACTATGTTATGAAATTGGGTTATAACAAGGGGGTCAGTGTTTGTTTGCTAGTGAATGCATTCCTTCTGTTCATTAATCAGTTGATGTTACATTTCAAAGTCAACATTTAAAAACAAATTCTATGATATCCATGACATGTTCCCTGTATATAATGTCCTTTTTAAAACCCTCCGCTCTTTTATGAGGAAAACAACATCAACAACAACAACAGCAACAACAAAAAGAACCAAATTTTATACAGTGGATCAAACTCAAAATGATTTCCCAGTATGTGATTGTATGCTGACAAAGTCAAGGGTGAGAATTTAGGGTAATCAAAAAGTGAAATGACACAATAATAATGTTTGTGCACTAGGAACAATCATTACCAAAATATCATCAAAAGTCAAATGATTTCACTGAATGATAATTTGGTACAGAAATATTATATTTCTGTATATGTGACTCATGCATTTTGAATACTTAATGAATAGAATAGATCAAGGAAGCAGAATTGATTATCATAATTAACTAGGAAAATGCTATGGACTGTATTCAGCATGAGATGGGTTTTGGAGAGATTGATGAATGCAGGAATAGGAAAATGTTCAGGGCTGCATTTGAAGAGGAATGAAAAGAGAATGAGTGTGAGAGTTAAAGAGTCGAATGGAATAAGCGTATGTTGAATACCTCCTATATGCATCAGGAACTTTCTTATACTGATAATAGAATAATGAACAAAATGATGAAGAGAGTTTGTACTCTAAGGTTCCAACATAGATAGGTAAATAAATAATCCAAAAGAAAAGTAGAATTGTAGATAGTGATGAATATCGTGAACAAAGTTTCAACAAAAATTATCCATCATTTTACATTAGCAACATGAGGCCTTGTGCCATTTTTGTTGCTACTGCTGCTACTTGTTGTATCATTGAAGGAGAGAAAAGAATCCTCTGAAGAGCAGATTGAGATCTTCCTGTCCTTAAGGTTTGGGTTTCTAGTACTTTCAAGTGAGATTAAGAAAAGGCCTTTGTTTGAGAAGAGTGTGCCCTCTGGAGATGATAAGTCAAATGGTTGAGGAAGAGATGGGCATGGAGCCAAATGGCACATGGGAAAAAAGTAACTGACCATTAGGTGTGATGGTATTCTGCACACTGTAAAACCTGAACTGTGGTGGAGCTCTTTACTTTGCTCACACTTAGTGCCTAGGACTCCTGTGGAATGACTATGTAGATGTCTTTGGGATGAGAGACCCTAGTTCTTCAGCCTGAGAAGCCCAGGAAGAATCTCTGAAGTCAGAATCATGTTGGGTTGAGAGTATCCTGTGAGGATATCTCCATGGCTTGCCCACAATGGTACTCTCTATATAATTACTGGTGGAAACCATTTGCCAGACAGTGGTTTTATGTAACAGAAATAAGGTAAACCAGTGGCATACAGTCCAGACCCCTTTTTATATATCTAATCCAAAGAACCCCTGAGTTCTTTTATTATATAAAAGATGGAAGATGATCTGAGAGTTGATTGATGTTATAATTGTTGTCTATCTTGACAATAAACTTATTGAGAAAAAATATTGGAATATTGCATGTTTTTTAATCCATTAAGAGTCAAAGAATAATTCATTCCTGTTACAAATACATGGATCCTTCCTCTTGTTCTGTCTCTCGTCCTTAACAAAGTCAATCATCTGCTAGACTGTGACTAGTTTCCAGGGGGCTTGCATTGCAGACAGGTGTGTTTAAAAAGTAGCTCAAGATTACAGAATGTGCAGCTGAGGGTATCTGCATAGAGGAATACCAATCTATTCAGAGATTGTTCTAGTCATGGAGTAGAAGGTTTCATCCATGGCATAGAGAACATAGAATGTAGCACCCTAAAAACTATCCAGAACTAGGTATGGGATTAGAGCCCTAGTCAAATGGATAGAGGTTCAGCCTAGTTCTCTGGTTCCAAATGGAAGTTGGATAGCTAGCTGAGGAACCTGAGACCAAGGATGTCCAATATTCTGTGTAGACATAGTAGATGCCAGGAAGACTAATACCAGCCTCTACCCACCACAGGTGGGACAAAAAACCCAGAGTCTGATCATAGCTAAAGCCTGCAATGGAAAAAAAAAAATCCAGAAAGTCTAGGTGGAAGATGCTGCAGAGGCACTAACTATAAACAACATGACAAAAACTTGACACTAAAATACTGGTTTCAAAGGACATTAGAACAATGTAGCTCTGAACCATTGTGCTCCGGGCGCATACAGCCTGGCTTCTCTTGAGTTTGCAGTTACATGCATTCAGTAAATTTGAATTCCTTAGCAAAATGGTCAAGTGTACTTTTGTAAATCTCATTCATTTTGACATTTCCTGGCCAGTAAACTTCTTTTTGCTTCATCTCTTTTCATCATTCTTAGTTTTTTTAATGTGTTATATTTATGACTTTTTATTATAACCAGAGCATATGGTGAATAAATTCTAAGAATTTGCCACTGATAGTAACTTTGCCAGGAAGATAAAAACCATTTGAAATCATTATTTGTATTTCCATATTTCAATTAGTTATATTTAATGATCTCAAAACAATCATGACTTAGAATTCAAGCCTACGATATCCAGTGTTTTTAATTAGTTCCAGGAAAAAACAAATTGCTCTCTGAGAGTGTCATGGGAGAGCACATTTAAGTCCTAGCTGCACCACTTACTATGTATATAACTTTGGACAAGTTATGTTCCTACTCTGTGCTTCAGTATCCTCATCTGTGAGATGGATGAAATAGATCCTATTATGAAGATTAAACTTTATGAGTAAAACAAATTGGTAACACATCCAAAGCACTTTGAAGAGTACCAAGCACTTAGTAAGGTTATAGTGAATGTTAGGTTTTCTTTCTTAATTTTAAATACATTGAATAATTCATCAAGTTTTAATAGGTAATATAATACCAGCTTTTGCCTTTATATGAAGCAGATGCATTTAACATATAATTTAGAATGCAACACAAGATTAACGTCAAACTAATAGCTTTTCAACGACAACAACAACAACAAAAAAGTCAAGTTGGGAAATGTATGTATTAGTCAAATTTATAACAACATTATATAAATATATATACATTAACTATAATAAATATAATAAATATAATATAATATAAAAAATAAAGTGTGATGCACTATCCTCTGTTCAAATAAACATATGAAAAATTTTTAAATGAAAAGATAAGTATGAATAAAGGTGTGTTAACATTGGCGCTCATCCTGTGCCATGTGAACACAAATGGTTGCAAATGCTGGATGCAATCAGACAATATTTACCAAGAGCTCATAGTTGTTAAGATAGTGATTCACCTTCCCAGAATTTATCATAAGAAAATAAGAGTCACAAAATTTTTCAGGGTGTAAAACAGGAAACAAACAAGGTATTTAGCCAAAAGAAACTGGTTGTATTTATCATGATTCATCCATACCATAAAATACTACACACACACAAGTGTATGCTAAGGTCATTTAAATCATATTTCTTTTTTTTTTTTTATTTCTTTTTTTTTTTTTTTTTACGTTTATTTTTGAGACAGAGAGAGACAGAGCATGAACGGGGGAGGGGCAGACAGAGAGGGAGACACAGAATCGGAAGCAGGCTCCAGGCTCTGAGCCATCAGCCCAGAGCCTGACGCGGGGCTCGAACTCACGGTCTGTGAGATCATGACCTGAGCTGAAGTCAGACGCTCAACCGACCGAGCCACCCAGGCGCCCCTTAAATCATATTTCTAAGGAAGAGTTAGGGGAGAGACAGAAGAAAGAAGGGAGAATGATTCTGATTTTTTAAAAATTCTGTTTTTATAAATTTTCACTTAAGTGGATCCATATAGATACACACACATCTGCATGGATCTCTGTACATGCAAAGCTTAGTGCTCAAAAGACTCAGTAGAGCACTTAATGTAGATTTCTGGAGTTTTTTGTCGATATAGTTTCCTCCCATCTGCTACTACACCCAGCAAAGTCTAGCTGTCTCTGATTCCCTGACTTCTGATATCTGTCTCTTCTCCTTAGTGAAACTACTCTGCTTTGGTTGGGTTCTCCCTCTACGTGTCAAGATCTGTAAGATGCCTCCAGCTAGAAAGCCAGCATAATCATAGGGATCCCATCCTTTGTTTTTCCCGCCCTTAGGAGTCACAATCCTGCATGGTCTTTTGTCTCATATATGAAAAGAGATTTTTTTCATATATTCAATCCAGTTTTCCAGGCTTTTTTTTTTTTTTTTCTTTTAATGGCAGAAGGGTTAGTCTGGGACCAGTTATTCCATTAAGGCCAAAAGTGCAAGTCCACAGTTCACTTTCCCCCTCATGGCTCATATTTAAACTTAAATTCTTGTTTCTATTGTTAAGTACCAAGAGAACCTAAACTTTTAAAAATTTGATATGACATTCTTGTGTGTTTACAGTCCTTGAAGGTCAGGATTTATGAAATCCTTTTATGATTTTTACATCAGTGTACTCAGCATATTAATCCTATCTACCCAATTTCATAATTGATACATTTCTTTTTTTCTTCCCATTGGAGCTATAGTTTAATTTCCATAAAGAAGAAAGAACAAAACTTCTGGTCAAATGATAAGGGAGTACTGCATTCATTAAAAATATTTATTAGAACATGACCCATTCTGGCATTAGAAACTATCAGACTTGGTAAACATGATTGATTCTGATCATATTTATGTGGCTTCTCATTTTGAGGCATCATTATCTCTCTATCAGGGCAAAAATAGTGCAATCTTGCCCCAAATATCAACTTTCAATCAAATGTGTGTTAGGCTTTTCAAGACAAGTGTGCCATAATTTATTCTATATATTGTCATGTATTCCACACAACAAAAAGCTATTTTAGCCATGGCCATGTTTGCAATTATTTTGTTTAGGAGTTATAGACTAATAGAGTCCAGCTTCAGCATTTCCCTGAAGCCATTTATAAGTGATTATTGCTTAATTGTTCCCACAGGATAAGCCAATTGAGGAGAGGATCAGCTTAGCAATATCATTTCAAGAGCTTTTGAAGCTGAAGGAAAGGGCCCCTGTCCTCTATTTCTTGGTGAGTTTGCTTAGGGAGTAGAATGCTTACTTTTTTCTTACAAGTTTCCAGCAGTATAACCACTGCAGCCAGACCAACCTTGATTCAGTTCTCTATCCAGGACGTGCGAGTTTGGGCAAATTATTTCTCCTTTATGATTCTCACCTTCTACTTGTATAAAAGAAATATAATTATAGTACCTGGTTTGCAGTGCTGTTGTGAAGACCAAGGATAAAGGCCTTGGCATACAGTTGTGCCATAACAAATACAAATATTAATCTGTCTTCAAAAGAGAGGTCTATTAATTCAATGAAAGAGCACAAGATGGTAAGGGAAACATGCCTGTGGTGTGCTCTGTGGAAAATAAGCCACAACTATCAGAGGTTTAATGGGATATTTTCTGATTCTGTGTACTCTGATGGGTATGGATTAACAAGGATTAAAGAGTTCAGGCTGAGAAAGAAACTAAGACCTGTATAAGTGAACTTCTCTGAGTCTCCTGACACTATTTTAGCAGAAGGCTCATTTCCCCATAGCCCTTACTCATCTTCTACCTTCATAACTAAAATATCCTTTCTGAATTTGCTGGGTTTTTTTTCTCTTTTTTGGTCTACTTTGTGTATGAATGGATTAAAAATGAGAACTAATATTTATTAGAAATTGCCAGGTTGTAATGAGAAAGAATGAAATAGGGCCTTCTGTAGCAATGTGGATGGTACTGGAAAGTGTGATGCTAAGTGAAATATGTCATACAGAGAAAGACAGATACTGTATGTTTTCACTCTTATGTGGATCCTGAGAAACTTAACAGAAGACCATGGGGGAAGGGGAAAATAAAAGTTAGAGAGGGATGGAGGGAAACCATAAGAGACTCTTAAAAACTGAGAATAAACTGAGGGTTGATGGGGGGTGGGAGGGAGGGAAGGGTGGGTGATGGGCACTGAGGAGGGCACCTGTTGGGATGAGCACTGGGTGTTGTATGGAAACCAATTTGACAATAAATTTCATATTTAAAAAAAAAGAAATTGCCAGGTTGTAGATACTTTATATACATTGGTCTTAAATTCTCCTAAGATCCCCGTGAAAGAGGAATTAATGATCTCATGCTACCAACGTGGAAATGGAGCTTCGAGAAATTATATTGTTCTCAAGTCATGTAGCTAATATATGGTAGGCCAAAGATTCAAATTCAAGTCACAGCCACTCGGGGAATCACTTCCATTTTATGTCTTCACAAGTCAACTAGTTTATCTTGCTCCCATCCCTACCACCATGCCCTACTCAAGATTGAATATCTTGGCTGTAGCCCATGCCCAGCATATAATAGACAATATATGCTTGCAGGATGAATGAACATTCAACAAATCCTCAGAATCTTTGCAATAAAATGTATAAACTCTTAACTGTGCTCTGCTGGGCAAATAGGAGAGTAGGAAAACATAAGACAGTCTTGCAGAAAGGAGGTAAACCACAATGTTCTTTGCAATCTCACAGTTCCTAAGACATTGTTGGGAATATACAAGGCACTCAACAACCATCATTGGCAGAGTAAATGTACCGTCTTCCTTTCAGGACTGAGCACTTGGAATTCAGAGATATTTTTACTAATACTCCTCTTTGAAAGACAATTGTAGGAAATGGTATTTGTTTGTTAAAACTTATGCTAAAAAATTACTGTGTGGAGAATTGCAAACCAAAATCTGGATGCAAAAGTAATTTGCAGCTGAGCACCATGTAGTAAGACCAAAAAAAAAAAAAGCCTAATTAAAGAAATTAATTCAACTAAGGGAAAATATCTGAAGACAACAGTATTTTGAGATTAAATTTTAGAAGGCAGAATAAAATGGTTCCTGGTACATTTTAATTTATGTGGACATTCTCAGAAAGAGAAAAGGAAAATATTTCCTTTAACTTCTTCCTTCTGGCATTTACATCTTCCCTCTCCACCAGCAAGATGAATGCTCCAAAGTGTCAATACTCTGATTCTTACCACAGTCAGGGAGGAAAAGGCTAGTGACAAAATTAAGGCCCACAAGAAGAGCCTAGTTCTGACATACCACAGGTTCTTAATAGTTCTGCCCTCACCAGCTTCTTCCCCATGCTGCAGCTCAACTCAGAGATGATTATCATTTGTTGACATGCATGTGTCTTCATTGCAATGAGAGAGAAAAAAGAGCTCATTACACTCTGAATTAGCCACTCCTGCAAAAGCTGCATGGCAGAAGGGACAATATTTTGAAATCAGAAACCCAAGTTTTACATGTAGTTATATTTGATTATATATCCCAAATACCAGTTTGTTTTTCTTAACAGAGTATCAAAGGTCATATTAAATATTACTATTATATAGCATATGAAGTTTATAAAGCCAATTTTATCTTTTGTCATAATCCTTTCTGGTTAGTGGGATTTCATGACTGCCAAGGTTCAGTTCACAGTCTACTTCTTGTTGTGACCTCGAGGAAATTCTTGGAACATCTCCCTGCTTCAGTTCTTATATCTGTCACATAGGTATAATAACACTTTCTAATACATTGCTGGGAAAGTTAAAAGAAATACTATACATGGAACACAAGGTAACCACATAATAATTAGATGCTATTATTGGCAACCTAGATTCTAGCTTCCAAAACTAGATGTCATGCCTCTTTCTGAGGCGCTATCAATAAATTATTTTTACTCGACATCTCAGATAGACAGCAAATAGAATTGAGGGCTCCTCTTCCACTAATGGTTCTTTTGAAAGGGAGAAAGCTTCTCTAGACTCTATTTCTGTTTCTACCCAAAAAAGATGATATTCGCTCAAGGTCCTTCCTGAGGGCAGTTTTGGAGACAAAAATCTTGCTGTCTGTATACTCACCAGGCCACATTTTGCTGTGAACAGGGTATCTGTACTTTAAACAGAGAAACAAAAAACATGAACCTGAATCCACATGTCCTTTCTAATTTTGTTGCTAAGGAATGAAACTCACTCATACATTTCTTGCTTCCCTATACTAAATACACCTGGGAAGATCTTCCTAGGTCAGGTAAGGTTCATGTTCTCCTTCTCTCTGTTCCAGTTTCTTTATCTGCACCTGATGGCCTAAGTATCTCTGACTGGGGGTGAAGAAGTAGTATGAGGACCCAGAGTGACCACAAGTCTACCATTGCAGGTTGTTATAAATCTTGTTTTGACATCGGCCAGGTGCTTGCTTATCTAATAGTAAAGGAATACTTTCTCTTTTGCTTGTGAGCTTTATCAGTCTGAACCCAAGGCTGGGAAATGAGGGGTGAGTTGTATCTGGAAGTATTGTGACACAAAGATTAGAAAGAAGTAAATTTAGCCATTCTGCAAAAATACTTGGTCTGTACTATTATTACCGATGACACACAAATAGAGCTGGACCTGGATAGATCTTCATATATACATTTCAATATTTGGATATTAACTGATTCTTAAAAATCTCTTGTGAGCTCTCATTTTTTTGAAACTCTGATGCGCTTAGAAATCACCCATCTGTTCTTAATCACTAACGCAGTATTCTCACCACATTTTTCTCATATGGATTTTCCCGCTCATTTACCATGTGCTGTTAGGAGGATGGCATTATGATATGGAAGAATATAGTAAAAGAATGGGCAAATAGCATATTTACTAGTATCAACTTGCTAGGCATTTAAGGGAATTTGAGGAAGACACTTTCTAAAATAATTTGTTTTTCTGCATAGTGAATATTTTTAAATAGTAGAGCTGTAGCAGGATTTCAGTTGTTTTCTTGTTTAATGTGTTTGTTTGTTGCCAAGCCTTTGGTTCTTTATACCAGCTCAAATCACTTATGGATCATATACCTGATGGTCTTGGGTACCAGTGAGAATAGAGAATATGGGGCAACTCATCATTGGGAACAGTATAATATAATGAGTAAAAACTTCCAATTCCTGATCTAGAAATCCCAGAGTTCAAATCCAGCTCCTACCAGCTACTTTTTAGTTGAGTGAACTTGGGAAAATTATTTTGCCACAGCTGATTTTTCCTCCTCTGGAAAATATTGTAAATTCTATTCTAACATAGACATATGCTGTTACAAGAATTAACTGAGTTGGCTTATGTAAAAATATTAGAAGCTGGAAGTACTCAAAAATATTAACTAATTTATTATTACTAAAAGATAAGTGCAACCTATAAGGCCTGATACTCCATGAATCTATTTCTAAACCAAGACTTCGTGTGCTCGCTCTCTCTCTCTCTCTCTCTCTCTCTCACACACACACACACACACACACACACACACACACATTTCAACTCTGCCTCTCAAGTCTGGAATTGCCACTTGCTTCATGTGATAACTCAGTGTTCATATTCCAAACAGCCCAAATTCTATTTCAGAATGGCCATTTGCCAAAGTCTACTCAGACTATTAAAACAAAAAGCAAAAAACAAAACAATCCCCCCCTTAGATAACCCCCAAACATCTAGAGATCACCTGGTCTCCACTAATAAGACAAGGAAAATGTGGATGTACAGCTGTTATCCGTATATGCACATCCACTCTCCATTTGTTTTAATGGTTTGGATAGTTAGCTATTACCAAACTGGAGAAACCACATCAGCCATCCCCTCACTACAATAACTGAGATTAATTTTAAATGAGGCTTCTCCTTCTTTTGAAAGATCAGAGACTTAGATTTTAACCCTAGCCCAGTCCCCAAGTAGTTACCGCTTTGGGGTTTTAACTTAACATTTACAGGCCTCAATGATAGCCTCTTCTGTATGGTAGGGTTGGATAAATTAGTTCTTGAGAGATTTGTCTATCTGCTTTATCCAATAAGTCATGATACTTATAAATATACATATATCTTTGAATAATACACAGTACCATTTGCATAATCTATAGCTAATGTCTTGCTATCTATCATCTATCTGTTTGTCTAGCTAGCCTGTCAGATAAGTAAATGGATACACACACACACACACACACACACACACACACAGAGCGATTTAGACAGATATATAGATATGTTCCATCTGATTGGCGGATTTAAGTAGAAATGGCGTTACTGTTAACTTCCTTTTATGTTTTTGTACAAAATAATTGGCATGCCCGATCCCATATTGCTTAGCGCTACTGAGTAAATTTTCCTCAAGGAATTTTAAGCCTGTCTTTGATTTGTGGTCAGAATTAAATATATATCCTTAATTTTCCCTAAGATCCATTTCTAGTTTCCTCCATAGGAGAACAAAGAAATTAATAAAATCCTCATCAAAAATCTAATAACCGTAGTCTAGCACAGCAGGAGATATTTCAATTTGCATTATGGTTATTATTTATTGATCTTTCTTATTAATTAACATTTCTCAATAGGTTAAACTAGTAAACTTTCTGTAAAACATCAAAGAGTGACTAAATAATGTAAGAACATGTGTATATTAAATAATTTTATAGCTACTAAATAGTGGACATTTAATTTGAGAATATCTGGGATAGTTTTTCAAATGATCCTAAGCTCTCCTGCATATAGATATAAAGAAATACCATTAAATTAAAAAAAAATTTTTTTAGCGTTTGTTTTTGAGAGAGACAGAGAGTACAGGTGAGGAGCAGAGAGAGGGAGAAAGAGAAAGAGAGAGAGAGAGAGAGAGAGAGAGAGAGAGAGAGAGAGAGAGAATACAGAATCTGAAACAGGTTCCAGGCTCTAAGCTGTCAGCCCAGAGCCTGACATGGGGCTTGAACTTGTGATTCGATGGATCATGACTAGAGCCAAAGTCTGATACTTAACCAACTGAGCCACCCAGGTGCCCCACATTTTTCTTCTTTATTGCAGGAGAAATATTGCAGGAGGAAACCACAACCAAAGTCAAACAAATAAAACCCTCTTCTGGGCCTTGTTCAAGGCTAGAACTTTGTCTTTAACAGTTATTCTGACCATTGCAAAGATTAGAGGAAGGCAGGGGCTTTAAAACATTTAGATGGGTAAAGAGTGATCAGAGGGATAGATATGTACCTTGCATTTATTTGACCCCAAACTTACAAGCCACCCCTAAAAATATATTCATCATTATTTGAAAATGAAAGAGAAAAAATAAAGTTGCCTAAAGGAAACAACCACCACCACCAAAGGATGGGGGAGAGGCCAGGGAGGAAGGGAATGAAAAAGGAAAAAAGAAAGTACAACCAACCCTATTACTACTCCAACCATGTAGCACTGGGAAGGAGCAAAAGCAGCAGCTAAATCAAACACTTAGCTGCAAAGGAGAAACAGAAAGCAAACAAAAAAGAATCCAATTACTTTATGTTTGTTTTTGTAAATGGTTTTTCTGTAAGAGGAAAAAAGAAAACTATTTTGACTTGTTTTCCTCTGTACTATACTGCTGAGAGCAGTCAGTACCTTATGAGTAAGTCCAAGCAACTGCTGATACTTCTGTTAATGCTAATTAACCTCCTGCTACAAATATCAACAAACCCACATCTGAGCTTTGTCTGCACATCATTCTACTCTCTTCCTTTTAATTTGAATTGCGATAGTCACCATTGGATGCTACTTATTAGGCAAAATCACATCAGCAGTCGAAAAACAAGATGACAGCCAGGGTCACACTGTCTGTTATTTTCCAGACAGAAAAGAAACAAAGGCTTACAGTGACTTCAAGAAGTCCAAATATAATTTCTCTAAGGAAAGACAGATGGGAGACTCATGAGTGATGTGTGGGAGATTCATGATTGGAATTTTTTTCTGGGAATAATTGGATGTAATGATTAGAATCCTATGTGGTTTTAGGAATATGAAGGATAATGGAAATTCACTCATTCTTTGTTACTTCAAATGCCATGTACTTTTCAGAAGTATGGAGAGGGGCTCTTTCAAATTCCAGTAATTTTCCATAAATTCTCTTTCTTTACTCACTTCAGAAAAATCTAATTGTACAGGACAAAGAGGAAAGGAGAAGTCTTCATTTCCTCCTTCCCTTAACTATTCTCCAAGGCTCTAACAAAGTCAGCACTAAGTAAATAGCTGCAATAGTTGTGTAAGATAGGGACATATGGGGGAATGATCCTGACATTTAAACTCTGCTCCCTGACCTAGGTTTCTTCTCACCTGTGTTTTCCCTACTGTCTCCTTCTATTCTCCTTTAAATTTTCAAACTCAACTCAGGACACATTGATTTCAGCGCAGGAATCTAAAGACAATTCCACCTAGGGACAGGCTTTCTGTTGGGGAAAATACTTCCAAGCTCTGAGTTTGAAATAATATTTGCCTACCCTAAATATTTTGCATCAGCAACCTATCTATGATGTCCTTTCAGCAGGATGAGACTTACCTATAGCACGTGAAGCCTCCTTCCAAGATAACTGGGTGACATTATGTTATTCTGGAAAATACTCATTAGAGATTCCAGTATTCCTTTCTCCTATGAACCTTCCAGATGATCTAGTTCCTGGTCATATTCATGCGCTGTCATCATTCACAACATAATAGTAGAGTGTAGCTGATGGTAATTAAGAAATTCTTGATTAAATAGAATTGCTTAAAGCACACAATATAGCGGTGCCAGGGTGGCTCAGATAGTTAAATGTCTGACTCTTGATTTTAGCTCAGGTCACGATTTCACGGTCCTGGGATTAAGCCCCGTGTTGGGCTCTGTACTGTGTGTGGAGCCTGCTTAAGATTCTCTCTCTTCTTCTCCCTCACCCCTCCCATCCCTAAAAACAAAAACAAAAACAAAAAAACAAAAACAAAACATAGATGACACTACTCCGGTGAAAACCTGGCTTTGTTCTCAGAGTGACAGTTCTCCACATCTGACAGGAACTAGAAGTATATCAGCATTAACTACACTGGTTTCCCAAGGTAAATGATGTTTTTCTCATTTAATCATCTATTATCTCTATGACTTTGGCAATATTTGAGCCCAAGTTTCATTATCTGAAAAAATACTCTGCCTGACATGTGATATGGATAGGAGAACTCAATAATAGGAAATTCATCGCAAAAGGCACTCAGATCATTGTTGTTATTTTTAATCCTGTAAAGGAACTCAGTTGAGGCAGGTCAAGAAACTTTCAAGTTAATGTAGAAAAATATTAGAACGTTCTTTCTACCAGTTTTTGTCAAAACTCCACCTGCTTTTACGACCTGTTTCTAATGTTCCCTTCTGTAAAATTATTGGATTCCTTCAAAAGGATGCAAGGTCTTCCTGTGCTGAACACCCATGCTAGGTTCTCTCTTTGGTGCTTTCTCTCTGTGCACTTCTCCTGCCCATCTGACTAGATTGCAAAACCTTTCAGGGAAGATATTATCTCTTCCCCATTCCTGGATCCCCATATCAAGAACCATGGAGGGGCACATAATAACACTCACTCAAACTTTGTTTACCTAAATTGTATTGATTCAAGGGAAGGCCAATAAAACATTATTATTAGACAGTAAGTATCAGTCTCAAAAGTTTAATAATAATAATAATGATGATGATGGTGGTGATGATACAAGGGTGAGTTCAGCAAATAGTATTTCCATAGTTGAAATGAGAAGATGAATTCAAGGTCCAATATGGACTATTATTACAAATTCACTCATTCGTTTATTCAGGAAATATTCACTAAGCCCTTCTTATGTGAAAGGGCTGTTTTAAGATCTGTTATTAAAGTAAACTTCTCCAGAGTAACTTTACAAATTAAGGAAGGCATGTTTTATTTTATTTCGCAAAATGGAAAGGAAAGATCTTATTTGACACTAGTTTTATGTTTGGGGAGTTTCCTCATATCTTATGTTCTGGATAACTGTGCAAGTAGTACTATCCAGAAGACATGAGATCACAAAGTGTCAGGTCTGATAAATCCCTGCAAAGGACTGGTCCAGATGCCTCATTTTACCCAAGAACAGAGGATCTCAGTTAATTGCCCAGCATGGTCAGTGGCCATAGTGTGTGATTGTTGTTACTCTCCCCTCTACTCCTAAGCTTTGTGATTACAGGCAGTAGTTTTGCACATCTATGAACTATGAAGCTGTACCATGAACAGAATACAGCAATTGTTTGGTATTTTTCCATGTGTCTGATAAAGCTATAGATGGTTCAAAAGGAACTTGGGACAGCAAAGAAATATATGTTTCTTCACCAAAAAACAAACAAAATCAAGTCAAATGGGATTTTATGCAATATCATTGGGTACATGAATGCTTGAATTTAAATAGTTCTTTCTAATTATCTATTTCAAAGTAATAGACCAGTAACTCAAACTACGAAGTGGGAGTTTTTTTAATATATATATTTTTCCATTTCAAAATTCTTTATCATTTTCATGCAGATATGCCATCATGAAAATAATATAATTTTCTTTTATGATTTTTAGGCTCACATGCAACTTAAGCATTAATATAGTCAGAATATGATTTCATTTCAGCCCTGTGTCCCCAGAAAATAGATCATTTCACAAAAAGATAAGATTCTGTTCTAAGGTTTTTGTGGGCAAAGGTTAAAAACCTGGAGTATGTTTTCTGTGATTTCACCAGATTTCTTCTTTTCAGGCATGATGAGAAACTTGAATTATGGCAAAATTGAAATAAAAATCTATGCAATGATTTCAGGAGCTCTGAAAACTTGTTACAGTTCTTAACATGGAGAACTGGAAAAAGTCTATAGACTTTCTTTCTCTTCCTGTAGTTCTGCTTTCCCAGAGTCCCTGTGGCATGATGCTAATTATTTTGGGGTTGTTTTTATTCTTGTGCCTATAAATGGCATCTCTTTACAGGGAGTAGATTTGCAGCAATTAAGGACTAGATTTTTGTATTTCCACCCTCCTCAGTGGGATAAAAATCAGAGGGTGTAATTATGGACTCCAGCTCTAACACCAGTTAGTATTCTGCTCTGGAGTGGGTCCCTCCCCACAGCTGAACCTCAGTTTCTTATCTGTAAAATTAAGATCACCATAATGCTCTCCTAATTTGGGATGAGGACCAAAAACGCTGTAGTAAACGTGAAACAGGCACTCTGTTGAGCACGTTAATTGACGGTAATGTCCTTCTTTTTAAAATCTCTAGTCTTTTTACCAGTTTTCAGAGAATGAAGATAAGAGTCTGTTCAAAGATATGTAGAAGACACTGGAAGCCTGTGCACATCTACTCTGAGGTATTACTATGAGCATGCAGCACTCTGCTCCAGAAACCGGGCAGATCCTACATTAAAAATGATCCCTTTGGAGTCATATTAAAACGCTCCACGTTATCTGTTGAGGTGATTACTCCATACTACATCAAGTACTTTAAGCATATTTGTGGCATCAGGACAATAGTATTCAAGGAACTGAATGATGTACAAATGAATAATGGTCATTATCATAAGTTAAAGAGACCCACAGCTAAATTTTTTTTTATATCTTTAAAATGTGTACTGAGACTTCATGTACAGGGGGGAGACAGGATGTAAAAGTTCTACGCAGGCACGAAACGATGTTCCCTAAGGAGGCCAGGTCGCTTAGCCAGCCTAGGATTTCCATGATGTCCAACTGCTGTAGACTTATTAGCAGCTATCCTTTCTCTCCAGTGCTTTCCTTTCTGACCTCAGTTTTCAGGGACAAAGTAGTGGCAAGGGGAAAACTTCTAACGTTTTGTAGTCTGGGGGGAATCTTTATTAACATGTAATCTAACATCCCAGTTCGTCCTTGAAATCTCTCCGTAACTGCACAGCAAGACAGCTCTTAGTCGTATTTGGGGGAATTCACTACTTCCTGACTTGGCAGCTCTGGATTTTTGAAAACACTTCCTTATGTTGATCAAACACTTATCTTATTGTGTGTGGCTTCTACCCTTTTCCCCTTAAGTCTACTCTTAGAAGAGCTGGACAGAGGTCTAATTAGCTTTTCCAAGAAAGTCTTTTAGGTACTGAAGTACAAACATGTTTCCATTTCTTTTTCAAGTTAAACATCTGTACCTCCTTCCAGTATTCTTATGTCATATGGCAACCTTCACCAAACAGTCTGCATCCCCACCAACATGTCTGTGGTGTTTACCTTGCCCTCCAAGTGCAGTTATAGTTCAACATTAAAGACTGTGGTTTGATTAGAATAGAATAGAGCTACTTTTTCCTGCATTGTGGATACTGTCCTATTTTTCTCTGCTAGGATCATCTTTATTGATGGCCACAGCAAACTGGTGATTTATATGATTCTGGCTGTTGATGGAATGCCTCTCATTCTCATGGATGCTTCTGCTGGTCCACATCTCCCATTATGTATACTTCTATACTTCTTTTGAAAATCTAACCAAATTATAAAATCTTAGTTACCCCCCACACCTGCTTAGTGTCATCTTTTGATATTCAGCTGTTCACTACAGTCTATCAAGGTAGTTTTGGTTCAGGAACTCAAAGCAATTACTCTCTCTTCTAGTTTCATCTCATTTGTAAGTATGATCATTGTGTTTTGCATATGTAAACACAAGTCATTAATAAATATGCTTAACTGTTGAAACTGAGATGAGTTTTAAGGCCTAACAACACATTTCCCTCCATATTAGCATGAATGGTTTAATCTTGAGACCAGGTACAGATCTACCTGATTAATTAAGTTTTCAGTATATGCTTCTTCATTTCAACAGGAGACGAAAACTATTTCCATGACATATCTCATCAGATGCAATATTGAATTTTATACAGGCAACATTACCACATTCTCCCAATTACTAGATTGGTAACCCTGTTAAAAAGTAACTCTGAAAAGCAAGTAAAATATAGTGGTTAAGAGCTTAAACTTAGAAGTCAAATTGCCTACATTTGCATCCTGATTTTGTCAATTTCTTGCTATGAGAGCTCAAGGATCATCCATAAACTCTCTGTGCCACAGAATCCTTATTTGATACAAAGAATTAGTTGCACTGACCTCAAATGCCTGGTGCAAGGTTTAAATTTGTATGTGGTGTGTGTGTGTGTGTGTGTGTGTGTGTGTGTGTATGTGTGTGTATGAAAAGTGCCTGCGCACTTAATAACAAATACTAATGACAACATTAATACATTGACATTAGTAGAGATGTATAAAAACATTCCATAACTCAGAACTTGTAGGCTAGTTATAAATTTTGTTTGATCCACAATAGTATAAGTTAGCAAGGAAGAAAAAGACTCTTCACAAGAAAGACAAAGATATGTGGAGTGGATTTGCCCCATGGAGCAGTTCCAAGTGGAGAGGTCTGATGCCCAAGCAGTCTAGAAGGCTTCCCATCATGGCAGAAGTCACAGCCTAAGAGGTAGAAGCAGCATGTTTCTACATGTAAACTATTATAACTGGAGATCAAGTGCAAGAAACCAACCAGGGGAATCACAGATCCAGCTGTCAGTTACTGATCACACAGTAGTCTGTGCATAGATAGTGAGTTCCCAGTTATCAAGTTGCAATTCAGGTGGAGACATTCAGTCCTTCAGATAAGAAAATGACAACCCAGGACGGCCTATACATGACCAAAAATTCCAAATATTTCTTAGTTTAATAGGCATCATTGGCCTCTGTATGTGTTGGCTCTCCAAAAGGAATCCTAGTGCGAGTAGAGATAACTACCAGCATCCATTTTAAATACTACCCAGAAGACTTTGCGCTGTAAACTATGTGCTTACTATAGACAGAAACTTCCCTTAGAACATGAGCTCTTAATCATTCACACAGTGAAGAAAACTATTCAAGTGCCACTTAAGTAATGGTGCTGTAATATAAAACTAATGTTTATCTGCTATTTATTGTACTAAGTGGTATTTCAATATTTTTCTTTAAATTATGGTTTTCTGCTCCCTCCCAATATTTTACTTTTACTTGTATTTAGCTCTTATTTGGTTTGTTTGAGAACCAATGGAAAAAGGTTATTACAACTTCTCTATTAGTGCTATATTTATTGTCTTAAAACACATTTACAAATAGATCAAGACATCCTAACATTTATTCTAATTATTTCATCAAATTCATTTCATATTTTAAGAAAAGATCTAGATTGAGTTTTTGTAGCTCAAAATATGAATTCCTTAATGTCTATTTACCTGAGGATATTATTACATGTTATCATTGCCTGTGATCTAAACTTGAATGTATCCTTAATGATTTTATATTGTATGTTAAGAAATACCAATCATTGTTGACTCAAATACGACAGAACTAATGACCTCTATTAATTTCTCTGCCATTATTTAAAGGAGTTCCCTTCAAAAAAATTTAAAGGTAGAGAGAATTTTCTCTTAATGAGCATTTTCCAGGACATTATATATAATTCTACGTATGATTAGAAGCCCAAAAATAAAATACCTAGTGTTAAATGGAACTATTTGTTCATTTGTTTCCCTCTATTAAAGCCCTAGTGTTTAAAATTACGAAATAAAATAGTTTATACTGTTCTAGAAACAGTTGATTCTCTTTAAGTTAGACAACATAAATTTGTGATGGGAAAACTTTGGACTGGAAATTTCAATTTCCCTTAAGCAACTTTCAACAGCCTACATCAAGTACAATAAACTGATAGCTTGTAAACTCAATTTCTTAAAGCAATCCTGCTATTCTTCCACAGCAGTGTTTTCAACGATTCAGTGTAGTCTACAAAGGAATGAAAACAAGTGGATTACTGAGAAGTTCAACATCTCCAGAAAGTACTAAAGTTTCTAAAATTTTTATCTGCTTAAATGACTTTCATTGTGAGATGCTCCAGGAAATCTGAATAGAGATTGTATGACTATGAATCAAATCCTTCTAGATTAGGCTGTCCATTGGCAAAGGTAAAGACAAGTCTTTCCAATGGATGCAAATGGAATCAAATAATAGTAAAAGTAGAAAATTTAAAGAGGTAAGACCAGCTCAGTGCACTTGATTGAACTCACAAATGTGGGGTTATAAATTCAGATACATTCCCAGAAATATTCCATGGAGTAACTGTGATAATTACAGTTTCTTGTTGTATAGTATGGTCAAAAAGCTGGTATTACAGAGAAGGACAGTGACTCCTTTAAATGGTCACTCAAAGAAGCTAAGGAATCCCAAAAAAGATGAAATTCAGGGATTAAGAGTTTACATTTCAGATTGACAGCCTTGGTTTGGTTTGTGCTCTGTCAGGAGCTAACATTTTCTTACTGGTCAAATTATTTAACCCCCTGTGGCTCTGCATTCTTATTCATGAAAGGGGGCAAGTACTGGGATATAGGAAACCAGTAATATTTCGCTAAAAGAATCTTTTAGAATCATTTATTTCTTCTGATTTGCTTATCATGGAGGGCCAACAGGAATTGGAGAATAAGAAAAAGATAATGGTGAGTCCCCTACCAGTTTAATCCCTTCTCCTCCTGGACTCATGTAGGCAAGTGTAGAATTTGCTTTTTCATCTGCTTTTCCTAATCTTTTCTTTTGTTTTTGTTTTCTTTTCTTCTTTTCTTTTGTTTACTTTTAAATGTAACTCATGGTATTTTCTACAACTGAAGAAGTAGAAAGTTTCTAGTTTAAAGTATCAGTAATGGGGCTGAACATTTCAAATTCATAAACATTTAGCTTTGGATATATAAGTAGTGTCAAAAGGTGTTAGGTATAAATTCTCCTCAGTTATTTTATATAGAAGGCATTTTATACTTCTAGTAATATCTGACAATAGCCTTTTTAAAAGAAACAATATTATTTTTCTATAGATGCTGAGGGAAGATATGTTTGACTACCTGACCTAGAGAACAAAGGTAACTATTAAAAAAAAAACACACAAAAAAACACAAGTGTTCTAAAACTAAAAGGTACAAAATTATAAGCAGAGATATCCGTGAAAAGTATAGAAAATAGCCACTTCCCAAAGACTGATCAAATTTTGTGACCCAGGGAAGTCAAAACTAAAATGTTTAATAAGAGCAATGACTGAAGCATGCTCACTTAAATCACTTCCTCACGGTCTGTGTCTAAAATATTAGCCAACTATACAATAGATACTGTGGAGAGAGAAAATACAATGTTTGAAAGTAGGAAAAACAGTTTTTACTTTGGGCCAACATAAAAAAAAAAAAAAAAAAAAAGCAAGCTAAAAATTCAAGTCCAATAAGATTTTCTTCAATCTGGGGGTAAGGGAGAAAAAGATGTGTTCAAAGCAATATCAGCAATGCATCTTTCCACAATGAGAGTACACTCCAGAGATAACATGCAAGGCACAGCTGGCTCTTCCTTTTACTCTCAGTTATTTCTTCCTGAAATGACTTACTATGCTATCGCAGGACTACCGCTGATTTAGCTTAATTTTTAAAAATAGGCAAATAAACTTTTCTGTTTGTCTTTCATAACCCCAAGGAGACATTTTTGAATTGAAGACAGTTTTCTTCTACCTGAAATCAATACAGTTGATAAGGCTTTCATTTATTACTTTGTATCCCCTTGCTCTTCAATATACAGTACCTGTCAGTAGTTGCCAAGCAACCATGACAATTGTGCGGTTCATATAGGCTGGGCATGGGTTCATTGCCATTATGTTACATTGTTGTGTGTGTGTGTGTGTGTGTGTGTGTGTGTGTGTTTAGAATACAACTATGGATCAGAATGAGACTCTTACAATAAACAAGGGTAAGTGGAGACATGTGAAACCTTTACTAAGCATCTGTCACTGACATAAGGTAATTTGGAGGCCTTTTTATTCTGATTCTTTATGAAGATTCCAAGAAAATTGATCTTTGATAAAATTTAGAAAAATTTATTTTTTATATCTATGTTCAACTTATTGGGTGTGTGTATTCGTATACTTGATGGGCTTCAAGGATGAAAGATTTTGAAAAATAGCAAACATATAGGAAGGTGTTGCAAGAGAAGGCTGTGAAGATTGTAGGTATAAAGGTAAGGGTCTGCAGATTCTCTCATCCTAGATTCTCATCTTGTTTCAAGTTCATTCACTAGCTCTTCAATTACATCTATATTTATAAGCTTAGGAGGAAAAAAGTTACAGTATGAACGTGCGGAAAGTCTATCCATCTGGAATGAAAAGGGTGGACCAGGAATTGTTGCTCTATGTGCCATTTAAAAAAAAGAGAGAGAGAGAGAGATTTTGAAATAGGGAGAAAAAGATCTTTTAGAAGTACAATTGCTTTTCTTATTTATGAGACTAGTCGTTGGAGTAGCATTCTGCAATTTGGAGTAGCATTATATATATATGTATACACACACACACACACACACACACACATATATATGTATATATACATGTATATATGTGTGTGTGTGTGTGTGTGTGTGTGTGTGTGTGTGTATATATATATACACACACACTGCTACTATATATATGTATATACACATACACACACATATACACACATATTTATTCCAGGTAATAGCTTTATATATGTTATAAATAATTATAATTATATATTATATATTATAATATGTATATAGGGCACCTGGGTGGCTCAGTCGGTTTAATGTCTAACTTTGGCTCAGGTCATGATCTCACTGCTCTTGAGTTTGAGCCCCACATCAGGCTCTGTGCTGATAGCTTGTGGCTCTGAGTCTGGGGCTGCTTCAGATTTTGTCTCTCTGTTCCTCCCTCACTCAAGCTCTGTCTCTCTATCTCTCTGTCTCTCAAATATAAATAAACATGAAAAAATAAAAATTAAAAAATATATAATATCTATACTATATATAATATAGAATTATAATCACATATAATTATATAATAGATAATATACAATTATATATAATATATATAAAGCTATTACCTGGAAGAAGTATTTAGCATCTTATGTGTGAACCAAAAGGGTAGAACTATATTCAATGAGCAAATACTATAGGGATTCAGGTATTTGCTCATATTTGTTCTCAGAGATGTCCTATTTGGAAGACAGTGAGGTAAATAAAATGAGTGGTTTTCAAGAAGATCATTGTTTGCACTATGTATATCCTACTAATATAAAAGAGATAACTTGGGAGGTTTGTCTCTCTCTCTCTCTCTCTCTCTCTCTCTCTCTCTATATATATATATATGTACACACACACACAAACACACATAAAATTTAATTTTGTTATTTTATATACACATATGTAATTTAACATTAATGTATCTTAAAATGAATTAATATCCTATTATAACTTTGATGTAATGATTGTTTTAATTATGTCTGTGTATACTTATTCACAAGTTCATTTTTAATAAAATAATTTATTGAAAAACATTATGTACATAATGACAAAGATGATTCAGAAATAAGGGGAAAATCCTAAAGGGGATATGCAAATTATTAAACTTTAACACACTAATAGACTAGATGTTCTTCATGATTCCTTGAAAATCTAAAATTCTATGATTTTATGAACACTATTTAAGTACCACCTAACCTGGGCCTTCAAACACATTCATCATCAGAGATTGTACTGTACTGTAGGGAGAATCTTAAAAGGGACTCTGATAAAATTTTTCTGCAACTTGGTAGTTATATGTATCCTATCCAATTCAGGATATGTACCTAGAAGGGGTTCTAGTATCAATTCCAATATGAGGGAGGTTTCCCCCTACCATCAACAAGCAATGCTCCAGACACCAGCTGTGTGTCCTACAATTCAACTCAATTCTGACATTATCTACATGAAGATAACATCAGATTTCACAGGTTAATTGCTCAGTCCTGTAAGACTGTCACCCACCTCTCACTTCAAAAGTTTGTTGTTAGTTATGTGCTTCTGATGCCCTCCTCCCCCTAAAGATCAGAGGCTCTCACAACCCCTCATTGGGTTCAATTAATTTGCTAGAGTAGCTCACAGAACTCAGAAAAACATTTTACTTACTAGATTACTTGTTTGTTCCAAAAGGATACAATTGAGGAACAGCAGATGGAAGGCAAACATAGGGCAACATATGTGGGAAGGGGCACTGAGCTCTCATACTCTCTCTGAATCTGCCACTCTCCTCACATCACCATGTGTCCACTGATACAGAAGGTCTCTGAACCCTAACTTTTTGGTTTTTAATGGAGACCTCATTACATAGGTACAACTGATTAAATCATTGCCCCCTTGGCAACTGATTCAACCTCCAGCCCCTCTTCCCTCCCAGAGATCAGGGGGAGGGAAATGAAAGCTTTAACTTTCAGCTTGGCTCCTCTGGCAACCGGCCCCATCCTTTGGTGCTTTTCAAAAGTCACTTCATTAATATAACAAAAGATATGTGTATTGTTCTCATACTCACGAAATTCCAAGGGTGTTGGGGGCTCTGTGCCAGAAACTGTGCACAAAACCCAATTTTATATTTCATAAAAATCACAATATCTCGTATCAAAATGAATGCAGATATCCTCAGCAAGATCAACCTGAACCTCTAAGTAAGTGGCAGAGCTCTAACAGGACAACAGTAATCAGGACACTTTCTTTACTTCAACTTAACAAAGGGAGATAGGAAATATTTATTGAAGTATCCAAAAGGGGAATATTTCTCCAGATAAATACATACCTTGTCTTAGCACCAGTGAATATATAGTAAAGCAAACGATACTTGTTATTTTATTCTGAGGTTAGCAAGAACTTTAAAATGTATTTAAGAGCCTGGATATATTTTTACATGACAGGTACTCCTTGAGATTTCATGTGTGCAAGATGTTGCCTATTAAACTTATACTTTTTTTGGCCGTTGAGTGTATTTAACTATCACATTAATTGCTGTAATAAGTCCAAGCTCAGGAAAATACATTGTACTAGAAAAGAATAAGTGGATATTTTAATAACCATATACTTAAACTTCCATCTGTTTTCAAAGATTGCAAGTATATTTTGTTGCTATCACATATTAAAGTTTAGTGCCTGAAAAAAACAATACAATTATACAGTTACTTAAAATATGTTCTCCAACATTTTTCCAGTTTTTCCAATGCAAAGGCTTAATTTGTTTGTATTAAAAAAGACAAGAGGCTCAAGATGGGGCCATTTGTGCTAAATCGATCACCAAACCAAGACCTAATAACTAACCTAGCTGTAGAATCAGCCTCTCCAGGAGTATGACTTTTAAACCAATCTCAAATTACCTGGTCAGCACTAGTGAGGTAAATTGCCTGACGGACCCTCGCATTCTCCCAAAGGAAAATGACCTTGCCTCAAAAAATCTACTCTTTGCTAGAAACTTCCTTTATCCCCCTCCATTTTGTACAGCTCTCTGGAACTGGCTTCTACGGCTAAAATGGGGTGTTGCCCATTCATGAATAATTAAATAGAGCCAAGGAGTTCTCCAAATACACTCAGCTGAATTTTGTTTTGTAACATTTGTAACATCCAAGATTTAAGCGACTAAACAGAACTACTTTAAAATAGATATCAATAATATGGTTAAATAATCATGTCACATGCAAAATATGGCATTTCAAAGAGCTTATATACTCAAATTGGTAGTTGAAAGGGCAGAACAAGTCAACAGGGATGGCAATAATAAATTTTGGGAGCACCAAGGTGGCTTAGTCATTTCAGTGTCTGACTTGATTTCAGCCCAGGTCATGATTTCACGGTTTGTGGGTTCAAGCCCCATGTTGGGCTCAGAGCTGATGGTGCAGAGCCTGCCTGGGATTCTCTCTCTCTCCCTCCCTTTATCTCCCCAAATACATAAATAAATTTTATAAAAAGAAAAAAAGTGGGAAAATAAGTAAAAAATAAAGTCTTCCTCCTCAGTGTGTGAAACAACCGAGAGACAAAGGAGTTAGGTATATCAAAATCACATTTTAGCTTTATGGCTAATAATGACAAAGTTAGATTGTGTCTTCAGATGTGTTCAATGAGAATGAAGAGTCAGGGAAAGTCCAGAAGTATTGTTAGAACAGTGGCCCTCCCTCCACTGTGAGTAAATTAACTGAATTATAAGCAACTTTATATTGTAGAGTGCTTCTCTTTGTTAAAAATGAACTCAGAGCTTTATCTCACTTTATCATCAAAACACTTAAAAGCACCTAGATAAATGGCCACTATCAAAATAATACCACTATAATAATAAATGGTATTCTCTAAATATGACAGAAGAGGAAACCAAAGCACAGACTTTGGGAATGCAATTCACAAAAGTTTGTAGAGCCCATTAGCAGGAGAAGCAGGGACATACTCTGGAAGCTGGCATTGGATGGAGATGCACTTATATTCTGGCACAGCAACAGAACAGCTGTGTGACATCTGGTAATTTCTATCACACCTCTGAACCCATTTCTATCCTTCAGCGTGAACTACCAACTGTATCTACCTCTAGGTTATTGGGGCAGGGGATGTTTAAATGGAATTAGATAATATTTGTAATAGTACTTGACACGTGGTGGTCAGTTTTGAACAAATGTTAGTTAACTATTCCTTCTCCCCAAGTCTTTGTTCCCAACCCCAGGCTTTTCCATTATTCTATAGTATCTTTCTGTATCAAAGCTATTTCTAACTTGGAATAGATTAGACAAGTCATATGTAATACATCCTTTCAAAGGAAAATGTAAACGTTGGCACAGGCAGAGAATTTGCTTTTCTAATTAAACACTAGCAGGCATGGTATGGTACATCATAGCCTCATAGGAATGTTTTCTAGTTCCACCTCCAACCTGATGCCTCAGTTGCCTACCATTATAACATTTACTCTGCTTGTGTCTGTGACATGCTTTGCAAATATATTTCAACCTCCATACCTTTATGAGACTTTAGGCAAGAAATAGCAAGATATCTTGTTTATTTTTTAATTAAAAATTCTTTTTTTTTAAATATAATTTATTGTCAAATTGGCTAACATACAATGTGTAAAGTGTTCTCTTGGTCTCTGGGGTAGATTCCTGTGGTTTATTGCTTGCATACAACACCCAGTGCTCATCCCAACAAGTGCCCTCCTCAATGCCCATCACCCATTTTCCCCTCTCCCCCACCTTTGCCCCACCATCAACCATCAGTTTGTTCTCTGTATTTCTAACATCTATAAAAGTTTTTTTTTTTCTTTCCCTTTTTTGGAGGCGATAATATTTTGGCCTGGAAATAAACAATAGGATATTGGAACTTCTGTGCTACCTTGAAACACCATGATGGTGCTGAATTATTCAGGCTGCCATTGCCTACTGGTATTGCTATATACTCTTGGGACAGTAATTTTTAATAAATATTTCACAAGAGTTAAATCATAATCCTTCTACTTTTATGCTGTATGAATTTTAAGAGTGACTATAATTTCACTATTTGAGCCCCCATAAATTTTATTCATAGAAACAAAAGAAATAATCCACTATCTCAACATCCACTCATTACTATAATGTTCAATGCTTCAATAATTTAATTAAAGGAAGAATAAAAAAGATACTTCAATGGGCATAGCATGTACATGTAACTTATAAGAGAATGGTTACAGGCAAGAAAACGGAGCTTCAGTCTTAAATTCATGAATTCAATCATTTAGAATTACAATATGTAAGTATCCCTCCTGTTCTAGGCACAGAAATACATCATGGCTTATTAAACAAACAAAAAAAAAGGTGCTTTAACATGTTTTTGGGAATGGACAATTCTTACTAAATTATTAACTTTAGGAAACTGAATATCATACATACAATCGTTTCTATGCTGATTAAAAATAAGCATTTCCAGTTACCAGTTTATAAAGGTGTGCTGAAAATTCAAGGGCTAATATTTGAGCTCCTTTTCCCCCCACAACTAGGCAACTAGCATGATCAGTTCTCATGCAGGAGAAGAATAAAGATTTTAAAGATTATCATCTTTATTGTTTTTATCCCAGTAATTGCTCAATGTTGACCTAAATCAGCAGGCTTTATTCACAAAATTCTCACTGACTCAATGTCATTTATAGAGTATCTCAGCATGTTACCAATGTCTATTGACTTTTCTTACTTAGAACTCATCTTAACAATTTGCAATTTACTTTAAAAATGGTATTGTTGCCTCCTAGAATACTATGCTTGATTACTTTTCCTCAATCCTTTTAGAAAATTAGTCCCATTCTGATACTTTACTCTTCCTTTGAGTGTTAAATAGGAGATCATTAGCTCTAAGATTGTGTACTCTATGTTTTAGCTTTGTCCTAAACTTTCAAGTACCTCAGAGAAGCCTTTGCAGATATGTATTGATCTGCACACACTGGCATGTATTACTCAGGGAAATATAAGACATACTGATGAACACTGATGGTCCCCTACAGAAGCTTAAAATCTGAAAATATTTAAAGTTAAAAAAAATCATGGTTAAAGATAGATATCAAGGATAAAAGATCAATGATAATCTCATCATCACATAGGATTAATATTGTTAGACTTTCCCAGTTTATTAGTGTCTAAGGCTATAGACTCTCTAATATATATATATATATGTTTTTTTTTTTTTTCAGACTCTGGGCTAGACATAATGCCAATTATATTTCATTTACCAGCTTCCAGTGGGTCTTTTAGTATTCTAGGATTCAGCTGAATCTGGACATCATATTTTGAGGGACAAGGAAAGAAATGTAAAATAGCTAGAAGGATAGAAGATAGATCATAAAGCTTCTGTTCAGAATACTTGATGTCATCTCTTCTATTTCACTGGTCAAACCAAGTCGCATGTCTGAACCTTATGACAGCAGGACAGAGAGACAGTACAAGTAATATGACATAGGGTAGAGATATATAATCCTGTTACACATGGGGCAGCAAATAATTGGAAATAATAATAAAATCTGTCACAGACTAACATTTGATTACATATTGTCATTTTCCTCCCTTCAAAGCACAGAATATGTTACTCTTCCTCTGCAAAGATTCACAAGAAACTCAAAGTCTAGGACTTTGTAATAATTTCTATATTTGGGTCATTATGGTCCCTCTGATATGGAATTTATGAAATAGGATACCAGGTTATTTGCCTCTACTCTCCCTAAAAAGTACATAGTCACAGGAAAAAAGACAAGATAATTGCAGTAAGTGCTTCCATTAAGAAAGAGGGAAAATAGGAGGTGTACCTACAATACATAGTCATTGGTTTATAATATTCTAAAGTCTTGTTGGTAATGTTCCTAGATGAAGCCACAGTAACCCTCCCCAACCCCAGTTGTCCTGCAGTCCATCAATCTCTTTGTTCCTGGCTATACCTCTTACATGACCTTCTCTTTATTTTTGTTGGAATGGACACATATGGAGAGAGTTGTTTGTTGCTACAGAAATGGGAGTCTGGATAAAATTTATTTTGTCTTGAACAGTAACAATCATGTTTAATTCCACTGAGCTCTTTGAAGAGTACAAGCTTTCAAAAATGAGTTAGGTTTTTACCTATTTGATCCCAGTAAATTTTGTATGCCAGTGGTGAACCCACCCTTCTTTTTGATATATGCCTCTTTTTCTAGACTTGCTTATAAGATACTTGAGCATTTCAGGTTTCAATGGCAGATTCATGTATAATCTTGTCTTCTTGAGCAATGTTGTCCACTGAAAATTCAACTGAGCATATCTTAATAAATTAAGCAAATTTTAAAGAATTTTTGAGGACGATACTCTTGAGTTGGACATAAGATTTACTCTAATTAGCTCATCATGTATTATAAATTTTCTGTCATATCACCTCAGCTTGGATTATGAGTTTTCTGGCTTTCCTAGCCATTGGTATTTCGCAGGGAAAGAACATGGCATAGACTCTCTAGATACTAAGGTTCCCTCTTTATATAACTCTCTGTCTTTGCCAGTACAGGAAAGTGCTATCTAGTTTTGCAGGTTTGAAGTAGTATTAACAAAGAATATTGACTCTGAATAATCACACACTCTTCTAACTCTATTATTTTATGCCTGAAACAGAAGATAAAAAAAGTATTGCATTTTTCTTTGTGTTCTGCTCTATCATTCTCCTCTTGAGACAAATATGGTTAATTTCCTACTTGTCCAAATTATGTGAGAAAGAAGAAAATGTGAATAGGAAGCTAAGGAAAAATACAGCGGTCCTTTTCTAAATATTGTCCTTCTGCAGATAAGGTTATTACATTTTCTTTCTCCCCACGGTTACTGTCGCCATTTTCCTTTGTCAGAGAGCTGAATCAGAAGGTATTTAGATAAAGCTAGGCATATTATAATTATGACATTATACTACATTCTTTACAAAGAGGTTTTTTCATGAACAATCCCAATATTTAGTTTATTTCAGTGGAAAGCACTGGGCTATACAAGCACAGTAAAGTTCGGCTTTTCATCCATTTGAATGTTCTTATAAGGTCCTAGCTTGGATAAATTAGTAAGAATAGCTCCATTGACAGACATAAGTAATAAGTCTCTATGTCCCTTTATTCAAATGTTTTACTATAATGTTTATCCTTTATACCATTTGGTTAATTTGGATGAAACCTTTTTAAAAAATGAAGAAAACTTCCACTTACGTTTGAACAGGAGTGTGTGTATGTATGTATATGTGTGTGTGTGTGTGTGTGTGTGTGTGTGTGTGTGTGTGTAAGACAGGTCTTGAAATGAGCTTACAAAACAAAGGGACCAGTAAATTAAGGGAACAAAAAATGTCTTATGAGAAGGTATTACATAAATGTCTTATGAGAAGGTATTACATGTAAGAAATTATTAATTATAACATAGGATTAGAGAAGTTATATAGCACATGAAGCATACTTGAAGAGATTAATAAACTAGTATAGAAACCTGAATAAGTTACTGACTAGTGTGAAGAAACACACAGATGAAATATAAAAGATTAAGAAGTATAGACAATAGAATTAAAAGATCTAAATCAAGTTGAATTAGAATTTCAGAGGAAATATTAGGCATTAGTGACAAGGAAATATGAGCAAAATAATTGAGGAGAAGTTAGACAGGCAAATAAAAAGTAGAATTGGCATTGAGATATGTTATAGACTGAATATTTTTGTCTCCTCCCATTCATATACTGAAGCCTTAACCCCTAGTGTAATGGTATTTGAAGGTGTGACCTTTAGGAGGTAATTAGGGTTACATTAGGTCCTAGGGGTGGGTTCTCATTATGAGATCAGTGGCCTTATAAGAACAGCAAGAGATTTCTCTCTCCTTCTCTCCATATGAATTAACTGAAGAAAGGCCATATGCAGATGCAGTAACAAACTGGTCATTTGCAACCCAAGGAGAGTACCTTCACCAGGAACTGACTGGCTGGCACCCTGATTTTGGATTTTCCAGTCTCGAGAACTGTGAGAAAGATTTCTATTTTTTAAGCTACACAGTCTATGCTATTTTTATTATGGCAGCCTGAGCAGACTAAGAGCAGAAGAAACAAAACATCCTAGGAAAATTACGTTATGTGCAAAACTCCAGAGAGCATGTTGGCTAAAAATTCAGTCCTTGCTCTATTGTAGAGTTTAAATTCAGGGAAGAAATGAACCTGGGATCCTATGCAGAGGCCAGATCATGAAGAGACCTGTAATCTATGCTTAAGAGAGAATTATATCCGAAAGGCAAGAAAAAGCCTTTAACCTATTTTTAGATAAAGACTTTAGGTAATCCTGAGTTGAAGCTTTTAGGAGAATATTACATTAAAAACTGATGATCTGTGGTTTAAAAAGTCACTTGCTGGATGTCAGCAAGATGGCAGACTAAGAAGGACTAGGCCCTCATTCCTCCAGAGACAAGGAGTTAACAATAGTACCAGTTGAGGAGACTTTAGTGTGCTGACCCCAGCCTCCCACTGGGGTGCACTTCTATCCTCCCTTTCTGCAATGCAGCTATGCTGTCCTTTTAAATAACTCTTTTCTCTCTTTTTCTTTTAAATTCTAGGTTTGTAGTGTTTATTTCAAAACAATCATCTTCAGAGCTTATGGCTTCTCGGCTTAAGAATTTTGGATACTTTTTAGTAGATCAAATCTAAATTCTTAGGCCAAATTTTAGGGTTTTCATAATAAACCATGTGTAACATTTTTAGCTTCATCACCATAGAGTCCTAAACATCTTAGATCTTTTGATTCAGAATAATCTATGACATTTCATGTTACCATTCATTGGTAGTGTTGTCTAGATTAGGAGTGTAATCTAAAGCCGTATTGTCTGAATTCCAATTCTATCTCTTCCACTCACCAGCTGTGTGTCCTTGACTTGTTTCTTGGCTGTCGAGGTCTTAGTTTTTCCACATACGTAAAATGTATTTTGGGGGCTTAGTAAATGTTAGCTGGTATTTTGCTTAGTTAGATTGGCCATCTCATTCCCTACTTGATTTAAAAAACTCAATGTAAATATCATTTTCCTATAAAATTTTCCTGGATTTCCCCCGGGGGGAAAATCATTTTTTTTTCTTTTGTGTTCCAAAAGCACTTTCTATAGAGCTTTGTTAAAGCCTTCACTATCTATTATCTACCCATTTACTATTACTTCATCTGCCTCCATTTCCATGAGTTTAAATGTCTGCCGAAGTCGACTGAAGGCCAACTTGGAAGCAGAAACTAGTTATTCTTCTTTGTACTGCTTAATGAATGTTTGTTAAATAAATAAATGCACAAAATATAAAGGGACTCAATTTTCAAGAAGCTCATGTGACGTAAATGTTTATATACCATTAGTAAATTTTATAACACTTTTGTCCCAGAAACATGAATGCATACTATTAACAAAAAATGAGTAATATTTAAGAATAGCTTAGTTTTTAATGTTTTATTTCATATTTCCTTCAGAAAAATGCAAACTATCGCCCACGCTGATAAAGTGTGAGCATTACTAAGGCAAAGAGATGGAGGTAGATTAAGAATTCTTAATGCTAGATCATAAAGATGCAATACAATTAGATTTGGTTTCTTCCCAGTTTAATTTAGTTTATCCCCTCAGGAGAGATCCATTCACCATATTTAATTTAGCTGTAACCCAGTGTAGTAAATATTTTCAAAAAAAGAAATCTTAATGAGTTGAAGACATGCACCAAAAGTTTCTGATTTCTCTATAAAAATGCTTTGTTTTCACTGTATTAATAATACTTAAGAAGTAAATTTAACTTTCTAAAGTAATTCTACTTAAGAGTACATTAAAAACACCTCAAAATTTAGATGCCACCAGACCAAATTTAAATAGAACTTAGAACTCTGTTAGAAGTTTTTTTTTTTTTTTTTTCCTCATCTGGATAAAAGAAAAAAAATGTAATGCTAGAAAAGAAGGAATGAAGGACAGTAGGGGGCAAAAGAGGGAGGAATCCCACAGTTACTTATGCTAGATCAAAGTAGAACATGAGAGGTCATTATTATTCAACCCAAGTCACAAAGTCTTTTTTTCTTGAAATACTCAGATTTCATATCTATATTACTTATGAGAATCACCACAATTTTACAGTGTACATTTAGCAACCAACTTTAGCTTCATCCAAAACCAAAAACCAAAAACCAAACCAAAAAAAAGGGTGTTCACCTAATTTCTGGTTGGGCATCAGTAATGCAGTCCTTTATAAAGAATTCTGATTTGGGCCACATTCCTTACCTTCTTGCCAGCAATGTATCAGCCATGGATTGAAATGGGCTCATATAAACTGAAACTTAAGATACATTTCTATGAGCTGTGCTCATAGCTTTAGGAAAGCTTGTAACACTTTTCAGGGCTGGCCAGAATTCTTAATCTTCATTCTACTATGGAAATTCAACAGTCTCGGAAAGTTTCAAAAATAATTGCACAGCCATGAAACTTCATCAGTGCCAAAGAATCTGTGATATCAAAAGTGATATTTACTGTGATTCTAATCTAAAGGGACCCTATCAAAGAATGTAGGGTGTATTTCAGTATTTATTCTCATTTCCTGGAGGCTCCCACCTGACTTCCATCAAAAGTTAAGAGACCATTTTTCCACGGTCCAGTGATATCTCCACTGGGGATCTCCAGTGATATCATGCTGGGATAATTTTCCTTTTCCATCATTATTAGTGATGCATTTTTTTTAACGAGACTTTCCCACAATTTAGAAGATGGCAGGACAGAATTCTCCTCCGCATTCATCATGACATTGCATCAGTGGTATTCACGGCAGCAAAAACTTCATTTTGAGAAGAAACTAAGAAGATATGACTATGTCTCTAAAACACCAGGGAGAAGACAGCTTAGAGGGAAAACATGTAATTTAAAAAGTCACTTTTCTGGTCTCATATGTATAAAGTAAAAGGTGAACAGGGATATTGACTTTGACAGTCAAGATTCAGGAATGAGAGTTTTTGGAGCTTTTTGAAAATCAAAACAAGACAAAAATAAAACATACAATGGCTTGGATTCTGATCACAGTTCAGCAAAAAAGAGAAGGAAGGACAGTATGATAGAAAAATGTGTTTGTAAAGATATTAGCACTGAAGCACAGAGCGGGCAAATCCAAGAAAAATGATGAAATGATAACCCCAATGGTATGGTCAATGTGATCTAAGCCAGAAGAAAAACGCTTCAGCTTCAACTTCTTAGCACTGTGCACATCCCTTTGAAAAGACCTTTTGCCACATGCAAAGGAGAATGTGAATGATTTTATCTTTGGCAAAGTAGTGCCAAGAGATACCAGATTGTTAACTGCTTACCATACCCCGATGCAAAGAATAGAAAGCTCAACAGCATGAAGAAATCATATTTAAATACAATCATTCTGATGGGGATTGTAATGATTTCTTCCAGACAGTTTAAAAACTGGGTTGTATGAAGAGAAATGTACAGATTTTGGAGGCAGTCGCATTTGGGGTTTAAATTTTGTCTCCCACGAATTATATAACCTTCCAAAAGAGTGACTGATTTCAAAACACCTATTATAGGCTAAGGTATTAAAATGGCATTTCTGATACTTCTGGTAACATTAAAAAGAGTCAACGATCTTAGCCATCTAACCATCTTCTTCCACAGAGGTGTTTGATATGTATGCATTAGTTACCTTTTTTTTTCCCTGTGGAAACATAAATAAACCACAAGATTTGCAGCTATGTATGCATCAGAACAACTGGAATAAAAACTGCAAAACTTATCACTGATGTCTATATTTTGTTTGGTTTCTATAAATAAACGGTCTGTAACTCATACAATTGTCTTAAACTCCCTTTTTTCCTCCTGGTCACTGAAATTATTTTTCAGCTAAAACTACTGTTTTAAGCTGCTTTAAGGTTCCATAACAGACTTTTGATTTGAAGAATCACATATTCTTTATTTATTATTATTTCAAATTCTTGAATATTAAAATCTAAACTGAGATATTTAAAAGAATACTCATTTCTATGAAGGATGAGATTCCAAATCATTATGAGACTGGAGTTTAAAATTCACCTAGAGGACAGAGATGGAGTACGTGATAAAATTAAGGGGAAAAAATTAATGACTAGGTCCTTAAGAAAGCTGAGTGAGTACAGTAGAAGCTTAGTATAGGGGAAGTAGTTGAAAGGAAAGAATTGCAGTTTTAAAAAATACTGCCTCTATAAATATGGCTTAGCAAGGTATCAGTTACATGGCTTGGATATGATGCTTTCTCAGCCTAAATTCCTCTTGATAAGTTGTCGTAAAAACAAAATAGCATAACCTAGGCAAAGCAACTAACAGAACCTAGCACATTGTTGGTAGTCGGTGTATGCTAACTTATTAGTTTATTATCTATGTAGAGTAACAGAATAAAGGAAATTCTGACTTGAATAAAATATGACTTGAATGGGTCACTGAAGATTTGATAGGATTTTAATAAGTCACCTGAGTATGATAGCTAAAGAAAAGGTATTCCAAATGGAAGGAAGAGAACAAACAAAGGCATGCAAGCAGGAATGCATGTGTTTCCTCAAGAGAGAGATAACAGAGAAAACTGCCCAATTAGACCAAGAGATTCTTGAGGAGAAAACATGTGGTAATAAATTTGGATGTCAAATAGACCACCTAATAAAGATCATGTAAAATCATTAATTTTCCCCAAATTATCTAAATCTTTTGTCAAACACAATTATATTCATACAGTCACTAATCCTAGAGAAAGTTCTTGCAATATATCCCACTATTAATGTTATTGTACATGACAAGCTAGTATATTGGAGTATACTGCAGTAACAAACTATCCCCAATCTCAATGGCTTAACACAACAAAAGTTTATTCCTACAAATAGTACATATGTCATGTATATTAGTTAAGGTCTCTGAGTATCATGGCTATTCAGAAACAATAATGAAGACTCACTCTCTCCACACACTTCCATTGATGCTGTCAGTAAAATGGGGCTGGCGACCACACACAGACATAAAATTATAGCCTGGAGCTGAAACATGCCATTCTGTTACAAATGACTGGTTAAGGCAAGCTGCATGGCCGCCTGACTCCAAGGGAGTGGGTAAGTACAATTCTACTCAAAAGGATAACAGAATATTTTTGAACCAGCCTTAATTACTCCATAATTGTAAATAATCACTTTGAATCAATGTTATTATACTAAAAGCAAATTTATAATTTAAATATATCTTCTCATTTGGGAAAATGGTTGCTATCTATTTATCTGGCATGATGTGTACATCCTATTCAAGTTAATATCTTATTGGTTACTGTGGGGATTACAATTAACCTCTCAATTTATAAAAATCTGGCTCAGATAAATATCACCATGAAAAGAAGAGCATACCAAACTTTTCCTTTTACATATCTCCCTTCCTCAAAACTTTGTGCTGTTATTATCATACAAATTTCATCTTTGTACATAATTAGCTCATCAACTCCATTTTATAATTATTGCTTTTTGCAGTTGGTTTTGTTTTAATCATGTGAGAAAAGAAAGAATTATAAACAAAAAAATATATACATGCTATCTTTTATATTAAAGCATACTGTTATCTTCACTAGTGTTATTTCTTTTTGTGGAATCAAATTAGTATCTAGTATTACTTCATGCTAGCCTGAAGGACTCCTTCCAATATTTAATGTAGAGCAGGTCAGCTAGAGACAAATTGCTTAGTTTTTGTTAATCTGAGTATGTATTAATTTCTCCTTAATTTTTGAAGGATGATTTTGCTGGATATAAAATTCTTGATTGACAAGCTTTTTCCTTCAGTACTTTGGATATGTAATCCCACTGTTCTTGAATATGTAATGCCTCCTGTTCTTGTAATTTCTGACAATATATCAGCTCTTAATGTTATTGTGGACCACTTGAATATATTGAGTCACCTCTCTTGATGCTTTGAAGATTCTCTTTGTCTTTCCAAAGTTTGATTTTGATATGTCTAGGTATGAAGTTCTGAGTTTTCTTTCTGAGAATTTGTTGAGGTTTTTCAGTATAGATCAATATTTTTCATATTACTTCAGATATTCTGTTTGCATCCCTCATACCCTCCTATTTTTTCCCTTCCCCTGTTTTTCTCCATTATGAGGTTGTTTGTTTGCTCAATGGTGTCCCACAGGTCTCTGAGGTTCTGTTCATTTCTCTTCATTCTTTCTTCTTTCTGCTCCTCAGATTGTATAATAACAACTGATCAATCTTCAAGTTCTCTGATTCTCTCTTCTTCCAGTTATAATTTGCCATGGTGCCTTCTAATAAATTTCCAATTTCAGTTATTTTATTTTCAACTCCATAATTTCTATTTGCTTCCTATTTTTTTAATTTAATTTTTAAAATTATAATTTGAAAAAAGTTATAATTTCAATCTCTACTGATATTCTCTATTTGGTGAGACATCATTCTCATGTTTTCCTTTATTTCTTCAAATATTATTTTCCTTAGTTCTTTGAACATATTTATAATAGTTGATTTAAAGTCTTCATTAGTAAATCCAATGCCTGGAGTCTCTCAGGGACAGTTTTTATGGACTGCTTTTCTTCCTATATATGAACAATACTTTCCTGCTTCTTTGCATGTCTCATAATTTTTGTTGAAAAAAGAACATTTATAATAAAATGTATGTTCAATGCTAAATTCTCAGTGATTCTCAAATGCTAAATTTTCACAACAGTGAAAAGTTCATGAGAGATGTTTGATATTTTTGACAAGAATTAATGCATGAATGAATATTTCCTGGCTGACTTTTGACTTTCTTTTAGCTCCATCTATGTCTTCCATACGTCCTTTTATTCCATAGTTCTGAAACTGACACCATAGTTTCTTATGAACCATTCCAAAGATGAAATAGATAGTTATTCAATAGGGGAAACATTATTGAGCCAGAAGTCACACAGCCTCAGTTCTAGCCCCAAATCTGTCTCACGATCCTGAAAAGTCACCTTCAGGTCTCTGAGTCTTTTTTTGTCACTTATGTAAAATAAATTAGCGAGGGAATCTTAGGTCACAGAATTGCAGAAAGGCTAAATAAGGTTATGGGTAAGCACTTTCAGAAACACAAAATGGACACAAATGAAGTGTGCTACTGAGCCCAGTGCTACTAGTTTTTCAGTTAGGATAAAACTTTGATGATTCACAGAAAGCAGTAGCTGTTAGGATACCTGCTCATTTTGCAAACAGGTAACCAGGGCATTTTCACATTGTACCATTGGTAAATTAAATGCTATACAGATAATACTGATATTCATGAAGAATTTAGGCTTGTGAATTGTGCTGTTATATAAAATAAAATTGCATTAATAAAATTATTTCTATGCTTTAATCTTCAAAGCAGCTCCTAGGAGAAATTCTTTGTACTGTACAATTGGAAGAAAATTGGACTGTGATAGCTCATCACAATTACAAAGAAAGGCCATATGTAATAAAATAAAAATGCTTTCAGTGTGCAATCTAAGGGAGGTAACTTTCTTTAAAAATATAACTCACATTAGGTGAAATTTATTAGGATTACACTGATAATACCAAGCATTTCAAAAATTTGTCCATATTGCTATGGATTTTTAAAATGAATCTACTAATTATGAGATTAATCCAGATGGATTAATAAAACATTTTTATGGGGTTATGTTTCTAAAATCATAATTCCCTTTGAGGTCTTTTGGCACTCAGTCCTCCTATGAGTCTTTTTCCTGCTAGACTCTTCTTAACATTGAATTGTTACTCACTTCTACTGTTAGCTCCATCTTTAAGCTAATTTAGGGAGACAACAATCCATTGTGCATCTGGTACTCACAGAGTATCCATTTGTAAGGGGCTCACAGTTGAAAATGCAAACTTGCACAAGATATAGTCTCCATCCTCTCAGTATGTTGGAGCTAATAAATATAAGAAATTATTACAAGGGTCTTGAAAGGTATTATCATACTCTCATGGGTTGTCTTAAAATAGAGATGGTCCACAGATAACAGGGTGAATAACCTGTTTTGTGGTCCTAGAGAAGTATTCAGAGGGGAAGAAACATTAAACTAGATCTTAAAGGTTGCATGCACCTTCACTAAGAAAAAGAGATTTAGATTGGTTCTCCACACAGGAAGACTAGCTTGTGCAAAGACATAGGGCCAGAGAGTGCAAGAACATGACACGAGGGGAAATGAAGAGACATTCTGGGTAACCAGACCATACTGTATGTGGAGAACAGTGAAGGTGTTACTTAAAAAGAGGGTGGATACCATGATGATGCAAAGGCTTTTTATGCCATATAAGAGCATTTAGAGAACTTCTTTTTTTCATGAAAAACTTGTATATGAATTATGTAAAAGTAATAGTAATAATAATACATTTTTATTAAGTCAGACCTGTCTTAATTTATTTACTCTGACAATTTCCAGAGTATAAGAGGAGGGGCACCTCGGTAGCTCAGTCGGTTAAGCGTCTGACTTTTGATTTTGGCTCAGGTCATGATCTCATGGTTTGTGAGTTTGAGCCCTGCATTGGGCTCTGCACTGAAAGTGTGGAGCCTGGTTAGAATTCTCTCTCTCCCTCTCTCTCTCTTCCCATCCCCTGCTTGCTCTCTCTCTGTTTCTCTCTCTGTCTCTCAAAATAAATAAACTAAAAAACAAAAACAAACAAAGTATGTGAGGAAACATGTGACATGTGTTTGAGATGCTACTTTCCCTCCCGAGTTTATACTATTTTCATTGTCTGTATATTTATTTCTCCGATTTTATTTTGTATTTTTTATAATGTTATACATATGTATCTTTATAAATGATCTCAATTCCAGTATGAAGGAGGCTTGAGATAAATGCATATACAAATGGAATATATGTGTCAGAAAAAAGATTGTGTTATGGTCCAATTAATTTTATACATATACACAACAAAGTTACAACAAATGGAATTCATCTATATCTCCGGTTGTACGTCTCACAAATCCAGATGATTGTCTGAACTGAATAGGAAAACATGAATGATTCATTGGAACCTATTATTACTTTGAGAGACATTGCCCTCAAGCAATCTATGTTTTGTCTTTTTCTGTGGCCTACAAGAAAATATACAGTATTTAACATACATGCATTTTGGGCATTATTCCTTTATTCTAAATTCCTTTAATATGTATCAAGTCAGTAGTCTTATAAAATGTTATATAACAAAAAAAAATTATATAACATACACTCATGTATACACACACACACACACACACACGATGTCTCTTAGAAGTGAAGGAGAGTGAAAAAAAATCACCCTCTAGGGTGATTTGCATTGTGGCTATAATCGATCACGTTTGCATGAACCATGTGTGATATTATTGTGAAAATACGTTGTCGTTTTGGAAACCTATTCCTTAGTAGTTAACTTCATTTACACTTCTTTGAATATTTGAAACATAAACTTCTGATAGTCAACCTGAAATAAAATGCATAAATAGGATATCATATAAAATGTTCTGTCCTCTTAAAAATGATAATTGTATTCATCTTAAATCAAACCAACTTGAATATTTGGAGAAAATTCATTGCCAATCTTTAAAGAGATTTATTCAAAATGCATATGAATTCTCAGAGTAAGATTTGAAAAAGGGCTATCTATATCTATGAATATTCTCCCTCATACAAACCAAATATAACATTCATAACTACTGATAGACAATTTAGTGTGTATTTATCATTATTGGTCTTATTTATTATAGTTTAATTTTATAGCTCTATTTATATATGATGTTTATTGCAACCTTGCTAAGTTTTTCTGAGTACTGATTATATAAAAAAATGATTACCCTAAACACTTAAGTTAGAACAGAAATGGAATTTTAGAAACATTTTCTTTATTATTTTGATCTTTATTTATTCATAGCATGAATTTCTTTGTGTTTAAGAATTTCAGTTGAATCAGGCAAGACCTAATATTCTACAAACAATGTAAAATCTTGGTCAATTTATTCTAGAAAAAAACTTGATGTAAATACCCATTAAAAGTGTTTATAAAGAAAGCTGCTATGTGATTGATATAAAGGAAGAAATCCTGGACCGAGAATCAGTATGGAAAATACTTGAAATTACTTTTTTTAATTTCATTGTTTTGAAGCTGAACCCCAAATTCTTTTACCTGTTGCCCATCAAGATATCCTAACTTCTTTTCTTCCCAACTTCTCTCATGACTTTTACTACCTAATTATCTTTCTCCCTTGTTCAACAATTGCTTAGATGTCGGGTATAGTGACATTTTCACACTTTCCATGGTATTTTTTTTTCCATTAAAAAAAAAATTTAATATTTATTTTTGAGAGAGAGAGAAAGACAGAGTGCAGGCAGGGGCAATGCAGAGAGAGGGGAAGGTACAGAGTTTGAAGTAGGATCCGAACTCCAAACTGTCAGCACAGAGCTGGATGCAGGGCTTAAACTCATGAACTACGAGATCTTGACCTGAGCCGGAGTATGATGCTCAACTAAAGAGCCACCCAGCTGCCCCCACTTTCAATGAAATTTAATTATGAGTTTGCCTCTTACAATCAGACACCTCAAGCTTTCTAAGTTGAAAGCCAATTCAATAAAATAATCTTTTGGAAATACCTAGAAAGAATGGCAAGACTTTCCAGTTTTTCTAAAATGGACTGAGACGCATGTAAAGATAAAGCTTTTTAAACAACAAATATATAATCACTGATTCTCATATAGCATAAACATGAAAAAGAGTTTTACTCCTAAAAGTGGTCACCTTAGTATATTACATGAAACATATTTTGGGTACCAGGCATTATGGAGCAACAGAGACTAGTTTTACACCCCACCCCCCAAACCCTGACAATACTTTATAAACCAGACGATATATAAGAAATATCAATTTTCAAACATTAGGCAGCCAACAGAGAACATGTACCCTGAGAAAAGGGAAAGAAACAAGGTAAGCCCTACTACTGCCCCAGTTCACTGCCTGGAGACAGTTTTCAGGCAACAACAGAGTGGGAAAAACAGATTCCAAAGGTCTCATGAAGTTGAAGAGCAGAGCTCCGAGTTTAGGGAGGCCAGGAAGCTAGAATCTGTGAAACAATGCCAGAGAAAAGGCACCTTCACAGGGTAGAGTGATCTTCAGTTTTTGAGATCTGAAGAGGACTGGTCTTCTAGCCTTTCACTGGATATTAATCTGTGCATGCATGACAAGTAACTACTTGAGACTAGGGAAAGAACCACCAGAAAGCAAGAGGGCAAAGAATTCTCAAAGCTTCTAGAAAGCTTAGAATAGTTAGTGCTTCCACCTGACAGTTACCTGGAATCAGGTTGATCCTTTTGAGGTTTGTTTCAAAACATTTTTTTTAAGAGTAGGTTTAGAACAGACTTGAGTAGAACTATTTTAGCCCTCCTACTAAGGCACTATCCTTCTGAAGAGTCTATCTGATGCCTGTATTATGAGGTCTTTCAACTTGCTAAAGACTGCAAAAAACGGGCGCCTGGGTGGCTCAGTTGGTTAAGCATCCGACTTTGGTTCAGGTCATCAACTCGCAGTTTGTGAGTTCAAGCCCCACATCAGGCTCTGTGCTGACAGCTTGGAGCCTGCTTTGGATTCTGTGTCTCCCTGTCTCTCTGCCCTTCCCCTGCTCATGCTCTGTCTCTCAAAAATAATAATAATAAAAATAAATAAAAATAAATAAATAAATAAAAATGTTAAAAAAGAAGACTGCAAAATAAACAAGTCTTGATCTTTGTTTCAAAACACATGTAAAAACTGACATACAAAGAATCGTTTACCTAAATATAAGAGCTAGAACTATAAAACCTCGAGAAGAAAACATAAGACAAAACATTTATGACCTTGAGTAAGGCAAAGGTTTCTTCAATAAAACATAAAAGCATCAATTATAAAAGTAAAATTTGTTAAATTTCATTTCATCGAGATTAAAAACGTGTGCTTTTCATAAGATGCGATTAAGAAAATGAAAAGTCAATGCACAGATTGGATGAAAATATTTGCAAATGTGGATCTAACACAGAACTTATATGCAGAGCAAATGAAGAATTCTTCTAATATGATAAAATAAGAAGACAAACAACTTGACTTAAAAGTATATAAACCTGGGGCGCGTGGGTGGCTCAGTTGGTTAAGTGTCTGACTTGGTTTCAGCTCAAGATTTCAGCTCATGACTTCATGGTCCATGGGTTTGAGCCTTGCATCAGGCTCTGTGCTATCAGCACAGAACCTGCTTGGGATTCTCTCTCCCTCTCTCTCTGTGCCTCCTTGCTCTCTCTCACTCTCAAAAATAAATAAATAAACATTACTATTTTTTTTAAAGGAGGATACACCTGAAAGTAATTAAGGTTCAAAAACAAAAGGATGAAGCCGTATCAAAAAGGCACCATAAATATTAAAAAATAATATACCAGAAATAAGATCAAGTATCTCAACTATGATGACTGTGTTAAAAGAAAGAATTTCAGACTGGGTTTTAAAAATCCAGCTATGTGTTGCTAGCAAACAGTAAAATCTGAGTTTGATGGGACTTGAAGCTTGTAAAAGTTTGTGGCCGTTTTTAAGAAAATGAGTATACCATTATAAATACAATCTGTCACACAGCTTCAGAAAGTGCCTAAAATTGATATTTTACTAGTATGATGTTAAAGCTGCCTCCAGTCCCAAGATTTGCACATAAAACAAAATGAATAGTAATGCTAAAAGTAGAGATTACCAAAGGCAAACTAAACAAATAAACAGTTCTTATACATAAAATTCAATATAAAAATAATTACCGAAAAGTAGAGGGTCAGTTTATATTTACAAAGTCATGAAAACAATCATGAATAGGCAACACGTGTGGCAACATGTATTCGGCAAAATATGTTTGGAATAAAATAATATTGGGAGAAAAAATATTTTAATATAGAAGTATCAATCTATTAGAGTTTAAGGACATAAAACATAATTAGGAGCTTCGCCATTTGAATGATATAATTTGATATATATGTATTATTGAATGATACAATGTATGACATACAGATATTAAATTTTTGAATTTTGAGGCTAATATTAAGTATGTATAAGTCTAATGTTCCTAGAATGTTTAGTAGATATGACCACATGCTAGGTTTTACTTATTGTATAAAATATTTAAAGAGCTAAACATTTTATATATAGGTCATGGTTATCTAGTTTATTATTGTTCTTTTATTTATTTCTTCTTTATACTTTTATTTTCTTCCAAAATTTATTGGGGATATTTTCCAATGTGTTTTTGTGATGGATTAGAGATGATCTCTCCTCCTTTTCAATTTTGGACGACTGCAAAGTGGCTTTCTCTATAACCCATTATTGGGCTTAAATAGTTATTTGGGCAGAAGTCAGCCAACACGTGGCCTTGGGTAAGACATATCTCTGAATTGAATGCATTGGAACCCATTCAAAGCAACTCATAAAAACTCTTGAGAGGTTAAATTATGAGAGTCTGAGAATTTTAGCCACTCAAAAAGTGCTGTTCAAGTATGAGTCTATGACTGTAATTGTTCTTATATCATTCTTTGCTGTCATACTCCCCTTTTCCTGATACACATTGGAAAGAAGGACTCTTTTCTTTCTTTTCTGACTTATCTGCAAGATCACACGTTTCTAACCATAATGTACCACTTCACAGCTTGTCCTATAAATGAGGTCTTGTCTCATTTTGAAATTTGAATCAATTGTTTAAACACTCAGTGGTCTTCAAACCCTCTCAGTCCCATTTCTCCACTAAAACTTGTTCTGGAATCCCGGTGACATAAGCAAAAAAAAAAAAAAAAAAAATCATGTTTCCAAACACCTCACTGTTGGGAAAAACACACCCACACAGAAACACAAACACACACACACAGCTCATTATTAACTCTAATAGTTCAAAAGAGGAAACCACATTTTCTACTATTGTTATTTCAATTTCTGCCACCCATTGTCCCTCTTAAAAACAGATGCAGCAGCGGTATACTTGTTGACTGCTGAGATGATTCCAGATTCCCACAAAACCACTGGGGCAGGTCTTTTAAGAGAGAATGATCCCACCCACTCCTTTTGACTTTTACTCCTAGGTTTTGAAACATTCTTATCTTCTTATCCTCCAGAGGCAAGCCCAGAAGCTGATTTGATATTGGGAAGGATAATCCGCTTCCCTACATGGAAATGAGGTGTTTGTGCCTGGTTACCCAGGTAATTGGTGGACTTACATCACAAAAGACGCCACAAAGGTGTTCTTAAAACAGAGAAGCCTAAGTGATATCTCACAGCTCCTTCTCCTGAAATTTCAAATTCTATCAACTAGATACTGCTTACCATAAGTTCTCTGAAAGGCACCTGAATGACTTGGCTTCTGTATCTTTCTGGACAAAACAGCAAAACCACTCAGGAATAGGTAGATTTATCAAGTCATGAAATGATGTATTTTATCAAGATGAATAAATGTGCTTTCCTTTCATCAATCATAGAAGAGTATCTGGCACGTACCGTTGTTCATAATTTAAATAAATCTATTTATAACAACAGCTCTTATTATCAGTTAAGATACAGAGCTTTTATCTAGAAAACCATTTTTATCTTCAAATATCTAGTCCAAGAGTAATAGAAATATGGATCATGAATTAGCATTTAATATACTCAGGAGCTTACTTATATATAATACATACACAAAACATCAAAAAAAATTCTAAGAGGTTGTCTGATATGTCAGTAATCAAAATAAATATAAATCTATTAAACTCACCCACAAATGATACAGATGGGGCTTTCATTTATGACAATATGTTAAACTAAAACTGAAAGATTGCCTCCTTCAAAGCACTGAATATGCTCCTAAAAATACAATTAACTGGGGCACCTGGGTGGCTGAGCCGGTTAAGCATCAGACTTCGGCTCAGGTCATGATCTCACGTTCTGTGGGTTCTCCCGGTTTGTGAGTTCTCCCGGTTTGTGAGTTCGAGCCGCGCGTCAGGCTCTGTGCTGAGAGCTCAGAGCCTGGAGCCTGCTTCGGATTATGTGTCTCCTTCTCTCTCTGCCCCTCCCCCAATTGTTCTCTGTCTCTCTCCATCAAAAATAAGTGTAAAAATTTTTTTTAAATATAACTAACAATAAAATGCTTAGTTTAATAAAAAATCAGGGGAAATCCATAGAGAAAAGAGAAAATAAAAATAAAGATAATAATATGATAATAATATGCTTTATACTTTTTTGGGTATATTTATCAGTTTTAATAACTATAGTTTTAAGCTTTAGCCATGCTTTAGTCAAAGTGGGGTGGGGGGCGGTTGGTGAATACAGCTTTTAGAGGAATGATCTCAGTGGTAGAAAATTGCAAACAAGGCCAAAATAGAATGCAAATTACAATGGGACAGGAGTTAAAGCATTAGATCTACTCAACTCCAAGGGAGTTGGAACTGAGGTATATAAATAAAGTGGCAACTCTTAAAGGGCTACAGCCTCTATTAAAGAGTAGAAGAGAGGGACACCTGGGTGGCTCAATGGGTTAAGAGTCCCACACTTGATTTCAGCTCAGGTCTTGATCTCATGGTTCATGAGTTCCAGCCCCATACTGGGCTCTGCACTGACAGCGTGTAGCCTGCTTGGGATTCTCGGTCTCCCTCTCTCTCTGCCCCTCCCCCACCAAATCGTGTATGCTTGCTCTTTCCATCTCTCACAAAAATAAATAAACATTTTTTAAAAAGAGCGGACAAAATGCAATCTGTCCTGCAAATGAAGGCTACACAAAAATGTCTAAGCCTTAGCTTGAGTTCTGGGTGAAGAATGAACAACATTTTAACAGGTTTTCCTTGAGAACTTGACCTTCAGGCCTGCCTTCACGTTAATTTTAAGATAGCATTTAGGTTAACTTTTTGACATGGAAAGTTAATATAAAAGTGGTGTCTAGCTAGGTACCTGGAAAACCCAAATATACAATTGTCTAGAAGGATTCTCACGGATAAAGCTAACCCAAAATGAATTTACAAGCCAAAATTATACAGTACAGCAGATAGCAATTTATTTTGATTAAGAGTGATTAGAAATCACAAACAAAAGAGTAAAAACCCTGGAAATAGAAACCTCCTTAAACTGATATTCGATGTTAAGCAAAATGAGGAAATAACACACTTAAGAGGGAAATTATAGAATTCCTCTTATAATCAAGACAAGATTTTTGCTGTTTTTTACTCCCAATATATCCACTGAAGTCACACTCTAAACGATAAGCCCATAAATAGTAGTAACAGGTTTAAAGATCAGATAGATGCAAGCTGAATGAAAACCTGTCATTTTTTACATACAAAATTCAAGAAATTTGTTTTAGAATTTATAACAGAAATCAAGTTTACTAGATACAAATACAAGTAGTGTTCTCATATTCTTGTCATCACCAATCAAAACTGGAAAGAAAGTTAAAACTGGTTCAGAAACTTTAAAAGGCATACAAGAACCATAAGGTAGTTAGAAATAAATGTGTCAAAATAAATGCAAAACTATGGAAATAACTATATACTTTTTTTGAATGATATAAAGTAAAATTTAACTTGAATAAGTAGAAAGATAAATGATGTTTCCAGATATCTATCTATCTATCCATATCATAAAGATAACAAGTATTTCCAATTTAATCTGCAAGCACAACACAACTCTAAACAAAATTTCAAGAGACTATTTTACAGAACCTGACAAATTAATTCTAAAAGTCACTTGGAATGAGTTGTGCTGAAAACTCTTAAAAAGAAGACGGAGAAAGATATTGCCTTACCATAAACAAGAATATTTACAAGAGTGATAGCAATGAAAATCACATATAATAGGCAGGAATAAACCAGTCAATCTAGGTAGGTACCTGGAGAGCACAAAAAGAGATCTACATGTCAAAGGGTTCTTTATAGAAGTCAGAGGTGGCACACTAGAAGTCACTGAGAGAAAGGAATTTGCTCTGTAGTTTGTAACATTAAGAAACTTAGGTATTGATCAAAAAATTAAATCTGTTCCTCACACCATATAGAAGTTAAATCCAAGTATTTAAAAATATGACCAAAGGGGGTAAAAAAAAAAAAAATTACAACTTTTGGAGGAATGATCCCAGTGGTAGAAAATTGCAAATGAAGCAAAATAGCATGCAAATTATTGAAAGGGAATGGGAAAGATTGATATAAACCAAATTAGAATAAAAACCTTTGACAAAAATACCAAAAAATAAAGTAAACTGGCAAGCTTCAAACAAAAAATACAAGGAAGACGTATCATATTTGCCTTTGGATTTCTCTGGGTAGATCTGTAAGGTTATCAGACATTTGGAAGCTGGTAAAGCCATTTTATGTCTGTCAAGGGTGCAAGCCTTTCACTGATGACAACAAAGCAAAGGATGGGAGAGATGTGGGTTCTTCATGATGTTGCCAAGCTGCTGATTTAAGCAATCTTGGAGACTCACTGTCATGGGTGCTTTTGAGTGATACAATGTTTCCTAGGGCTGCTGTAACAAATGACCAGAAACTTAGTGGTTTAAGAGGACAAATGTTTATTTTATAGTTCTGAAAATCAGAATTTCAAAATGGGTCTCAGTGGACTAAAACTGTTGTCAAAGCTGCCTTGCTTTCTGAAGATGCCGGGGGATTAATCTGTGTCTTTACCCTCTCCACCTGCCATAAACCGACCACATTCTTTGACTTGTGGCCTTGCTTGTTTCACCTTCAAAGTCAGCATCACACCCTTTTTTTTTTTTTAATTTTTTGTTTAATGTTTATTTACTTTTGAGACAGAGAGAGACAGAGCATGAACTGGGGAGGGTCAGAGAGAGAGGGAGACACAGAATCTGAAGCAGGTTCCAGGCTCTGAGCTGTCAGCACAAAGCCTGACGCGGGGCTTGAACTCACGGACTGTGAGATCATGACCTGAGCTGAAGTCAGACACTTAACTGACTGAGCGACCCAGGCACCCCTAGCATCACACCCTTTTGACAGCCACTTCCATTTTTGCTTCTCCTTAATCCCAACTCTCTAGCTTTCCCCTTTTGCTTACAAGAATCCCTGGGATAAAATTGGACCCACCTGGATAATCCTGGATAATCTCATCTCAAGGTCAATTGATTAGCAACCTTAATTCTATCTTCTACCTTTAACTCCCTTTGGTCATGTCAATTGCGTATTTGCAAGTTTTTAGGTTGAGAACAGAGATATCTTTGGGGAGCCATTAAGTTGCCAACCACAAGCAGTAACACCTTCCCTTATCATTTAAACTAGACCATTAAGATTCTCTTTTATGTGTGTTTAAGTCATCCTGACCCATTATTCTTCCACTGCTTGTAGCTGCTGCTATGATTTGGTATCACTTATTAAGTCCTTTGTGAAAGTGAGCACTTTAATCCATTTAACTGGGAGCTAGGCATTAACTAACATCAGTCTTTTACAGAAGGAAAACTGAGGGGTAGACAGACTAGGAGACTTGCCGAAGGTCCCCAGAATTGGGGGTTTTAATAACTATGCTACAATGGTTTGTTGTATGTTAGAAGTTCACATAAAGAAAAGGAAACATAAATAAAGTTCAAAACCTACGATATTAAAATATAAAACCTCAGTAATATGAGCCACTCAAATCATTTTAACAATATGGCCTAGACTCATCATCACAGGAGTCCATGCATATACATTTTGGCGTGAATATAACTGTCACACGGTTCTCTTTCTCTTCTTTTCTGCATTGTCAGGATAGACCCCTCTTAATTGTCAGTGAACCAGTCTGAGAGAAGAGTTCTTGTTTGAAGATCTCATACCTTTGCATTTTCCATGTGTTGCCGTGGTTCTGCTTGTCTGACCATCCTGACTGATGTGTTATGTTTTGCATTTAGTCAACAGTATGTTTCATTTGCGAGGTGTCAGCTTCAGTTCCTTAGAAGATCCTTTTTTTTTTTTTTTTTCCTCAACTTGTGCTCATGTTTCAATCTCTTTGATTACTTCCTTCATTTGAGTTTTTTTTAAAAAATCTATTCTTGGGCATCATTCATCTCAGTTATTTAATTAATGTCTTATAAGAGGGCAATTTATAATTGGGTGGCTCTTGACGGTTAAGGGAAGTCAAAAAAATTGTAAATGATGATTTAACATTACAGACGATTACTAAGTACACCAGGCCTTTAATTTTTGCAACAAAATGTCATCAAGATTCAATTCCTAGTAAGCATTAGGTTAATAGGTTTTCTATATTAGAAATAATGAATAAATGAAGTTACCCTACCCTTATTTAAAACATGTTTTTTAAGCAAATTGTAGCTTTTTCTTCTCTTTGGGTTGAATATGGAGAGTGGACAGTGCAGAGCACATGCAATGACATAGCTCAACAAACATTATTTGTAAAACACTATGCTCTGCTATGGTAAATCCAAAATCTGATCCAAACATGTCTATAACTCTTAAAAGGGTACAGTTTCATGTTAGAGGTAGACTTTACACCTAAAGGTGCATTTTATGCACCTTTACAGAGACAGAGTGTGACGGGGGAGGCGCAGAGAGAGAGGGAGACACAGAATCCAACACAGGCTCCAGGCTGTGAGCTGTTAGCACAGAGCCCAATGCGGGGCTTGAACTCACAAACTGTGAGATCATGACCTGAGCTGAAGTTGGACACTTGACTGGCAGAGCCACCCAGGCGCCCCCTAAAAGTGCATTTTGTTACTTATCTATTTATTTTTACTTCTTTTAATGTTTATTTATTTTTGAGAGACAGAGCATGAGCAGGGAGGGGCAGAGAGAGAGGGAGATACAGAATCTGAAGCAGGCTCCAGGCCCCAAGCTGTCAGCACAGAGCCTGATGTGGGACTTGAACTCACAAACCACGAGATCACGACCCAAGCCAAAGCTGACGCTCATCTGACTGAACCACCCAGGCACCCCTAAAAGTGCATTTTAAAGCAGAATGTTAAAAATATTCTAAAACGGGTACAAAACTATTGGAGAAGAATGTTTTTCACTGGCATGTATAGATTTCATGCAATTCAACTTTTCTCAGAAGTGCTTGATCACAAGACTCTTCTATTGTGCTTGTAAAAAATACAGAATCCCACTGTTTTTTGGATGTGCTGATTAGGAGGACTTGAGAATTTTTTCCGCATAAGAAATTCTTGTAGCTCTTACGCTCAGTCAAGTTAGGTAATCAGGAATACAGAAGAAAATGTTGGCACTAACCTTGAAAGATGGGCAATTATTCAAGGAAGTATTGAGTATTGAGGGGAAAAGTATTTCAAGTACAAAACTTCTTGAACAAATGAGGCCAAAATGGCAGGATGACTTCAAGTAATATTCATCCCTACATCTATCCATTCAATCATCAAACAATGCACATTAGAGAGAGTACAACTATCAATAAGACACAGAAACTCCTATGAACTTCTGTAAAAATTGAGAAATAGATATATAAATAGTTACACATATATTCATCTGACTCCATAGACAGATATGAAATAGTTAAATGATCCCTTAGCTGTGGAGAATGAGGGACTAAGTGATCAATAAAGTTTTGTTCATGAACTTCAAAGCTATGTACATCTTGCAGAGTGTCAGATTTCAAAGAAAACCTGCCAGTGCTAGTGAAATGGTAGTTCAAGGAGACAGACTGTTGACAATTCTAGATATGATCACAATTTAAACATACACAGCTCACTCACTACTGCTGAAGATCCCAATAGAAATGAACATTGGAATATAAAAACAGCTCTATATGGGAGAAGAAAAAAAGAGAAATATAAAAGCTGGTGCAGTCATTTCTTTCATTCTTGATGGAAGCAGTTGGAATTGGGATCTATACTGGCTAAGAAACATAGATCATATGACAGCTGGGGTTGGTAGAGAAAAAATAATGTGCTCTTTTTAGAAAATTGCTTTGATAAACATTTTGGCTATGAAAAGCAAATTAGGACTGGTTCTGGAGTGAAAAGATTAAGACAAAGGGAGCAGTGTGCGTAGATGGTATACATAGATGGAGGTGATGTGAGAAGGGTTTTGGTCTCATAAAGACTGTTTCCAGATAGGGCTTCATTATTGGGAATTCTGGAACATGAAGGGGCTGGTTTTTCTGCTGGGAATGCTCACTAATTTGTTTTTCTCTATATCAGGCTTCCAAAGAATGGAATAATATACCTCTTCATTACCAGGTCTTCCAAAGAAATGACAGTAAGTTAAAGAAACAGCAACGTGCATAGCTTATGATCAACTAACTGCCTGACGCCTCAGGCCAAATCCTACTTTAGATGTGTGGCACTTCTAATAAACCTCTGAATGCTCGTACTTCAGTTTTCTCATCTAACAAAAATAAACAATAATTTCCAGTACCCAGTTGGTACAGTTATTGAGATAACTAAATAGCTGGATAATGTATTTAGAAAGTTCAGTATTGCTTTTCCAAATAAAATGAGGGGACATGGGAAAAATCCACTCAAGCTATTTAGAACCAAACAGATTTTCCCCCTTATTCGATCACAATTAACAGAATAAAATATTAACATGGGGATTAATAAATGATTCTTCTAGGGGTGCCTGGGTAGCTCAGTCAGGTAAGCGGCCAACTTCGGCTCAAGTCATGAATTTGTGGTTGGTGAGTTCGAGCCCCACATTGGGTTCTGTGCTGACAGCTTAGAGCCTGGAGCCTGCTTCAGATTCTGTGTCTCCCTCTCTCTCTGTCCCTCCCCCACTTCCATTCTGTCTCTGTCTCTGTCTCTCTCTCTCAAAAATAAAGATTAAAATTAAAAAAAAATAAATGATTCTTCTATAAGGAGGTGAACATAATGCAAGAGCCAAATGACAAATTTACATTTGAGTAAAACTGAAGTGGAAAGCTGAAGTAAAGTTTAGACATTATGCTTAGTACTCTCAAAGAAATTCAAAACAGGAAAGATAACTTGCAATAACAGGTAAGAAAGATAGAATGATGATATGGCAGCTCGCTCACTGAATGAAGTTAACAAATTCAAAGAACAAATGTAAGAGAACGAGCAGAAAAGTAATAAAAAACCTCTTTTGCACAAGCGCAACAGAAATGGCAGTGTCGGGAATAGGCTTGAAAGCATAAGCAGAAATTGCAAGAACTAGAGGAAAATGAAATTGAATAATATTATCCTGAACCGCTGGTGGATTTCTAAGATGGACAGAGAAGGCAAGGACTTCATAGAAAAACAATGATAGGTTTAACTAGATAACACTGAAAGGCATGTTTTATGAAATGAAGAAACTTAAAAGGCAAATCAACTGGAGCAAAATGATCCCATCCTGTGTAAATTTAGATTTCTTGACATGCTCCAAAACGACCTCTAGACAAATTTGGTAATGCCAATCAAGTTACAACATTATTGGTTCATACTACTCATTTCATTGAGTAGCACATGAAAAGATAAAATGTCAGGTGGATTAGTTTCCTAGGATTGCCATAACACATTATCACATACTTGGTAGCTTATAAACAACAGAAATCTGTTCTCCTACAGTTCTGAAGACCAGAAGTCTAAAATCAAGGTATCAGCAAGGCCGAACTCCCTCTGAAAGTTCAAGAGAAATTCCTTGAATGTTCCATCTTCTGGTAGCCCCAGGTATTCATTCCCTGGCTTGTAACTACTCACCTCCAGTCTGTTTCTTTCTTTATACTACCTTCTCTTTCTCCCTGTGAATTTCTCCTGTCATTAGATTTATAGCTCACCCATATAATCTCATCTAAAGATCCTTAACTTAATTACATCTGCAAAGACTTTTTCAAAATGAAGTCATATTCACAGGTCTATGGGATGTGGACCTACATATTTGGCAGCTACCATTGAAGCTACGATACCAGAGCTGTTATTTATTCAACTAGAGAAATATTTTCCATTATGGTAGATTATTCTAATTGAAGGAACATGTGTTTTTGAATTTTAAACTTTAAGTATCCTACTTCTTTCTTCTCTATGTAACTAAATTATTTCTAGAATGTGTGTGTGTGTGTGTATGTGTGTATGTGTGTGTAAGGGAGAGAGTGGATACTCTCAGTTATAACTACTGTATTTTAATTTTTTTAATGTTTATTTATTTTTGAGAGAGAGAGAGAGAGAGCATGAGCAGGGGAGGGTCAGAGAGAGAGGGAGGCACAGAGTCTGAAGCAGGCTCCAGGCTCTGAGCTGTCAGCACAGGGCCCGATGTGGGGCTCAAACAAACAAACCATAAGATCCTGATATGAGCCAAAGTCAGATGCTTAACCAACTAAACGACCCAGGCATCCCTTAACTACTGTATTTTAAAATTCAATATTAGTTCCAGGGAAGGAGAGTTGTTTACTTTTTGGCTATGACATTTATATAACTCTCCAAGGCTCCTTGTGCACTGGCATTTTGAATAAATCAGAGCTGCATCACTTTATTTATAGCAGAAAATTTAACATAATACTGCATTGGTCAGAAATTTTGATTACAAATTTTCCCTCCAAAATATACATATTTTAACATTTAAAATCTCTTTCCTGCTCTGTGGATCACATTGTATGTATCCTATATCATATTTATATTTGATAAGTGGGCCTTGATGTCAAAACACAATAAAATCTGACCTCAACTGTGACAGAAACACGGTAAATGTTCAGTGAAAAGTTATTGAATGAATGATAAATGAATGAGTGCTTTATTACACTCATAAAGTGAGTGTAATAAATATATATGCCTGTGTATAAATATACATATATAAATATATATACCTGATAGATAAATATCAGAACAAGTTCAGAGCTTCTAAAAATTGCCAAATTCTTCACTCACAGAGGAGAACTGAAGCAGGTGCTGGCACAGACCGTTAAAAATTTGGAAATCCTAATGCGACTGTGATTGTAGTGAAGAAAAATGTCAGCGGCGGGTCAGACCAACACTGTTGCAAGAGTCCTATGGTGAGCCACTCAGTCATTTCAGCAAATTGTAGGAATTGCCAAGGACATGCCACCCTCACGTTCTGCAAGCACATTTTTCCCATACAAGCCCTCTCAGATTCTGTTCCTCTACCCCTTCCAACAGTCTTACCTCACAAACACACAAAAAGCTCACCATATCATGTATCTCCAGGAAAGAGGTCTGTTTCCTCCAGGAAAGAGGAAATAAGCACAGACAAATTAAGTGATTTAATGGCCACACAGCATGAGGGCCACTGAATTAGGACTCAAAGCCGTTGTCTTTCAGTTTCCTGATCATTCCCTATTGAAATACTAGTGAAACTGACTCTATGTGCAGTGTAAAACTGTGCCTAATGATACTTGCTGCTTTATTGAAAATTCCCTTTTTCTCATAATGCACAGAATTAGGAATGGACAGTCAGACCACAAAATATATTAGAGCCACCGATTCATTAAGTGATGTAGTGGATTCAAGGAGATATCATGTTAAAGTTTATGAAAAGCTGGGGTCCAGGAAGATGTATGCATCTAAATTCTGATGGTACTCAATTGTTTCAGGGCCTTGTTACTCTGCTCAGTCTACACTGTCTTTGAGACTGCGGCAAAAAAAAATAAATTAAAAAATTAAAAAAATATATATATATGATTGATTGTTCTGCAGGATATGTGCTTTTTGCATTTCCGTTAACTATAAAACAAGCACCATTTTAATTAAGCTGCTTCCAAGCAATTCAGGTGCTCTATAAAAATATAATGAAGCAATTAAGATGTGTTACAAGTGACTGAGATATCCGTTTCATTTGAAAATGTGAAAGTGGAAGTAAAAAAAAATTCTTTTAATTTTACCCACCCCCCTCAAAGCAGGGAGGCCATTTAATCTCAAGAAAAAGAACACCGAATTTAAGTGAAATATAGGTTGATATAATATATAAAATTAACGTTTCCTAAGTTTAGCACATAACCAAATAACAAAGGAAGAATTTTTACTGGTATTTGAGGTCTGAAGACATTTAGGTGTTGCAAATCACATTAGGGCTATAAAAAATACCCTTATATTATTCTCAAGGAGCTATTAATTGTGGAACCTAAATAGAACACGATGACTTTTTCAAAGTCATATGTAAGAGTGAAATTGAGACAATGATTAGAAATTATATTTACTTGAATATTTAAAATCTTGAGAGACACAAGAGAGTTAGTATCTTTATCAGGTATATTAACTTATTTTGGTTGCATCAGTATGACCTATATGCAAAATGATTTACTCTTTGCTTCCATTAGAACAAAGAGCTTATTGTTTCTAAAATGAAATTGTCCCTTATTAGATTCTGTTTTTCCTCTAGTTAACCAGCAGTTATCATACCAGGGATGATGTTAGGTTCTTGGGATATAAAGCAATCATTACACACTTAAGTTGTCCATGTGGAGCTTAATATTCTACGGTTGCTAGAACTGCCAAAAATAATTAAAAAGTGAAACAAGAAAATAATATATTCACACACTATGGTAAAGTGTTAAAAGGTAATATAAACCTCAATACCAACTCTAGGAGGCTGGTCAGAGTAGGTCATCCTGGGCAGCTGTTATTATGTGGTCCTGGAGGGAATATCTTTATAGAAAGCCTTGGAGGAAGGGCAGGAAAAGTTGATATTTAGAATGATGGTCTAGAAAGGAACCAATAAACAAATGTAGAATATATAGATATTAATTTGTAACAATTACAGAGACATTCTGTAATTTTCCTCTATATTCTCTTCTATGAAGAGAATGATATTTACTTCTTTTTGTAAATTTCACTATTATAAAATTCACCTGTTTATCTAGTCTACTTGTCTTATGTTTTAGGTTTAGGCTATTTCCATCCCAATGAAAGTAGATAATTGCACCTGATTTTCACAGTAGGCCATTTTTATTATAAGTCAGAGAAAATGGTCACTGAGACAAATGGTAGGATATGAAGCCAGAAATTAACAGTACTACCACCAATACAACAGACATCACACTTGCAGGTGAGAATATAGAAACTGGAGAGTCTAAATTAAAGTATTTCAGAGGTAGAGTATGGTGGAATCAGGATAAAAACCCCAGAGTAATATGACTACAGATCTTAGATAAGTAGGTAGGTAGGTAGGTAGGTGGATAGATAGACAGACAGACAGACAGACAGATAGATAGATAGATAGACAATTTAGTGTTTATGTTGTCTTTTCTCATTCTTGTTTGTTTTTTTTTTTATTAGTGGTCCAGCATGAATGATAGCACTGAAAAACGAGTTTGAGCTGTTAATCGCTGTTGTTCTATAATGCTTTATTTATAATTAATGTGCTAATTCTTTGGTTTATTCCCTAGGGCATTTTCATCATGGATGCAATTTTATAAAGCAACTGAATAACTAAATAAATGTTACAGCTGCCTTCCAGCTAGCAGGCTGGTCCAGATGGAATTGAATATCATGTTCCTGAACTTCTATCTGCCCAATGGCAAGAACCTGAGCAAAAGCCAAATGAAGGCTTTAGTAATTCCATTTCAAGAATTCTCTGAAGGACCATTAGCTGCAAATACATCAGGGGTCGGGTAGCTGCCAGGGGAAAGTGACAAAATGGGTGTTCTCCTGGAAAGGTAAAATGCTTGAACTCCTAAGACCCGAGCTTCCTGGCCTGAACTGAGAGAGGCACAGCAGAACAGACTGCTGAAGGGAACATTGTGAATGGAGGATGCTAATGCTTATTTATCAAATTTTACTACCATGAGTTTTCTCCTCCTCCTACGATAATTTTTAGAGAATGAGAGGGGTCAAGGAAAGAGGAAAAATAGTTGGCAAATAATGGTGTGTGTGTGTGTGTGTGTGTGTGCATGAGAGAGAGAGACAGGGAGAGAAAGAGTGAGCAAGAGAAAAAAGGAGAAGCTTCAAGAATAACCGGCAAGAAAACTAATGTTATGCTGTTCTGCCTTATCAGTACTATAGGAAACCTGAAAATTAGAGATTTTCCTACTTTGGTTTCTGCCTTCCTACCTTTCTGTACTATACTTCTTGCTGGCCTTCTTTATTGCTTTCCATCAGTTGTTGACTGTACACCTAGAACTACACTAGTAAGTGTGAAGGTGAATATATGAGCCGGCTCCTAAACTCAGCAAGAGTCAATTTTTAAAACATTGAGAAATTTTGCAAGCTTGTTGTTAAACTGTTAGTAGCTTGAAATTGGTCAGGGAGGAGTATTTACATCACTAACATAGGCAAACACGATAAATCACTGCATTTCTTCCTTTTTGGAGAACCAGTTTACTAACACAACTTTATGTGAGGGTGAGTATGTGATAAGTGAGGAAGGATACAAATATTTCCCCTACCCTCAGGGACTTAGAACTTGGGAGTTGAAAAAAGGGAAAACTACCATCTAACACAGTGTGTGGTCACTTCCATTAGGCTCAAATTATGGTTATAGGTGTGCAGCACATGGCAAACTCATATTCAGCTGCTAAATAAGATATCAAAGAGTAGTTAATATTTGTTGCTTTTTTATGTTTATTTGTATTTTTGAGAAAGAGAGAGAGAGAGATAAAGAGAGAGAGAGCATCAGCGAGGGAGGGGCAGAGAGAGAGGGAGACACAGAATCTGAAAGCAGGCTCCAGGCTCTGAGCTGCCAGCACAGAGACCGATGTGGGACTTGAACTCATGGACTGTGAGATCATGACCTGAGCTGAAGTCAGACACTTAACTGACTGAGCCACCCAGGCACCCCAAAGGGTGGTTAATATTTGAACTTGGCCTTTGAGGGCTAGTAGGACTTCAGTCTGTGGAGGTGTAAGAAGGAAGAAGGGGTAGGGACAGCGACAGAGGAAAGACAAACCAACAGAGTCTCCGGGGCAGGAAACGAAATTTTGAACTGGCTAGCCTCATTTGGCTGGAGCAGACATGGTATCCAGGGGATTTGCAGTAGGATAGGGAAGTGGTGAAGGATTTGACTCACAGCAGCTATGCGACAAAGGGATAAGATTTTATAGTCTTTGCTTTATGATTCCTCTTAAAAAGGCAAAGTGGAAATCTTTGACTTCACTAGATGACTGACCCAGGTCATGTTTTTAAGACTTTCTGAGGGTGGTTTCTTCAACCTGAAAATATTGATTCCCGTTCCTTTATTGTAGTGTCCCTAAAGAATTACAAACATAATCTTAGTTTTAGCATGGAAAATGACTCGCAAGCTTTAAATGCCAAGATATGGAAATGACGATGGCATTTACTGAGAAATCCCTGGGTTCCACTACGTCTCAGGAAAGAACCATGTGGAAATGTTAACAGTGTAGAGAAAACCTGATTTATGTACTTATTGAGAGTATGTGATAACTTCATGAAGGTGTGGTCGTTGAGTTCAAATCCCCATCCCTTCCAAAATGAAACAACACACATGTAAAAAATAAAAGGACAGGTAAGCAGTAGAAATGGTGTTATTCAACAACTTAGAAGGAAAATCAAATTCATTTGGAAGACCTCTATGACTTCACATGGGTTTTATGTTTTCCTTCTGGCATAAGGTTATTTGAGGATATAGATAGTTATAGCCCAATCAGATTAAGAGACACATGAACTGGCAAATACTGTTAAATGAGGGAAGTTTTAATGCAGGAGGTTAGCTTTAACCTTGGATTTACAACTATAAATGATGTAGTGTGGAAGATAGAATGTGAGAAAATTGACTGTTGATAAAACGAGTGACATGGGAATGATATTCCTTCCAGTGAAGTTGCCAGCTCTCGTTGACTCAAACTGATTTTATTAAGGAGGTGAAATTCCATGCAATCAATATATATAGTGTACTTTATATCATGGATCTGGATGATGAGAGTATTAAAAAATGCCCTCATAAATGTGCACTTAAGCTTAATTTGACACATCTTTATTGTAGAAAAGTTCATACATGTGAGTGAGCTTCCTGAGGGCAGAGACAAACAATAGAACAGTTGCTCAAAGAACAAGCTCTGGAGCCAGTCTCTCTGGTTTGCCATTATTAGTTCCATGACCTTGGAAAGTGATTAAACATTTTTGTCTTTCATGTTCCTCTTCTGGAATACAGAAGGAGAAATACTAGTAGCTACACAGCAGGGACATTTAAAGAGTTAAATGAGAACACATATGGGAAGCACATAGAAAGCTCTATTCCAAAGATGTCTGCTTTCCTACTATGTTTCAGATGTATTTTAGGCACTTGGGATACATATATGATTAAAATAGACTTCTGCCCTAGTATATCTGTATTTTATCACATTTTGGCTAGCATTATCATTATCTCCATTGCTATCTTTGTTTACATAAATACTAGCACAGTGCCTGACTAGCAGGTGCTCAAAAAAAGTCGCTGAATGAATGTTCAACTAAAGCTGGGTCGAGGGCTAATAAACAGCACACATGACCACAATACAGAAAAATACTTGGAAAAGTATTAGGAAATTCTAGGAAGGAGACTGATCACAGCCTGCAATAGAGTTCTTGACTCTGAAATATAACAGAGGAATCTATTAGATATTAGGGTGGAAATTCTAGTTGTCCAAACATACAAATTCTACCTTCGAATCTTTCTTTTTTTAACGGCAAAACAAACAAAAAACAAAAACAAACAAAAAACCCTAAGTGAAAATTTACATTATCTATGAGTAATTGTAGAAATACGTTGTTCTTTTAGCTTTATTGGTGTTTGAAATTTACCCCAACTGTTAGAGAATTAGTGGTAATAATTCAAGTGTCGGATAGAGTAACAAATGAGACTTGGTTTACTTTTCACTCAATCACAGCTGCTGGAAATGGCTAAATAGGTGAAACCCCCAAATTTGGAATATATTGGTATTAGTCATCTCAAAGCAGATATTTCAGGATGTATTAAGGAATTGTAGCTCATAGAGTTAAGTATGTCTAATACTATTAGGTGGAAGAGAGAAGCACTACTTAATGGATCAATTCCATTAGGGGAGAAAAAAAAGCAAAAATTGCAAGTGGTTCCACTTTAGAAAGATAACCATAAAAGTCAGCTACCTGCCTGCTGAAGTCTTCCCCCCTTCAAATGTTGTTTCTGTTCTGTCAGCATTGCCAGTATCTGTGGCTACTGTACTGTGGAAAGTAATTATATTATATGGCAGATAAAACAAGGGGGTATGCATCAGATTATAAATAACTTAATTTTGCAAAGGAATTTTACATCTTAATCTGCTGGACTATCACTTTCACTTAGGCTCTGAAACCAAATTATGTTATTGTGTTCTGTGATATAATTTAATAACTCACCCATAAGGAAATGTCAGGTCGCATTTGCAACAATCGAGGGGCCATTAAGCCAGATGGAAGGTCATTCTGTTTGAGGATTGTAAATGAACCTGTCCAACAAAGTTTTGGTTAGGGACAGCCAAGGACTCATTATATAGTCAATTTACCCAACTGCCTGCAAGAACCACGCCAACGCCAAGGCTGTTCTGTCCTTTGAAGTTTGAAATGAATTTGAACATACAGGAATTTTTACTTTCATCAGGCCAAAAAGGAAATTGCTTTTGCAAAAAGCAGTCATTTCCATATATTGCTTAGAATATTAGAATAAAAATTAAATGTATTGCAGAAATGCCACTTGTGGAATTTTTGCTTTTTTCTTATTCCCGTTTCCCTTTTAAATTCTGCCTTTCCTTGGTAGTGGAACACACACATATACACACACAGATACACTTCTCGTGTCACATAAACATAAAATAAACTATTCAAACAACATATTAGGAAGGTACAAATAAATCTATGCTTGTGGAAGTAAAAATATTCTGTTAAAATAATTACAGTATCTTTCTTCATTTACTTTTTGAATTCCTTTTGTTTAACATGAAGTTAAAGACTTTTATTATCCACACTATGTGATTTAATATGAATACTCTAAAATAGATAGTTCAATAGCAGTTTCTTTTCATATTTTTAAAAACACATTTTGAGAAACTTAACAGAAGACCATGGGGGAGGGGAAGGAAAAAAAAAAACAGAGAGGGAAGGAGGCAAACCATAAGAGACTCTTGAAAACAGAATAAACTGAGGGTTGATGGGGGGGTGGGAGGGAGGCGAAAGTGGGTGATGGGCATTGAGGAGGGCACCTGTTGGGATGAGCATTGGGTGTTGTATGGAAACCAATTTGACAATAAATTTCATATTAAAAAACAAGCAAAAAAATAAAACACATTTTATTTATTTATTTTTATTTATTTTTTTTAAATATATGAAATTTATTGTCAAATTGGTTTCCATACAAGACCCAGTGCTCATCCCAACAGGTGCCCTCCTCAATACCCATCACCCACCCTCCTCTCCCTCCCACCCCCCATCAGCCCTCAGTTTGTTCTGTTTTTAAGAGTCTCTTATGCTTTGGCTCTCTCCCACTCTAACCTCTTTCTTTTTTTTTTTTCCTTCCCCTCCCCCATGATTTCCTGTTAAGTTTCTCAGGATCCACATAAGAGTGAAACCATATGGTATCTGTCTTTCTCTGTATGGCTTATTTCACTTAGCATAACACTCTCCAGTTCCATCCACGTTGCTACAAAGGGCCATATTTCATTCTTTCTCATTGCCACGTAGTACTACATTGTGTATATAAACCACAATTTCTTTATCCATTCATCAGTTGATGGACATTTTGGCTCTTTCCATAATTTGGCTATTGTTGAGAGTGCTGCTATAAACATTGGGGTACAATTGCCCCATGCATCAGTACTCCTGTATCCTTTGGGTAAATTCCTAGCAGTGCTACTGCTGGGTCATAGGGTAGGTCTATTTTTAACTTTTTGAGGAATCTCCACACTGTAAAAACACATTTTAAAAACTTTGAATGTCTTTAATATTTAAGTAAATCGCTAGAGCAAAGAAATCAAAATCTGCTGTTCTATTAAAACATTATTTTATAACTGGTATATTTCTATTTTACGTAATGAAAGAAAGTAACTAACATATTTATCCATAACCCATATCTATGATTTGTATGTGTTTATATCTGCAAAGCCTGTTTTACTAACAAGGGTTCACTGACTTGGTTATATAAATAGGGGTTTACTGACTTGGGCTTACTGACCAGATATATTTGATCCTCATTATTCATGGATTCTGTTTTTGTGAGTTCATCTTCTTTCTAAAATGTATTTGTAACCCCAAATCAATGTTGGCAGTCCATTCAGTTATTTGTGGGCACATGCAGAGCAGTGATACATTTGAATCAGCCATGGCCCAAGTTGCCAGCTGAGGTGGGACAGAACCTTCTTGCCTCCGCTCTCATACAATGATGACCAGAAGACAGAGAATGTGGGGGCAGTGCAACGTAGCACAAGAGGGATGGCTGGATAGGGTTTGAACCCCAACTGTGACATCTGTCAGTAGGACAGCCTCAGGCAAGTCACTAACACCTCTGAACCTCATTTTCTCTTTTAGGAAAAATTGAATCTACCAGAATGAGTTGTTTTTAGGATTTGAAATTACTATTTATGTGGACTACATGTGTATGTCTTCATTTCCCATAGGAAACTTGGTTTAGTAGTAGCTAATTCAGTGTTTTCAGTGACCTATAGACCATAATTACCTGAAATGAGAACCAAATGTATATGTATGTGTCTGTATTTGTTACTAATATGAATATATTTCTGCATGCTACAAGATGGATTTAGTATAATCCGAATACATATTTCATATAGAACATGTAAATTTTCACACGTTAATATCTTTGAAAATATTCTCATGACTGCCTTCAATATTATTCTTTGCATGTACAGATTTTTAATTAGAGTTGTTCTCTACCTAGATATTTATTTGGGTTTTCTAGTTCTTTGCCACTCTAAATTGTAATGAATACCCATACCCATAAATTATTGCACTTTTCAACTAATCTGAAGAAACAGAAATTTTATACTTTGCGAGATGTCATAATTATTTAGTAGTTTATATGACATAGTTACAATCTTTCTCTGCTTCAAAGGTTATAAACATTGTTTTTAAATATATTTCCCTAGAGATCAGGGAGAAGATACCTATGATTCTTCTTTTGGCATGCCATTAGAGTTGAACTAGAGTGGTAAGGAGAGTCCTGGGGATTGTATTTAGAACATCTGTTTGCGTAAGTTGTGTATTTAGAACATCCGTTGTGTCTTATATGGAGAGAGGAAAGAAAAAGAAATGCAGTCTTCTCATTCTGGTATAAGAAAAGCAGCAAGGAAATGTTCCCTTGTTTGGGGATTCTAGAGCTCTTTCACAAACCAGCTGATGAAGATCCTTACTATGACATACGTATCCATACAACTCTAAGTGGTAGGCTTAGGCAATTAACTACAGTTAATGCTTGTACAATTTGGGATTTTCATACAAGACATACACCAGGTAGTTGACGCCATCAGAACTGAGCCTAATACATAGAAAGTAGAGACATATCAGCCAAATACCCTAGTAAGAGGAAAGCCAGCCCAGGGCCAGAACAATGGCCAGTTGAGTCCTGAGTTTTAGTCCTAATTCTGAAAATATTTGATTGGGTGAAGTTGAACAGAATTTTTGAATATGTGAATTGAATGTTAACTTTAAATGTTCCCTTTACGTTATTTTTTAAAACTATGTTTCTTTGTAAATTCTGAAATAATGCAAGAAGCCAAATACTGCTTTTGTCAAAAAGTGATTAAAACAAAGTCTTCTTTCAGTATGAGTTAGATGACCATTCTACCTTGTCTCATTTTGCTTCTTACTTACATTACAAAGACAACTAAAGAAGAGTATCTCTTGATGTAAAAGCAGTTAAGGGTAATCTGCCTTCTTACTATTAAGCTTACTATTTTTTTTTTCCTGGCTCCAATCTTAGCCATTTGAGAGAAGTCACTAAATCATTCTAGCTCAGATACCTCCTGCAAAGTCTCTGCAGCAGGATAAAATAGAATAAGATGATTAATAGGTTGATATTGTTAGAAGGACCTTGAAAGCATCATTTGTGGATATCAGGTCTGCAGAAAATGGACATACAAATACATAATCAAATTACTATTTTGCTCTATTAAGTTTTTCTTTATAATGCCCAATAAGTAAATTTCTTCCTAAATTCCCACAATCAAACATAAGAGATACTATCTCTGAGTAAGACTAGATACTACTTTGTAACAGAAATAATGAATTAAATCTGTGTTGTAAGCTTAAATAAATCCATAGAGAACCTATGGTATTTGAGTCTATGAGATTGAAAGATGCATTAAAAACCAAAGAAAAGAAAAATAAATAAAAGTAAACCTGAGTTAATAGGCTTTATGTTGTTGTTGACAGTGTTACCTTTGCTATCTAATGGCAACAGCAAAGAAACCACTCAACTAGAAGCTTTTCTTAATGTTGCTTCTATCAGTCAGGATTCAACCAGAGAAGTAGAAAGCAAAACCAGGAGGATATATACACAATACAATACAATACAATACAATACAATATTGTGAAGCCTTTAGGGCAGGCAATGAGTAAGGGAAACTCACAAGCAAGGGAGAATCTCGAGATGATACTCATTGTGCACAGGAAGTATTCTCTTAACCTGGGGAAGGCCTAAACCCTCTTTTAAAGGCTTTCCAACTGATTAAATCAGACCCACCCAGGATAATCTCTTGTTTGATTAAAGTCAATTGATTGAAGACTTTAATCACATCTGCACAATCACTTCACAGCAGCAACTAAATTACCCTTTGATTGAATAAATACAAGAAGGTATGTGCAGCCAAAGAATGACTCCTTTCCTCTGTCTTCCAACTCATGTAAGAGAATATCCCTTGCAGCCCACACAGACTAAAAAGGGAAATCTGGGAAGTGTAGTACAAACTCGAAAATTTGACACAATAAAAGCCATCACAGTTCACCCCTTGCCAACTGATCACCCATATCACAGCTCTTAAAATCATAATTACTCTCGGGGCGCCTGGGTGGCGCAGTCGGTTAAGCGTCCGACTTCAGCCAGGTCACGATCTCGCGGTCCGTGAGTTCGAGCCCCGCGTCAGGCTCTGGGCTGATGGCTCGGAGCCTGGAGCCTGTTTCTGATTCTGTGTCTCCCTCTCTCTCTGCCCCTCCCCCGTTCATGCTCTGTCTCTCTCTGTCCCAAAAATAAAAATAAAAATAAAAAATGTTGGAAAAAAAAAAATCATAATTACTCTCTAAATAAGATAGTAACTTCTGCCTAATATGACACAAATAACCTGTGTTCTATCAAAAATAGGCTAACTATTCCCCAGAGAAGGATATGAAGTCTTTGGGTGATATTTACTCTTGCCTTTTGATTTCCTATGACTTAAATACTAAGATAAATGAGAAAAGGATAAAAGAGGGGAAAACACAGTATTTCATTAATATATATTCAAATATATTCATCTAAAAATAAGGAAGAAATACTTGTAACTATTACAGCCCCCTTTTCTGAAACTGGTCACATGTTGTATCTGGTATTTACAACTACTTTCTTCCACTCCATTCCATATTCTCTTTGCTTTAGCAACTACCTCAGCTGGTTGTGGTTCTTTGCCTAATGAGGTGACTTAAACATTCATGACTGAAGGGTCTGAGTCACTGTCATTGCTGAACATATACTACAGTTTTTAAAAACAAAAACAAGAAACCCATGAGTTTCATTGCCTGGGGAGTACCCTTCCATTGTGACCAGGCAGCTACTATATATCCAATAGTGACTAGGTGCATATTTCTTTGCTTTTACACAAGTAAGGGCTGAGACCATGTCTATATCATTATAGGATAACAAATACTTGAAATAATTGAGTTAATTCTGTTTCCTAATAAACAGTTTAATTTCTTATTATAGAGGATTTAAGAAATAGGACCAAGCATATAAATGACAAAGGAAGTCACCATTGATCCTACAATCCACCACGACAATCATACTAAATGGTGTAATATAGTTTAAGATCAGGATGTGTGATACATCTAGCTTAGTTCTTTCTCAAGATTGCTTGAGAATGAATATATATCATTCATACATATATACACACAGATATATATATGCATATATATCTTAAGACTTCAACAACAACCACAAAAAACTGTTGGAATTAATAAATGATTCAGTAAAGTTGCAGGATACAAAATCAAAATATAAAAATCGGCTGCATTTATACACACTAATAATGAGCTATCATAAACAGTCATTAACAACTGCATCAAAAATTAAAAAAAAAAATACCTAGGAAAAAATTTAATTGAGAAAGTGAAAGATCTTTATATTGAAAACTGTAAGACATTAATGAAAGAAATTGAAGAAGAAACAAACAAATGGAAAGATATTCCATACTCATGGATTAGAAGAATTAATATTAAAATGTCCATACTACCCAAAGCAATGTATAGGTTTCTTGAAATCCTGATCAAAATTCCAATGGCATATATCACAGAAGTTAAAAATAAAAATCCTAAAATGTGTATGAAACCACAAAAGACTCTGAATAGCCAAAGCAATCTGGAGAAAGAACCAAGCTGATGTGTCACATGTCCTGATTTCAAACTGTATTACAAAGCTATAGCAATCAGAACGGTATGGTATTGGCATACAAACAGACAAATAGATCAGTGGAATGGAATAGAGAGTACAGAAATAAGCCAATGCATATATGGTCAATAAATTATGACAAAGAAGTCAAGAATATCCAATAGAAGATGGGCAGTCTTTTCAATAAATGGTGAAGGGAAAACTGGATAGCCACATGCAAGAGAATGAACCTGGACCACTATATCACACTATACACAAAAATAAACTCAAAATAGATTAAAGATTTGAATGTAAGACTTGAAAACACAAAAGACCTAGAAGAAAGCATAGGGGCAAGCCCTTTGACATCAGTATTTGCAATGATTTTTTTGGATTTGACACCCAAATCAAAGGCAACAAAATCAAGAATAAACAAGTGCAACTACATCAAACTAAAAAGCTTCTGTACAATAAAGGAAACCAACAAAATTAAAATGCACTTTACCAAATGGGAGAAAATATTTTCAAATCATGTATTTGATAAAGGGTTAATATCTAATAAGGAACTCATATACGCCAATAGCAAAAAAAAAAACAAAAAAAAAAACCCTCAAATTCAATTAAAAAATGGTAAGAGACACTGAATAGACCATTTTTCCAAAAGAAAATACCAACAGGTACGTGAAAAGATGTGGAACATAACTAATCACCAGGGAAATGCAAATTAAAACTATGATGAGATATCACCACACACCTGTTAGAATGGTATCATCAAAAAGATAAGAGATCACAAGTGTTGGTGATACTGTGGAGCAAAGGGAACCCTTGTGCATTGTAGGTGGGAATGTAAATTGCGCAGCCACTATGGAAAATAATATGGAGTTTCTCAAAAAATTAAGACAATAGAACTACCATATGATTCAGCATTTCTACTTCTGCGTATACATCCAAAGGAAATGAAAACAGAATATCAAAGAGAAACCTACATTCCCATGTTCAGTGCAGCATTACTCATAGCAGCTGAGAAATGGAATAACCCATATGTCAGCCAGTGGAAAAATGGATAAAGAAAATGTGGTAAACATATACAATGGAATATAATTAAGCCACGACAAAAAGGAATTCCTGCCATTTGCAACAACATAGATAAACCTTGAGGGTATCATGCTAAGTAAAAGAAGCCAGAGAGTCAAATACTGTAGAGCTTTACTTACATATAGAATTTGAGAAAGGAAGGGAGGAAAAGAGAGGAAGGAAGGAAGGAAGGAAGGAAGGAAGGAAGGAAAGAAAGAAGAAAGAAAGGAAGAAAGGGAAAGTGGAAGGAAGGAAGGGAGGGTGGAGGGAAGGAAGGAAGGAAGTGAGGGTAGAGGGAAAGAATGAAGAAGGAAAGAATAGAAAGGAAAGAAGGAAAAACAAAGAAAGAAAAGTCAAAATCATAGAAGCAGAGAGTACAAATATGGCTGCTAGGGACTGGGGGAAAATAGGGAGAGATTGGTAAAAGGGTACAAACTTTCAGTTATAAGATGAACAAGGTCTCAGTATCTAATATAAAACACAGTAACTACAGATAACATTGTACTGTACAACTGAAATTTTCCGAGAGTAGTAAATGTTCTCACCAAAAATAAATAAAATATAAATACAATTTTGAAGTAGTGGATGTGTTAATTAACTAGACAGGGGGTATCCTTTCACAATGTATATCAAATTGCCATAAATGCACTTTAAATATCATAATTTTAGGGGCACCAGGGTGGCTCGGTCAGTTAAGCAACCGACTCCCTGTTTTGGCTCAGGTCATGATCTTATGGTTCATAGATTCAAGACCTGCATCGACCTCTGCACCAACAGCATGGAACCTGCTTGGGGTTCTCTCTCTCCCTCTTTCTCGCTCCTTCCTTGCTCAGGCTCACTCTCTCTCTCTCTCCCTCTCTCTCAAAATAAATATTTTAAAAATTGTTAAAAAATACCTTACAATTTTATGTCAGTTATATCTCAATAATGCTGAAATTAAAAATAAAATTCTATAATCCACTGATAAATACAGATTATATATTAACATTCAGTATGTTTCTTCCTAATTTTTGTGTGAACTCATATATATATATATATATATATATATATATATATACGTACATGTATATGTATATGTATGTATATTAGTTCTATAACTGAGCTCATATAACATGTATGTTTTACATACTAATTTTTAATAGAGTAAGCATTCATGGAGTCATGTAAAGTCAACATTTTACCCAAGTCATCTATAAAGTCCATGGGGCTAATGCTCATGCTAGAAAACAAGCAGGAAAAGCACAATCTTTATTTTTCTGAGGCTTTTGGCCTCAAAATCCTGTACGCTCAGTTGGACCATGTGGAGATTGTGCTTTGATAAGCTAATGTCTACCTTCAGACTAGAATAGTGGTTATGCAATATGAAATTTTAAAAACGTACAACAGCGAATACACACACACACACACACACACACACACACACACACACCACACACTCTTACACTGATTCATGAAAAATGTTAAACATTTAATAGAAATTCAGGATTTGGAAAGGATGAAACAATATTTATTTGTTTTATCCCTACAGTATTGTTTTTCAGATATTATTAATGATAATAGTAGTAATGTTAAATGATAATGAAATCTTTTTTTTTTTTTAATTTTTGTTTTTAGGGCTTTCTGCTACAGCCATCAATGGCTTAGTTAGGTTCTGAGTTTGGTTTATTTAAATACTTTGTTTTAATAGTTATCATAGGTAAAATAGATATTTTATGAAGAAAAGTGGATCCAGGTGGAAGAATTGGATCACTGGCTGCATTTCTAAATCAGGACACTCATTATTCAAACTCATTTGCCAATTATACAACTACTGAGGGAAAGTGTAAATTTCCATTTTTGAAAGAAAATAGTCTTGTTTTTAAAATTTTTTTTTAATGTTTATTTATTTTTGAGACAGAGAGAGACAGAGCATGAATGGGGGAGGGGCAGAGAGAGAGGGAGACACAGAATCGGAAGCAGGCTCCAGGCTCTGAGCCATCAGCCCAGAGCCTGACGCGGGGCTCGAACTCACGAACTGTGAGATCGTGACCTGAGCTGAAGTCCGACGCTCAACCGACTGAGCCACCCAGGCGCCCCAATAGTCTTGTTTTTAAACAAACCCAAAGGTGTCATGTTTTTACATATATGATAAATAGATTCATGTCTCACAAAAATTATTTATTTTAAATAATATTAAATATTTGAAAATTAGATATCCAATTTTCAAAGTACAGTTAAGAATATGTAAGACCAGTAAATGAATTTGGGCAAAAAAATCACATAATGGGCATATTTTGTAACACTAGTCTTTAAAATGATCTGTTCATAATATGATATTCTTTCAAAGAGCATTAAGTACTTGGTATTAAGACACTGTCCTTATCTTTAATGGGCCCATTAGTGTTTTGTTTTGTTTTTTAAACAATAACTTCTAGGTTGCTAGCATATTGCTGGCAGTGCTTTTAATCACAGAGAAAGGTAAGTAAATTTGGAATACTTTTTTTGTTAATGTTTATTTTTGAGAGAGACAGAGAGAGAGAGAGAGACAGACAGAGACAGAGACAGAGACAGGGGATGAGCAGGGCAGGGGCAGACAGACAGGGAGAGAGAATCCCAAGCAGGCTCTACGCTGTCAGTGCAGAGCCCCACGCAGGACGTGAACTCACAAACTGAGAGATCACGACTTGAGAGGAAACCTATAGAGTCCAACGCTTAACTGACTAAGCCACCCAGGCGCCCCTGTAATACTTACTTTTTGAAAAAGAAGAGTGTATATCTCATTCTTAAGTTCGGCAACTCTCTTAAGATCTTTACTGTGGGATAATCTTTAAACATTTATCTGTGTAGTATGATTTTTATGATCACATTGTATTTCACAATAAATTTAAAATTCAACTGCATTTAAAATACCTGGGTTTTTTTTTTTTAATTTTTTTTTTTCAACGTTTTTTTATTTATTTTTGGGACAGAGAGAGACAGAGCATGCACGGGGGAGGGGCAGAGAGAGAGGGAGACACAGAATCGGAAACAGGCTCCAGGCTCCGAGCCATCAGCCCAGAGCCTGACGCGGGGCTCGAACTCACGGACCGCGAGATCGTGACCTGGCTGAAGTCGGACGCTTAACCGACTGCGCCACCCAGGCGCCCCTAAAATACCTGGTTTTAATTTCCTGCTTAAACTTCTCTGGTACAAAAGTTTGCTTAGGGATGGGTAACAGTGGTAAATTCAACTAAAATGTTAATCTGTAACATATCACAGGTTCTGTTTATCCAGTAAAAACAGCTACTTCGCGGTTTTACCATAACTCATTGTTTTCATTAAATAAGTTATATCCTGGTGAACTAGTATTTTTCTTTGCACTGTCACAAAAAGTAGTTTATGTATGCTATAACTGGAAGAGAATAAAATCTAACATGATGCAAGGCATGTAGAAATTTCTTTAATCCATCTATATAACAAACCTCACCCTATATAATTTGTTCTAAGACTTGCTTTTTAAAAATCCTTAGCAATGATGCTCTGTATCTTCAAACACTATATGCTGATAAGAATGCAATTCCATTTGTTGCCATACTGTTTTCCATATATTATTTTAACCACTTTTACCATACCAGAATAAATATGAATTTCCTACATGGCAGGTGGCTTTTAGCCTTTTGCTTTCAAGAAACCACCAGAAAGGCTTTTACAAGCTTATCATTAGCTTTAGAGTCATTTATAAAGTACTGGATTAAGTTTCAGATGACTTAAAACATTAATGAAAAATTGAAGCAATCTCACTGAAAGACGTTTGACAAGTCAATCCAGTATAGTAAACACTATTTTACCATTTTGATATTCTTGGATTACTCCTTTTAAGTCTGATTAGGCATTGCTGCTAACTTAATTGTGAATAATGGGAGTTTTTGCTGGTATTGTTTACTAGGAGTAGAAGCTTCTCATATTCTTTGAAAACATTTTTTTCCATGACAGGATAATGATGTTTACTTTTACAAATATTACATTGTTTACTTTACCAACATAACATTTTAACATGTAAATATTTAATTAAAAATGGTAAACATGAAAATAAATACCTTCATATTTAAATCTTAGTACTAATACCTTACTATTTCTTTACAATGAAGATTTCTTTACAGTTAGGAGTAGTATTGAAAATTACATTGCAGAAAGTTGATTCCAATTTGTATCCCCCCAGTAGTGAATAAAATTAAATGTTATATCAAATGCTTTATAATAATATATACTTTCTAATTAAAAACATTTTTTTCTAATATTTGAAATAATATCTCGTGGTTAAATTCCCACTTCTTTGATTATTGGTGAGGTTGATTCTTTTGTGTGTGTGATTTTCTTCGCTTTGACTATTCTTTGCTTGTAATACTTATTTTTCATCTATTTGTGTGAAATTTTGTACAGTGGGGGCATTAAGTTCATGTCATATTTGCCACATAGAATTCTTCCCATTTGTCTTTTTTCCCCTGGTATTTACTGATTAATAGAAGTTTTTAATTTTTATGAATTCAAATCCAATGGTTTATTTTTTCCTTGTGATAAGACTCACTGGCTTTATTATAAAATTAAAATTACTCTTTTATAACAGTTGAAAAGTAAAAACAAAATAGAAAAAATAGAAATAAATGATTGAGAAACAACTACTACTAATAATGTGACTTGAACATATTTTCTAAATAATACTCATATATTTTATATAATAATGTATCTATAATTTTGTATCCTATTTTATTCACAAAATATCATCCCCATTTTCTATGTCTTTAAGGACTCTTCAAACTTCTTTGTTTCCATTGTGAGGAGACAGTATAATTTATAAAGCAAATCATTACAAACTTGTGAATTTAAATACCAACCTACATATGAAAAGCATTCTTAGATATATCTTTGTTACCTATCAGGTTATTAATGAAAACAGATATCCACAATTTAAATATTTTTATCTCAGTACAAAAAATTGTTTTTAATGCTGAAAAATGGAGAAATGGAATTTTCTCTACAGTAATCTTACTGCTTTTAAAAAACTACCAATATTCCTGAATTACGTCTTTCTAGATTCAGTTGGGTTTTGTTTTGTTTTAAATTATCCTTTTCAAATAGATCATGCCCTCCACCCACTTGATTTTGAATCCTTCAGGAACAAGAATTTCATCTCCTTCATCCATCTTTATATTCCCATAAGTATGGTATATGGAAGATAACCAGGAAAATTTAATTCAATTCAGTTCTAATTTTAACCTTGATATCATTGAGTTGCAAATTCGGTGACATGAATTATTTTCCACAGCTCTGCCTGATTGCCTCTTTATCTGTCATCTTGATAAATCATTAACTTTAAAACTTAAAGCAAGTAATCTGCTAAATATTACAACCATCTCTCTATCCACATACCTCACACCCCAACTCTGCATCTGGGATACTGATATTTTAAATAATTACTGTTCCAAACATTTTAAATTATTGCTTAAGATTGGGGTTGTCTGCAGTTGTTCAGAAATACCCTACAGTCTTTCTTGGAATTCCAAAACACTTGAGCTTATATAATATCTGGACTTAGATCCGTGCTTTCCAATATGGTAGCCACTAGACATATGAAGCTATTAATCTCTTAAAATGAAAAGTGGTCTTCAATGAAATTATACACATATTTTTAAACTGTTTTGAAATATAGCTACTAGAAAACTTAAAATTACATACACGGCTCCTATTATACTGCTGCTCAATAGTACTACTCTAGAGGAACAAATTTCTTTGATTACCACATGCTCCTTACTAACATATTCATGTTAGTTTTCAGACTGTTCAGCTTTGTCTAGAACAAATTAAATCATGAATACAGACACAGCCTAAATACGTATGCTATGAACGTTTCTTGCCAGCTTTTTGATTTTTCAATAAAGAAAAGCATGTTGGGAACACATGTGGGGGAAAAAAAGTGGATTTTAATTGGGCCAAGTTATTAATATATTAAGTCTCTTTGTCCATACACACAGCCAGAGCAGCGCACTGGAAATGAGGTGATGGGTCTTGGTATCTCAGCAGAGTCAGGGCAGGACCTATTAGAGAATGGGAAGAGGTCAGCTGCCGACTCCAGCAGCACGCATTTATTTCTTACAGCAGCACCAAAGTCCTGGTTAACAATTTTCCCACGAAGCGTCTGACAAACGGCACACACGGTTGTTTACATTTTTGTGATTTAATGTCTCACATTACACAGGTGCACATAATATGTGTTCATTTGATCACGGTAATTCCACTGCTACTAACATTAGTAAGTAACTCAATACCAGAAACAAGCTACTAGTAAATTTATTACTCTCCTCTCTGGCTAATGTACTTGCATGAAGGTGTAGTGATTGGTAGTTACAGTTCATATCGTATTTCAGCCTTGGGAGGAGAAATCGTAGTATAATGCTCCTTTAAAGGGTTTTACTCTTACTTATTTTTTATTCTGTTTTATTAATTTTCTTTAGTTTTTTCCCCCCCTCTACATCTTTCTCATTTTTTTTTAACACTAAGGGCAATCCTAAATAGCTACATTCAGTAGTTATGTATCTATTTTTTTTTTTCCATTTTAGAACATACTGCACACACATAATTTGTGTTTTAAAAATCATGGGCAATGATATCCTTCTATACGAATATCAAACATTCATGAATGAAAACAGATTGATAACACTGGATTTTGAAAGCGGCTGTAGTAAAAGCACATAAAAATATATCAAGTACCATATCCCCTGATTTCGTTTGCTTATATCTATATATTAATATATAAAAATACTACTGCCTTACTATGCACTGTGAAACTTAAAAAAAAAAAAGCATAAACAGTTGCTTCTAAGCTATATATCCATGGAATATCAGTTACCAAAGTACTGAAGTGAAATCATATATGGGAATCTTACCTATAGAGATCTAGCACCTCAGGAACAAGGTGGAATATTAAGAAAAAGGAAGGAAAAGAGGAAGGGAGGAAAGGAAGGAGGGAGGGAGGGAAGAAGGGAGGAAAGAAGGAAGGGAGAGAGGGAGGGAGAGAGGGAGGAAGGATAGAAGGAAAGGAAGGAGGAAGGAAGAAAAGAAGGAAGGAAGGGAGGAAGGAAGGGAGGGAAGGAAGGAAGAAAGTGAGGGAGGAAGGAAGGAAGTGAGGGAGGGAGGAAGGAAGAGAGGAAGGGAGGGAGGAAGGGAGGAAAGAAGGGAGGAAGGGAGGGAGGGAGGGAAGGAAGGGAGGGAGGGAGGAAGGAAGAGAGGAAGGGAGGAAGTAAGGGAGGGAGGAAGGGAGGAAGGGAAGGAAGGGAGGAAGGGGAGGAAGGGAAGGAAGGGAGGGAGGAAAGAAGAAAGTGAGGGAGGAAGGAAGGAAGTGAGGGAGGGAGGAAGGAAGTGAGGGAGGGAGGAAGGAAGAGAGGAAGGGAGGAAGTAAGGGAGGGAGGAAGGAAGGGAGGAAGGGAAGAAGGATCACCAAAATGTTGTGCCCACCATGTACATGTATCTGGATCAATGCTATCTATTTAACCCTCACAAAATCCCATTACTGTCATTTACATACAAGGAGAGTAAAGCTAATAGAGGGAAAGTAACTCCCTATTTCCAGGGTTAGCACTGTAAATGCTTGGCTACCAGGCATTCGAAGCCTGCTCCTTTGCATTCTGTTCCCAGGGTGACAGTTTGGAAAATGGCCCTGAAACAAACATGCATAGGCAGGGCAAATAGTTTGGAGAAGCAAGAAGACCCCAACTGAGCAAGTCGCACCACTCTAATTGATAAGAATCACTGCTGAGAACATGCGAAAAGCTAGAAAGTTCATTAATATTAATCACAGGTTGGGTGGTCTGCTAAGGACTTCCAAACATCATTTATTGAATCCTCACAAAAATCTTGTGACATTGATATTATTATCACCAATTTATGCATGAAACAGATGCTCCTAAAATTTGAATAGTTTGCTCAAAATGCAAACAAGCGGTAAATGTCACAGCCAAGAGTGTCTGTTTGACTTCAAAATTTGCTCTAAACCACTAGCTGTGTTGCTTCTGAATTAGCTGGTTGTTATCACAAGGAATGGCAACAACAAACCCAAAGAATTAAACACATATAAAGAATTGGCTGACTGCCTTAGTCTAAATGTTCAAAGAAAATACTTGGTCTATGAGGATGGGAACTATAAAAAATAATGTTTTACCTTCCAGAAGACAAACACTAAGGGATTGACGGCAACTATATTTTTAGAAAGTTTCAATCCTAAAGCAGTAGGAATGAAGAAAAAGAGGAAGGTGAGGCAGGAGGGAATAGCAAACAAACAAAGCAGGAAGGTATTCCTACCACACCAGCTGCCGTTTTACAATAAGCCATAAGAGACATAGCCAGAATAGCCATTTCTTGAGCAAGAAGAGTGAGAAAATGTATTTGTCTAGATCTCATCCGTTTTGCCCCTTCTCCCTGTCCCCAACTCCATTTTCAAAGTTTCCCTGCATTTTAGGGTTGCGTCATCCAGTGTAACATTTCACTGGCAGGACAAAAGTACCAGAGACTCTGGGTGTGTGATTGAACTCAGGACAGGAATGCAGTTGCCTGACTATGGCTGCCTTGAGACAAAGCATGTGCTCCAAGATTTGGGTACTAGTTAAGACTGAGAAAACCTGTGGCGTATATAAGAAATGGTCAGACACATGATGTGTCTAAGAAAAACAGAGAGGCGGACGGGGCAAGAAGGGAGACATTAAGAGGAAAGCATCAAGAGAACGAAAGCCACAAAAACAGGGCTAATATAATTCACAGTATGCCATTTGTAAATTAAAATTTATTTTGAAATAATTATAGATTCAAGTATAGCTGTAAGAAGTAGCATGGAGAGATCCCATTTATCTTTCACCCAGTTTCCGCCAATGGTAAAATCTTACGAAAACCATTGTGCATTATCACAGTGAGGATACCGACATGAATACAGTCAGGATACAAAATACTACTGTCCCTGCAAGGATCCTTCATGTTGCCCTTTTCTAGCCATACTCACTACTGACTTTCTTCATTGTCTCTTCATGCTGGGTTAACGAATCTGTTTTCCATTTTTATTATTTTGTCATTTCAAGAAGGTTATTAAAATTAAGTCATACTGGATGTAGCTTTTCAGCATTAGATTTTTCACTCACGATCACTTCCTCAAGAATCACCCACCTTGATGTCCACCTCAATGGTTTATTCCTTTTTATGGGTATAGATGTACCAGAGACTGATCATTCATCTGTAGAAGAACTTGTGGATTATTTCTAGTTTGGGGCTATTATGAATCAAGTGCTATAAACTTTGCCATACAGGTTTTTGTGTGAAAACAAGTTTTCACGTCCTTGGGCGAAATGCCCAAGAGTGCAAGTGCTCCTTTGCAGATAAGCTGCCTGTTTTTGTTTTTGTTTTTGTTTTTGTTTTTGTTTTTAATAAATTGCCAGGCTAACTTTCCAGGGTGGCTGCGTGATTTACATCCACACCAGCAACGTGTGAATGGTTCAGTTTCCCTCCATCCTTATCTGCTTGTTCTCTCACAAGTTTTAAATGTAGCCATTATGACAGATGTGTAGTGATGCCTCCTTTCCTTACGGCAATTTTTCCGTTTCCTTATGGCAAATGATGTGTAACTTCTTCCACATGTGCATTTGCTGTCCGTATACTTCAATGCAATGACTGTTCATGTCACAACAAACAACTCACGGTAGTAGTAGTAATTACTCGCACCATTGTATTCTCTGGTGAGGAGATCTAATGAGACCAACCATTGGTCTTATTATTTGTCTCAGACTCAGTAATATCCTTGTAGTTTGTAACCACTTTGATTCAGGTTACATTTTTGGGTTTTTTCCCGAGGTTTTTCCTTAGGATGTTCCATGTTTTCAGGATGAAGTCTATGAGAAGACTGAATCTGGGAAGGCCAAGGGGCAAAGGGAGAGCAGGTTCAGCAAGCTATTTATATGCTACAAGCTCCCACTTACAAGGGTGAAACCCTAAACCCTCTAAAACTAATTGGCATTTTACAGTTTAAGCATCTCTGTGGACAGAGAGGGCTGGCAGAAATGCTATTACACAACTGTTTGCTTTTGCTCTTGTATTGATTTCAGAAAGAGGCTTCTTTCTAGAGGTGAGTCTTCCTGAATAGATAATTACTGCAGAAGATGTGAAAGAAGAGGCTAGGCTTTAAGACATTTTATTAACATTATTGCTCTCCAAAATAAAATAAAACTGGTTAGAATAAGTTAGCAACCTGTGCTTATATGCTAGCAAATGGCAGAAGGGTCAAAATAAAATAACAGGTGGCTCTTAAGTAAATAGAAATGTGTTTCCTAGAGCAATTTCCAGGGCTGAGGGGCAAATGAGTTCAGCCATTCAAATAGTACCATTATACTTTAAAGAATAAGTGTCCTGTGGCTTACATTCTTCTTAAAAAAAAAAGAAAAGAAATACAATGTAAAAATAAAGATTTCTGTTAGATGTTGACTTTTATAAAGAATCTAAAACACAGTGCCTGATGAAACCAAACTTACAGTTTGCACACATCTGTTCCTTTTCAGATATCCCTATCTCACTTAATGACCCTGTCATAAAATCAATTTCTAAGCCAGAAACCTTAGATTAGATGTATCTCTTCATCATCCATCGATTCAGGTATTCACCAAGTCTGGTTGGTTTCTCTTTTAAACATCTCTTAAATCTACTGCTATCCTCTGTCTATAGAATGAACAGCTGCGATCAGACATTGAAAGCTTCTGACCTGGACTATTGCAGTAGCCTCTGCTGTAGAGTCAGATCATTGGCATATTATCCGGTTTCCTGTCTGTCTCAGCAACAAGAATCCTGAATTTTAGCATGAATTATGACTTCCCAGAATAATAACTGCATTTCTTAATCTCTTTTACAGCTAGATGTGGCCATCTTGAGGCTAAATTCTGACCAATAGGACATAAATAGAAATGGCATGAGCAAATTTCATGATATGTCCTTAAAGGAAGCAGGTTCACATGCTTTTCTCATTTTTTTTCTTTCTTTTTGCCAGATAGAATACATACATGATAGATGGAAATGAACAACCATTTTGGACTGTAACATAAATACCTGGTGTTGAGGATGATAAAACAACAGTAATAGAAAATGTCTAGATCCTTGTCAACTAGGGAACCATTTCGATAACCTTAGACAATGTTTAAACTTCCTTTTAAGTCACTGTTACATGAGATCTTCTTAATTTGTAGCGAAACCAAATCATGACAGTCAGAGCCTCTTAACTATTTCCTTTTCCTCACTTTTATTTATCTCCAAGAGAGTGAAATACTGCCATAAAACCATGCTTTCTGAAATATTAATGTTAACGTGTTATTCCTGTGTTTAAAATCTATCATATAGAGAAAAGTCCAAAATTATTACCAAAGAGAGCAAGGTCCATCATAATCTAGTCCCTACATAGCTTGCACCCACAGCATCACACTCACCAAATATCCTTAGCCACTCTGAACAACTTGCTTCCTAAACATACCACATTCTACCATCTATTCTTAGCTTTGTTGCAAAATCCTACTAAAGCCTAACTTAGGTACCCTCACTGTAGCTCAAAACCTCCTGCGGCTTCCCATTTCAAAGTCAAAGTCAAAGAACTTAGAAAGGACTTGGAGACTTTACTCCCTTTAGGGAGCCATTACTTTTTCTCTGGTTCTCTTGCTTACTCTCTCCAGATGCTCGCGGCCATGTTGCGGTCCTTGGGACACAAGATATAGTCCAGCTTCAAGGACTTTGCACTGCTAAGCTCTTCATCTAGAATGCTCTTAGATAGATTTCCTTTCAAAACGATTTGTCAGTGAGCTTTCCTTGATCACTCTATCTAAATTTACAATCTCCCTTCCCCACATGCATTCAAACACTCCTTATCTCATTTGGCTTTATTTTTTCTCTATAGCGCTCATTGTTGTCACATATCATATAATTTATTTCTTTTATTATCTGACTCTCTCAATCCTACTAAATATGAGACACCTATGAAATAAACTTTTTTTCCCTTTTGTTCAGTGCTGCTTCTCCAGAGCCGAGAACAGTGTCTGCCACATAGTAAATGCTCAATAAATATTTATGAATATTGACTAATATTTTCTAAATTATAGTGAAATATTGTTTGACCACCAAACTTATGACTCTATGAAGACTTCCATGACTACTTCCTAGCTCAACACAAAATCATAACCAGAGTGCTCCTGTAACTCATGGTGTATATATACACATTTTCCAGGAACAAGGGTACTTTTAAATAAAAATTAAACGTAAAAACAATTTAAATTAAATTTTATAAAGAGGTACTTGTTATTATATTTCACAGTAGAGCTCCACGAGAAATAATTTATCTTTCTGTTTGATAATCTCCTATTCAGACTCTTGAGTGTCAGGGAGGTCATGTTTGTGGGGTCATGTTTCCATATTCTCTGCTGTGATTGATTACTGAAGCCACTAAATGTGCATTTCATGTCTGACATTGGGCAAGCCACGGTGTGATTATGTAGTCTGGTTGTGTCTTTCATACTCTACCTGAACTGTGATAGGACAGTGTTTACTGTCTGAGCATGGTAAACATTTTCATTAACATTTATCCCATTGTTTTATTTGTCCCAATATTTTGTGTGATTATTTTATATATACTATATATGAGAACATATATGTATCTAACATATATACATAGGATACACATATGCTATAGTGACTATTTTATTTGAATATAATAATGTATATATGTGTTTGCTCCTTATAGTTATAAGCTCTGTGGGAACTGAAACTCTGTATTTTTTCCTAAAGTCTTCAATACATAGCAGAAAGCATGTGTATCAGTTAGGATCTTTTTGGCTGTAAATAACAGAAAACATAGATGCAAATTGGCTTAACCAATTGATGTCATCTGTGACCCAAGTTCTTTCCAGCTGTATACTTTGTTCACATTAGGAACAGCTTTATACTCAGGCTGACTCACCTGGTGTTGCAACACAGCTGCCAATAATATTCCGATTAATGTGATTCATTGTCCCTGTCCTTTAGGAAACAGAGAGAGAGCGATTCATCCACAGAGGGAGAAAACAACATTTAAAGGGAAAATAACACCCTCCTCTTCTAGCATGGAAAATAAATCCATTCTTTCATAAGCCTGTCCCTGGACTAAAAGGAATGTCATAATCCATTTGGTCAGCATAATCCATGGAGATGGAGATGAGATAAAATTTATGTTCTTAAAAGAAAGGAATGATGAAAGTTTGAACAAATAACATTAATTAAGCAATCAACAGTGCTTAGTAAGCATATGGGAATATTCATTTCCTTTTGTGGGATGAACACTCATTGGATACCGCTTGCTTTTAAAGAGGTGGCAATATTCAATTTAAGGGGTTTGCAGAAATTTATCAAACAAATAATATTGCTATTATGTAACAGCACCTTTCAAAATATCTAATTCCCTCATAAATGATACTTCTATGTATTATAATAGTCTTTTGAAACTCACAAAGGTTATTTTAAGATTATGCTACCTATTTCTGATTTTTGCTCAGAACCTGCTGCATCCTATTTCCAAATTAATGTTTAACCTATAACATTTATGTAACTTTGCCTTTCCCGTTAGGGAAACGTATATAATGCTATCTACTTGAAACTCCTGCCCTCCGCCAAAGGAGGAATGAATTTGCAACAGTACTCAGTTTCCAACGATTCCTCCCATTTAAGCCACCATAAAGCCCAATACTACTGTTGGTATCAGTACTTGTGGTACCGGTATTGGTAACATCAAGTCCTTGATCCTCTTACTAAGAATAGAATTTGTCCTTAGTACTGATCCAGCCTCTTGCCATGGCTAACTTGCTTGTTTCTGAACTATTCTTATACAAGTTCAAGCATATCCTATCCAATGGCTTCTACTCAGGACCTATAATACGTTACACATTCTTCTAGTCAACATGGTTACATGGCTGTTGCTATCTTACCTGTCCTGAACCCATATCTCAAGATAGTATCAGACTTCACTTAACCCCATGTCCTATGAAGTTCTTTAGAATCCCTTACCTCAATTCACCTAGAGAATCTATCTGGATATAGACGGTTATTTCTTGGAATTGAATCATGAAACAGTCAATCCATTGTTGTCAGGTTTGTACTGCCTACAAGGACACTAAGACACCATTTTTTTTATGCATTTAGAAATAACCTCTGAATTACCTACGAAAAAGGAACTACGTTTCTTTCACACTAACAGATATGTTCTACCTGAATAGTCAGTATTAACAAGCAAATCATGTCTATAATTTTAATATTGGAACACAGAATATTGCAGTGAAATAGGCATAGGATTTGAGACACAAAGGCCTAGGTTTGAATCCAGGTGATGACTCATAATAACTATGTGACCTTGTGAGTTATGTAACCTTAGGGAGTTCTCCTTTACTAATATTAAAAGAAGAATATAACTGTTGTATTGAATGACTGTGGGAAAGATTAGAAGTCTTTTAGAGGACATAGGATAGTGCCTTCACAGAGTAAGGGATCAAAAAATCACAAAACTATCACTAAAACAGTTATATGCAGATTGTACCAGGCTCCTCTTGGAGTTTACTCAAGGTAAGGCTATCAGAAGAGCTTCTTTAACAAAGCTTTAAATGTCTCTTACAGATGTAGTCCCATGATAAACCAGGTATTTTGACTCTAGGGATAAAATTATAACACAGATTAGTTTATTCTAAATGAAAATATGATTTTTACAATGGAAGCTCCTACCACAGTAGTAAGTTTTAACAAATAAACATTGCAAAAAATATAATACTTTCCTTAAGTTTTCAGAGTATAAGTCAGTGACAGAGCACAAAAACGAAGACATCTATTATATGTATAGAATATTAAGACTAAGAATAAACCAAAAACAAGACATAATTGTTCATGAAGACAGGGATCAATCCTCAAAAAGAGCTCAGTGTTTCAGCTTAAAGCTATGAATAAAATATCAAATCTCTTAAGACTAAGATTCAAAGCAACTCCATTTAGAAATAGTGATGCTAACAGTATTTGTGCATTGCTCTCCCTTTATACGTCGGAAACTGCACTGAGTCTTTGTGGTCTGTGAGAGCGATGAATCTATGAGATAGGTGCTCTACAGAGGAAGAAACTGAGACCTGAGACATCTAAATGACTTGTAGAGGTCTGACTAGTTGCTAACTTTTGGCTGGAGATCAGGAATAAATGATTACTCTGTTATTATACTCTACTGTCTCAAGTCAGAAAACCTCCCCGGGCAGTAAAAAGATGGATTAATATGTCTGGATAGGTTACCAAGCCAGGCTGAATTTCTCAATATTATTTCACATAAGTTGAACATAGTCTCTTTTTGTTTGAAATTCTTATGTGTTCTTCAGAGGTATGTTTTATGATTAAATGTAAGTTGTTTTATCTCTGGCCAAATACAAAGATAAAACCACTATCTTTGCCCACCTATATTTTCTAAAGCAAATTTCTTTATGTCCACTTTGCCCTGAGTTTTGTGATGTGTGGGTATGTGTATGTGCGTGCGTGTGCGTGCCCATACCCTGGCTTGATATAAAAGCATATGAATGGAGTGGTAGGATGGTAAATCAGGCATCATTCGCCAAGGATGCTATTCTAGAGGAACGAAGTTTGTTCAAAGGAAGTACGGACAAACATTTGAGAAAAGGAAACTAGTTAAAAATACATAGCATAGAATGCACAAAGGAACCGGGCTAGACAGAAACAAAGCGAAACCGATAGTACAGAGACATAAGTGGGAAGAAAAAGACCTTGTCTTCCTTTCCCCTCCCCCTTCCTTTCCTTTAAACTACTACTAAGCAGCGTGCTTCTGCTCAAATTCACCATTATTTTGGGGCGCCTGGGTGGCGCAGTCGGTTAAGCGTCCGACTTCAGCCAGGTCACGATCTCGCGGTCCGTGAGTTCGAGCCCCGCGTCAGGCTCTGGGCTGATGGCTCGGAGCCTGGAGCCTGTTTCCGATTCTGTGTCTCCCTGTCTCTCTGCCCCTCCCCCGTTCATGCTCTGTCTCTCTCTGTCCCAAAAATAAATAAAAAACGTTGAAAAAAAAAATTCAAATTCACCATTATTTTAAGAAACGACTGATAGTTCACGGTTGCTCTTTATTATTCTTTTCGCATTTAAATAGCACACATTCCTTGAACGTCTTTTTTTTTTTTTTAACTTCCTGGAACCAAGACCAAGGGTTGACATTTACAGCTAAAAGTGATCCAAGTGCTACATTAGCATCTATTTATTAAAGATGATCTTTCATGGACAGTACAACCAAGACGTTTGGCCTAATTTACTATACTAACATTTCCAATTTGGCTGTGAGTAGGGAGTTGTACCGATAGTACTGTGTCCTATGGTGACATAGTGCCTCATCAGTATTTATGAATAGGGTTTTAGAAGTCACTAAAGAGCACAGGAAAAGATTTTACCTTCTTAAAGCACAAATATTGCTGAGCTCTGGGAATCGTTACAGCGCATTAGGATGGAATAGCTTTCTTTTTTTTTTTTTTTGAAATTGCGGTTAAAAATGTGTAATGTAATACTGTCAGTAGTTTAAATGGAGTGTACCTCTTTCTTTCAGACATTAATGCTATTTGTTAAACTTCGTCATTACTATGCAAATGAAGCGCTGTACTTCAAAAATGGCAGTGCCAAGAGTACAACAGAGAAAAACGGTTTGAAATTCAAACGAACACACAATAACTTTCAAGGCCTGTAGAACTCAAATATTGTACTTTTTTTTTTTATTCCTCTGAATGCAGCATTTGCGTGACAGCAATGAGGACTGGTCTTTGTTCTTAATACGCAGATAGCAAAAGGCTTAGCGCCAGAGATTCGAAAGCTTCTGAGACATATTAGTTCCCTGATCTTCACAACAGGTGGCTGGTATTTTTATCCGACTTTCAGAGATGAAGAAACCGAGTCCCGCAGATGCTTAACTCATTTGCTCCGGGTCACTTAAACAAGCCAGTGACAGCCAGGAAAGGATCTGCGTCCTCCCAAACTCAAGTCTGCTGAGAGGATCCCTGGACAGCAGTCATTTGAAAGGAGAACTTATAGCTCAAATTATGATTTCAGAATATGAAACACAGACTGGACCAGTGCAGTTTAGTTTCATTTCATGCCAGGTAGATATTTTAGAAGAGAATGAACAAGTTTGGTGTCCTGAGAATTAGCCCCTGACAGGGAGGTACCTGTGAGTATTGAGCAACTTATCCATGAAGAAACGACCAGGAAAGAAGCGAGTAGGGTCTACACAGGTTTTGTATCCCCAGTTCTTAGTGACATGCCTGGCAGCATGGTCACGCAAATATATTGGTTAGACTCACACCGGTCGAATGGCGAAAATTAACAACTCAGGCAACAACAGATGTTAGTGAGGATGTGGAGAAGGAGGAACCTTTTTGCACTGTTGGTGGGAATGCAAACGGGTGCAGCCACTCTGGAAAACAGTATGGAGGTTCTCAAAAAATTAAAAACAGAACTACCCTATGACCCAACAATTGCAATGCTAGGTATTTATTCAAGGATACAAAGATGCTGATTTGGAGGGGCATGTGCACCCCAATGTTTATAGCAGTGCTGTCAACAATAGCCAATTTATGGAAAGAGCTCAAATGTCCATCAACTGAAGAATGGACAAAGAAGATGTGGTATGTATATACAATGGAGTATTACTCGATGATCAAAAGGAATGAAATCTTGCCATTTGCAACAACATGGATGGAACTAGAGTGTATATAAATAAGTCAGTCGGAGAAAGACAGATATCATATGAGTTCACCCACATGTGGAATTTGAGAAACTCAACAGATGACTATAGGGGAAGGGAAGGAAAAATAAGATAAAAACAGAGAGGGAGGTAAACCATTAGAGACTCTTAAATACAGAGAACAAACTGAGATTGCTGGAGGAGAGGTGGGTGGGGGGATGGGCTAAATGAGTAATGGGCATTAAAAAGGGCACTTTTAGGGATGAGCACTGGGTGTCATATGTAGGAGATGAATCACTGGGTTCTACTCCTGAAGCCAAGACTACACTGTATATTTACTAACTTGAATAATAATAATAATATTAATAATAATAATAAACAGAATAAATGAATGATTAAGGAATGAATGAAGGAATAAATGAATGCCCATTTGTAGTTTAGGTGACTTTCTATTTGCAGTCACTTGTCCATCTTTTTATTCTATGTCTGCAAAACAAATGAACAACAAAATCAGTAACAGTTTTACCTTCAATTCCATTTTTTACCTTCTATTAATTCTATTACCTTCTATTCTACCTCTATTAATTCTTCTCTTCCTGTACTCTTTTCCTACCCTTGAACCTAAATTAATATGGTTCTTTTTAATATCCCATCTCTTCAGAGTTTTGATTTCAACTTGAGATAATCATCTAAACTAGAAGGATCTAAGGACCCACTCTGTTGATAAAAATGTATTATCCTCTTTAGGTGATCCTCTTTATATTTTAACAGGAAGCTTTTAAATTGTGAGGCCAAAAAAAAAAAAAAATGAGAAACAGAAACTCAGATGTGAAGTTGACATTTATCAGGGACGGTGGGAGAGCTGATAATAACAGCATTTTTGAGATTTGGTGAAAGGCAGTGACAGTCTATGCATAATGATAGAAGCTGAGAATATCAGACACTCACTATTACAGTACCACTCGTGCTAGAGTGTAGGTATGGGACATAGGCTCAACTAATCAGACATCCCAACCCCACTTTAACTTTGAATTAGGAAATGTCAGGCAAAGAAACAGAGGCATTGAAGAACCCATGTCTGTGCAGTCTGTGGTAGAAGAGACAACACAAGTTTCCAGGGCAGAAGTGACCATGGGCAAAGGTGGTATTGGTGTTTAGTAGCTGATGCCAGTGGTAATGTGGATGTACAAACTGCAGCATCACATGGCTAATGGTGGCAGCAATACTTTCTTCATGGGATGAGTTCTGTGGCATGATTATGGCTATGGTCTTAGAAGACTGTTTCTTATTCCAATGGTTTTTCCATGTCTCGGCCTGAAGCCCCGCTAGTGATTCTTTGAGTTATGTAATGTCCTTTAAAATAAATTTAATTGATCAGAGTTGGTTTCTGTTGCTTACAACTGAGAACCCATGCACCACGTCAAGGCCAGCAAGGGAAATCAGATCTGGGCAAGATTACTGTGCATGAGATATTTGGGGATATGAGGAATACTGGTGCATTTGTAAAAGAATTTAGATCTCTACCGCAAAATCCTGCCTCTACCAATTTACTAATAACATGATCTTGTTGGGAAAATTACTAAATCTGAGTCTTCTCAAAGGTACAAATGGGAATAACATTATCCATCTGGAAGGCAAGTTGTAAAGACTGAAAAAATGTGTCCAGAACCATGCCTGGTGTATTTAACTGCTACCTAAACTCTCCCACCTCACCAGAGTAGTCTGGCCTACATGATAAGAGATGTTCAAAGAAAACGAATATCCAGAATGTGAAACAAGAATGAACTACATGTGCCCTTGAGAAGGCACATGAAAACCAAGACAACATATAGGATCCTAGGTTACAGACTAAACTCACCATTGTGAACATTTACTGCTCACACATATTCCAAGACACAATATCACACGCTAAAGTATCCAGAGGTGAGGTCTTACACGTCATATGCTTTCTCTCACCTCAGCAATGTCATTTGAGGTGTCTGAAGAAGCAAAATGAGAGGTCAACATTCGCTAGTCAGGAAAATGTGGATTCTTGAAGGATATCAAATGGACAGACAGAAAGAGCCACTGTGAAGGTCCTGGACCACTGATTCACTTCCATTATTGTTCCAGTGGTGCGATGTGGATGGATCTCCTGATATGGAGGAAAACTTGCTTTGTTTTGTTTTGCTGTATTCTCTGCATTCTCTGGTTATACTGTCTTCTGAGACTGATTGAAATTGTAGACACTTGAGACACTTTCAAATAAGACTGTGCTACTGGGAAAATCATTAGCTCCTTTAGGTCTCCATTTCCCTCCCAGCTAAATGTGAATTATGTTTTTTGTCTCTTGGGTAGTCGTGAGATTTCAATGAGATCATGCATACATAGTTCTGAGCATAACGTCTGATTCATTTTTTTTTTAATAGCTGCATTCACAGAGTGAGAGGGTCCCTCCGCTTTTGGTCTAATAAAATACATATTCATAGAGAATAGGGTCATGTTATTTCTGAATGACAGGCCTTTGCAGGGATGTGGGTTTGCCAAATCCACCAGCTGTCTTCATGTCTTTCCATCCCCATGAGATTTCTGTACATATTTCCTGCCCTTTTAGTGGCTCTCCAGAGGCAGGCTCCCTTAGGAAGGAATCAGTGTATATAGGCGGATGCTCCATTAATTTTCTTTTTGGCATTTTACAGCCAGTGGTGTGGATGACCCAAGGGCAGCCAGGAAAGGAGACAGCTAGACAGAGCCTGCAGGCCTCTATAGAGTTGTTTCACTATCAGAATGCTGTGAATGATAAACCTTAAACAGTCCCGTGAGCTACAGAGAAGTTTCCAGTGCAGACGGTGGTATTGGCTGAGTCTAGAGAATGGAAAAGAGAAAAAAACAGGACAGCAAGAGCCAAAATTTGGGAAACATCCCGGCATGTTCCCCCATAAGTCTTCAATTCTTTCCTTTCAAAGCCGTAATTTAAATAACATTATAGGATAACATTATAGGATATTTAAGAAATGTGATAAACAGATGAATAAATACATACCACTTAGATCTCTATCCAAGCACATCACTCATTTTGAATTCTACATCTCTCATCCAGTATTCAACCATATGGAAAACATAATTTGGATATTAGTAAAAAGGGTTCATTTTTACTTCATGTGATATTATGTAATTTTGAGGATGCCACACACATTTCATTATCATTACTTATAATAAATGTGGCATCAAATGATGTTTCTTTAAAAACAATTTTTTAAATGTTTATTTTTGAGAGACAGAGAGACAGAGCGCAAGTGGGGGAGGGGCAGAGATAGGGAGACACAGAATCAATCCCAAGCAGGCTCCAGGCTCCAAGCTATCAGCACAGAGCCCAACGGGAGGCTGGAACACACTGACTGAGCCACCCAGGTGCCCTTCAAATGAAATTTCTATTAAATACATTTTTATTATTTGTTTAATCAAATGTCAATAGTTGGACAATTTGATTGCTTTTGTGTATTTATTACATATAATACCAAAAAGGACATCTTTGTATTTTGACTATGGCATGTTCTATCTTCCTGATAATTCTTTAATATAAATACCTCAGAAAGATGTTAGTCAACATAAAGGTAAAATGTTTTTAATTTATATTGGATATGACATGAAGAGATTACACTTTTTTCCTATATGCTCAATTTTCTTTTGGAATACCTTAAACACTGGAAGAAATCTTACAAGTCTCTAAAGTATTCTTGGAAAGTGAAGACATAGCAGGTATATGGTATCAGTCTTACACAAATAGAGAGATTCAAGTACAAAATATTAAGTGATTTGCTTGAAGTGATGCCTCTAAGCTATTCAGAGTAATGTTCCAGGACCTAAGCCAAGCTTCCATTAGTTTCAGATCACTTCATTTGCCTTGATCCAAAAGACATCTTTGCAAACAACTTAATTTTACTGCTCACAAGTCATCCAGAGGATGTTCAGTGCTGTCCCATCATGCATTGCAAAATTCGAAACCTAAAGTGGTGCTTATTCTGGAAATACTCTTAATGGATCTTTGTGATAGAAAAATTCAACACTTTCTTCTTGGCTGCATAAAACCTGAACAAAGCCTAGAAAAATGAGTCCAAAGATGAATGCTATTTAGCAGTCTGCATCTGGTTAGCCCCTTCATATCTATTTCTACTTTAAGGAAACTTTTTCTTTTTGTTAGTGCATTAACTTAAATTTGCAAAAATGAGAGAAGCAATTTAGGAATTGATAAGAAAACATGTTTCTTTTTGGCATGCTAGCAACTTGATCAATATCACTGAGATCATTTGAAATGAAACTGTTTCAGTCTACATCTTTTTCCCTATTATCTCAGAGAGACCTGCAAATTATTATAGATGTTAGTCCTTTGTGACCTTCAGCAATTCCCTTATGATTCAGTCTTTTCCTGAAACTTGTTGCAGAATTTTCAACAGGAGAGGAACACTCATCATTAAGACACAGGGCAGCCCTCTACAGAACTTTCTCTGTTATACAAACACTTCTGTCTCAGAAGGTAGGATCTTTCAACTGGGCCTGATTTGCACCTATAAAACCTCTCTAAGTAAATTTCTTAGGACTTCAAATTTTGGGTGATTTGTTCTGAGTTTGTAGGTAAATCCCAGTGGACTCTTCTGAAATATGAAAATTAGTTTGATTTAGATCTGAAATTTCATTTGATTAGTTTGATTTAGGCTTCCAAAATTAGTTTGATTCAGCATTGAGTACCCAGTTCCTAGATAATTTAATCTTAAGATAAGAGAACCGTTGCTGTGTAAGAAAGAAAAAAAGGATTGCTGACTGGTGTTAGTTGGGTGTTAACGTTCTTCGTGGGCATTTACAGGGTTCCTTGATCAGATAGAAAACTGCTTTTTATTCCCTCATGTATTCTAGCAAAAACATTTGAAAGGATATCACTCAACCACATTGTTTTGGCTGAGTGCAGCAGAAGGCTGAGTGACATCTAGATTGAGAAACTTCCTTTTTCATTCTTTCTCTCTTTTTCTTTCTTCCTTCCTTCCTTCCTTCTTTCCTTCCTTCCTTCCTTCAATCCTTCTTTCCTTCATTCCTTTCTTTTGGTGGTAGCCTCTGGCCACCAAAGATACTCAAGTCCCAGAGCCTGTGAATATGTCACCTAACCTGGCAAAAGAGACTTTGCAGAAGTGATTTCAGAAGGATTTTGAAAGGAGGAGATCATCCTAGATTGTCTAGATTGATCCAACATAATCCTAAGTGTTCTTATAAGAGGGAAGGAGGAGGAACAGAAGAGGAGAAAGCAACGTGACAAAGGAATTAGGGATTTAAGTGCAGCAGCCACAAGACAAGTTATGCTAGCAGCCTCTAGAAACTGGAAGAGGCAAGAAATGGGTTCTCCCCTACAGCCTCCAGAAGGAATTAGCCGTGTGGCCACCCTGACTATAGTGTCGTAAGACTCATTTTGGAATTATGATCTCCAAAACTGTCAGAGCTTTTCCTGTGCTTTTTAGCCACTGAGTTTGAGGCAATTTGTTACAGCAGCGATAGAACCCTAATACAGTAGCTTTCCCAAATGTCTGGGAACTACATGGTGTCCTCCCATCTGCACTACAAAATCCAAACCCTAAGGTGGTGCTTACTCTGGAAACTCTCTTAATGGATTTTTGTGAGCATCACTTGCTCTCAGCAGTAGTTAAAATAACATATTTTAAAATGCGTATATTGAGGTTTTCATGGCTAGGGAGGAAAAAATCAAGAATAATTAAGAGGATAGACTCAGAATTCAGATTGCCAAATTTCACATTCCAGTTAGTCCATGTACAGCTCCGTGACTGGGGTCAGTTACTGAACCTCTCAGTACACTAGTTTTATTCATCTGTACACTAGAAGTAGTAATAATGTCTTGTTAGCATTGATTAAATTAATCAATATCTATGAATTAATGACGGAAATTCACAGAGAAAATGAATTTAACCTATTGTGTGCTACATAAGTTTTGCCATAACTGTTACTACCTTTCATCTAGATCAATATTTACCAAACGTCCATGAAGTTACACATTGCCTAGGAATGCCTGTTAGATATACGACTTCTTTAATGATATTCCAGGCTGAAAAATGATAACCTTCAAGGCAAAGATCTGGGAAACTGTATGTTTAACAAACACCCAAGTAATTCTTATCATTAAGGAAACAGCTACAGAGTGTGGATTTTCATCCTTTGCTGTACATCAGTTATATCTTTGCCTCCTAAAAAATTTCACAGATGAGGGGAGCCAGTGACCCTCCTACTTTAATGATTTAACAGGAAAATTTGTTGACAATTATTAATTCCACAGCTTATTCATTTATTAATTTGCTCATTAACGTATCTGTATACTTATATATATTCTTCCATTTTTCAAACATTTATTGACCACCTACTATATACCAGGCTATGTACTGAATATGTGGCAAGTGACGATGAATAAAATGGTCTTCACCACAGAGAAGTTGCAAAGAGAAGTAGACAACAAATCAATATAGGATTATAATTCACTGCAGGATAGAAAATGCCAGAGGATAGTAAAAGACCACAAACAAGAGATGAAGAGGTGGGAAAAGGGGGCACAAAACACTTTTCCAGGTTTAAATGCAGATGTGGCTAAGCTATTTTCCAAGTATTACCTATGTGTATTCTCATTCCACATTTATAATGTAAATACGGCATCTTTCATTTTGTTGGCTAGGAAACCAAGGTTGAGGCTCATAGGGACTTGCCAAAATTCACAGAGGATCAGAGTGAGAGCTGGCACTGTAAACACACTCTAAGTTCAGAACTCTTTCTACTATATCTTGTTGCTTGTCATAGAATTATTTCCTTAGGGAATATGCTTAGTGAGTCTCCTAGGGTTATGAGAAGACCCGGCTATTGTGGTCTTTCCTCTGATTCAGACTTTCCTCTTTTTACAAACATGCTCTGAATGCCTGTATGCTATTCACCTTTGGGTCTCTAACACCAGCACAGTTTTGCATATAGTGTGAGCACAACGTGTGGCACCAGAATGAATGGAGTTGACAATCATTCATTCATTTAAAAAATCTTTATTGTACTTCTATACTGTATCAAGTGTTTGAAGGTAACATGTCTTAATGGGCTTATAAGTATGGGAGAAACTGAAATTTGAGAAACTGTCAAATACATTATTCTCTTCTAGACTAGGTTTTCCTACTAAATTCTTCAATTCTTATGAAGTGATTTGTTTGGGACTATGTCAAGGAGAAACTGTCAATCTCTCTGTGGGGTACTCTCCATCCCATATCTGGGAAATAAGCAAGTCAGAAAAAATTAAACCCAGTTGCAACAGTAAGTTACATAGTAGTGAGTTTCTATATGCCTTTATTATCTATTTTTCTAAATCTATTTATTATCATTTTACTCCTAATGTATGAAAAGATTAACATATGCTTGTCTCCCTTCCTATATCCCATTCATTCATTCCGGAAACATTATGAAGCAACTACATTGTTACGAAGCCTGGGCCTTAGTCAACTCTGTATCTCAAATACCTATCTCACCACCTGACATTTAAATGCTGTGATTGCCTTTAGTGCTATTCAGTAATACTTGGTTTCCTGTCTCCTTCCAGGTGTAGGGTAGGCTTATGTAAAATGCTTACTCTTCAAAAAGATCAAGCAAAGCAAAGTTTCCTTAACTGGCTGTATAAGGAAAACACTGCTTTGAGAATCTTAATATTGTGTCAGAAGGGGGAAGTCAGTGGAGAGTATTTATAGGATTCTGGGGCCTGAGCTGAGTGATTTTAAAGTGGTCTTGCAAAATGGGAATGAAGTTGAGGTCAGGAAGAGTATATGACATAATAGCTTTGGATTGGTGAACACAACAAAATGAAGGGAATGAAGCCAGTGTTGCTGGTCAGATGTTAGTTTTGATCAAGAAATTCTGTTATTTGATTGGTACTCATATCTCTCAGGGACAAGTATTTTTTAGAATAAGTAATAAAATGATTTCTGCTCTTTTTATATATTATTTATCTTTGGGATGGGAAAGCATGCCTAAACATGTAGATAGCAAATTAGGTTTACTGTATTTTTCATCAACAAACTCAAATTCATATCATGTAATTTGCATTGACCAATGAAATGTGTGTCACAGTGACGTGTGTCACTTTAGGGTGGAAGTTTTGAGAGACAGAGCATACCTCTCAACACAATGTCTTTCTGTTCCATCAGTGTCTGGCACGGTATAGCTGTTTCATCAGCTTGGGTCCCAGTGGTAAGTTGATATGATAATGAACAGAGGTCCTAGTCATCCTATTACCAACATGTAACTTGTACTGGGAATAAGCCATTTTTGTTTGTTTGTTTGCTTGACATCAATAGAATAGTGGTTATTTGTTCCTGCAATAAGATCTACTATATTTTGAACAAAATAGATGCTAGGTATAAATACCTATATATATATATATATATAGGTATAAAATAACTCATCAATGCTAAACATAAACTCATCTCAATTTTCCATTTAGATCTTATACAGATATGTTCTATTTTAATAAAACTTAACGTATGGTAATCCGGACTTAAAAGATAAATAAGGCCATAATATCCCTCCCTACTTGAATTCATTTAAAATAATAAATCCTTGACCTTCCATTTACAAGTTTATAATACAAAGCAAAGCACAATAAATCCAGATTTATGTTCTCTCCTGTTTTCATCCAGAATTGTTGCAAATCTCTTGAATAATTCCTGTTGTTTTCAAGAAGGGTATTTTAAAACCAAATAACTTTATGTTGCAACGTTTGCTGTTATAGGAGTGTTTTCTAGCTAAATTCCATAGGTAGTCTTTTAGGAAGGCAACTAGGGTAACTCATTCACTGATGATTAAGTTCAGAATAAAAGAAACTTTTATCTTTTCTCTTCTAGAAAAGCAATCCTAACATTTATATGACATTATAATATTGCAGAAAATTGCCACCATAATTATGTACCTTATTAATGTCTCTGTAATTCTGAAATACATTAATGTAATACTGCACATGAAGATTGAGTGAAAAATTATGAGTGTTGAATGTCTCTGCCAGCATACTCCTTAGCTACTCATGACATAACTAGTGTAACAGTTTGTCATCCATAATTGTTTGTTGAATTGCTGGGCACACCACAGAAGAGAAAAGAAAAGCCAGAGGATAAGAATAGGTAGAGGGAAAGGGAAGATTTCACCATCATCTCTTATCATGCTTGGTCCACACACTGTTCGCCAGTATGACTATAGAAGAATGAGATCCCATGGACTCACTTCTCTGTAGATCTGTATTCCCGGCTTTCAAAAGTTATGACTCCTACGTGAGTTTATTTAATTCTTCTCAAGAAATGATTATCCATTAAACCAGGGCAAGTGTCTATTGTAACAACATAGTCCATTACGTCAATCTATCTCTCACCCCATCCCTAAATCGAGCACTCACAAATCACACATTTTCATTCAAATATTTTGCTGCAATAGTAAAGACAGTTGTTAAAGACTCTGAAAGAAGTGGAGCCTATACATTTATCACAAGTAATAAGTGAGTAGCAGATTTAATTACAACAAAAATAAACTACACAAGAGGAAAGAGTTCTTGTAATATTAATAGTTTTGCTATGAGTGTTTCTTATGTTAAGACCTTAAATATCCACAAGAAATTTGCCATATATAAAATGTGGGCTTGGTAAATTCACTATGAGGAGCTTACCTTCCACAGTACTCTCACATCTACATTTAAGTACACCACATTTACTGTGTCAGATGCTGTAATTAACCCCTTTGCTTATACTTTGCTTTGGATTATAAATAAGATAAAACCCATTTTGAGGTATACAATGTCATGTAATCATGTCCACACCCATTCACCTGCTTTTCCCATATACTTCATTGATTTTGAATGAAATTCAAGGACAGATTAAAACTGGGGAAATTAACTCATTTTATGTAGCATCAGTTTTACAGGTGAGGGAACAGAGACCCAGGGAAAGAATTACTCGAGGTCGCCAAGCAAGGGTTTGTTATCTTAGATTCTAGTGTGCTGGTTTTAATTCACAAATGTTTCTGAGTAACATTGGCTTCCTCTCTATTCCTGATAGGGCAACTTGTACAGAGAGTAGTTATGGTCTGTATGATAAACATAAAACCAATTCTAGGATAAACTTTCTAGTTAGTTGTTTGCTGAACACTCAGTTACTTTTCTTCTCACCAGTGAAATCACTTATGATACCTCTCTATGCAGTAGTCAATATCAGTCCTGAAATCTGGCCACATGGTCCATTATATTTAGGAAGTTTTGTTTTGTTTTGTTTTGTTTTGTTTTGTTTTGTCTTGTCTTGTTTTGTTTTGCATGGCGTTTCCAAAGATGGGGAAAGATGCTCCCATAGCCCAGCTACAGATGAGCCCATTAATGAGGTGGGGTGCCTTCTGCTTCCAAAGAACTATGCATTCAGACCCATCTTCCTTCACTGAGTTCTGACAGGGTTTAAGCAGTGCATTGGCTAAAAACGTTAGACAGTTATCCCTGAAAGGCAGAAAGCATGGGGCTTGTGCCTCCATCTGAAGAACATATTCCATTCTATCCCATTGTGTAATCATGATGGTAATAGTGAGGATGATGAAGACTGTAGAGAGCCTCCTGTAAGGTGCCAGGTAAATGGATCAGACAACCTCCATAACTCTTTTTCCTGAATAATTTGGCTTCTCTACCTGAAATCACTTTTAAATCAACTAAGAAAGTAATGAGAGTGCATGTTCTTGATAACTGATAGGCCTAGCCATATCTCAGAATAGAAAGAAGAATTTGGAGATTGAAATTAGTTAAATTCTGTATCAAGATTTGCTCCCTCAATAAAACTGCATCTTGGAAAGCCTCAACTATCTCATAAAATTGAACAGAATAGGGTGGGAGTTATGATTCTATCTCATGCTTCATTAATGACCCATGGATCATTAAATACAAACGATAGGAGGATGGTCCTGAAAAATCAGGCTTTTACACTTGATAAAATAGAGAAAGTAAAAGGGCTTTAGGTGTGTATTTTAACAGACATTTTGAATTCATATAAATAAGCAAACCTAGAAAAAGAATTGAATGGCTCTTCTTTTTTTTTAACGTTTTATTTATTTTTGAGACAGGGAGAGACAGAGCATGAACAGGGGAGGGTCAGAGAGAGGGAGACACAGAATCCGAAACAGGCTCCAGGCTCTCAGCTGTCAGCACAGGGCCCGATGCGGGGCTCGAACTCATGGACCGCGAGATCATGACCCGAGCTGAAGTCGGCCGCTCAACCGACTGAGCCACCCAGGCACCCCTGGCTATTCTTTTTTGAGACATAAACATGTTTTTTCTTTCTTGGTCTTGCTATCTTGGCTCCTAGGTTTCTTCTGTCTCTCTCTGTCTCTCTCTCTCTCCCTAAACTCAGCAACAAAATTATTTCTCTTTTCATAAATTACAGATCTACCTTAGCATGAAACTGAGTTTCACTTTGAATTTGGGACTACAGCACTCAGGAATACCAGCATGATTTTAAAAGAGAGAGAGAGAGAGAGAGAGAGAGAGAGAATGCAAGAAACAGAAGGAAAAAATAGATAAACTAGACTACATCAAATATAAAAACTGTTGTGCGTTAAAGGACACAATCATTGGAGTGAAAAAGCAACTTACAGAATGGAAGAAATTATTTGTAAATCATATATCTGATAAGGGGTTAATATTTTAAAAAGTCCTACCATTCAACAATGAAACAAACAACTCAATTAAAAATCAGCAAAGGACTTGAATAGACATTTCTCCAAAGAAGATACACAAATGGCCAACAAGCAAATGGAAAGATGCTCGGTATCACTGATCATTAGGAAAATAGAAATCCAAACCATAATGAGATACTATTTTACACCCATTATGATGGTAACCATAAAAACAAGCAAAAAACCAAACAAACAAAAACCAGAAAATAAAAAGGTGTTGGTGAGGTTGTGCAAATATTGGAGCCTTCTTTATGGACTGTTAGTAGAAATGTCAAATAATACAGCAGCTATGGATAACAGTATGGCAGTTCCTCAAAGAGTTAAAGCTAGAATTACTATGTGATTCAGCAATTCCACTCCTGGGTATACACACAAAAGTGTTAAAAGAAGAGTCATTAAGAAATATGACTCTTAAGAAATATGAGTCATTAAGAAAGGTAGAAGCAACTCCCATGTCCATCAAAGGATAAATGGATCAACAAATGTGACATATACAAACAATGGAATATTGCCAGCCTTAAAAAGGAAAAAAAAAAAATCCTGCCATATACTACAACATATGAGAATCCTGAGGGCATTATGCTAAGTGAAATAAGCTTATAACAAAAAGACAAATACTGTATGATTCCACCTACATATGGTACCTAGGGTAGTCAAATTTACAGACAGAAAGTAGAATGGTAATTACTGGAGTCTGAGAGGAAGGAAGAGTGGGGAGCTACTGTCTACTAATTACAGAGTTTAAGTTTTGAAAACCAGTTGCACAGCAATATGAATGTACTTTACACTACTGAACTGAATACTTAAAAGTTGTTATGGTGAATTTTATTTTGCCATAATTAAAAAAAATAAATTAGGGGTACCTGTGTGGCTCAGTCGGTTAAGCCTCTGACTCTTGATCTCAGCTCAGGTCATGATCTCACGGTTCATGAGTTCGAGCCCCTGTTGGGCTCTATGCTGACAGCATGGAGTCTGCTTGGGATTCTGTTTCTCCTTCTCTCTGCCCTGCCTCAAAATAAATAATAAGTAAATAAACAAACAAACATAAACAAACAAACAAAAATAAAAGAAACAACAGAAGATCAAATGGTGAAAACATTAAGTTTTTTTGGATAACCAGTCGGATAAGTTTTTCCCTTTTATTCTTCATTATTTTGGATTTGGAGCTTGAGCCTAACTTCATATAGTTACTTGGCATTAAATAAGCCCCATCAGCGTAAGGTATACCCCAGGGCTATTAAACCACCTAGAAAGGTATTGATGATCCATAAGCCTATCAATATTCTAAAGAAACCTCCACCTTCAGTAACATATTCATAATCTGTGAAGATTAATGGTTTTACTTGTATTAGTCCTCTGTGCTGGGTAACAAATCATTACAGACTTGGTGAGTTAAAACAGTAGTATACATTTATTATTTCAGAGATTCTTTGGGTCAGGAATCTGGACACAACTTAGTTGGGTCCTCGGCAAGGGTGCAATCAAGATGTCAGCCAAGACTGGGTTCTCATTTGGACGATCGATGGGCAAAGAAGCACTTCCAAGATCGCTCTGGTCATTGGCAGAATTAATTTCCTTATGACCATACAACTCATATAAGCTTGCTTCCTCAAAGTCAGGAAGGAGAGAAAGTTGGCTAGCAAGACGAAGTTTTATATAGCATGACTTAATCAGAGGAGTGACATCTTATCACCTTTGCCATATTCTATTGTTAGAAGCAAGTCACAGGTTTCCCTCACAATCGGGAGAGGATAATACAAAGGCAAGTACACCAGCAGCTGGAGTCGTAAAATCTGTTCATCACATTCTTCTAACCATATTTTTCTCTCATTTATATTGTTGACATAGTGTGAGAGTATTCCTATGAATTACACCCCTTAGATTGAAAAATGTCTACCATTGATCTCTTGCTGACCTTGGGGATTTAAGTATGTCCATTTTCTTGTTTCTACTTTCCAGTGTACAACTTTTTAAAAACTTTCCTTCCAAAGTTTGGGCCTTTGAATAACCCACAAAGCTCCTGCTTATTTTCTTCAGCAATCTATATTAAACCCAGGACACTGGCTGCTAGAAAACTAATGGTCTATTGCCCTTCCTTTCACCTTTCCAGATCAGATGACACACTTCAATCTCTAATATAAATTTACATTAATTAATAGGCTGGATTCCAATGTTATCTTTGAAACAATCAGGGATTTTAAAACATTTGAGTTCAAAATTTTTCTTGTTATATCATGGATACTTCAGTTCCTTGGAACAGATTGGTACTAAAAGGTCTAATAAGTTACTCTTTTTTTTTTTCTCTCTTCACCCAGTCCAATCCTGGCTGACATCTTTACAGTTGAAGAGCAGCCCCACTGTCATAGTCACACATAAATGTGTCTGTCGTGTGTTAGAGAGTCTTCCTAGTTCTTTATCCTTTCATCTGTTTGATCCTGTGCTGAAATCAACCAAAATTTTTTGTGAGTCAGGTTTGGTTTCTCTTGCCATTAAATTCCTTCTTCATAGATTTCTAAACAAGTACAATCTGTGTTGCCACTCAACCAAAATGTGTATTTATGACAACTTTTTTTGTAAGCTTAGGAAAGGTCTTCCTCCCCACCCCCTCAAATACTCTCAATATGTTCTCTGGGAAAAAATTCAAGTCTTTACATTTCTTTCCTCATACATATTCACTAGAAGCTTCTACTTGCCAGACATTCTGGACCATTTTAAATGCGACGGTCAGGATAACTATCTATGTATCTTCTTGTAGCCCTAACTCAAAAGATTACTTCTGATACATTTGCTCTGTAATACAGAACACTTTTTTTTTTATAAAGTAATCTTGTTTTTAGCTTGAAGGTCACCAGAAACAGTTGCTTTTAAAACGCCTTCAAACAAAATATAATAGGATTTTGAAGCAGAATTATGAAAGGCAACACACTTTGTCATCTAAATAACCAATACTGAGGGCCACACTTTTCTTTTTTGGGGACCACACTCTTAGAAGTGACCCTTTTATATGTTCTCTTCACTAAGAAATTGATCTAGTTCTATTTTCATTCATAATAAACAGAAGGGGATTTGTCAATTTCTGATTCCCTTCTATTTCCTACTTCCAAAGGATATTTGATAAAATCTGGGGCTTCAACATAATGCTTGCCTGATGTTTTAAGTATATTTTTTAAGTTTATTTATTTATTTTGAGAGAGAGAGAGAGAGAGAGAGAGAGAGAGAGAGAGATCGCATGGGCATGAGCAGGAGAGGGGCAGAGAGAGAGAGAGAGAAAATCCCAAGCAGGCACTGCCCTGTTAGCATAGAGCCCAATGCAGGTCTGAGCAGAAACCAAGACTCAGCTGCTTAACCAGCTGAGCCACGCAGGCGCCGAAATATGTTTTGCTTTCGTTTGTTTTTTGTTTGTTTGTTTGTTCATAGGGGAGACTATCAAAGCTAATATTAGCTATTTTCCATTGAGTGAATACTAAAGGTTGGTCATTCTTCATCACAGATATATGTTGTTTCATTTCATCTGGGAAGGGGTATGGATTTCGTGAGCTGGATTTTTTTTTAATTTCTTTTACAGGTAAGGAAAGTAATTTCTAGGATTTTAGGAAATTTATATAAGATTATAAGACTATTTAGATACTGGAGCTGATATTTGAATCCAAGTCTATTTATCCCTCTCTGCCCGCCCCCCCATACTCCAAGGGGATATTCTCAGATTTGGTGAGCAACAAATCAAGTGGAGAGGTCACCAGAGCATCCCTGTATAGGAAAGGTGATATAAAAGTAGAACTAATAACATTCTTGGAGCCCTTCCAACAACAAAGAAAGATGTCACCTCAAGATTCTCAACCCATTTCAGACACACCACTGGTCATTTTATAGACATCATTGCATGAGCTCAGCATCACATCTGCCCTCCTTACCTCATCTCCAACTATGTGGCAACTGGCCACACAAAATTCAAGGAAACAAATCTAAAGACTTATCCAGTAGAAAAGGTTTTAAGAAGCTCAGACCAACTCCTACTCTATCCTCTACGACTTAAATTCTCCTGGATTTAAAGCCTATTTATTTTTCGTTTAATCTAATACAATTTGGAAGACCAAGGTCTTCGAAGCTACTATGGTGAACAAGAGAAGCAGACATAAAATAGAACAACTATACCTGATATAACTGACCAGCACTATGTAAAGGGCAGGCTGGAAATTAACAGTGAATGGAGTTGAATATTTTATGTCTTAAGCACACAGATTCACTTAAAAAATTCCAACTTTATATTTCATGTCAGATAAACAATTCATTATGCGCTGAGGAAAAATTGTGTGTAGGTGTTCATAGGGGGACAGGTGTGAAATTAAATTTCTGAGAGCTTACTGTTCAATAGAAACTTTACATATACTATAGCGATTAATTTCACACTAACTCTACCAGACATTTAATATCAGCCCCATTTTATAGAAAATGATACTGATGTTCAGGGAAGTTAAATGCATGTTACAGGCCACAGAAATGCTAAGTAGAATATCTCATTCCACATTCTGTACTCTTTTCCTTACAGGAATTAACCAATTGTGGTGATCAGATCTATAATATTAAAATGATATTTTAATACAAGTGTCTTCAAACATGTAAACATGAAAGATAAATCTATCTAACACACTATATAAAACTAAATGTATATTTCCAAGGAGACTCTACTGTATTTAGATCTACAAATAAGTATGCAATTTTGACCTAATTAAAATATGTTATCATGCAAGTAGAATAACACTTTAATTATATGTTAATAATTGATATTAAAATATTTACTTTCTTTCTCTTGGGGATTCTGTTGCTTTGTGGGTAAAAGTTAAAATTTTTAAAGTTTAGAGGCTCTTAAGAGATACATGTATAGAATTGGGACTACCAAAAGTAACCCTGAGTAACTGTAACAGGGACAGATGTCATCTCAGGTTGATCAACCCTTCATACAGACCAGTCATCATCTCACAGGCCATCTGCATATATCCAGGATCATATTCACCTTCCTTACAGTCAGGAGACTGAAGTGAGATATCTTTATAGCTGCTATACTCAGGCTTTTTTTTTTTTTTTTTTCTCAAAAATATTCACTCTATTTCTCCATGTGAAAAATATTCAATTCCTTGCCGCAACATACCCCAAGTCCCATGTTTCCATGGCATCAGGCTTGATAAGGTCCAGATGTTGTGCCTATGGATGTGGAGGGCTAGACGAGTTGTCCTCAGCCCACCTTTCCCACACATCCAGCATATAGTAATGGTATAGGGACAAGATAACCATAATAAACACTCCTTCTCAAAATGGGAAGAAGAGGCAGAGAGCAGTTACTAGTCTACAGCAATTCTGAGATCCTATTGAACAAATATTGCCAGAATCCTATACCCTAGGGATAGGAAATATTCCCTGACTAGGCCTCACTTCAGTTCATTGCACTGTCCTTTATATCGCTGTTGACTCCATTCTCTGGGAATTTCTCCTTTGCATCACTCTCCTTGGCCTTTTTTGAAAAGAACATTGAGCAGATTTCTTGGTTGGCTTCCTGCTGAATGTCTTTTCACTCTCAAATTTCTCATATTCTTTTTGTGTAGGCAGGTGGCACCTTTGCCAGTAAATTCCCTTGAAACATTGGAAGTTTCCATATATTTGCTTGCAGTCGACCCATGTGCCAAAAGTCACCTCCCAGATTCTTCCAAAAAGCACCTCTCTCTCTTTTTAAATACTAGTAGTTTTGGTACATCAGGATTCTATGGGCTTATACCCCTATGTTTCCGAGGATCCTTGTTGGTCTTAAAAGATCTGCTAGATGTATCTTAAACCTTCCAGAGGTTTTGGCAAATAATGTCATAGCCACAGTCTTGATTTGGTCTTTGCTCTGAGGTCATGACTTTTTACTAATACTTGGAATAACGGTCCTTTATCTGAGGTTGCTTTTCAATGGAATGTCAAAGAAAAATTGCACTGGGCAAAGTTAAACAGACAAGAAAGGCCTTATTTAGGATTATTCCAACAGAGGAAGGAGATTAAACTCAACACTGCTGAAACAAAAGGTGGGAATATTTTTAAGTGGTGGGGTAAGTGAACCAGTGGAAAAGTACAGGAGGACATTAGAGAAGGAGATTGGTCAATGGAATGCGTAATCATATTGAGTTGTTCCTGAATTTACAAATGTATTTCTCTGTGATTAGGCCATCTGTGTCTGTTCATTGATGTCTATTCAGGAAGTTAAGGCCCTCCCCTTCCATAGAGACTAAAAGATAGGAACACTATCTTCCATGATAATTATATTTTAAAGGGATTGCTCTCTGGTCTTTAGAAAGACATTTCTGGGTTGTAAAACTGGCAGGAAGCTGGGAGAACATTTACAATTCAAAGGGGCAGAGAAAGAATTTACAATAGGAAGTTTTCTAAACTAAATGTTCTAAGAAAAAAGACCAGGGACCTGTGCATAGTCAGGAAGAAACCTGTCCAAAGTTTAGTCAAATAGAGGGGAACATTTTATAAAGCCCTCTTGGTTGCCATACATTCATTGATTTGAAGATAAACAGATCCGTTTTCCAACCATGCAATCTCTAAAGTTTCTCTATTCTCTCTAAATTTTGCTTGCAAACTGTTCAGCTTTTCTTTTCTTTTGTTCTTTAAGGAGCTCATCACTCTCCTGTGGTACCTTATTAAGATATCAACTTAAAAAGTCAACATTTTGCCTCAATTTTTTTTCTTTTTTAAGTAACTAAACTAAAAATTTACCTAATGCTTCACCACTATATAACACGGATCATTCTTCCAGCTTCTCATGAAGCTCTTTGCTGCCTGCCAACTAATTCCAAAGAAAATAGCATATATTTTAGCTTTTTCCATTTGTTTGTTTTATCTTGTTTTATGGTATCACCCCATCAGCAATTTTTCATTAATCAGATTTTGCTATGGAAAAATCCAACATAAATTCTCAGTGGCATACAACATTAAACATTTTTGTTGCCCATGGTCTTTGGGTAAACCTGAGTTAGCTGTGGGCTCAGCTGAAGGGTACTGAGATGCCAGAGAAAATTTCTCATGGCAATGGCAGAAACACAAAAGAGAAAGCCAAAACTGAAGCACATTTCAAGCCTCTGCTGTCATCAATCCACATTATACCAATTTAGGATATGCCATTTGCCAAAGCAAGTCACATGGTCAAACTTAAAGGCAAGACCAAAGGCAGTATACTCTACTCACTGCTGATAAAGGAAAAAAGGAAATGAACAGTGAACATGAACATGACTTAAGCTACAATAGCTATTTTTGTTTTGTCTTTTTAAATTCAGTTTTTAAATGGAAGGAAAATGCATGTTTCACAGGGCTGCTGTGGAAATTATATGAAATAGTATATGTGAAATGCCCAAATCAGACACTGGCATATGGAGAAATTCCTTAAATGGTAGGTTTTTGTTGTGGTTGTTTGTTTGTTTTACTGAGTTAAATGTCATTCATCAAGGACAAAAGGAGACTTTACATCTTAAATGTATACATATGACACCATTTTTTTTTCTTTAACTGATGCCTTCATTTTCTCTTTCAAAATCTAATTCACAGTAGTAAATTCGTCACAATTTTTTTTTTTAGTTTCAGTGTATAGTTCTTATAGGTTAAACTATTTACTAGAATATCTGTAGATGTTCTAATTCTTTTCTGAGTCAGTTCCAATGTAAGATCTAGAAGAGGACATGTTTTTCATTGTAACATATTTAAAAGAGTGGCTTGGAGAAGAGCCTTTTTTGGGTCTAAGTGTCAGGCCAGTCTTGACAAATGTTCCCACCAATAATTAATTCCTGATTCAAAGAATGAGGAAGGTATGGATCTCCACGTGGCACAAATTAATCATTTCTACTTAATCTGTGTGAATTTAGCAGAAGGAAACTAGGTTTCAGGCTGGTGAGCAGTCAGCCAGTTTTCTGCTACTTAATACCACTCAGTTCCCTTACTTACATGCACTATCTTATTCAGCTTACATGCACTATCTCACAGGTGTTTTTAGGAATATTCCCTGGGGGCTTTTAGAACGTGTGCTGTTCAGCGTGGCTACTCACTCCGTTTAGATAGAAAATATGTGAGGAGAAAAATCTGAAGGTATATTATTGGCCTTTTATAAAACTGCTGTTTGCATATGTAGCTTTTATCTGGCAACATTAAGTACATTACTTATCATTTAAGAATAATTTTCTTGAAATGACAAAGAATATATTTAAAAATTTGGGGTGCCTTGGGTGGCTCAGTCGGTTAAACATCTGACTTCAGCTCAGGTTATGATCTTACACTCCGTGAGTTCAAGCCCCCCGTCAGGCTCTGTGCTGACAGCTCAGAGCTTGGAGCCTGCTTTGGATTCTGTGACTCTCTCTCTCTCTGTCCCTCCTCTGTTCATGCTCTGTCTCTCAAAAAATAAATAAACGTTAAAAATTTTTTTTAAAAGAATATATTTAAAAATGAAGTTAAAATAAATCTGCTGCATAATTGCTTTAGATTTTGATGTCTCATGAGTGTTTAAGTGTATATGAACTTTTATTTGTGTAAAGATGTAACTAAATGTACAAAGCAGTGATGATGGGTAAGAACATGAGCTTTGGAGTTAAACCAAACTGGATTTGAGTTCCAGATGTGTGACTCTGGAAATCATACATCTGTGTAAATTTCAGTATTTGCATCTGTTAAAGGGTTTAATTCTAGCACATTCCTTTCATGATTGTTTCAGGATTAAGTGAAATAACTCTGACATTGCAAAAATGACATTGGAGAACTTAATGGGATAATGCACATAACACATGCAAAGTACATGACAATTAGCGAGGACTCAAAAAATATGTACCCATGTTCATACTATATGTCGTGCATATGGCATATATGTAATAGGTATTAAATATTTTCACATAGCTTTACTAATGTGACATAAGCAAATACCCATTAATATTCTTCAAAGAAGTAATAATTAGCAAGTCTATGGATTAAAACAGGGGTAGAGAAACCCATTTTGTAAAAGCACAGATACTAAGTGTTCTCTGTGGGATATAAGGTCTCACCTCTGCTGCTGTGACAGCCTAGAAACCACACACCATATGTAGAGGAATGCATTGAGGCTATGTCCCAATAAAATTTATTTATGGACACTGAAATTTAAAATTTTATCTCGTATTCACATCATAAAATATTTAAGTTCTCTATATTTTTCCAGGTATTTAAAAAAGCAAAATACTGGGTGGCTCAGTCAGTTAAGTGTCCGACTTTAGCTCAGGTCATGATCTCGCTGTTCCTGAGTTCGAGCCCTGCCTCGGGCTCTGTGCTGACAGCTCGGAGCCTGGAGCCTGCTTCGGAGTCTGTGTCTCCCTCTCTCACTACCCCTCCCTTGCTCATGCTCTGTCTCTCTGTCTCTCTCTCTCTCAAAAATAAATAAACATTAAAAAAAATTAAAAAAAAATAAAATGTAAAAATCATTCTTAGTTCAATGGTGTACAAAAAATAAGTGTTGGGCCAGATTTGACTCAGAAGCTATAGCTTACCTACTCCTGAATTAAAACATTCTGTCAGTCTTGACACTTCTCTTCTCCTTCTTATAGTTTTCATCTTATTTAATTTTGGGTTTGCTTTATGTTTTGTTTTGTTTTAAATCGTATTACTAGAGGATTTCTCACAGGAAGATTATACTGATTCTATTTACTAAATATGTGCTCTTCCCCCCAAATTGATTATTTTAAATATCCATTTGATATGTACCGCAATAATTAGTTGGATAAAAAAAATAGGCCTTTAACCAACAATTACATATGTACTCATGCTCATACTTTATAAACCTTCCTGTTATTTCTAATTATTGTTTTAATGTTTATTTATTTTGAGAGAGAGAAAGAAAGAGAGAATGAACAAGCAGAAGAGGGGCAGAGGGAGAGGGAGACAGAGGATCCAAAGCAGGCTCCATGATGACAGCAGAAAGCCTGACACAGGGCTCAAACTCGCGAAATGTGAGAATAATGACCTGAGCCGAAGTCAGAAGCTTAACCGACTAAGCCACCCAGGCACCCCTCTAATTCTTTTTTTTTTAAGGTTTATTTATTTATTTTGACAGAGAGGGAGATAGAGAACAAGCAGGGGAGAGGCAGAAAGAGAGAGAGGGAGACAGAGAATCCCAAGCGGGCTCTAAAGCCAGGTGTCAGTGCAGAGCCCTATGTGGGGCTTGAACTCACGAATTGTAAGATCATGACCTGAGCTGAAACCGAGTTAGAGGCTTAACTGACTGAGCCACCTGGGTACCCTGGTGCCCCTCTAATTCAAATATAGTTTCTACTTTTCACTATGGTTTCTTTTCTCTTTCTTTCTTTCTTTCTTTCTTTCTTTCTTTCTTTCTTTCTTTTTTTGAGTGGATAAGAGTAATTATTATCACTGAAAAGAGGCATTTAAAGAAATAGAAAGAAGTGGAGCACAGATCAAAAGGCCTCAGAAACGAAAGAAATCACTGTGAAAAGTGCTCTAAAATGTTTAATTGTATTACTTCTTATTGTACTATGACATAACCATTGTTGAAGAGGTGTACTCAGGTCTATAAAGCTCAGTAGAGATTTTTACTTTAGTCAAAAAGAAAAGTGGATCTGAAAAATAAACCTAGAACTTGGCCTAAAACAGTGCAACTCCCCCAGTTTTGCCATGGATCACAGAAAAGCAAAGGCATCAGTTAACCACACATAACCTGTGACCGCCAACTTTCCATGTCAGCTAGACTGGGCTAAGGTATGCCTAGACAGCTGATAAAACTTTGTTTTCGGGTGTGTCTGTGAGGGTGTTTCCAGAAGAAAGTAGCATTTGATTCAGTAGGCTGAGTAAGGAAGATCTGCCCTCATCATTGTGGGTGAGCTTCATCTAATCTACTTAAGGCCTAAGGAGAACAAGAAGGAAGGAAGCAAGGAAGGAAGGAGGAAAAAATAGGGAATTTCTTCTCTCTCTTCTTGAACTGGAATGTCCCTCCATCTTCTTCTGTTCCTGGACATCAGAGCTCAGCTCTCAGGTCTTCGGACTTGGTCCACTGGCTTTCCTCATCCTCTTGCTTGCAGATGTCAGGTCCTGGGACTTCTTGGCCCATGTAAGTACTTGACTCAGTTGCTATGCTAAATCTCCTCCTATGTATGTCTACATATAGCCTATTGGTTCAGTTTCTTTGGAGACCCCTGACTAATACATTTCCTTTTTCCTTCGCAGGAGTTTTTTCCTGTTCTTCAAGAGCCATCATCCTGGAGACAACAGTTTCTGGCTGTGTGAAAAATATTCAGATTCTAATATACGACTGCTCTATGACACACAAAAAAACTATTGTTTGCATTGCAGCAAAAACAAAATAATAAAAAAAAAGGTTGATCCTTCTAACAGTAAATACTATGGTAAGATTTATAAATTTTAATGTTCAGAAGTTAAACAGTGTTGTTGTTTGTTTTTATTTTTTGAGAGAGAAAGAGAGAGTGCACAGGTAGGGGGGAGAGGGGCAGAGAGAGGGGAAGAGAAAGAATCTTAAGTAGGCTGCACACCCAGCACAGAGCCCAATGTGAGACTTGATCTCACGACCCTGATATCGTGACCCGAGCCAAAATCAAGAGTCAGACATTTAACTAACCAGGATCATTTGACAGTGTTGTTAAACGTTAGATTCCCTGGACCCAGCACCAGAGATTCTGATTTTAGTAAGTCTATGAAGAGGTAAAAGTATTTTACTTTTTAGCAAGAACACTTAGTGTTTCTGATGCAGATGTTCCTGGAGGATACAAAGAGATGTTTTAGGTGGCATTAGGTCATTCTACATACCATGGCTTAGACGCTATATTCTCCAGGAATCTTTTCTGATTTTTCTGACCTTGCATATCCAGGACACTATGCTATTTTTGAAACCTTCGCTTTATTCATTTGTAATTTAACAAACATTTACTGAGTTACTTGTCAATCTAATATTTGCTGGACTAGACTATAATCTTTACAAGAGTAGGGGTCAGACTGTTGTTTTTACCAATTTGTACCCAACACCAAGCATCATGTCTAGTACAAACTAGCATCTCAACAAATATTTGTGCAGTGGCTGGACAACAAGGTTTCTAGGAATGTCTAGTTCCTACTTTTCCCCCAAGGAATTTTCCTTCTTTCTACATGTTTCCCCATGGAAATCTGTACCTAAAATGCCTAAAACAGGACCAAAGCATTGAGAAAACATTTGGTAGATATATGTTTAATGAATAAATCTATGATAAGGAAGTTAGCATAGCGCACATTTGATCACGAGCTCTCTAGAGATCTAGATCATCATGTACCTCTTGTCATGATTTACTTTTAAAAGCCCTATGTGGTAGGCAGAATATTGTCTGCCCCTCCTGAGATGCCCTTGTCTTAAGTCTCATAATCAGTGAATATTATATTACATAGCAAGGGGGAATTGAGTTGCAAATGGAATTAAAGTTGCTAATCGATTGATCTTAAGTAAAAAGATGATGCTAAATTTTCTTGGTGGGTCCAATGCAATCACAAGCATTTTTAAAATTTTTTAATGCTTATTTATTTTTGAGAGAGAGAGAGAGAGAGCGAGTGTATGGCGGGGGAAGGGCAAAGAGAGAGAGGGAGGCACAGAATCCGAAGCAGGTTCCAGGCTCCGAGCTGTCAGCAAAGAGCCAGATGCAGGACTCCAACTCACAAACTGTGAGGCGATGACCTGAGCTGAAGTCAGACGCTTAACCCACTGAGCCACCCAGGTGCCTCTATAGGCATTCTTAAATGGGCAAGAAAAGGGCAGGTGAGTCACAACCAGAAAGACGGTACTGTGAGAAAGATTCTGTGGGCTATTGCTGACTTTGAAGATAGGAGAGGTTAGGAGCTGAGAATGTGAGCAACCACCAGAACCTAGAAAAGCAAGAAAATGGATTCTCTCCAGAGCCTCCAGAAAGGAACAGGGTCCTGCCACACCTTGGTTTTAACTTAGTGAGACTCACTGTGGAACACAGAACTCCAAAGTTATGAGATAAGTTTTTGGCGTTTTAAACTACTAAGTTTGTGGTAATTTGTTTCAGGAGGAATAGGAAACAAACAGCCATACAACAATTCTAATGATTTGTAGAATATCCAAGAGCAAATAAACCGAATAGAAAAAGAAGCAAATAGGTGAACTGGGATGGTTGACATAATTAACATTGACCTTCCTGGTAGTCAAGGAAAAATGAAACCTTCGTTAGATAGATTAAAGAAAAGAAATATCCAGGTATTTTCATTTAGTTATTTCAATAGCCCAGCTATTAAATTATAAAAAATAATCCCAATATTTATGAACTCAATACGCCTAGAAGCTATGACAACATTATTACTATAACCGTACACACCAGGGCAGTGATTCCTGGTTTTTTGGGCAAAAGAACATCAAGATGTAATACCTTAGTATCAGAGAGACTAGGAATATAATTTGAAAAAAAAATACACAGGTAAATCTGACACACTTTTCTTCTATAGTTGTGAACCAATGACAAGGAAGATATAAGTGATCCTTTTTTAAAAAGTATATTCTCCAAAAAGAAATCAAATACCTCCTATTAAAAAAATATATTAAACTATAATTCAATCAAAATGAGTTTTAAGGTCCAAGGAGGTGGCTGGCTTCATTGAGGTCAAATTTTATTCAAGGTTAGAAGGTAAAATGTCAAGGTCATATCAAGATGAGGTGCTTATCATCTTGAAAATCTTTATTATCTTTGCTGATATTTCTTTCAGATAAGCTTTAATAAGAGAGTAAAGAGTCACATTTTCTATTAAATTACCGGGTTAAGTTTTTCTTTGTCAGTTCTCACGCAGCACTATTTATGTTTCCTCTTTCAGACTACCAATTGTGATTACTTGTATATATGTCTGATTTCTTCACAAAGGCCTTGTTTCCTTGAGTAAAAAGCATCATGCCTCTGATCTCTGTATCTAATTGTGTTGTTAGGCTTGACAAATGACTATTGAGTGAATGAATTCACTTTCAGAAGACCATTGAAAACTTGTGACTCACACAAACTTACATAAAGGAGAGAGGTGCTATGTGCAACAATGTTTCTTAGTTTTGTTGTTTATTCAGAGCATCAAATACTTTTGTATGTATTTAAGAGTCAGGTAGCAAGGTTTTTCTAACAAGAATTTTTGAATGACAAGGTTACACCATTTAGAGTATTCTTTTCCCTCATAGCTTATTATATGCAGATAATCAGCTCTTAGGGCACATTGTGTATCTACCCCTTTAGAAAAGTTCTCCAGATTTCCTTTTCATTCTGTGAAACATCCTCCAGTCAATTATTACTAAATTAAATACCTTTTTCTCTCCAGTATGTCTCAGTGGAAACTAGAAATATTTTCACCATCGGCTTAAAAAGTTAGTGAATCAGGGCTTTAAAAGGGCAGAAAATGCACAGATGCACAATAAAAGTTTAAAGAGCAGGACCTGACATTTTTGGAATACCCTAGTGAATATTAAATAGAATTCTAAAGCTAGTACTAACTCTTATGTTGAGTGTTTCATTCTTTGCCATAACCGGTGACTCGGCAGAACTCCCAGCTTTTTCTTCATTCCGAGTAAAACAGGGGGAGGGGAGGTTCACTCTTTAAATTGTTGCAAATATTTTCAAGGCTGAATTGGATTCTCCATGCAATCATCTCATTGCTGCCTACCCTTGTATATCCAAGGATTCAAAGCACAGGTAAATAAAGCACAGATATAATGAAAAATATTTTGATAGGGTCTATAAGCTGGAGGTAAAGTAAGGGTAGAGAAAACTGAGGGAACTGAATAAATTATACAGAAAGTTTTCATCACCTCCAAATTTTAAATATTCTTTATATTTACATGAAAATACACAGAATAAAAATCAGGCTGAGTATGGCTAAAAGAAGGCTGGCCTTCTTTTGTCTAAAACATTTCATCAAATCTGGAAATCTGAACATCTGATACTCAAATCTTCCTTTAAAAAATTATGAAAACATCTTAGTGCTTTCCCACGATAGACTTCATATTGGTTTAGGAGCAATTCTTGGAATTTGTGTTAATATTTACTAAAAACCATTTCGAATGTATTATTTTTTTAAATTTTTTTTAACGTTTTTTTATTTATTTTTGAGACAGAGAGAGACAGAGCATGAACAGGGGAGGAGCAGAGAGAGAGGGAGACACAGAATCGGAAGCAGGCTCCAGGCTCTGAGCCATCAGCCCAGAGCCCGACGTGGGGCCTGAACTCACAGACCGTGAGATCGTGACCTGAGCTGAAGTCGGACGCTTAACCGACTGAGCCACCCAGGCGCCCCTCGAATGTATTATTTTTAATTTATACTTCTGTCTCTGATATTTGTTTGTTTTTAAATTTTTATCAGGGGTTCAGTCCATGGTCTTATGGAATTTATAATAAATCATGTTAGAGTTTGTGTTATGCTTTTTTTTTTTTTTCATGTTTGCTCTCAGAAAGCTCAGAGCAAAATATGTGGTTCATCTCCACTAAGTGTACTAGATCTCACAGGATATGGTTTCCATGGTTGTGATCCAGGAAGGTTCACAGCAAACCTTGTTTTTATCCTACACTTCGCATCTCACCAGCACTTCTGCTTCCTTTCCCAACCATGTAGTGTGGATGAAAACTCTAGAACGGAAACCCTAAAATACCTTTAACCTGGTAGGTGTTGGCTGTTTTGTACTCAACACCTCTTTTATATCCTACTCTGGACCTGTATTTTTAGAATTCCCCATTATAAAATTAGCTGTTTATCTTAAGTGGTCTATTACCTTCTTCATAAGATAATTATAAATTTAAATTAGATAATTAAGTAAAGTACCAGACACATTCTGAAACATGTAGGTGTTCATAAGGGATATTTTACTAGTAGTAGGAACTATACCTTGGTCATGTAACTTCATCATAATTTAACAACCAAAGTCTTACAATAAAGCAATAATTCTGGGAAAACAATAGAAAAATGCTCAATATCAGAATGTTGTACCTGAAACCTATTTTTAAAAATAGATTATTTATTTTTGGCGGGGGAGGGATGCTTTTTTTTTTTAACCTCACCTTCCACTTCTAATTAAAAAAAAAAGGTAGATACAAAGTATATAGAAAGGAGACATAGAGAACATTCCCCCCACTTTTTTTTTTCTTAGTGAGACCATTTAAGGTCTGCCCCTCTTAGCAACTTTGAAATATTTAATACAGCGTCGTCAACTATAATGACAATGCTATGCATTAGATCTCCAGAACTTCTTCATCTTCTAACTGTAAGTTTTTGTACCTTTTGACAAACATCTCCCCAATTCCCCAACCCCCAGCCCTGATAACCATCATTCTACTCTGTCTCTATGAGTTTGGCTTTTTTAGATTCCAGTATGAAAGATATCTCATACAGTATTCATTTACTCTATCCTATTATATAAATTAGTGTCATAGTGTCAGAATTATTACGTCAACTATAGTAACAGATTTCTGATATTGTAGAATTTAACTCTGGTACATTCCAAAAATATGTATTGAGAATCAACTATGTACCAGGAAACCATCTAAGCTCATTAAAATGTATCTCCTATAAAATGTATAATTATTTTGTATCTTGCAGACGTTGTATTATTGTTCCCAGTTTTTTCAGATGGATCAATTAAGACTCGGAGTCTAAGAAATACTCAAATGCACACAGCTGAAAGTTGTGGCACAAGATTCAGACTTAAGTCCCGTAACTCCAAACCTTGTTCTCTTTTCCCTAACCTTCATTTCCACCCACATTGAATTAAGGGTCACATCAATCGTAATTTTAAGAAAATGTACAAAATCACAAAATCTTACATAAATATGCATCAGTATTTGAGCCAGTTTCTGTAGTCTAAGCACATTGCTATCACAGGGAAAGGTAACAGGGGTGATGTTACACAGGCCACAATGACAGCCCTAATTGTTTAGATCACAAAGACATATGGGTTTCAAAAGCTGAAAATACCTAGCACATATAACAAAAGACATTAAGCAAAAATTATCCTGGTCTCTGAATTTCTAATCACCCATTTGGTAACTTTTGAATTTTAGTTTAATATGCCTCAAAAAACTTGGCAACCACAATGTGACATGAATGCATTTAAAGCAGATTATCTTTTTGGATTTAAAAGTGAAACAAGTGTAAATATTTAATATACCTTTGAGCGGCTTTTATGTCACGGTTGCCATCCAAGTATGTACATAATAAAAAATTAAGAAATCATGCTGAGATGCAATACACAGAATATGTGTTAAAAGAGAATGAAATATGGCAGAATGTTAACAAGTCAAGACAAACACACTTTCAGTTACAAAATGACCGTGAAGGTCAGGAAGTTTGGAACTGTAACTCCTCTCTTTTCTGTGATTTTATAATATAAAGGTTATTATCAATGCTTTTCAATTTTAGTTAGTAAACTGTCTTTTTGTTGTACTTTTTGCTTCCCAATGGTTACAAAATAGCTATCCTAATTAGAACCAGATAATAATAATAACAAAGTTTTGTCGTTATGAGGCATCCAATATTATAGGGATGGATAGCTTAAGAAAGAAATGCTTATGAGATGCTGGCCTTATTATATACACTATATTATTTGATTTTTCCACCAAAAAATGAAAGGAACTACTATCAGATTTTGTATCTTGTTTCTTCTTTTTATTTTTAATTAATTTTTTTTTTTATTTGAGAGAGAGAGAAAGAGGGAGAAGGGCAGAGAGAAAGAGAGGGAAAGAGAATCTTAAGCATGAAGCCGGACACCTGGCTCAATCTCACAACCCTCGGATCATGACGAGCTGAAATCAAGAGTTGTAGTCATTCAACTAATGCACATTTTGCAGCCTCCATTGCAGTACGGATGAGTCACGTAGCTTACTAATAAGCAAAAGGAATGTGGATCTCTATCAGATCTGGCTCGTATGAACGTCTTATGCTGGCCTTCATGTTTCTTTCCTTAGGCCTACTTGATATAATTAAGCAAAACAATCCTGTAAGCTAGGCATCAAAAATAGCAAAGCCCCAAGACGGAAAGAATCAATATCCCTCCATCTTTGCAGAGGATAGAGTCCCACCATTTTGAAGTTGCTAATCAATTTCTATTCTAATAAGCCTCTGAGAGTTTGGGACTTAATTCCTATAGCAGCTAGTGTTACCCTAGCAATATAATTATTCTCATTTTAACAGCTATGGAAATTGAAAGCCAGATCATAGATAATTTTCTTGCTGGTAGATTCTACCAGATTTTCTCCTTGGACTAAGGAGTAAGAAAATGCCCTTTTTTCTTCTCTTCCATTCACCATTCTGGATAGAGTGAGATGTTAACTTAGAGACACTCTCTCTACAGTCTTATCACTTTACGCTTCTGTGTGTGTGTGTGTGTGTGTGTGTGTGTGTGTGTGTGTATGCATGCTTACAGTATGCGGTTATGTTCATTTATTTTGGTCAGGATAGATGTACACAAATCATACATTGAGAGCTATTATCTGCATCCCAATATTTTTGCCTATTTCCCACTTGGTCCTTCGGTTTTATTTCCGTTAGTCCACTTTGTGTGTTTTGCCCCTTCACCTCTATCAACAGTCTCTGATTATGTACAGTTTTATTTCCTTCCACATCCTGATTCTTTGTCTACCATTTTCAATTCTCTTTAATGATCTCCAGTGGCCATTGCTCACAGATTATGAAGTTTTTATGAGTGGAAGGAATTAAAAGGTTTAAAACCATTCTCAGGATGGGTTTTATAGTTGGGATTCTGGTAATGAAGGGACAAAGAACAAATAAAGAAATAGGGTAATTGGCTACAAAGCCTGATGGGTTTATTTCTCATTGATAGACTAATAGATTGGAAACAATTGCATAAAGTATGTAGAAGGAAGTGCCTTCATAAAATCATGTAACTTGACAATCATTTAGAATGGAGGCATAATAAAGCCACACACCCTCAATTTGTTTATTTATAAACTGTGCCCCATCAGCTCCTTTCTGTAGCCTCTATTCCATCAGTGGCATAGCTACTTCCTGAGTTAGAAAACCATAATGGATCTCTATATCATACAGAGTTTGGAGGACTTATTCATTTTTCCTGCAAAAGTTAAATAAAGTGCAAAACTTTCAGCCCATCAATCCTTTAGCAAGCTGTCCAAGGTGACATTTCATTAGCACATTTTGTCAGTGGATAAATTGTACAGCATGCTCTGAAGGGAAGGTGGAAAACATCTAGTCCTTTTTCATTAGATCCATCTGAACTTGAACCACCGGAGATTACATACAAAAAGCACATGAGACAGAAGAAGCGCTATCCTGTCTATAAACTGCATTAATCATTCATCCCCTTCAGAGTGTCTTAAGTCAGTATCATGTCTCTGGTTAAGCCCCAAACTGGCTATTCAATTTTGAGCTGCATGACAGATACATTTCAAGGAAAATCAGAGACATAACGACTCCTGCCAGGCTTGATAAAGTCCTCATTCATCAATTAAGAGGTTCCAATAAGCTAAGATGGATACGGAAAAATAAGGGAACTTGCATGATAACACTTGCTGATTTTCTGTCTTCTTTCTTGGTTTGCTGAATACCTGGGAATAGGGATCACAAAGCTTACTGAAAAACCTGGATTCTGAAGGATATCCTGTCATCTGAGGAAAAAAGCGTTCCTTTCTTCTTATGCCTCGATCAGGATCTGTTTGGAATCAGCTGGCAAGGAAAAGTTTTACGGGCACCTCCATAATTCTCATAGGAAGTGGTTTTAATTCACTTAAAATCCTCACTTTTTTTTTTAACATGAAAGTCTGTGGAAATAGGTTACCCCTTAGTCTTTTGGTTTCAATTTTGTTAGATCAAATCAGCATCCTAAGAATGTTTCCCAGTTTTATGTAACTACAGTGTCAAAATGTTTCTGAAACATATGCTCAAATACAAAAAAGTTTTGTTCTATATTACCAGTTGGGTATATTTCAAACCAATAATTTTGTATGTATATAAAATGGGGAGAATAGACCTTTATAAAATGTACAGCATTTTCATTAAGTAAATTATCGAAGTAAATGAAAACTGATTGTAAACTGAGGCTGTTATTTAACAAAATAATAAGTACAATATTTCTAAGTAAACTGTGAGAAGTGGCCAGTACCACTAAAGACCATTGGATATCACTGACGTCAGAATTTTTAGAAGATAATGTTAAATCAATGAGAACTTTGAGAAAAGAAAATGTAATTTGTATTGCTTGTGCATATGGACCCGTTGAACTTAATCAGTCAACAGATATATCCAATATCTTTCTGTGCCAAGGCAATGTTTGGGAATGTTGTGAAATTGCAACAGGATTAAACTGTATTTCAAATGACTTCAAAGCACTTTGTTTTTGATAAACTAATGGCTTGTAAATTGTGCTCCTAAGAGCCACCTGTGGCTGCTCCTCAAGTGTTTCTAATTTTTTTTTAACGTTTATTTATTTTTTGAGAGACAGAATGTGAGTGGGGAGGGTCAGAGAGAGAGGGAGTCACAGAATCAGAAGGAGGCTCCAGGCTCTGAGCTGTCAGCAAAGAACCCGACGCAAGGCTGGAACTTAAAAACAGCAAAATCATGACCTGAGCCGAAGTGGGATGTTTGACTGACTGAGCTACCCAGGTGCCCCATCTCCCCAGGTGTTTCTAGAGCAAAGAGGGCAAATGGGAACTTGGGTGGGTGTTTTTGAGAAGCTCTCCAACATCAACCAAAGCAATCATACTTTTACACACAGGGCTTTCTAGTAAAATTTCCTTTGAACACAAATTCTGCTCCTGAGAACCATTAGAAAATCCCTATAATTAAACTGAGAATATCTTTCCTTCTTTCACTATCACAACACAGAATTTACTTAAAAAACACAACCAGAAATTTCCATATTTGAATCTAAGACAAGCACTGGCTGAGAAAATTTGGATGAGATACATATCTTTATTGCATTGATGGAATCACTGAAATGGTTTGATGATCAGCACCACAGCCAACACCAACTAATTTATTAAAGTGATTAATCATGGTTATTAAGCGGACCCTCCAAATGCGCTTTTGCCCCCCCACTTTGGCATTTTTTTCTTATTAAATAGAACTTAAAAGAAGTATCTTAGATGACCTCTTGTTTTTGTGAGAGTAGGTGAACATTTACTCATTTTGATCTCAGTTAAGTTTCCTAGGGCCTATAACTGACATCTGTTAAGTGATTTTTACTTTTTATAAAGTGCTTTCATGACCATTTCATTTGATTTTCACAACTGTCTGAATTTTCTATGGGGCTTAGTCAAGCTATAAAGTCTTCTTGCTCAAGTTCATCTCATCAATAAGATAGCAAAGCTAGAACTTGATCTGGATCATCTGCCTTTCATATCTTGGACTGTCTTCACATACCCATCCGACTCCTAAATGGGCCAAGGTCTAGAAGAAGATGTATATATGCATGTGTTATAAAAGATGACATTCCTTAGCTGCATACATATGGATGTAAAGGAGAGGTAATATAGTGGACACAAGAGGAAGTTCAGGAAGCTTCAGCCACACCCATACTCAAATTCTTTTAGTCCACATCATAAAGTCACTCCAAACAACAACATCCTCTCATATGGACGATTGACATTTTCTTCATGTCTTGTATGTGCAAACAGAAGTCTCTTTACTTAATACTCCAGGCAAAAATAGTCTCGAAACAAGATGGTCATTAAATATTATAAGTGGATTTGGCTTGTAAAGACCTTGGAATATTCCCATACTTTTAGACTGGTGCTTTGACTTATTTATTTATGGTTGATAGGTATTAATTTGAAGAGACTTGCTAAAAAAGAAAAGCACCTTATGTCACTTGAGGGCAGGTTATTTGCACTGGTAAGTGTATTTAACTTTTATTATTGTGGTTGTCGTTACTCTGAGTGGGTGGGTAAACATCTATTGGAGTCAAGTTGGGAGTGTCACAGTTTGTGTCAGTGTTGCCTGCAATTAGATGCCTTGGGTCAAGGACTGCACTCTGCTTGCTCTTTCAAATGCCTTGGGTCACTTCGAAGTTGACTTAGGAAGGAGATTTTCCATTTGCTACAAATGAGTTTTCCTTATTAATAAGTAAATTGGGTTTTTGCTCAATTGATATACCTAAAATACTCCACAGTGGAGTATGAGCCAGGAAATCGGGACCACCACACCCTGCTCAGATTTTGACTAACTTTTAATCTTGGGTTGATCTCTGGGCCTCAGTTTCCTCACCTATAACATGAGTTGAGTTGATTGTACTAAATGATATCCAAGTTCCCCAAAACTTTAAGAATCCTGGATACATTGTGAAATCATGAAAAAACACAAACCCCGTATTCCTTCTCTCTACCATCAGTTCTGTCAGTTCATTAAGTTTTTGATGATGCCAGGCTCTTTATAAGTAAAGTGATCACAGAAGCATCTAAATATATCCTTCCAGCCACACTACAAAGGTCATCATGACATATAAGTACCAGAATGAGCAACAAATGAATTATAAAGAAATATCCGGGACGTAGGTATCACAGCAAGCGTAGGAGTTGGTGAGGGGTATTTATGTGTGATCCTCAATTTATTTTAAGAACCTCTGATATTTCCACTTGCTTCTTTTTACTGGATGTTTCCCCTTACACAGATGTCAGCAATGAAAAGAGTCCCTTTTAGGAAATCACCATAAATATTGAAACATGGTCAGTGATTAAGATATTTCCTTGTCTCTCTAGGCAGAAAATTTTTTAAAGCCCCTACTCTGAGAAGTGTCTGTTTCACCAGTTGTAGTTAAGTTCAGCTTTTTAAACGAATAATGTGATTTTTTAAAAAAAACAATTTTAAGGTTTTTTTTTTGTTGTTGTTTGTTTGTTTGTTTTTGTTTTTGTTTTTTTTTTTGAAAGAGACAGAGACAACATGAGCAGGGAAAGGGGAGAGAGAGAGTGAGAGAGAATCCTGAGCAGGCTCCCTACTGCCAGCACAGAGCCCAACGAGGGGCTCAAACCCATGAAACTGTGAGATCATGACCTGACCTGAAACCAAAAGTCTAATGCTTAACCAACTCAGCCACCCACATGCCCCAATAATGTGATTTTTATTTAAATAACAAAGATTAAGAAATATACTAAACAGATACCTCCATTCCCCCTTCTTTTGCACAGCTAGGATTTAAACTGTGCCATCACAGTGCCCATGTTAAAACCACCTATTACAACAGAATAATGAGGAGAAATAATTTGTTGGAGAATTATAGCTCCCCAATTGTCGACACAGCAAACTAAAAGTAGTAAGTGATGGTATGTTAGTTAAAACATTTCATTGCTGGTAACACAACCAATTCTGATTCAGCCCGGCAGCCAATCAGTGTAAGAGAGAATGTTTCATTGAACCCAAGAGCAGGAACACATACCATCTCAAGGTAGGATTGTGTGGGTTTATTTTATTTGTCAATATACTGGGTCACAGAGTGCCCAGATTGAATATTACTTGAAGGTGCACCTGTAAGCCATTTCTGGATGAGATCGGTGATGAGCAATTGGTAGACGCAGTAGAGTAGACAGCCTTCCCCAATGTGCATGGGCAATATCTTAATCCATTGAGGGACTGAATAGAACAAAAAGCGGAGGAAGAAAGAATTTGTCCCTTTCTTGCCTGTCTGCTTCAACTGGAACATCTCATCTTCTCTTCTCCTGCCCTCGGACTTGGCTTTATACCATCAGCCCTCCGAATGTGGACTTTTAACTATACCACCAGCTTTCCTGCATCTCCAGCTTACAGAGGGCAGATCATAGGGCTTCTCAGACTCCATAATCACGGGATTGATATATCTATCTATCTATCTATATCTATATCTATCTATATCTATCTATGTATATCCTATTGTATATCCTATATGTATGTACGTGTGTGTATAGGTATATATATGTATATGTATATATATATACATATACATACATACATATACATGTATATATATATACATACATACATATATATACATATACATACATACACATATACATATATATATATATATATATATATATATATATATATATATATATCTTATTGTATCCTATTAATTCCATTTATCTGGAGAATTCCAAAAAACAGGACTAAAATAAATTTTTAAGTATCTGACAAATAATCCCTGCCTTTCTGTCCTCCTCATTCTGCCTGTCTCACTTCCTTCACTGTAGGCACTGGCTTTTCCTCTTCTCCATATTCTCAGTATTCTCCAGCATATTGCTAGGGTGCAATTTCAAGTTTACACATTAAAATTCCAGGTACACACAGATACTCTCTAGTTAGTTCTAAGTCTCCATTTCAAATTCCCAGAAGAGAATGACCAGATTGCTTTGAGTCAGCCATCAGGTGGTGGACATTTCACCAGCTAGGGTTGGTGGAGCTGTGAGGCTCACATTTACGGCTACCAGGGGCTTACTCCCTCAGCCAGTGGTGGGGTGGGGAATAGGGTCTGGGGGACAGCAAGCAGCACCAGGAGAAGGAGCTGGGAGATACGGTCCCTGGCTAAGTAAACTGACTAAAAACACCACAAATGCCCAAATTTCCTTGGTAATGTATCTAGAACTAATATCTATTTGCTACATTGACATTGCTCTGTCCTCATTGTCCACATTTTCTAATTTGCTGGCACTGTGTCAGTGACACAGAAAAGAACGCTGCAGATTTGTACTCAGGCTGGTGGAGGAGTCAGGCTTTCTGATAAGAAAATTATAACCAAGGGGAATAAACTCGGTGATAAAGGTAATCACGGGGAGAGCAAGGAGGAGAAGCAACTGAAATCAGGAGGTTGAAACAAGTTTTTCTGCAGTGATAACCCCAAGCTTTCCAGCCATTGCAAATACAGTCTATTAACAAAAGGGGCCTGCCGTTGTGTATTCAGTAATTGGTAGGACATTCCTTTCAACTAGATAGGCTTTAATGAAAGCTAAATGTTTGGGCTTTATTTAGTAAATTCATCTTAACCAACAACTTACAATTCTTGTTGTGGAACTGAGGAATTGCCTTACATAACGAAAACTACCCCAGAATGCTCATATATTGAAGGCATTAATGTCTTAATCTGTAAACCTGGCTCATAATTCTTTAAGTTTATTTTTACTGCATAATTATACTTTGCTTATACATGTTGCAATAAAATTGTGGCAACTCTACAGATGCCATTCTTCTGCAATTCTTTTTTGCCTCAATCAGGTTATTATAGCTGGGTTTGGAAAGATTTATTGTAATTGTAAATATGAATAAACTACAGTGGAGTTATGGAAATATCTATGTTTTCACAATAACTTACTCTAAGAACGATACATTTCACTATAATACAAAATAAAAAGTACAGTAAAGCATCGCATCAGTGTTCTCTGCCTTAAGGCCAGATATACTGCATGTCGTACGTGCGTGATGTAAATAGAGGCTTCATTTCCAAATATGTACCTCCTGGATGTTTTCTAGACTCACTAGGTGAGTCTAGAAGGTGAAGTTTAACCTTAAAGTGCCCTTGACACAAAATGTCAAGACAAGAGTTGGTAGAAAAACTGTTAAATGTACATATTGAGAATTGATGTCTGTCTGACACTGAGGATGAAAAAAATGCTAGAACACATGCTCTTTATTCTCATTGCAGCTCATTATAGCATTGCATAGCCCTAATTTACGATGTCTTCCCTCTTTTCTGCTTTCCTGAAAGATCTGGGCATTGTTTCAGGGGTTTTTCAGGCAATCTCTAAACACTCCTAGAAGCATGTGGGAGAGTACCAGAAGGTGTCTGGGGAATGTCACCAGATGAAAAATGACACATAATCCTGAAATTGGACTTGATTTGTAGATACGGTGAGGGGAGCGTTAAATAATTTCACTAGTAAATAAAATCAAAATTTTTACTCTTTATATACTAATAGAAAATACTGTCTAGAAAGTAAAATCTCTTTGAATAAAACCAGAGATTTTAAAGAAATGAGGACTTTAATGGAAAATTCCATACTCCCTACACATATTCATTTACTCTTCTGCTTTTCAGATAAATTTCGCCAGAACACTTTGGGGTGTCTACGCTGATGTTACCTTCTTTGACATGTTTGGGTCCCTGCAAGTCATAATGTGGGAAAAAATTTAATAAATTATTACTGTCTGTTAATGTTCGTTTGTTTCCCACATCTCTATTTGAATGTTTACTTCATGTGAGTCTGTGAGTTCATGTTAAAACATGTATCCTGTCCCTAGAAAGCTTCAGGATTAGCTTCTTAAATACCTGACTTCAGGTAAGTTGGACCATACTCATGAGAAGAAAATTCAGAGACTTGTAAAAATTTAATCATGACAAATCCTGTCATCATTTCCCTGATTCTCCTCCAGGCTTTTCTCTAGAATCTCAAATTTTCTGGAAGGGTGTCTCCAGTCTCTTGCTTTAAATGCCCTTCATTAATAATATATCCGATATTTTATTTTTCGCAACAACCATTTTAACAGCTTAAAAGACCTCATCACACTTCCTATCAGAAATACTTTCCACAGGCCTAAGATCCAGGAGATAGGAGGACAATGGAGTTATTTTTAAATCCCCGTCTATTCCTTAACTACATGTATTCTTGGTATTCATATCTCCCTTTATGGTGTGATATTAATGCCTTTATTACTAATATGTTGTTAAGGAATTTTGGTCTGATATGCATGAGAAATCTGTAATTTTCTTTTTTTAAAAAATGTCCTTGTTGGTTTATGGTAATAAAATTATACGGACCATTACTATTATTCTCTATTTTGTTGGTTTCTTTTTTTATTTTATTTTACCATTTTGTATTTCTTTGCTCTTTTTTCCCCCTAGCTTTTAGAGTGGAATCTTAGAACGTAAATCTTTCTTCTTTTTTCATGTAAGGATTTAAAGCTATGTATTTTCTGCTAAGTATTTTTTTTTAGCTGCATTCTGTAATCTTTGATGTTGTATTTTCATTCTCATTCAGTCAAAAATACTTTTTAAATTTCTCGTGTGAATTGTTTTTGACCTGTGGGTTATTTAGAAGTGTATAGTTTGATTTACAAATAATTGGGGTTTTATAAATATGTCATCATTAAATTTAAATTTAATGGTATTATGGTTAAAAAACAAACTGATGTCAATTCTTTTAAATTGTTTTAGATTTGTTTTGTGGCTCAGCATATAGTGTCCATCTCGTGAATATGCCGTGCATGCCTGATATAGTATATAGTGTGCCGGGCACTTGGGTGCCTCCGTCCATTGAGCTTCCGGTTTCAGCTCAGGTCATGATGTAGTGGTCCCTGAGTTCAAGCCCCACATCAAGCTCTGCTGTGGATCGCCTGTCCCCCCAGTCTGCCCCACCTCCCGCTCTCACTTGGTCAAAAATAAACATTTTTTTAAAAAGTGTATAGTATGTAATTGTTGAGTATGGTGTTCTTTGAATATCAATTCCTGGTGGTTGATGGAGTTGTTTAGATCCTTTATATCTTTACTGGTCTTTCTATCTAGAAGTTCTCTTAGTTGCAGAAAGAAGGCATTTTCCTAGCATGATTATTCATTTATTTCTGTCAAACATTTTTTCATGCATTTTGAGATTCTCTTGTTAGGCAGGTACATATTGTCTTGTGTTTCTGACAAATTGACCATTTAATTGTTATGAAACATCACTTTTTTGCTTTAATCATACAATCTATTGGGTCTTGAAGTCTATTTTAATTAATATTAATATAGCAATTCTAATCTTATGTTTATACAATTTCTACACTATCATTTTTCATCCATTTATTTTCAACAGTATACAGTTGGAACTTGTATTTTATCCATTATGTGGTTCTCTTTTGTGTGGTTATTGTATTAATATACAATGTAATATTCATATGATTTGATTTAGGTTTATAAACTTTTTTGTTTTGTTTGTGTCCTTTATTATTTCTCTTTCCTCTTTCTTATATATTTTTTTATTATTTTGAGGTTTTTAGATTTGTAATTTATCCATTGGCTTTTTAGCTACGTTTCTTTGAATGAATATTTCAGAGTTTGTGCTAGGAATTGCACTATGCCTTGTTAACTCCTCAAAGTCGATTTAGAGCTAATATTATAGAACCTCACATAAAATGTAAAAATCTTGCAATACTTTAGGTACATTTACCCTCAACTCCACACTTCCTGCTATTGTCCTATGTGTCACATCTGCATACATTCTAAGTATCTCAAGATAATGCTGTAAGTTTGGTTTAAAACAGTGACATGTATTTTAAAGAAATGAAGATATATTCTTACCATTTGCCATGTAGTTCCTATTTACAATGGTCTCCATTCATTACAAAAGATCTGAATTTCCATCTGCTGTGTTTTTTGCCTTCATCCTGAAAAACGTATCATTCATTGAAGTTCAGGCATACTGGCAAAACAAAACAAAACAAAACAAAACACACACACACACACAAAACTTTTACTTTTCTTTTTTTTCCTGAAAATTTATTTATCAAGGATATTGCCACTTGACATATAATGCTATATTGACTGTTTCCTAGCCTCTATTATTTCTGTTGAGAAGTCAGTGAGGTATAAGCAGCATATTTGGTAGCTAACTAAGTGCCTGGCACCAGGTTTGGAAAAACTAGCTCCAGTCAAAAGTATCCAAAGAAGAGATAGTGATTTAAAAGAATGAAGGTGAGGAGAAGTTCTAGAGTAGAGGAGTAAAGACCTGCACAGACGTTCTTCACAATAGGATAATTTAACCGTTGAAACTACACGTGCAGAAAACAATCATTCCAATCTCTAGAAATTGTCCTAAAGACACACCGAGCATGGAAACATGTATCCAAGAAAGTCCACTCAATCTGGGTAAGAATATGGAGAGTCTGCAGCACTTGGGCCACTCTTTCCCTTCATTCCCCCATATTCTAGAAGCTCTGCTTCCCACATGTATCGTCAAGAAGACAGGAGTTCCCTTTCTCCCAGCTCCCAGTCTAGGGCTAAGTCCTCACCCCAGGAGGGGCAGGCAGCTGGCCTTTCTCAGGCACCACCACTCCCATCTTACAGAAGACAAGCAGAGCAGACCTAGAGGACTGGGTCCCTCTTCCCATCCTCAGCCTCCACTGGTAGAAAAAAAAGGTCTCCAGACACAGCAGGCCTATAGTATTGCAGAAACGGGAACCATCCTAAACCACTGGTGAAACTTTAAAATAGTGTAACCCCTTTGGAAAATAGTATCGTAGTTTCTCAAGGGGTTTAATATAGTTACCATAAGACTCAGCAATTGTACTCCTGAGTATATACCCACGAAAAGTGAAAACCATACATTCACACAAAAACTGGTACACCAAAGTTCATAGCAGCATTCATAAGAACCAAAAAGTGGAAACAACCAAAATGTCTATCAGCTGATGAACAGATAAATAAAATGTGGTATATCCTTACAGTGGGATACTATTTGGTAATACAAAGACACGATACCAACTATAACTTGGATGAACATTGAAATATTATGCTAAGTGAAAGAAGGCAGTCACATCGGCCACAGGCTTTATGATTCCATTTATATGAAATATCAAAAATAGGTCAATTTACACACACAGACAGTAGACTGGTAGATGCCTTAGGACCAGAAGGGTAGTACATAGGGAGGAATCAGGATTGACTGCTCCTGGGTATGGAGTTTCTTTCAAGGGAATCAAAATATTCAAAAGTTAATGATTGCATGGATAGTTATGAATAGAATAAGAAAACGTTTAGTTGTGTACTTAAAATGGTGAATTTTATGCATGTGAATTCTATCTAAATAAAACTTAGAACTGGTGAACCCCTCTATTTTCAAACACATGACAGAAATGGAAAGGAGAAAGGTGGCTGCATTGTATGTCCCAATCTTCACAGATTCAATTTCAGAGACAGCCTGTGATTCTTTGCACAGGATAGAAATATTAATCAGTAAGTGTTTGTTGAGTGTCTATTGAGTGCCCAATTCTGCCTAAGCACTGTGGAAAATATAGGAAAATCTAGATGAAAACCAAAAGCTCATCCAACTATATGTTTTATCTGCATGACTGCAAATATCCAGATGGTGAAAGCTACTTTTGAAAATATACATGCTTAGATAAAATCGTTTTCCCTTTAATTCTCTCGTTCTATTCTGTTCTCTGTCAACATTTTACACTGACATTCAATTAACTGTACTGCAAAGTCCCACTTGGTAAGCAAGGATGTTGACTTCATTATGTTTTCATTACATTTTCGATAGTTTCTTCTGCAATGGAAATTTAGTTTATTATATGATCAAAGACGTTAACATACCACCTGTCCTATGTCATAATACTTACCCTTTTTAATGGAATAAAGGTTATAGTGGGAATTCTTTTAAAAGACCAAGGGGAGATGTGCATATTATAATGAAGACTTTGAGATACTTTTCTTGCATATTTCGCTTGTTGTCTCCCCTTTCTCTTTTTTCACTTCTATTTAGTTATTTAATGTATTGTTGTTGTTTTTTTCATCACAACAAATGTTACTTAAATCAATATTGTGGTTAAAAGATTTAAGTTCAAATTTCTTATTAAAAATTACTCAGAAAATAGTGTAAATATGCTTCGGTACAATACTGCTTTAGAATATATAAAATTCATGAAAATTTCTGAAACTGAAAAGTGGGTTGGATAATGCAAACATTATGAAAACATATAACACATTTGGTAAACTATGGAAGCCTAGAGTAGTTGTTTTTATATATATTTCAAAATCAATTACATCTTAAACAAGATTATCACTGTTATAGTATTTTCTTTCTTGTAAAAAACAAAATCTTTAAATGCAAATGATTGCTGAGACTGGCATTTTAAGATTTAAATAATTTTCACTGTGGATAAACTAGATGGGGACAATATCTCATAGGGTTCTGGTAATGATTAGATTAGGTAAATGCTTTTTAATTCCTTAGTACAGTACCTGGAACACAGTTAGTGCTCAATAGGTAATGGCTAGTTTTTACACATTTTATATTGTTTATATTTTAGCAACAATTGCTAATATTTATAAAGCTGACCAAGCTGGGCTTCCTAGAGTTGCAAACCCTATTGGAGCTGGTAGATGCCTAGCTTTTCTTCCACCATTCTGTCTCCTCTCATCTAGAACAGGTATCAACTGATGGATCTCAGCACTTTGACTTTGACTATGTACCTTAAAGTCAAGATGTTGTACCAATATCTTTCTCAGCACTGCTAGTTGTAGCCACTAACAATGGATCTAACTTGACACATGAGATGGAAATTACTTGCCATTCCCACTTTAAGTTGTAAATAGACACTTTCAGGCAATCTGGCAAGCTCTGGGTGGCAGGGGATTTGGTGATGGAAGCACTTGCAAGGTGTCACTAACATTTTCTTATCTGAAACTGTATCAACAGTTTTAGGAAATTCTGTGCTTAAAAAAAAATTCTCACAATGACTACTGTGGACCGTTCAAAACGTGAACATTTCCTTCTCCTTTTCACCTTTGACCTATTCAGAACCAAATCCATTCATGGTTGGCACTGAGAAGCTTAAAGTTGGAGAAGTGTAAAACAGACAAATGGGTTTTCAGATTGTTTTGATCACTCATTACAACGCCATTTGTTTTGATTGTCTGGAAGAGATGAGTGTTCTCACTATCCACCAAGAGAGTGCAATTAAGATGAAAGGGAGCTACTCTCACAGTGTTATGGCAAATATGGAGCTTCCAATCCTAAATCCTGGCCTATAAAGTACTGGTATTTGGTAAACAAGATGAAACAAAGAAACTCTGAAAAATGAGGTTGTATCCAGCATGCTAACCGGAAGTGGCTATCTCAAATTCTTCCATAATAAAAGTAAAAGTATCTTCACCTCCTTAAACAATCCAAAGTATTCAGGCAAGTAGACTTTGTGTCTCTGACTCAAGCCTGACCAAGTAGATTCTAGGACATGAGGCACCAGAGATGAGACTAATCAAGAGTCTCATATTTGGTAGGACCCTATCCATGTTATTATTCATTTTATAAACCAGTGTTAACTTTCCCAATGTTTATGAAAGAAAATGAAAAAGAAACATCTGAGAGAATGTTGTGTGTGGGTGTGTGTGTGTGAGAGAGAGAGAAACAGAGAGAGAGAGAATGAAAAAGAGCATGTGCATGTAATACAATCACAAGGTCCAAAATTAAAGATATTGTTTAAAATGCTGAATTATCTAATTTCCATCTCATTCCCTGTTCATTCTGTCTCCCTCATCATAACTTCCTACAAGTAACTACTTTCAATATTTTCAATTTGGATATCTCAAAATTATATGTTTATATAAGGAAACATGAAAATGAATTATTTCCTCCTTATTTTACATAAATGATTACTTACTACATAATTTTCTGGAAATTACTTTCCAGAAAACAATTTACCATGGAGATCTCTTTTCTTTGTCCTATATCACTAATTAGAAATATACTCTTTCTTTTAAATAACCATGTAGTATTTCATGGAATGGATGTACATAACATACATACTATAACCAAACTTCTAATGATGGACACGAGTCCATAAAGTATAGAAGCAGCCATCAAAATACTAGACATTCTGGTAAAAATGAATCCAGCAAATTTCTGGTTTCAACTGTGACATTTAAAAAGCTTAAAATCACCACTTCCAACCTTAACATAAGAAAAAAAGCTGAACTGAAAATCAATGATTTTCTTAGATTGTTCAGAAATGTGGGCACAGGGCAAACTGTCACCCAAACATCTGTAGAGACAGGAAAATACAGAGAAACACAGCCAAGGTCAGCACACCTGAAGCAGACACCTCCGGGAACATAAACTGATTGAAATATTTAAATGGTAATTTTCACTAATTGCTGGAGGTTGACTATAGATTTGCTTGATGGTAGAAACTCCCGGGGCCTAATCTTAGAGGAAAGACCACTTTTATGGGCTTTTTTTTTAAATTTTTTTTAATGTTTATTTATTTTTGAGACAGAGAGAGACAGAGCATGAATGGGGGAGGGTCATAGAGAGGGAGACACAGAATCTGAAACAGGCTCCATGCTCTGAGCTGTCAGCACAGAGCCCGACGCGGGGCTTGAACTCACAGACCGCGAGATCATGACCCGAGCCGAAGTCGGCCACTCAACCTACTGAGCCACCCAGGCGCCCCTATGGGCTTTAAATCAAGGAATTCTAGCAGGTTCTCACAGTGAAGAGTCAAGAAAAATCCACTTGCATTTCTGACAGGGTAAGAGAAAAGTAACCATTTGAAATATGCCCAGAGAGTTCTTAGGAGAAACAAACCTCAACTTTTAGCCAGATTAACATACAATCTCACACTCCAGGTCTATTTTTACCCAATGTACCCTATTACTCAATAAATCATATCTTGTTTGGTTTTTATAAATAAAATTGAAATGGAATAAATGCCAAAAACTGCATTCAGGCAAATCAAATTCAAACAACAGAAAACCAAAGACAAAGAGAAAATCTTGAATGAAACCAGAGTAATAAAACACTTTACTTATAGAGGAATAAGAAAATAATAGTGGACTGATGAAAAACCATGAAAGCAAGAAGCTTGAGCGAAATATTTAAGGTGTAGGAGGAAAAACGACAACAATAACAAATACCATTTCAATTTCTGTATACAGTGAAATCATCCTTCAAAAGTGACAAAGGAATAAATCCATCCTCAAACAAACAAAAATTAAGGGAATTCAACACACAGGATCTATAAAAATGTTAAAAGAAGTTTTTAAAGAAGGAAGTGGTATAAGTCAGAAACGTATATTTAGGGGTGCCTGGATGACTCCGTCAGTTAAGTATCTGATTTCAGCTCAGGACATGATCTCACGGTTCATGGGATCGAGCCCCATGTCGGGCTCTATGCTGACAGCTCAGAGCCTGGAGCCTGCTTCTGATTCTTTGTCTCCCTCTGTCTGCCCCTTCCCGACTCATGGTCTCTCTCAAAAATAAATAAATAAATAATAAATATTAAAAATTAAAGAAACATATCTATATCAAAGAAGGAAGAGTTCAGAGAAGAAATAAAGGTTAAAATAAAATCTTTTATTTTTCTTATTCTTAATTCATCTAAGAAATTTTACAAAGTCATTTTTTTGTCAAATAATAGCAAAAATGTATCATATGGTTTTAGTACATGGATAAGTGATATAAATTATAGCATTATTATAAGGGACATAAGGAGGGATTGGCAATAATACTCTATTGTAAGTACATGTACTATTCATGATATTATATAATGTTATCTGAAAGTGGACTTAGATTAGTTGAAAATATATATTGCAAACCCTCTGGACACCACTGAATATTTTTTAAAGAAGTATAATCATTATGCTAAGAGAGAAAAGAAAATGGAATTACGTAAAAATGCCCAATTAAAATGAGCAAAGGCTGAAGAAGAGAGAAAAATATAAAAATAAACAAAAAACAATCACAATGATGAGGAAGATGATATAAATATATGTTAATTCAGGTATATAAATAATCACTTTAAATGTGAATAATCTGAGTGCACAAATTAAAAGACAGAGTTTTTCAAAGTGAAAAAATGAATGTAAAGACATATTTAGGTCTAAAGTAAAAGAAAGAAGAAAAGATCCATGCTAACACCAATCAAAAGAGATTGGAGGAAGCTGTATTATTTTCAGACAAGGCACACTTTAGAACAAGGAAAATTATCAGAAAATAAGAGGGATTTATATAATGATATAGGGCTCAATTCTTCATGAAGACATAAGAATCTTTAACATGTATGCACCTAACAACAGGGTGTCAAATTACAAGAGACAAATCTGATAAAGTCATAGAGACAAACAGACAAATGTACTATCATAGTTAGATACTTTCATATCCCTTTCAGTAGTGGATAGATGAAGCAAGCAGAAAATGTCAAAGGACACACTTTATCTGCAAATAACTATCAATCAACTTGATTTAACTGATATTTATAGAATACCAATCCAACAACAGTGGAATACACATTCCTCTCAAGTTCATATGACGTATTCTCCAAGACAAACCATGTTCTGGGTCAAGAAAACACATCATAACAAGTTTAAGAACACAAAAACCATACAAAGTATTTTCTCTAGGCACAGTGGAGTTAACCTAGAAATCAAAACTGGGAAGATAGTAAGAAAAATCCTGATGTTTGGAGATTAAACAACATACTTAAAAATAACATGAGTCAAAGAGGTGTCAAGGTAATTTTTTTAAGTCAAATTAAGTGAAAATGGAAACAAAATGCACCAAAAGTTGTAGAATACAGCATAAACAGTTATTAGAGGGAAATTTATAGCATTAAATTCATTTATAAAAAAGATGAAAGTTATGAAACCAATAAATTAAGCTACTATCTTAGAACACAAGAGGGGGAAAAAAAAGCTTAAAGCAAACAGAAGAAAATAAATAATTCAAACTAAAGGAGAAAAAATGAAATGAAAATAGTAGAGAAAGTCAATAAAATCAAAATCAATTTCTTTGGAAAGATCAATAAATTTTATCATACTCTATCCTGACTAGCCAATAAAAAATTGTTATAAAAATAAAATAAAAGACTCAAGGCACAGATCTTATACCTTTTACAAAAGTTAACTAGAAATAAATCCTCTCCTAATTTTAAAATGCAAAACAATATAAATTCCAGAAAATAACAAGGGAGAATATCTAGGCAACCTTCACCATTACATGATTTTTTTTTTATCAGATACAACATAAAAAGTAAAATCCATGAAAAAGAAAATGGTATGTTGGACTCCATTAAAATTGAAACCATTTGCTCTTCACAGTCACTGTAAGAACAATGAAAAGACAGGCACAAGCTTAGAGAAAATATTTGCCAACATATATCTGATAGATAATTTGTATGTAATATACACAAAGAACTTGTAAAACTCAACAATAAGGGAATCTACAATCCAACTAAAAAAAAGAACAAAAAGTATGAACATGCTTCAGTAAAGAAGATACATCGATAACAAATAAGCTTACGAAAAATGCTCAGCATCATTTGTTATTAGAGAGTTGAGTATTGAAAGAAAATGAAATACCACTACATACCTATTAGAGTGGCTAAAAACTAAAACCTGACAACACCAAATGTTGACGAGGATGTGAAGCAGCAGAAACTTCCATTCGTTGCTAATGGGAATGCAAAATGGTACCATTACTTTGAAGACAGTTTGGCAGTTTCTTACAAAACGAGACTATCCTATGATCCAGAAGTTGTGATCTTAGGTATTTATTCAATTTACTTCAAAAATTATACATAAACAAAAACCTGATTACATTTTTATAGCAGATTTAATCATAATTACTTAAATTGAAGTAACCAAGATATCTTTCAATAGGTGAATGCATTAAAAAAATTATAGTGCATCCATACAGTTGAATACTTTTCTGATAAAAAAAACGATATATCAAGTCACAAAAAGATATAGAAGAACTTTAAACGCATATTGGTAAGTCTGAAAAGGCTATATACAATGTAATTCCAAATAGTCAGCATTTTGGAAAAGCAAAACTAGAAAGACGGTAAAAATGTCAGTGGTGCCCAGGAATTTGGGGGATAAATAGTTGAAATATGGAAAATTTTTAGGATAATGAGAGTATTTTTAATGATACTGTCGTGGTAGACACATGAGATGCTGTTAGAATCCATAGAACTGTGCACTGGATAGAAACAAGGCAGAACTAAACTGTGGGAACCCAATATTGACTCCTCCTGATGGTTCTGATCCAAAACCTACAACTTAAGAAGGTTCTACAGAATGATAGCTTAAATAATAAGATTATAAACAATAGTGGGTATATAATAAGGATGAATTCTGAGAAGTCCTCATCCTTGTTAAATTTTATATCACAGTGATTTAATACCACTGTTTCAGTTACTTGAACACTCTTTTTCTATGGAGAAAAAAGATACGCATTTTTTCTCTTTATAAGACATGGTTTTATTATTTGCACAGGCATGAATTATTTTGTCTAATTACTGCCAGAAGAAGGACTATAGATCACTGATTATAAAACTAATCATGATTTTTGGCAGCCGTTCCCTAAATTTTGACTGCTTTATGGCTAATAATCTTTATATTTATAGAGCAAACAGAAGAATAAAAAAGCACAGTAGGCTGGGACAAAAAGCCATATGTACTCGACTGACCCTTGAGGATGTAACTCTAATGCAGTATAACAAATGGGTGTCATTATAATAATAATCATAGAATGTGCGATTAAAAATTGGAAGGGAGCTAAAGAAATATATAACCCAAGTACTGACAAATAACAATCAACTTACATCCCTAACACAAATGCAGTGTTGAACAGAATTTTGAGTCCACATCCCAGAAGGAAGGAGCTTTGAAATGAATCAGATATTTCTGTTAGATGCTCTGGAAAGAGGAGCAGTGCCTTGGACTTCTAACATACCCTGCTTGATATTACCTAATACCTCATTTTACCTATTAGGAAACTGTACAGATCAACTGTGCATCTTGCCTAAAGTCAGAGTGCTAACAGAGTCCTCTTTCTAGAATCTAGTGGTTGTTATTTAAGATTCAGCTGATAAATATTCAGGGCCAGGTCCTCAGGTGCCTTTGTACTTAAAAGGGCAGAGAGTAGGCAAAAGCTGAATGCACAAGTCCTAAATCCCTGAATGGTCCATAATTCCTCTGGTTTCTCCAAATGCAGGAATGCATTCTCCTATACAAGGCTCTTTAAAAAGCAGATTCAGTGGCTCAGAAGGGAGGTCTGAGGGAAATGGGGGGAATTAGCATTCATTTAACAACTACTTGGGACTGAAAGTAGGCTAGGATCTCCAGACATATCTCATATATCTCTCACAAAACAGAGAACAGTGACATTATTAAAAAATCTGAGGCTCATAAGTTTAAATAATTTTCACAAAGCCTAACAGATTAAAAAAAATGTCAAAATTGGTTTGGACTCAGATAAGTTGAGCCCAAAGACTGTGTTCTTTTACTTCATGGTAGTGCCTTCCTGATAATGGACAGAGACACTTTGTTAATCATTCTCATGTATGGTATGAGGAGGTAAAACTTGTAAACATAGCTTTGTGCTTTCAATATAGTGCATATAAATAAGTGGAAGCAATTATGGGGAAAATGACAGGAAAAAAAGATCAATGAAAGAAGCAGATAGTTGTAAAGAATCAAACATTTCACAGTTCTGTAAAACTAAAATATATATAAATACATAAAAGCATTATCCTTATACTTAAGAGATACCAGTTCAGAAACAACAAAGAAATCATAGTCATACCATCCCTCATAGTTTGGGATGAATCAGTGTCATTAGTATTGACTTTTCCTTTTTTTTTTTTTTTAATATGAAATTTATTGTCAAATTGGTTTCCATACAACACCCAGTGCTCAACCCAACAGGTGCCCTCCTCAATACCCATCACCCACCCTCCCCTCCCTCCCACCCCCCCATCAACCTTCAGTTTGTTCTCAGTTTTAAGAGTCTCTTATGTTTTGGCTTCCTCCCTCTCTAACCTTTTTTCTTTTCTTCCCCTCCCCCATGGTCTTCTAAGTTTCTCAGGATCCACATAAGAGTGAAAACATATGGTATCTGTCTTTCTCTGTATGACTTATTTCACTTAGCCTAACACTCTCCAGTTCCATCCACGCTGCTACAAAAGGCCATATTTCATTCTTTCTCATTGCCACGGAAAGAGCCTAAATGTCCATCAACTGATGAATGGATAAAGAAATTGTGGTTTATATACACAATGGAGTATTGACTTTTTAATTCAAGAGACATTTAAATGGTCTTTACTCTGCAGTCTCTACTAAGTGCAAAGAGTTCAAGTTTTGAAGATCTAGAAAATGGAAAAATAAGAACATTTTTGGTATGATGTCATCAGCTGAATAATGATTGTGGAAATAGAATAAATGACTTAATATTTATAATTTCTTGTCTTATTACTAAGTTGTGACATAAGTAGACTTCTTTTGTTCAAATGCATATCAATTAGTTATATAGGAAATCAAGGGAAATACTCCTTCAGATACCTATTTACATGGTGTTAAACCACTGTCTAAAGACCAGCATAAAGGTATGAGAAATATCTTTCCCTTCATCTCACAACTTTGTAACTGTCGGTTATACTGTATTTCTGATCTGTACACCAAAGTTCTTGCTTAATTTCTGAACATGTGTTTCTCTTAAAAAGGTTTCTATCTGCCAACTTACCACCTTGACAACATACTAAATAAAGCAAGAATTTTAGATAACTCATTTAGGCTCATTCCCCCCTCCTTCTTTTTTGGTCTATTTTTCAACTTTTCTGAATTTACTTTCTCCTTTCCTATATATATTTTAGAGTTCTCTTTATAAGCAGTTCATTCTCAACTGTCTGGGATTTCTTCCAGAAAGCCCTTGGTTGGAATTCTTTTGATTCTTGGTTCTGTATACGTAAAATGGGATAAATTATTTTCTCCTTAAGGATAATGTTTAAATGAAAAACAATAATGCCTCTGGCACATAGTAAGGGTTCAAAATGGCTCACCAGTACGAGATTCTAGAAGGAAGGGATCACACTTTATTTATTTTTTAGCTCAGTATTTGTCCTATAGAACTTGTTAAATGAATGTTGAAGAAATGGATAAAAACACAGGTTGAAAATTTAAAATAAACAAAAAGAGAGGTGCCTGGGTGGCTTGGTCGGTTAAGCCTCTGACTTTGGCTCAGGTCATGATCTCATAGTCTGTGAGTTTGAGCCCCACATCAGACTCTGTGCTAACAGCTCAGAGCCTGGAGCCTGCTTTGGATTATGGGTCTCTCTCTTTGCCCCTCCTCTACTCACATTCTGGTCTTTCTCTCTCAAAAATAAATAAACATTTAAAAAATGAAAAAAATGAAATAAAAATTAAAAACATAAACAAATGTCTTACTTTCCTGCACTTTACAGTAAAGAAGGGAAAAGAAATATATGCAATAAGATAACTTCAATATAGAAACATGGACAAGATAACAAAAGCATGCATTGAGGTGCTATAAAACACAGACACATTCGTTATGAACATCCTCCCGGAATTTCTCAACTCTCTTTTTAGAGGGAACACAATGGGGCCTCCTTAAAATAGGGAATAACACATCCTCTCCCTTAGGGCTAGAGTGTAAAACATTTCAGTGTCAGGGAAGAAGGAGCCTTTAAAAAAAACCTTCTTCCTCCTGCACTTTTTTTATACATTTCCCTTTCTGGAATAATTGTCATAGGGTGGTAAGACTTGGGAGTTGGTGAGACATAGACTTTTAAGTGCTTAAGTTCTGGAAAATACCAAAAGAGGGACATGGCCTAGGGAAAACAGAGTGCTAAGGATGTAGAGAGGTGAAATGGTTCTAGGCTTGAATAATGAAGGATAGAATTGCTAACAGAGATTCGGGATTATAACTCAATCAGGAATATGAAATGTAAATTTTGCTGCTATAGCTCATTTAGCTTCATAGACCATAGGGTGGGTGGATATTGGGCTTGATGAGGAAGCTATTTGGCTGAAGTGAGGGAAGTTAACTACTTTTAGAGCCATGACCACAAAGTTCTCAGGTGGCAAGAGATAACTATCAGAACTTTGGGTTCTCTGCACTCCCAGACTTGACTTCCCAAGACAGAGAACGTATTCTCAGCCTGAGGACCTAGGTGTTTATTCCCAAAAATAAAGAAGTGGTGTTAGCCACCTTGACGAAAGGTTGGCAGAACAGTCCCAGATATAAGACTGCATGAGCCAATGCTCCACCTTGATAATTCCCCCTGCCTTTTTTAATGCAGTATTTACTACTAGGAAGGGGAGAGCAATATTCCAAAGTAATTCACCATTGTGCTTTATGGCTCTTTCTTTCTTTCCACTTATACTATTCTCATTTCCTATAGCATCAGATAAGGGAGCAGAGGAAAGGAATAAAATAGAGGGAAACATATTTACTTTGTAACAGTGACAATACCAGTATTGTCTTGACTGTTCACAGCAAACATGCAAAATTTGTATACTTGATTCCACGTTGCAAAAGAGAACACTGAGACTCAGAGATAAGATAGAAGTAACTTAGTTTAGCTGACTTGGTCAAAATTCAAAACCTGGATTCTGACTTCAAAGACTGTGAATTTATTTCACCGCTCTCTGAGATATTCAAAATATTTAAGCATTTTAGTAGGAAAGATTTTTGAGGTACAAGCTCTTGAAAAGTGTAATCTGAAGCACAGAGTCTCACTTTACCTAATTTATCCTGATTTACATTATTGCCTGTTTTTGGCAGGTCCTTGTAGTTTCATTTCCACTTTGGTGCCTCTTCTAAGGCACCAATAGTCTAAAGTTAGGGATTATTATTCTGGCTTGTCTTCTGTAGGCACTCTTATTTTAAAGTCATATGTTCCATAGGAGGGCCGTTTTTCTAACTCCCTCAGTGAAGTGATCACAAGTGGAAACTCTTAATCTTGTTCATTAGCCCTTTGTTATTTCTGCTCCTTAAGTGTCTTTACTCTCTTCTGTCTCCACAGATTCACTGAAACCTCAGAGTCAAACATGGCTATTTCTCTTCTTACATTAGCAACTGAAATTGTAATTTAGGTCATAATTAGAAAATACTATGGGATTAAATTGTGTTAGATCAAGCCATAACCTTTTTTCAGACATACTCAACTTTTACAGAATGGCCCCTATGCATGTGTATTCTTACCAAGTTAAAAGTCTAGGACCTTGTTTCTTGACGTGCATGAGCAGACTATGGTTAAGAGGATTCCTATGCCTTGTATATGTCCTATATATTGTCCCCTCCTTTCTTCACTGAAGTAACAACACTTGGTCTCTGTCTCTCTCTGGTTCTAAGTCTAAAGGTAATGCCAACCCTACAAAACAGGGGCCATGTACAACTCAGTTTGGAAATGTCATAGGGCCTTGGCGTATTGAGTTAATGTTACTTGATAATGATTTTAATGCATCCAAACATGTAACACTGTAAACATAAACACCAAGTGTGATAGTGTTTCCTATGACTGACATTTTCTTTCCATAGATGACTGACATTTTCTTTCCATAGATGATCACTAATGTAACAAGCTGTTGGCCTATGGGTATTTTTATTTTGCAACATATGTTCATTAACAGCAGAGGGCATAGAAAATATGCATAAATGAACGTAGAGGGTATAAAATGTGAGTGAATTGTAATGGAGAGTCCACACATGTTTCTCACTATTCCTACTGCTGTTTCTAGCTAAATAAGTGATGGTAATTTGACCCAATTTTTTGTCCTCATACTAAATAGTATTTTCCACTGCATTTTGAAAGAGTGAGGAAGATTTGGGAACCAGGGTGGAATTGCCATGGAAACTGCAGCCACACTCAGCCAATAAAAAGCTTCCAACATGCTCCTTCAACTTCACTCCATTCCAAATTTAGTGATTTAAAACACCTGTTCTCTAGCACATGATTACTGTGATTTAATGGGGGTTTATTAGAGCTGTAAATAGGATACATTTTTTCATGAAGGTGTTGAATATTGGTGTGCATATCTATTTTTGAAAAGGGTAAAAATTCTTTCCAGCTGATATTTTCAGATCTATGAAATTCTGATTCTCTTATATTTTGTGATTTTAAAAGGTAGAATGAGGTGAAAAAAGCATCCTGGAACTTGATCTTATAGATACACTAATCAATAAGGCTACATTCACTACTATGTTCCATTAAAAAAAAAAAAATGTATTTAGACTGAATCCCAAGTACATGTAGGGCATTAGATATCCACAGGGCTGACAGCCAGAGATGAACGCTTCTAAAATCTGTTGTGACTTCACCCTTTTCTTACCTCTAACCTCTACCCCTTTCTTGGTGGTCAGAATGCATGTGTATATTTCCTTTTATGTTTTACATATATTTAAAACCTGAGATTTGTAGGATGCATTTTCTCTTATGAAATGCAAAGATCACTTTTATTTTCACTGTTTTTTTAAATGTGTATTTATTTATTTTGAGAGAGAGAGAGTGAGCACACTCGACAGAGTGCGCACATGAGGGGGGAGAGGCAGAGAGCGAGGGAGAGAGAGAATCCCAAGGAGGCTCTGCTCTGTCAGTGTGTAGGCCAAGGCAGGGCTTGATCCACAAACCATGAGATCACAACCTGAGCTGAAATCTAGAGTCACTGAGCCACTCAGGTGCCCGTATTTTGATTGTTTTTGATGTCAGTTTAAATGCTAATGTTTCGCAAAGGCCAGCTAATTGCTGGCAACTATTTGCCTTACTTTATAAAACTGAACAGTGGTGTGTGTGTGTGGGGGGGTATAATCTGCTTGTTTTTGCAAAATATTTTAATGAAAAAATAACCCTTCCATGTGATAGAAGCAGTTCAAGGATATAAATACATGGGAACATTCTGAAATTATTAACTTTTAATAAAGCTATAAGATATTGGAAATATGCCCAGAAATAATATGTAAAAATATATTTGATATTCATACAAATTAAGGATGCTTTTATTTTAATACTATAAGTAGCAACATAATTATTATGATTCCTCCAAAATATAGAAAAAAAGGATAAATTATAAACTTTAAAAATGTTACAGATATAGTCAGAGGTACCTTACTAGCTCAGGTGGTACAGCACGTGACTCTCAATCTCGGGGTTGTAAATTTGAGCCCTACTTTGAGCATAGAGATTATTTAAAAAAAATAAAACCTTAAAGAAAAGTTACAGAAATTTAGACAATATGGTCTAATACATTAAGAATGCCATAAGAATGATTGCATTTATAATAGGACCACGGACACTGAAAAATGATTGCTGTTTATGTGTATATTAATGATCCACTTAGCTATATAAAATAGGATTGTCCTTTGACATTGCCTCATAGGCAAGTTACAGTATAAAACTAGCTCATTTTTATCCTTAGCAAAGACTGAAAAAGTAAATGTTCATAAAAAATAAATAAGTTAAAAAATTGAATTGCATTTATAAAGTCGATGAGATATGAAACCAACGTATTTAAGTATACTCAGAATTTCTGGAGAGAAAATAATGACTCTTCATGAATAAGAATATTATCCAAAATTTTATTTCTGTATTTTTGTGTGGCATATGAAAACATGCAATCAAATATACAGCAAAAACTTCCAGGCTTTTATAAATACCTTCACTGAAACTCTTTCGACAATCTAATTCTTTTTTTTTTTTTTTTTAATTTTTTTTTTTCAACGTTTTTTATTTTATTTTTGGGACAGAGAGAGACAGAGCATGAACGGGGGAGGGGCAGAGAGAGAGGGAGACACAGAATCGGAAACAGGCTCCAGGCTCCGAGCCATCAGCCCAGAGCCTGACGCGGGGCTCGAACTCACGGACCGCGAGATCGTGACCTGGCTGAAGTCGGACGCTTAACCGACTGCGCCACCCAGGCGCCCCTCGACAATCTAATTCTTGATGTGAATGACTAAGATTTTTTAATCATGACTGTTTTCTTCATTTGTTTAAATGTTTATCTATTTTTGAGAGAGAGAGAGAGAGAGCATGACTGGGGGACAGGCAGAGAAAGAGAGGGAGACACAGAATCTGAAGCAGGCTCCAGGCTTTGAAATGTTAGCACAGAGTCCGACATGGGGCTTGAACTCACAAACCATGAGATCATGACCTGAGCCAGTCAATTAACCAACTGAGCCACCCAGATGTCCCATGACTATTCTCTTCTTAAATACAATAGGCAATTATTTATTCAAGATAGCCATTCTTGATCAACTCTTTTCATGTATCTCCTCATGGTCCCTATTCTAGAAGCCCATTTCTAAGTTATTTCCATATTCTGCTATTAAGAATGTATCTTTTTAGGGGCGCCTGGGTGGCTCAGTCGGTTAAGCGGCCGACTTCAGCTCAGGTCACGATCTCGCCGTCCGTGAGTTCGAGCCCCGCGTCGGGCTCTGTGCTGACAGCTCAGAGCCTGGAGCCTGTTCCAGATTCTGTGTCTCCCTCTCTCTCTGACCCTCCCCTGTTCATGCTCTGTCTCTCTCTGTCTCAAAAATAAATAAATGTTAAAAAAAAAATTAAAAAAAAAAAGAATGTATCTTTTTAAAACATTGCCAGGCATCCAACTAGCTAGTCATTTGTTCATTCATTTCTCCATACTTTTAACAAATACATTTTTAATGGATATTATGTGCCAATGCAATGTGCTTACTAGCCCTATGGATATAAACACGCTGAAGAAGAAAACCCTACAGGTGGTTCACGAGAAATTGCTTTCAATTGAATTGTAATAAAGATTAATTAGAAAACAGTTGGTATTCTTCTCTAGGAGACTATATTTATTTTGGGGTGTGACCTTGTGCTTATACAGGTATTTCTAATTATCAAGGAATCAGCAGTTGAAAAGAATTATTAAAAGACAGTGTCTTTATATACTGAAGACCTGTATCGGGATGAAGCATGCATTGTACATTTTCATGTTATGTTTACATACTCCATGACTTTTGATCCCCATATTTTAAGCTGAGAAAAGAGAGGATTGGTTCATTGACAAGTCTAGGTTACCAAACAATAGAATATCTCCTTTTGTGTTCCCATTACATTATGGTCCTTTTCTTAATTTTATTTTACTAGCAAATAGTCTTGATAGATAAAAAAACTATATTGAGGTTTAGAAATAATATAATATAATATAATATAAAATATAATATAATATAATATAATATAATATAATATAATATAATATAATATAATAATTTGAAGTGTATATACATATATATACATACATACATATTTGCAATTGTTTAACCATTACCCACAACAATATACTGAAATATTACAAAAAAATTACAGATATATGTGTGTATATATCAAGTCAGTAGATGTATATCTATTGCTGTGTGTAGGGAATAAACAAATCTGATGGTTATACTGGAATTATATGAAGCAATGTGATATAGTGGGTAGACAGACCTGATCTCTAATGGGCAGTTTGTTACTTAACCTTCTTATCCTTTACTTCCACCTCAGGGCATCAGATTTCTTTCTTTGGATAGTGAGAATTCTTTCTGGTATTGTATGGTTTTTCACCAGTTCCCAAGATATTTAAATTTTTAAGACTCTTTTTGGTTTGTATGAGTACTGCAAGTGGACAACAGAAGCAAGCAAATGAGTCCTTGTCAGCTGTCAGTACTGAAAAGCCCTGAAATTATATCTATATCTATATCTATATCTATATCTATATCTATATCTATATCTATCTATAGACATATGAAGGAGTTGTCTAAATGCATGCAACACAAAACCCGGTGACCTCGTATTATGAGGTTTGTTTCAACTTACTCTGAAGTTTGTACAATTTCAGCCTGACTCAGGTACCTCATTTGATTTTCTCAATCCATTTTTCTTGCCACTAAGATCAACCTTAAAAGCATCAACTAGATACACAGCGTTTTGATAAAGAAAATTCTGATAGTCCTTTCTGTATATTAGCATGAGGTCAGTTCATTCAAATCTTAATTTTGTGGCATTTGACGTATAAAGAGAGGGAGAAAAAGAAGAAATATATTTTGAGGGGTATTCCACAGCCATATGATAAAAACTGAACATTTAGTCTATGTTCCATTTTCAAAGGCACTAGGCACCTAAGCACTAGGTTTTTGAGTATCACACATAACAAGAAATACATTTCACAACACAATCCAACGTGCATACATCTCTATGTATATGTGTGGACACACAAATAAATGTTTATTGGGATGCCTGGTTGGTTCAGTTGGTTAAGTGTCTGACTCTTGATTTCGGCTCAGGTCATGATCTCATGGTTTGTGAGTTTGAGCCCCGTGTCAGGCTCTGTGCTGACAGCACAGAGACTGCTTGGGATTCTCTCTCTCCCTCTCTCTCTGTCCCTCTCCCACTCATGCTATCTCTCTCTCTCTTAAAATAAATAAACTTTAAATTTATATATCTTCCTGTATATGCATATATATATATAATTAGTAACAAATTAACAAATTTCCCAAAACTCTGCTCACTCTATGACAAGCTCTGATATTTTGAGGTTTTCTATCTTAATTATCATAATTAATTAAAATATACTTACTGAGATGCACTAAAAACATGTAATAACCTAGTAAAGATCCATACTTTGAAAAACCCTGGCCTAAAGCATGATTGCTACCCAGTCCCTCTTAACAAAAATTTTAGGTACGATCAACCCTGAGTGTTTTTTAACTTTTAGAGCCAGTCTTCACAGCGGGTCAATTGTATCATGGGAATATTGCCATGGGAATATTTAGGGAATCAATTTTCAAATCCTCAGCTTTCCTAGTGTTCTTTTCTCAGTTTGATCTGATAACAGGCACAAGATGATCCCTCTTTTTCTTTCCAAATATTCTTTTGCCCATTTTTTAAAACAGAAAGACAAAACCCCTCAAAGAGCATGAATCCATACATTGTCCAAATTAAAGATGCACCCCACCCCCCATTCCAACATGCATACATTGAAACATGTATGTTGGTTTAGGAAGACTCTTTTAATGGTTTCTTAATGGCCTTGAGTATATTATAAATTGAGTGCTGAGATCACATATTGTCAAAGAATGAGTTACTCTTGGGGAATGTTTACAGAAGCAAGACAAAGCTTTATCTTAACACAGAATTTTTTCCTGACGTAGATGTTGGATATACTGATTCCACTGATAAAATTAATTAAGGTTCTGCCACAATCTCCATCACCCAATCCTAATTATTTAAAGTAATATACACAATTATTTTTAAATTTTCCTATGATGCAAGATACTATTAAAATTCTTATAACTTAAATTTCATTTAAAAGCATAATCAATGAATCCTAAGATTATAAGTTTATTACACATTTTGATAATTATTAAATATAAAAAGGTAACTTGGAGAAAAATGACTTTTTCATGAGATATACTGAATTTTATATAACTTCATTGTCAATTTATGAATGTTATTTACTGGTAGAATGAAACAGATTTGAGTGGAATCAATTCTATTCCACTTTCTCATTTTATTTATTTGTTTTTTAAATGTTTATTTATTTATTCTGAGAGAGAGAAAATGTGCACACACTTACAGGGGAGGGGCAGAGAGAGAGGGAGAGGGAATCCCCAGCAGGTTCCGCTCAGTCAGTATAGAGCCTGATGAGGGACCTGATCTTACTAACTCTGTGAGATTATCAACTGAACTGAAATCAAGAGTCAATTGCTTAACCAACTGAGCCACCCAGGCCCCATCCACTTCCTCATTTTTTAAAATTATTTTTTAATGTTTATTTATTTTTGAGACAGACAGAGACAGAATGTGAGTGGGTTGGGGCAGAGAGAGAGAGGCACAGAATCCGAAGCAGCCTCCAGGCTCTGAGCTGTCAGTACAGAGCCTGATGTGGGGCTTGAACTCACAAGCTGTGAGATCTGAGACCTGAGCTGAAGTCAGACTCTCAACCGACTGAGCCACCCAGGCGCCCCTCCACTTTCTCATTTTAATAAGAGCATTAATTGATATTATTTTCATAAAAAGTTAGATAGTAATATACAAAGCACATGGAGATAGACTTTTTAAAATAACTGCTAGGGCGTTCTGATTTTGAATACAATATGAAGTACATAAGACAATATGTCATAAAAATAATTTTTAATGACCTTTCATCTGACTACATGAATAGACAATTTGAAATTTTTTGAAGCAAACCACCTTGCATGCACAAATATATATTAGCCAGTAAATTCACTCTCTTAATTTGGTGGAAATATTCTAAACAGGATTAATCAGCCTGCTGTTATTAGACGCATCTTTTTCATGCATGAACTGTTCAGAAAGGGTTAAAAATAGTAATTTAAATACACTTTTCCATAAAATTATTTTTTTATTTAATGCTTTAACTCATCTTATACTTAAAATGTTTTTCTAAATCCTAGAGCTGAAGATTATGCTCATTTTTTCCAATTGGCACAATCAATTCTGTTGTCAAAACATCAGTTATTTCAGACTTGTTTTCTATTAGAGACAGTCTAACAAGATTTTTCATTGAAAAAATGTGTTAGTACATGTTTTGAAGCATATTTAAAAGAAAAACCTATTGAAAATAAAGTTTAAAATGTTTCATGTAAGACAAATAATGAAAAGCAGTGCAATCAAGATCTAAACAAGGTAAACCTAATATAACTATATATTTAAAGAGGAAGAACTTTTTTCCATTGCTTCAATTGTAATGCCATAAATTTCTTTATATATATCATGTTAGCTGCAAACCCCGAAGTTTCACATGTTGTATTTTTGTTTTAAATTTCAAATTATTCTTAAATGCCTATTGTCATAAAATCATTGATTAATTGGGGCTTTGGGAAAATGTTTCTAAATTCCTAAACATATGAAGATTTTATATGTTTGTTTATGCTATTGGTTCCTATGTCTGTTGTGCTGTCATCAGAAACAGAGTCTACTTCAAACATTTGGAATTTTCAAAGGTTGGCTTTATGATCTAGTATACAGTAGTCTTTTTTTGTTGTTATAAATACTCTATGTATGCTTTTATGTGTATTCTGTGTTGATTTTGTATAATAGTCTACATACATCCATTAGGGCATTGGTTAACCATGTCATTTAATCCTCTATATGCTTACTGATTTTTGCCTATGGATTCTAAAATTACTGAGAAGAACTGTTAAAGATACTTTTTCACTATAATTCTGGATTATATTATATATTTCCTCTTTTGTCTGTGTCAATTTTATTTATATTTTTATGGTGATTTTAATAAATACATATATATTTAAAATAGACATCTTCCTGATTAACTGAGGCATTTAACATGATGAATTTAAGTTATAATTTTACTTTAACATCTATTTTGTGTGATATTAATATAATTCTGTAAGTTTGATTTGGTAAGGGCTCACCTGGCTTATATTTTACTATCTTCTAGCCTTTTAATTTTTTTAATTCTTTTATTTTAGTTGTATTTGTTGTAAGATCATGAAGTGAGCTTTGGATTCTGAATCAGGTCACTTTTTAAGGGGAACCCTCAGTCCATTTACATTTTATTTAATTGCAGTTATTTTGTGGTTTAAATCATTCACCTTAAAAGCCCTTCTCTTTGTTCCACCTATTATATGTTCCTTTTTTCTTCTTTTCCTGGTTGTGACTGACGATCTTTTATTTATTTAGATTCCTATGTTAGTTTGTTGAAGACTCAGTTCTAGAGATACAAACTTAAATCCTTGATTTATCAAATTCTGGTGTTAACTTATAATTTTGCCCTCTTCCCAAAGGAAAATTCAGGGACCTTAGAAAATTCTAATTTTCTTTAATCATTTACAATTTATTAAACATGTAATATGAATATTAGAAGATATAAGCTGTGACTATTATTTTTAAAAATCCATGTTCTTTTAAAGTTATGTACATAATGACCTTTGCATTCCTAGTTATTTCTTCCGTGTGTCTGCTTTCCATTTGAATCCATTTTCCTTAAGACTAAAGCTCAGCTATAAGTATTTATTTTTATGTTCCACTGAATATATACTTATTTATTTTACTCTCATGTTTGGAAGGTATTTTCACTTAGTATGTAATTCGAGGTTGGCAAATATTTTCTTTGGCTTTGATGGTTACAAATGAAAAGTAGTTTATAAAAATAACCTGATTATCCTTGAAAATAATCTATTTTATTCTGGCTGATTAGAAGGGTCCCTCCATCCAGCTGCATCCCTCAATGTCTCTAGATTACAATACTTTCACTATAATGTTTGTAGGTGTGGATTTTTTCTTATGTATCTTTCATGAAGATTACTGAGCATTTTGAATCTGTGAATGTATCCATCCATTTTGCAATGTTTTTATCTCTTGTCTCTTTATATGTAACTTCTTTCCCATTCTCTCTCATTGTCCTTTACACCTTATTAATGTATTTTGTGTATTCTCTCTTCTATATTATTTTCCCAGGCTTCATATATGGAATAGGTTCTTTTGTCTAATCTGCTGTGAAATCTATTCATTGGGTTCTAAGTTGGGGTTGTTACATTTTTTTAACAAGTTTATTTATTTATTTTGAGAGAGAGGGAGGGAGAGGGAGTGTCCCAAGTATGCTCCGTGTTGAGAGTGAGGAGTCCCACATGGGGCTCAATCTCATGAAGCATGAGATCATGATCTGAGCCGAAATCAAGAGTCAGATGCTTAATCGACTGAACCACCCAAGTGCCCTGAATTATTATACTTTAAATGTTTTGAATTTCTAGATTATTTTCCTCAATTCCTTAATAATACCTTTTATAACTTCCAGTTTTTTACTAAAATTTTCAATGAACATCAGCTATTATTTCTGTAAGCATATCAACTGTATTTGCTTTACTGTCATTAATAGTAATTTCACCATTTCTAGTACATGAAGGCCTGTTTCTGTGATTTGTTGTCTGTGCTGTTCTCATTTCTATCATTTTATCTCTTCATAGGGCTAGATATACTTGAAGTTATAGGAAAATGTATTTTTAAAAAAAGTAATGGGAAGCCTAAGGTGATGCTATTTCCCCTCATATAAATACATGTCTTGTTTTATTCTACACACACACCTAAGAGCATTAGCAATCTGGAATCATGTAAATGTCAAGTCCTGAGATTATTCTAGGCCATCCAAATGTATCAAAGACCAGTCACAATTCATGTAAGGGTTGATTTATTTTCAATGGGCATTAACTTCTATAGCCTTTCAATTTTACAACACTAGGGTCCTCATCATTTGTAAGCTTGGGACAATTTTCAGAAGACACCTAGAGACTTTCTCAGTCTCTTAGCTACTTTTTTTTTTAATTTTTTTTAATGTTTATTTATTTTTGAGACAGAGAGAGAGAGAGACAGAGCGTGAGCAGGGGAGGGGCAGAGAGAGAGAGAGAGAGGGAGACACAGAACCTGAAGAAAGCTTCAGGCTCTGAGCTGTCAGCACAGAGCTCGATGCAGGACTTGAACCCACAAACCATGAGACATGACCTGAGCTGAAGTCGGACACTTAACGGACTGAGCCACCCAGGTGCCCCGCTACTTTCTTTTTTTAATCAGAAAATCTTTCCCATTAATAATTTTAATGGCTGTCATGACTCTTTGTACTTTCTTCTTCTCCAAGGTAATGGCACAATATTCATACATCTCCTAGTTTCTTAGTAGGTCAAATTGTTGTAACAAAACTCCAGAGACTAGGTTGCTTAGACCACAGAAATTTGTTTCTCCCAGTTCTGGAGCTTGGACAGTCCAAAATAGCTTCCTGGCAGAATCATTGTCTACTAAGGGCCCTTTTCCTGGTTTTTAGACAACTGCCTATATCCTCACATAGGCAGAGAGCTCACTCTCCCATGTCTTCTTAAAAATCCCATCATGAGGCCTCTGGCCTTATGATTTTGTATAAACCTCATCATTTCCCAAAGGCCTCATCTCCAGATACTATCCTATTGAGGACTCTACGGGGGAAATTTAATCCCTACCACCTTGCAACTATTATGCTTCTAGGAAGGTGTGTTCATATTTTCTTAAGTGTTCTTAGTTATCATGCTTTATGGATCATGAAGGCTGGCCCAAATAACCAGGACTATTGTTACCACAAAATCAAATCTACCCTCAAGAGACTTTATTCCACTTCTGCACAGCTTCATAGAGATCATCATTCTTTTCACGCTTCTTCAGTGTAAGGATGGATTGTCTTATTTGTATATCCTTCAAGATGCCTTTATGTATGTATCTTGTAAGGTAATTTATCCAACATTAAAATAATAAACAGGATGATGGAAAATATGAATAAATGGAAAAAAAATTTGCAGTCATACCAAGGAATAACAATTATTAGCATACTGTAATTTATTATAATAGCATTTTCTGCACATTTGTATACACATTCCCCCTTTGAAATATGGGTTTTTAATCACGAATGCTTTCTGCCTTCAAATATCAGCATTTTTTTTATGTCATTAATATTATCCTATAATCTATATTATCCTATATCTATATTGGAATAACTACAAAATATGTCATTTCATGAGTGTACCATCAATCAATCCCAGTTATTAAATATTCAGACATTCAGAGCTTTTCAAAAGTGTTACAATTGTGCGTGTGTGTGTGTGTGCGTTGTGCTGATTTCTAATTGATTCATTTTTATTTCTTTGTTTAAATAAGACTTTTGCTTGTTGAATTCCTGAGAAGTAAATTTAATAATATATTGCCAATAGAGTCTTGATTATTTTATTGACCCATATGTTATGATGATAACTTTAAAAAAAACAATAGAAGCCATGTTTTTGATTGAGTAAAATGAAAGAAGGTACACCATGGAATCTTCACCCTCTTGAATAGATTAGGTTTTACTAAGCTCTAGTCCTCTGCATTTATTTTGGATGTGTTTTTAAAAAAGAAAAAATATATAGAATGAATTTCTTGCTTCCCCATCTCAAATGAATATATTATGTAGTCTCTTCAAAATTAAATAGAGTTTTGATCTGTCACATAATATGTCCACTATGATCATTTTCAAACAACAAAGCATTTTTCAGCTCACTGAATATGACTGTAAGAAATGTGCAGACTTATGGGAAAGGCTTATTTAAAGTTCCTTTGACTATAAAAAGACATCCTGATCACTGCTACCACCATGTTTCAAATCAATAAGTCCAGAGATGCAAATAGAAGAGTTATTAAAAATTAATCTCTGCATTAAAATGCCTGTGTGACTAATAGCAAGTAAAAAAATATATGGTGTCATAAATCTTTGTACTGGCACTAAACTCCTCTTCTCATAAAAACATTGTGATTTGCATGCACTGGTTATGCCTTGGAATTTATGAACAACAAATAGCAACATGACAGGAAAAAATATCATACCATGAAAGAGAAATGGAGAAAGCAGAAGGAATTTAAATGGCCGAATTGGTTCAAGGAGATGGACTTAAGGTGGACCTTTGATTCTCACAGTCCTTTTACTTTTCTTGGGCAAGAAGCAGGAAGATCATATGCATGCCAAGTAATTTAACTAATAAAAGTGTCTGATAGAAACACATTATTGGGATACCTGGGTGTCTCGGTAGGTTCGGCATCCAACTCTTGATTTCAGCTCAGGCCATGAACTCACGGTTCGTGAGTTCAAGCCCCACGTTCAGACTCTGCACGGAAAGCTTGGGATTCTCTCTGTCCTTTTCTCTCTGCCCTCCCAGGCTATCTCTCTCTCTCCCTCTCTCTCTCAAAACAAAGTTAAAAAAAATAAAATCATCATTATGTACTTTTTCTTTTGCTTTCCTCAATCCATTCACATTTACAGAGGATGTCAGAAATAATCATATGGTTAATTTAGACCAAAGCATGAGTATTGATGCAGAAGAATATAAATAAAAAAAATATTTGTGTGTGTATGTATATATGTATATGTATACATATATACCATATGTATGATGATGGGTTGATTGTGATATTATTCTCATGCAATACTTTTTGTAGATATGATTTACTATACATTTTCTATAAAAATCCTGTATACCTCTTTAGGATATTTAATTGTTTAGTGCATAAGGGCATAAGAGGTTATAATGATCAAATAAAGGGGATTCAGGGTAACTGCATTGATTTGGGTTTACAACAGTCTTTCTGAATATGTAATGGATCAGTTAAGATATTTTTATCCTAACTGCAAGTGACTCAAATCCAACTCAAATTGGGCAGCACAACAAATAGAAAATGAATTTATGTGCCAGGCAACTAAGAAATCTATGGATAGATCAAACGTAAAACAGGCTTATCCAGGAGTTCACTTATCTCTCCACGGTCCTTCTTTGTCTTTTTACCTTCTTCTGCACAATGGTGTGTCCCAGAAGTTCTAGCTTCACGTTCTTCCATTTTAAAAAAAGTGCCTGCAACACTTTCCAACAATCCCAGAGAAAAGGCTCTTTATCTTTTACTGATTCTGAATGGATATAGTTGATGTGTGTATCCCTAAAATAACCATAGAAGGTAGAGAAAATCTACATTCAGAATTAATCAGGTCTAGAGTACATGTCAGAAGCACATGGACTGAGAAAATGCAAAGAGAGGGTGATTACAGTGGTGAAAATAAGAGTGAATATAACATATTATGAGTAGCAGAAAGGAGGTCCATTGTAATCCAGCCTGATGGCTGCAGGACATTCTTACACACATTGTTTATTTACAAACATCTTTAAAAGACATTAGGTAGCCCACACACCACTGAAAATACAATGACCTCTTTTCCAAACAATAAAAAAAAAAATGACATATCAATCTATTACTGTATTCAGCTTTAAATCTTGGACCCTTATGGAATATATATCCCTCTTCCAGAGAACTGGATAGAGTGCTTCATTGTCTAAATGAAAAAGTGTATTACTCCCACCACACCCAGTATCCACTAGTAGGAAAAGAAAAAGAAGAGGTGAAATAAATGCTGAGCAGTTAAAAACAAACAAACAAACAAAATGTAACAAGACCAATCTCCCTAGGATGTGACACAAGATTCTATTTCTTTCCAATCTAAATGCTTAAATGGTAAGAGGATATATGTATACTTCTTGTTTATGTATTTCTCTCTCCCCTTGATAATAGATATGAATTCCGAAGATTTAGTCCCAATTGTTCACTTCTACTGCAGAATGTAATAGTGGTATGTGACTTGAAATCCAGAACAGGGGTGGTTCTTTACAATTATTAAAATGAAAACCTGAAATAAACCTCTAGCTTTGATTTGTTGATGAAAAATGAACATACCTCATTAACCACACCTACTCTAGATAAGTCATCTATCACTAAATAACTCCCACATTCCTCCTGTGCTTAAAATTCTCTAAAAGCATCCCACTCATTCCTAGTAAACATGACATCTTTACAATTACCTATATGTAAAAGTACATACCCAAACTAGGCCTTGTTAATTTTTTCTGGCTTCTCTTCTCTCTCTTCTCCAGCTAAAATGCTGTCTAGGCCATTACTCGCACATGCCATGCAATCTCCCACTCAGCCAGTTGCTGAAATGCCTTTGCTCAATACACAATTTCATCTCTCTTGTCTGCTATGCCTTTATTCAAATAGCACCTGTTCAGTAAAATTTTTCTTGAAAATTGAACCCCACTTCTGGAAATCTTTGTCCTTTTCAATTTTCTCCATCATTCGCATTACTGTGTGTGTGTGTGTGTGTGTGTGTGTGTGTGTGTATGTATATATACATTTCACTTATTTATTGTCTTTTTGCTTCCAGTATATTGAAGCTCCTGTAGGGAAGACATTTTTGTGTATTTTGAAAATTGTTATATCTACAGTGTCTAGAACAGTGCCTGAAAGAAGTCTAATGCTCAGTATTAAAAAATATATATATATCAGTGTAAACTTTGGAATAATCTAAGAAAGACTATATATGTTCTGGTAAGACAGCAGATTACTAAACTTTTATAAGCCTTAATTATAATATTTTAAAAATGGGAATCATGTCTATTTCACTATATTCATATAAATCTTAATGAGATAGATTTAAAAGTTGTTAGTGCAAAGGCTGTGCTACATCCTCAATGAATATTCGTTTGCTTTCTTCATTTTCTCCTGTTCCATTATCTATTCAAAGATCAACTCTATTAGTTCTTTAATATATACCTTTTCTAGTTTTCTAGGGTTGCCGCAGCAAAGTATCTCATGCTTAAAACAATCAAAATTTATTCTTCCATCCTTGTGACTCTTGATCTCTGGGTGATGAGTTCAAGCCCCATGTTGACTAGAGATTACTTAAAACTAAAATCTTTAAAAATTGTATTCTCTGATAGTTCTGGATATTATAGGGCTCATCCTAATCCAGTATGGGTTCATCTCATATCCATACATCTACAAAGACCTGCTTCCACTTACGATCACATTTCCAAGTACAGAGGAATAGGACTTGTAACATATCTTTTTGAGGGATGCGATTCAACCTACTACACTAGATTTCCCTTGCTTACATCTTTATTTCTGATTCAACACAGGAGAGGGTCACTTTTTCTCTTAGTATTATCGCTCTCAGAATGACTGTGTATATAGCAAGGATGGTGAAACTAGAAAGTTAAAGAAGTAGATAAGAAACAAAAATCCTCTCAGATACTATCAAGATAACATATATTTTAAAAAGCCTGTATTTGCTTTTGGCTACCTTTTAGAATTTTCTGATATTCATGAGATAAAATACATAAACAGATTAAAGCATTCTCTATAAATTTAAATGTATAATCCACACAAATAAAATATAAGTAAATATTCAGTCTTGCAAGTGCTGAAAGAAATACAAATCAAAACAATTTTGTTAATAGATGAAAAAACAAAAGCATTTGACATTCAACTTCCATTCATTATAAAAAAGAATCAACAAAGTGCTGTTAGAAGAATATGCCTCAATGTAATAAGGGTCATATATGAAAAACTCAAAGCAATCATCATACTCAATGGCAAAAAACCAAGAGCTTTCCTTCTAAGGTTGGGAAAAAGACAAGGATGTCCACTCTTACCACTTTCATTCAACGTAAGACTGGAAGTCCTAGCCATAGCAATTAGACCAGGAAAATAAGAGGCATTCATATTTGCAAACAACATGATAGCATACATAAAATATTCTAAAGACTATGAAAACACTATTAGATGTAATAAATGAATTCAGTAAAGTGGCACGATACAAATTTAATACCCAGAAATCAGCAACATTTCTATACACTGATAATGAAGTAACAGAAATATAAATTTAAAAACAGCACCATTTACAGTTTCACCAGACAGAACAAAATACCTAGGAATAAACTTAACTGAAGAGGTAAATGGCCTGTACTCCAAAAACTATAAAACACTGATGAAAGAAATTGAAGATGACATAAACAATTGGAAAGATATTCCATGCTCATGAATTAGAAGAATTAATACTGTTAAAATGTTCACATTATCCAAAGCAATCTTCAGATTTAAAGCAATCCCTATCAAAATACCAGCAGCATTTTTCACAGAACTGGAAAAAATAATTCTAAAATTTGCATGGAACCAGAGAAGACCCTGAACGGCAAAAAAAAACCTGAGAAAGAACGAAGCTGGAGGTATCACGACCAGATTTCAAGATCTACTACAAAGCTATATAGTATTAGCACAAAAAAAGATATATAGATCAACATAACACAACAGAGAGCTCAGAAATGAACTCATGATTATATGATCAATTAATTTATGATAAAGGAGGCAAGAATATACAATGGAGAAAAGTCTCTTCAATAAATAGTGCTGGGAAAACTGGTTGGCTACATGCAAAAGAATGAAACTGGACCACTTTTTTAACACTATGCACTAAAATAAACTCAAAATGGATTCAAGACCTAAATGTGAGACAGGAAATCATAAACATCCTAGAAGAGAACACAGATAGTAGCTTTTTTAACAATAGCTGTAGCAAAATTTTCCTAGGTATGTCTTCTCAGGCAAGGGAAACAAAAGTAGAAATACACTATTGGGATTTCATCAAAAAAAAAAAAAAAAAAAAAAAAAAAACAAAAAACTTCCACACAGGGAAGGAAATAATCAACGAACAAGACAACCTACTAAACGGGAGAAAATATTTGCAAATAATCTATCTTATAGGGGTTAATATATAAAATATATAAAGAACTTATACAACTCAACACAAACAAAAAAGCAATCTGACCCCCCAAAATGGGCAGGGGACCTAAATATATATGTGTGTGTATTTGTATACACACACACACACATACATATATATATATATATATATATATATATATATATATATATATTTATTTATTTATATTTATATCTATATCCTTGGAACTATATATACATTTACATATTATTGTAAATATAATACATATTTATAAATATAAATATATAATATAAATCATATATATTTTTTTTTCCGAAGAAGATATACAGATGTCCAAAAGATGTTCAACATCATTCATCATCAGGGAAATGAAAGTCAAAACCACAATGAGATGTCACCTTACACCAGTGAGAATGGCTAAAATCAAAAAGACAAGAAATACCAAGGTTTGGAGAGGATGTGGACTACTCTGTTGATGGGAATGGAAACAGGTGCAGCCACTCTGGAAAACAGTATGGAGGTTCCTTCAAAAATTAAAAATAGAGGGGCACCTGGGTGGCTCAGTTGGTTAAGCAGCTGACTTCAGCTCAGGTCATGATCTCACAGTCTGTGAGTTTGAGCCCTGCGTCAGGCTCTGTGCTGACAGCTCAGAGCCTGAAGCCTGTTTCAGATTCTGTGCCTCCCTCTCTCTCTGACCCTCTCCCATTCATGCTCTGTCTCTCTCTGTCTCAAAAATAAATAAATGTTTTAAAAAAATTAAAAATAGAAATACCATATGATCGATAAATATACTGTTGGGTATTTACCCAAAGAAAATAAAGACACTAATTCAAAAAGATATATACACTCCTGTATTTATTGTAGAATTATTTACAATAGCCAAGAGATGGAAGCAGACTAAGTATCCATCAATAGACAAATGAATAAGGAAAATGTATGAGATATATGTATAGATATAGGTAACTCTCTATCTATATCTTTCTATATAGATATAAGTAGATAGATATAGATATATAGATATCTATCTATACATCGACATATGGAATATTATATGACCACAGAAAAGGATGAGGTTGTGTCATTTGCAACAGCATGGATAGACCTAGAGGCTACTGTGCTAAGTGAAACAAGTCAGACTGAGAAAGACAAATACCATATGATTCCATTCATAAGTGGAATCTAAAAAAGACAAATAAATTTAAAAAATGAATAAACAAACAAAACACAGCTTCAGACCTGTAAATACAAAGAATAGAGTGCTAGTTGCCAGAGGGGAGGCTGGGAGGTGGTTGGGGCAAAATGGGTGAAGGGGAGAGGGACGTACATGCTTCGTCACGGAATGACTAAGGGGAATAAAAGGAATAGTCAGTCAATGATATTGCAACAGTAATGTAACAGGATAGCTGGTAGCTACACTTGTCAACATAGCACAGGATGTATAAACTTAACAAATCACTCAACTGTGCATCTGAAACTAATGCAACATAATGTGAACTATATTGAAATTTAACAAAGAAAGCATTTTGATATGTTTCTTTTTTTATACCAACAAAATAATCAAAGACCAAAGAGAAGAAATATAATCTGGTAAATTACATAATCTTGCTCTCATACATTAGAGTTGGTGTTCAAATTAGAACAAACTTTCTGAAAAGCAATTTGACAATACATATTCAGTTTTTAAATGGGAATCTATCCTAACAATATGATCCCAAATTCACATAAATGCAAAGGGATATTATAGTAGTGAAGATGTAAAAGCAACCTGAGTACTAAAAAGTAAGGCACAGGTTCTATAACTTAAGTTAGGATCCTATGCATGCTTTTATGTATGTAGAAATTTTGTTTGTGGATGCCCTATCTCAAAATGAAAACAGCTTTCTAATCTCATGGTTATAAGTGTATCCTCATGTAAAAATGTAAGCATAATCTAATGCAGGGAAAGATATTCATAATCTCACGTTGATTAATAACTCATAGTTAACATAGGAGAGAATTGAAATGTTTAATAACAATGGTGACCCTTGTTTTGACATACAGGGGGATCATTTTGCTTTAAAAGCACATCCGAAGTGGGCCACTGGGGTGGCTCAGTTGGTTAAGCATCTGACTCTTGATTTCAGTTTAGGTCACGATCTCCTAGTTTGTGAGATTGAGCCCTGTTTCTGGCTCTATAGGACAGAGCCTACTTGGGATTCCCTCTCTTCTATCTCTGTGACCCTCCCCGCACACTTTCCCTCTCTCTCTCTCTCTCTCTTTCAAACTAAATAAATAAATCTTTTTTTTTTTTTTAGCACATCTGAAGGGTGGATGCCAATTCACTAGTATCTCAGTGTTTTCTTCTATATTTCTAAGACTACTGTCTTTTTAATTTGAGCTATGTTGTTTTTGGCTTCACAGCTATTTCTTTTAGAAGTTAGAGTAATCTGAACCTCTGTCAACCCTGACAATATCCAAAGCACCGATCAATCTTAATCTCACTAAAATTAGGAAAACCACATCCTTTTATGCCTCCTGATATATTAGAAGAGAAAGCCCACCTGCATCACCTATACATATCACCGTAACACCTATACCGATGCTGTGCACAGAGCCTTGAAAAAAATGAACTTAAATTTACTCCAACTTGAACTTCTGCCTGTTTCTGCTGCAAGGGGGCAGGGTTCAACCTTTCCAACACAACATGGAGCGAGATAAGAACAGAACTTAGAAGTTCTTTCCTGTTACGGACTGAATGTTTGTGCCTCTTGATGAACAGGATTCATATGTTGAAACCCTAACCCTCATGCACTTGGAGACAGGGACTTTAAGAAACTAATTCATGTTAAAAAAAAAAAAAAAAAGGTCATAGCAGTAGGGTCTCTATCCAATTTGATTACTGTCTTTATAAGGACAGAATCCAGAAAGCTTGACCTCTCTCTCTTTGTACATTCACAAAGAGGAGTCCATGTGAGCACACAGCCAGAAGATAGCTGTCACCACGATCTTTGGACTCTTGGCACCTTGACTGGAACCTGGATATGGGACTTCTTAGCATCTGAAACTTCGAGAAATGTATTTCTGTCTCTTAAGCCACTTAGTCTGTGCTCTTTTGTTATTGCCACATGAACCATAAGGTGAACCATACTTACACACTCCCTACCTCTCACGCAATCAGTGCCACCAACATCAGCTCCTAACGGCCTTTGATCTTCCCAGCCGCTTTTTATATTTTATGTTCTTTGCGCAAATTCGGGCTCATGCTTGCATTTACAGCTTCTCTAGTTTCCCTTTGCAGGAAGGGAGCCAGCGAGGCTAGTGCCCTTTGTTTTTTCCACATGCATAATAGTGAAGATCATATGGCCCTAATAAATTATTGAGTGCAGTGATTAAATATGCTTCCGTTCCTATCAGAAGCAAACATTTCAGCAACCCGTGGACTTCAGGGTGCTGTTAAAAGCCCTGGCCAGCATGATTTTTGTACTTGTTCTTGTTATTATCCTAATTAGGACCAGTTGTTGGTTACTGTTTATCTTCCTCAGAAAGACCATCTTATTTAAGACCATCTATGAAAAACACTCAGAGAAATATAAATTGCTCATCAAGTATTATGTGTACAAAGCATAATTGCTACACATATAATTGTGAAATTAAAAGTTATAATTTTTAACAGTATACTCCATATATCTCATTTGGGGATTGAAATCAACCATAACATTTTGTCATTTATGTAGGAAATATGTTACTCCTCTAGAGTTCTAATTCATAATATCTTGCATAATGGCAACTTGATAAAGAGTATTCCTTTTTTTTTTTTTTTTTTTTTCACATTCACCTTTTTGTATATCCTTAAGGATACAATCATACACTCTTTGGCTATGCTCTTTGGATTGCAAATATGAGTCCTTCCCTAGAGTTATGCTATGTGAATATTTAAGCCAATATTATTGAAATATTATTTAGATATTGAGACATTATCTAGATATAAAAAAAGATATCATGTTTGGGCCTGCATTTGGGGTGATGCCAATAACCATAATTTCTGATGATTGACACTCATTTATTCATTAAGAAAGTTTATTAGATAGTTATTATGTGTCACAGACTTTTCTAGCTAGCATGCTCAATATGAAAATGCCTAAGATATGGAGTAAAAGCAAGGGAAATTTATATAGTGGAGGGTAGCACCTATGAAAATATTTATGTCAAATCTAATTATTATTTAGAAATATAATAAAATATTGGAGAGGTTAAAATCAGTTTCAGAGATCAACTGAGACATAAAAAATGTATGTATGTTTTCTAGAAATGGAAGTAGTAAAAATGCTTAGCAAAAGAAGTGGTAACTGTAATATAGAATGTTATATGTTGATAAGGGAGAGAAAGAGAAAAGGAGGGAGGGAAGGAAGGAGGGAAGGTAAGAAAAGAGAGAGCAAAGGAGCAAAGGAGGAAGAAAGACTGGAAAGAAGGAAGAAAGGAAGGGAGCAAGGCAGGAAGAAAGACAAGAAGGGAGGGAAGAAGGGAGGGAAGAAGGGAGGGAGGAAGGAAGAAAGGAAGGAAGGAGAGATGGTGTATTTGGAAACACTGGGAAGGTTTGTATGGAGACATTATAATGTAGATGTTATTGCTGGGAAGACTGATTTGCATGTAAAAGGAGCTGTGGGAATTATAGTCGGTGGGCTAGGAAGAATGCCACTACTTGACAAAGTCCTAAGCAGGCCTTGTAAAAGGACAAGTCAAGATGCAAAGCCATGTGCCTCAAATCACGGGATGCTCATGACTGGAGTGGTAAATTGGAAGGGAAAATTGTAGAAATTGCTTGAGAAGATGTCCCAGTAACCTCAGAGTTTCCTTTGACTATGAGTGGACTGGAACAGCTTAAACGTTCAGAAGTGCCACTTTAATTCTTGGTTCTACACTAAACTAAAACATAGTGAACAGCAGGATAGGGGTGCAATTTAAGTAGAAGGCTGAGAAAATTATTTTCAACATTGGTCACTGCTCAATTTATAGCACCCCATCCATGACTTCATTTTCCCTTCCTTTTCCTTCTTGTCTTTCTTCCTCCCTTGCTCTTTATTCTCTTTCTTACCTTCCCTCCTTTTTTCCCCTCCTTTCTTTTCTCTTTCTCTCCTTTATCAACATGTACTATACGAAGCATTTTTACCCTACTTCTCTTTCTAGAAAACTTACATATATCTTTTATATTTCAGTTTATCTCTGAAGCTGATTTCAATCTCTCCAGTATATTACTGCATTTCTAAATAATAATTACATTCGACATATATATTTTCATAGGTGCTACCCTCTACTATATAAATTCCCCCTGCTTTTAATCCATTAAAATATTTCATGCCTTATACATTTTCATATTGAGTATGCTAGCTAGAAAAGTCTGTGACACATAATAACTATCTAATAAACTTTCTTAATGAATAAATGAGTGCCAGTCAATCATCAGAAATTATGGTTATTGGCATCACCCACTACATACATCTCAGTGTCAAGAATATGTTTCAAAAAGAATCTGTTTACCATTTTCCAAGTAGAAATATTGTGTGTACATTCAACTAACCTTGGAAGTGCATTAACGCTAAATTTGCCTTAAATATTTTAAAACAGATTTACACAACCAAGGAAAAATGATGGTAAAAAAAGGATGGATTCACTTACTATAGGTAAGTTGAACACACACAATTAAAAAAAAAAATCAGTTTAAGACCAGTCATCTCTTTGTTTTGTTTGTCAAGCTCAGCGGAGAATTGCACTCTGAATCCTGTTCAGCCCCTGCTTTGTGACCTTGGACATATCACCTTACCTCACCATACTTAGCCATCATCTATAAAATGGAAATCATGGTAATACCTATTTTGTAGGATTACATGTGTAAATATACACGAAGTACTTAGAATTTTGCCTAATATATAGTAACCATTTTTTTAAGATTTTTAATTTTTAAGTAATCTCTACACTCAATGTGGGGCTGAAACTCACAACCTCCAGATCAAAAGTCATATGCTCTACTGACTGAGCCGGTCAGGCGGCCCACATACAGTAACTTCTTAAAATGGAACTCCTCTAACATCTCTCTCACATTCAAAATCTTGGGGTGCCTGGGTGGCTTAGTCAGTTAAGTATCCGACTTTGGCTCAGGTCATGATCTCAGGGTTTGGGAGTTCGAGCCCCTGCATCAGGCTCTTGGGCTCTCAGCACAGAGCCCTCTTTAGTGCTCTGAAGAGGGCTCTGTCCCCCTCTCTCTTTGCCCCTCCTCTGCTAGTGCTCTCTCTCTCAAAAACAAATAAACTTAAAAAAAACATAAGTGGTACTCTTCAGCTCCCTGTTTTACATGCCTCCCACTCTGGTCTGAGATCAAAGTTTGACTCTGCAAGAGCAGACAACTGTCAGGAAGCCCATTTGTCTAACTGCTCTCTGAAGCTTCTCCCCTTACCTGCCTTCTGAATTGGTCATGGCCAGACTCAAATTTGAGCCAGGTGTGATCTTCAAACCTGCAATTTATCCTCCTATTAGAGATGATCTTCACCTTTTCGAGCAAAACCAATTTGCATTCTTGAGGCAGTGGCCATATCTACTTGAAAGTCCCCTCTGGGCCTTTTTATGGGGACGTTTGCTTCTCAAACTTCCCAGTCTTAAAGGTGCTTGTATTTGTCTTGTGTCCTGGCTGACAGAGGCAGGATTGCCTCTTTTGCTGCACGAGCCTCCTTTTGAGAGGGCTTTGCTTCTATATACACCACGGATTGCTATGGCTTTGCTCCTGCTGTGTTTTTGCGTCTCTGGTAGAAAGGATTACCAGAGTCTCAGGGTGATGCTGTGCTCGCTGTCTGTAAGCATTCTTGTTCCTGACCATCTGAGTCAATACTTTAGCCAAACAGTGCATAAGGACTCAACTATCCTTGGCACTTGCTTCCTAGCCTTTATTGTCCTGGTCAACTACAAGTTCACAGACTGAAGTATTTATTTGTCCTCCTCTGCTGTACCTTTGTAAAGCTCTATGCTCTCTGGCAAACTTCCATCTGTATCATGTGTGTAGGAGGGGTAGGGGGAATGTGCTTAAGTTACAATATCCAAACTTCACCACTATAGACCAAAGACCCTATCTTTCACCCTGTATGTCTATGACAAACTAAACTTACTAGTTAACACTACAAGAGCCAATCTTACTGCTCTACTCCCCTCTACAAATTACCACCCCAACCCTACATATACCCATTAACCTTCCATTTATAAGTAAGAACAAAGCTAGTTAACTAGGTAGCTAAAGATTATCTATCTATCTATCTATCTATCTATCTATCATCTGATTTGTCATCTATCTTTAACATGTTTTTACTGTGCACATAATCCACATGCTTTTCCTTCTGATATCATACTGTCTGATTCTTTCCATGACAGCAAATAGAGATCTACACTGCAGTTTTCATCAGTGAGGTATATTCATTCATTTGATTGTACATTTCTGCTTTTGTAAGCAATCTGATTTTGTTGGGAGTTGACTTTCAATATTAAAACCTTTCAAGTAGCACCACAGAAATATTTTTGTACTTTTCACTTTATACACTTCAAATAATTTTCAAGGTATATTAAATGATTAAAAACACTTAACAATGCAGTTCATACTGTAAATTGCCTCCAAAAATCATGTATTGAGTAATATTCCCAATAGCGATGGGTTTTTTCAATCTTTCGAATATTTGATGAGCGAGGCGCCTGGGTGGCTCAGTCGGTTAAGCGTCTGACTTTGGCTCAGGTCATGATCTCGTGGTTTGTGGGTTACAGACCCGTCTCAGGCTCTGTGCTGACAGCTCAGAGCCTGGAGCCTGCTTTGGATTCTGTGTCTCCCCCATTTTCTGCCCCTCCCCTGTTTGTGCTTGCTCTCTCTCTCTCTCTCTCAAAAATAAATAAACATTAAAAATTTTAAAAGGTAAATATTTAAGGAGATTGGAGTATCTTGAACTTTAAGGAAGAGACTTTATTGGACAATAAAAGACAGTGCATATACACTATCAAAAGCACCTATACTTTTAACTGTTTGGGTTAATTCAGGAAATTCAAAATTGCTGCATCAAATGTTGTATATATCATTTAATGGAAGATTATTTGATACTCAAACAAATGGAGTAATGATACACGCTATAACATGAATGAACCTTGAAAACATGCTGCATGATAAAAACCAGTCCTGAAAGACCACATACTTTATTATCAGTTTTATATGAAATGTATAGAACAGGAGCATATATGAAGCCAGAAAGATTAGTGGTTGTCTGGGACAGAGAGGGGTAGTCAAAGGGGAGTGATACAAATGTTCTAAAATCGTGTTCATGTTCACACTATTCTATGAATATACTAAACACTAGTGAATTGCACACTTTATACAGGTGAACTTTATGGTGTATTAATTATATTTCAATTAAGCTGTCAGAAATATCTTGCTTTGGTTGGATTATTCATTATTCTGAGTTGCATTTTTTTAATACTTGTCTTTCCTTTTAGAATGTAAGGTCTTTGAGAACAGAGACAATTTCTATCCTGTTCATTTTTATGTCTCTAAAATTCAATACATGTTTGGCATATATTACATGCTTTATGAATTTGTTTGGATGAATCCATTTGAAAATATGTCATTAGCCAAGCAACTGGATAGCTCAGTTGGTTGAGCATCTGACTCTGGTTTGGGCTCAGGTCATGATCTTGTGGTTCATGGGATCAAGCCCTGAGTCAGACTCTGTGCTGACAGCATGGAGCATGCTTGGTATTCTCTCTCTCTCTCTCTCTCTCTCTGTCTCTCTCTCTCTCTCTCTCTCTCTTTTCTCTCTCTCTCTGCTCCTCCCCTGCTCTCTCTCTCTTTTTCAAAACAAACAAACAAAAAAAAAAAAACAAACAAGCAAACGTTTGGGGATCCTGGGTAGCTCAATCAGTTAGGCATTCAACTCTTGATTTCAGTTTGCATCATGATGTTACAGTTCATGAGTTCAAGACCCATATGGGGCTCTGCACTGACAGTGAGGAGTCTGCTTGGGATTCTCTCTCTCCCTCTCTCTCTGCCCTTCCCCACTTGGAAGCATGCTTGTGTGCATCTTCTATCTCAAAATAAATGAATAAACTTAAATAAATAAATATATATAAATATATATATATATATATATATATATATATATATATATAATGATATATATATTATAATGATATAATATATATCATTAGCCAATAGATAAGTTAGGGGGTAGACTAGGTCTTAGTAGAGACTTATTACTAGGTTAAGTGTGAAATATACTGAATTCATACTCTCTATTGTACTGAAAGGTGACTTATTCATTGAAAGTTGTAATTATGAATCTAGTTATCAAGAAGGCAGAAAAAGCAATGGCTTTTTAATATAATGACTGCTTGAACTTAAGCATGGAAAACTGAGAGAAAAGAGGCATTTTATATGTCTACTCAATATTATTTTATGGGAAAACAGAACAATTTAAAAAGTTATGCTCATAACCTTAGCTAGTATCATCTACTGATGTATCATAAAGGGTAAAATTGCCAAGATTGAGGTACTGAAGTAGTGATATTTTATTGGTAATTAATGAAACCCTACTTAAAATAGTTTAGCTGCACTGAGCTTATGATATAAGAAGACTCGATCTTAGAACATTGATTTTAGGCAAGCCAACTTTTGTAGGTTGTCTAAACCTCTTTGGAAGTCAGTGGCCACATTCTTGTGAAAGAAACTTAAAAAATCAGACTCTTAGTCAAAGTCATTGTGTGCATTGTGGTTAGCACTTTACATTCATTTTTTTGCTTAATCCCCATGATTATACTCAGATATTTTAGATAAGAGAACAAAGACAGAAATGTTAGGGGTCTCTATATCCTATAACTTGCTGACTAATACCTCTAAGAAGGAAAGGCAGGTTTTCTGATTCCAAAGCGCATGTCCTGCCAATGATTCATTTGAGAAGGTGGCTAGAAGGATTTCTTGAATTTGACAGGCCTTCGGAGGTTTCACACTCCCAGAAATCCAAAAATAAAAACACAATTAAATAATGCACAGTCCATTGGGTGAAACCAGATGATGGGCATAATTTCAGGTAAAATTCCATTAAAGAATATATAATTGTGTTGCAGAACACAGCAAAGTTTGTTTTTATATGCATATGTGTGTATGTGTATAAATGTATGTGTATATATATATATATATATATATATTCTAATATTTACTGTCTTTTTTAACTTTACCATCCTCAAAAGGATCTTCATGGATAGAATTTCATACTACGCTCTGCATTTGGTATAAAGCAGATAGTTTGTGTTTTCACATATTCCCAAAACCCAGAAGACGGCTCATTTCATTCCGAGTGAACAGATACCTGTACCTTCTTAAATAAGGCTAGCAAACTGGGGACTGCAGGGGGCAGGGCCCATAGCAGCTTGGCAATTTTGCACAGATTTTTAAAAAGCCAGTAAGTTCCTTTTGGCCTTTCTAAAAGACAAACACTTTGCAGAAAAGCTGTGCAGTAAAGGAAACTATCAAAAATCATTCTTGTAGAACAGGGAGGCAGTGAGGCACACACTATCTCCCTTGTGGTTTTAGAGTCTGTAATAGAAATTAACAGTGCCATCTGCAGCCCGATTATGCACTTTAAGATCCCCGCATGGTTTATAGCATGCATTATGGTATACAGCAGCATTTTTTGCTAAGCTAGTCACAGTTATATTCATTTTCACAAAATTAAAAGATCCTAAGGACATAAAGAATACCAAGACAGAGGTGGGGGAGAGGCCATGTGAGCATTAAAAACCTTCTTCATCTGGGTTTATCTGACATTCTCCAAGCCACTGGCATTAATTCTCTCCAGTTCCTTACTGCCATCTTTACCCTTCTTTAGAAATAAATTTTCTGCTGCTAAACTAAATTATATTATCTGCTCCAATGGTCTAAGTTAGCAATTTATTCCATATGTTCACCATCTTTGTGTGGAATAAGTCTCCCTGAATTTTCTGTTTGCTCTTAAGCACTCCAATTTTTGAAGGTAGCCAAAAACTCTGCGTAGCTGGAACAGGCAATAAGAAGTCGAAGTCGGTGGTTTCCATCAGTGAGTCTCATCATGATCCACAGATAGGAGAAACTTAAGGGATTTCCTTTGAAATTTAGTTTAAAATTAAAAAATCAATGAGTTGATTTAGTTTACAAACTGTGCCAGAACCATGAGAGACTCTTAAATACAGAGAACAAACTGAGGGTTGCTGGAGGGATATGGAATGGGAGGATGGGATAAATGAGTGATGGGCATCAGGGAGGTCACTTGGGATGAGCACTGGGTATTTTATCTAGGTGATGGATCACTCAATTTTACTCCTGAAATCATCATTACACTATATGTTAACTAACTTGGATTTAAATAAGAATAAAAATTGTGCAAGAAGATTTCTGGCCATGAATGTTCATTTATGAGATGGAGTAAAATAGGTGTTTAAGGAATTAAAGTAGAAACAGATGTGACAGTGGAAAGTGCTACCTGTCTTATTTGGGCATGTCATAAGGCTTGTGCTGTAAAGTATACTTTACTTCATAGTTCCAGATCAAAAGGCAAAATACAATGCATGTTATACAGCCTGCCCATATGAAAGTCTGCTTGACTAAGGATAGAAGAAAACTAACACTCATTGGACTCTCACTTTCTTTACTAAGTGCTTGACAGATACTCCACATTTAGTTTATTTAAGACTGAGAACAACTCTCTTATCTACAATGACCAATCTTTATTTTCCAGATAAGTAGAGATGCAAGAGATTTAGTAATATTTTGCTATAATATCTATTGCCAAGATGATCACCAATGTGTTTCAATTCCTTTAAGAGAAGTATCACACTTGCCTCTGTATTGCAACTCTCTGCAAGCTTTAAATTTAGTTAAAGGGGATTATCTTTTTTTTTTTTTTTTTGGATGAACTTCGTTCTTAGGGCAAAGATTTCTAAATGCAGGTATATGCTACCCGCTAACGCTCTCCATAGCTAGGAAGGACTGGCCAAGATGCAGTAGCAATTGCCACCCTGGGTGAGACCTACTGTAATCAGAATGATCTTGAAGCTATGGACCAATGAAACGGTTTTCCCTGATACTTTCAAAAGAAATACCAAAATTATGCTACTGATTTTGCAAAAACAAAGAAGGAAGTAGCCGGAGATAAAATTTACCAGAAAATCAGAGTCCTGGCAAATCAAAAGCCTTTTTTTGTTTTTAGAAGGGATGTCCAATAAGTAAGTTAATACTTTTTACCTTAACTTTTCAAATCCCAGGTTAACCACTCTAAGGTGTAACATTTGTAATGTTGTGACACTTACAACTAAATAAGTCTTGTTAAGTGTCTACTGAATTAATATTTTGTGTTTCCTGCTTGGCTGGAAGTGAACCAAAAAAAAAATACAAACATGTTTTGGAAATCCTTTTTACTTTTTAAAAATTTCATACATTCGTTCTCCTGGTTGTATTCATTTTGAAAAACACAGCGTTTTAATCAGAAAAGACTAGCTTTTGCTGTGATTAAAGCAAAACTCCAACATCTTAAAGGTTTAGAAAAACAAATGTTTATTCTTGTTTTTGCTAAGCATCCATTGCAGGTCTGTTATTACTCCTTTTGTGTGCCTTCACAGGATTCAATGGCATCCCTGGGGCAGATTTGAAATTTACAAAAAGGGGGGTGGGTACACTTAGGATTTAGTATTATGGGCTAGCACCTAAGCACACTCCTTGTTTTCCGACTAAAACAATGGACTGGAATCCTTAAGAGGGTAATAATAGGATTAAAATCATACTGCAGAAATCTGGCAGAAGAGTGACTTCAACTTGGTTTGCTATACTCAATTTAGTAAACAACAACCCAAACATCTCCATCTACAGTGCTCTGCAACGTATTTATAATTATGAGACTGAACTACTGTAAGCTACTTAGTGATAGATCTCAAATTATTTAGTGCCTGTCTTAAGGAAAGGTCATAGTTCTCTGCCCCATTGACTCAGATTTAAGCATCTAACTTGCTCTGACCAATGAAATTTGGAATTTGGATTATTAGACATGAGTGAACCTCAGATTTAGTTGTATGTATATGGATTTAGCTAAGTTGACTTGGAAATATGGTATCTCTTACCACTCCTGCACGGTACTGAAAGTAGAGGAGAAAAACAACCAGTGCCTGGTTGGTGTCTGTGTCTGCATTGTGATTTCCATTTCTTACATTTTTAGAATTCTGGTATCGAATAATCACATGCAATATTAGTCTGAAATATACTTATTGTTAGGTAAAAACCCTAAGTAATCACAGTGATTTTTGGTTTAATAGTCTTTTCAAAGCAGTTGATTATTATGTTCCCTAACAATTATCAAATATATGCTTTTCAAATTTTAAAAAAATATGTATGTATATATATATTTTTTTTCTAAATATTTATTTTTGAGAGAAACAGAGACAGAACGTGAGTGGGGGAGGGGCAGACAGAGAGGGAGACACAGAATCGGAAGCAGGCTCCAGGCTCTGAGTTGTCAGCACAGAGCCTGATGCGGGGCTCGAACTCACAAACTGTGAGATCATGGGTCAGACGCTCAACCAAGCCACCCAGGCACCCCTAAAATATATTTTTAAAAATAAATGATTTTTTCCCATTTTTTACTGCTTTCCAAACAATAAAGAGAGGTGTTGACATCATCAGCTCTCTTTATTGTTACTATTTCAGTTATTTTAATGATCGATATTTGCCCAATTATTTGGTTATATTGTGCAGCTGATCTGACTTAATGATAAAATGGCCAAATATTATTTTGTTTTAAATAAATGGCTCTTTATAGCCATGGCATGAACACAGAATGAGCTAGTTACCACTTAAGGGTTCACTTCAAAAATCCCTATCAACACCAGATATAGGATCAGTACAGGGAACACAGAGATGAAGAGAGTTAATTTTATCCCTTGCATATTTTCCTACTTTGTTCTGGTTATTTAATCCAGGTCAGTCATAATGCTTTTCAGCTTGTACTGAGTTTGTTTGATGTGCCAGGCATTGTGGTAAGTGATTTTCATGTGATTTTTCATCTAAACCAACAAACTCATGATTAGGTACTAGTATTCTCCCCATTTCTCATGCAGAAAATAGTTACTAGAGAGTTTATAGACCTTGTCCAAGGTCACATAGTATTTAAGTGACAGAACTGGAAATCAAACCAAGGTGTTTTTATTTTTGTTTTTGTTTTTCAGTCTATGCTTAAAATCGGCATTCTTCTAATATAAATATGCCCACAAATCATACGGGATCTTATTGATTTTATTTGGTAGGTCTACAATATGACATAGAATTTTCTATTTCTATCAAGCTCACAAATGATGACCACACTGTTCGTTCGCAGACTATGTTTTGAATAGCAAAGCTCTAAATCTCCATACTGCCTCCACATTTCTGTTGCATCTCTTCCCAGGGAAACAGCAATTGATTTTACAAGGAGAAATGATGTAAATAAGCATTGCCTTCCCTATGTTCTTTCCTGTACTCTGTTCTTCCATCAAGCCCTTCCTGGGCCACAACCTTTCAGTCAGAGATCTTCAATCACTCGGGAACCTCAGAGCCCTAGGTTGCATGTTTTTGTTCTTGAATTCTTGTGCTTTGTTTGTTTGTTTGCTCTTTGTTTTGCTGATAGCTTCTATTTTTTCTCTCCTACAAAGACTTAATCTGTCTGGTCATTTTTGTGTGCTGAAAAACAAGTGACTGGTTTGTACCTCAACTTAATCAACACCCCTCTTGCTTTACCTTTTGAAAGCTAATTTCCTTTAGCAACAAGGAAAAACTATCTAAATATAAATCTATTCATCTTAATTACGAATGAACAGAGGTGGAATTAAGAAGTTAACTCTCCAAGTTATGTTAGTATTTTTCAAAGGAGGATTACAAGGAAGTCTCATGGGATTTGTCCTTGTTGGCATTGTAGGAAATGAGGTTAATCCAATCATTCTTAAGTGGGCTACCACCTGGGCTGACCCTGATCAGACTTTATCCACAAAAACAGATTTCCTTAAAACTCAATCAGAAAAGAAGTAATAGAGGGAGAGTTTAAGCCACACTTTTCAGTTCTTAACTGGTGGATATTAGCTAATCTTTTCAACTTCAATGAGACAGCTGCTTACCTGAATTCCTTGTTATTCTCTGCAGATTTCAACAATTCTTCATTTTTAATTTGGTCCCTAAAACCTCACCGGACTTTTTTTTTTCTTTTTAATACAGATAGACTATAATAAAATACATTAACTCACATTCTTTCTTTTTTTCTTGTTAGTTGTGTGATAAGTTTTTCCTACTTTGTTTTCTCTTGTGATGGTCCCTGCATGGAGCATGCTTCTGATAAGCGTTCTTTAAAACACTGTCCTCTCTCAAAGTTGGTGTTTCTAAAACTCTGATAATCTTCTTGTTGCTTTCTTTAGAAGTTAGCCTCACAAGCATTTTAAATCTAATGATGTTATGATCACTGGATCTTAGATGCTTCCCCACCCCGTGAAGCTTAGTTAACATACTTGGCATTCTTCCAGGGACCAAGTCCAGAATGCACTGGAGTCATGTCCACTCCTCAACAGACTACAGAAAAAAGCAATCCTGATACACAGGCCCCGAGGAAACATGGAGTCCCTTCTTGCCCTAGTGCTGCCAAAGCTAGTTTCTCTAGTAATATCCCAGCAATAGAAGTTCTCACGGAGGCCCTATTTTTAGCATGAATCTTGGAATATAACCCAATTATCTTGTTCTAAAATCTTGGGTGGAAATCTGATGAGGAAGCAAATCCTTTGTGTCTTTTTCCGTATAACCATCTGTTGTTCTGGCTGGCTAGATACCTCTGACCCTCTTCCTTTTACTCCTCTTTACATTTCAAAATCAACAGTCCTGGACTTGAAACTACATCTGATGCCCCTTGAATTACATGACCAATGGCCCGGGTTTTCAAAAGTGGGTTTGAGAGAAATACATATGCAGTAGGTGTACTAACTCCATTTCACCCCTTCCCCCACCAATCCCAATGAACACATGGTCCCAGTAAAAACCCAGTCCACATGCTTGTCTATGTAATTGCTTTAAAGTAACACATTTTACAACAATAATAATAAAAATCAGTGTTCAAAATTTAGCAGTACACCCTGACATAAAACAAAACAAAAACAATTTTCCTCAAATTCTCCCATCCAGGAATGATAACAGTATTTACATGTGGTTTCTCCTTGACTTTCCCCCCATATAATTAATATTTTATTTTACGTATTATATACACTATTATAATATATATTATTGCATAATCCTTGTCCCTTAAAAAATTTGCTTTATTCTTGTTCGGACAACCAAGCAGTTATTTTGGATTCTTAACTGCAATTTTGCTTTATAATATTATGGAATTATCATGATCCACTTATATATTATATCCAATTATAAATTACATTTATAATCAGGACTGCAGAGATTTGGAAATTAAAAAGTAAGCCTGTTTGGAGATGGGAAATCACAGAATTCCAACTTTTTCCTTAAACACATGTGAGTTCACTTTCACTCAAGAAAAGAAGATAGAAAAAACAAATGCATAAGGAAACATTCTGAACATTTAAAAAACTTACAAATTATTTAAGGCCTAGTTGCTGAATTCAATTTTATCTAGACCTACTCATAGCTTATATACACCAAGACATATTCTAAGAACTTCCTGACATATAGATTAGGTATTATATGTAAGTTCAGTAAATATCAGCTGATACAATAATGATATTTCAAATTTTTACTAGCTTGACATAAGAGGTTAATATCAAAAAACAATAAAAGAATGCAGACTTCTGCATTTAAACAAGTTGGGATAAAAGAGATTGGACTGGGGCACCTGGGTGGCTCAGTCGGTTGAGCGTCAGACTTCGGCTCAGGTCATAATCTCACAGCTCGTGAGTTTGAACCCCACGTCGGGCTCTGTGCTGACAGCTCAGAGCCTGGAGCCTGCTTCTACTTCTGCATCTCTCTCTCTCTCTCTGCCCCTAACCCACTCACATGCTGTCTCTGTCTCTCTCAAAAATAAATAAACATTAAAAAAAAACAATTAAAAAAAAAAAAGAGAAATTGGACTTAGAGCACTATCTTAAGTAAATAAAAACCAGAAAATATAGGAAACAATGGTAGCTCAGACATTGACTATCAAGCAGTCCAGGGCAGTGACCTCTGAGACAGGGAAATAACCTAATGATTGTGACGTTTGCCTCAGCTTGTAGTCTGTACAGAGTCTCCAGGTAAGAGTGAAGTGAGAGACAGCCCAGAGCTTGTTGGGCAACCTATGTTAACAAGACTGAGCTGAGGATTTGGGAAGACCAAAGTGGCTGGAATTCACAGGGCAGCACATTGAGAAGAGCGTGCAGCTTAGAGTGACAGACCCAGAAATCTTCAGAGCATTCTTCTTATCAGCCAAATACGGATAAGTGCATGTACGTGAGACAACTATGTGCAGCCTACATAAGGCTGGATATAGTTCCCTTTTCCAACTGCTGGAGTAAAAGAAACCTCAGAATACAGAGGTTATTGGGGAGAGTACTTGGAAGTATACTGCCTCAGCTGGGGGCACCAAAGTAGCCCTTGACTAGAGGTTGCTCTGGTACCAGCTAATGGTTATTTATTTATTTATTTACTTACTTACTTACTTACTTATATAAAATGTTTATTTATTGAGAGAGAGCAAGCAGTGGGAAGTGTAGAGAGAGAGAGAGAGGGAGGGAGGGAGAATCCCAAGCAGGCTCTGTGTTGTTAGAGTAGAGCCTGACACAGGACTTGATCTCACAAACTGTGAGATGATGACCTCAGCTGAAAAACAGAGTTTAAAACAAAGTTTTAAAAAAAGCTGTTTACAATTAATTTAAATCTGTCACAAGGCAAAACTCAGTAACATTTACAGTAATAACAAGAATACAGAGATCAACAAAGTAGATTCACCATGTCTAGCATCCAAGCAAAGAATACCAGGAATCCATAGAAGCAGGAAAATACAACTGATAAAAATGAGAGAAATCAATCAATCAATTGAAACCAATGAAGAATTGACACAGATGACAAAATTAGTAGATGAGGATATTAAAATAGTTATAATACATGTATTCCATATTTTAAGTTAGAGAAAAACATAAGTCTTTTAAGGAGAGACATGACAGATATTAATAAGAATTATTGAAAATTCTAGTGATGAAGATTATAATGTCAGGGATAAAAAGTAAAATGGGTAAGATAAACAGCAAGAGAAACACTAAAGATATATACATGAAATGGAGGACACAGCAATAAATACAATGAATAAACACAATCAAATACAATAAATACAATTGAAAGAGAGAAGAAAAAACCTGAAAAATATCATCAAGCCATCAGAATACTACAGAATATCCTGATGGTCCCTAATATGCCTGTAATTGTAGTTCCTAGAGAAGGACAGAAGCAGAAAACAAATAAACGAACAAAACATTGAAGAAAGAATAACTAAAATTTTCCAAATGTGTTGGAAATGATAAATTTATAGATTGAAGTGCAACCAACCCCAAGTGGAAGAAACAAGATAAAACTTATAACAAGAAACATCATAATCAAATTGCTTAAAAGCAGAGATAAATCTTAAAGAGATTCAGAGTGAAAGAAACATTTTACTTGGAAGAACAGAGATAAAAATGATAGGTGACTTCTTGTTTGAAACAACAAAAGCCAGAAGGCAGACCAGAAACATCCTCAAAGCACTGGGGGGGGGGGGGGGGAAATCCATCAGCTTATAATTGTATTCTTGAGAAAATATCTTTCAAAAGCGAAGGCAAAATAGTCTTAATTATTTGCTTGTTGGGAAATTATTTACTTCAGTAAAGTTCTTTAAAGGAGAACACACCTGAGAAGAATTTCACTGCTACCCAGAAAGCCTGTCTTTCCTTACGAATAGATTTATTTTCCTCTTTCTACTTTACAAATATTAGGTACTCAAAGTTGACCACACTTTGAAAAGAAAGGTCATGCTGTCTTTATTATAGGTCTAATAGGCTATTTTAAAAAGATGTGATTATTAATTTAAGCAGTTGCTCCTGAGAAGAAAACATAATTTATTCCTTATAGTGCTCTTGTGTTCTCTGCTGAAACACAAATAAATATCAACTCTAAAAAGTGTACATCACAATAAAGTCCTTATAAGAGGCTTGTCATTCCTTATTATTATGTTTTCGACTGGTAGTCTTTAAGAAAGACAAAATACATATAATCAATGCTGTTACGAACAAATTCTCCAGACTCTCTGAATCATGGTAACACCAGTAGAGAAAAAACAATGCTTGCCTGAATAAATCAAGCATTTTGGCTGATATTTTTTTCCCTACAAAGATCCTTTTCTCTATTGTCACTTTTTATATGTTTAATTCTTTCACGTAAAGGGTACTGCATTGTACTACTGTACTTTCAGATTTTTTTCACATCATTTGCATAAATATGCCTATAAGACAGACATAACCTGCATATAATTAGATATTATTTAAGAGGGTGGATATCTCCTTGTTTATTGTTATTTTTATGCAAAAATAAGTATCTAGTGGAAGTGTGGTAGAAGCTGGGAAATAATAGCAATGTGAATGATTTCATTGACAAGAAAATAAAAACACAGAGCTGTATTCTGAAATTTACAGAGACTATACCAAATGTACTTTCAAAAACAATCTCAAATGTAGAAACTAAAGTGAGGACTGCTTTACTCTTTTCTAGTTAATATTGGGTCAACCATCCTATGACAGTTAAGAGAAGAATCCATTCACTGGACACAGATAGAAAGAGGGTGACTCTATGTACTAGGAATCAGAGGAAAAACAGTAGTTAGCGAGGTACTTTGTCAATGAAATAACATCGAGGTTGAATTTGAACTACTTGAAGGGAAAAGCTGCCACTCTGAGACATGTGCATTTAGGAAGAGTGCTTCCAAAATGAAGTAACAATTGCATGTTCAGGTAAAAATTGAAGACGAACTAGGATGTGAAGAACTTTATCGATTTGAGATCCTATTCCTGATAACATTCATTTGGAAACACTTTCTAGGCTAACTTTTGAGTTATATTTGACTTATATTTATAAATATATAGTATAAATAAATATAGAGTATATGAATATATAAAATATACTATATAAATATTTAGAATATACAAAATATTTATATATATTTATATAAATGTCATATTTATTTACATATAGACAGAGGGGGGAGATTATAATGTTATGTTGTGAATAAAAAGGAGAAATTGCAAATATTGCAAATACACATTTCTTCTCCAAGTAGAGAATAAAAGTTGGAGTAAACTTGTCATTGTAAAACAATGTGTTCACACCAGCCAATACTTGCATTCATGCATCTAATGATTTCTTTTTTTCTTTTCGTTCTCTTTTCTTTCTTTCTTTCTTTCTTTCTTTCTCTCTTTCTCTCTCTTTCCTTCCTTCCTTCCTTCCTTCCTTCCTTCCTTCCTTCCTTCCTTCCTTCCTTTCTTCCTTTTCAAGCTACATGAAAAGTTTAGACTCTGTTTCACCATTATTTGGCATAGAAACTGTCACAGATCTGAAATTCCAAGTCTCTGGAATTAGTATTTTATTCTTCATGTATCTATTAGAATTATTTTTCCCACAATAAAAATTGATCCAGTTCTCTCCTTTGACTAAAAATTGTCTGTGTCTTCTCCATGCTGACAAGGTGGACTCCAGACTCCTAAGTATAGTCAGAAAGACTCTAGATCTTGACTGTAGTCCAATATTGAGGAATAAATTACAGTCATTTTCAGTCACAGTTAATATACTCCAGACCAGAAGTTTGTTACTTCTTTGGATCTGTGGTACATATTCAAAACACCATTAAAACAGCAGCAATAATTATAGTTTAGTCTCTAAGGTAATACAATACCTCAAACACTCTATACAACTTTCACTATTCTAACACAAGTCACTTTGCTGCCTTTTAGCAATGAGGCGCCCCCAATGAGCTATCAAATTTCTAGAAGCTATTTGTCCTTGTCAGATACGCTTTTTTTTTAAATGCCTGATGTTACACAAATTCATAACTCTTATTTCCAGTAAGCTTTATTCTACCCTTCAGTGAAACAAAATTGGAAATAGAGCTGCTTGCATTTGCTTGAAAATATAGTGTCCTTTCTCTATCCAAAGTTATTTTTTGAATCAATGTCCAATTCTTAATACTCCTATCCAGTCAACAGAGATAACGTAGTTTGAATAAATATATAAATGAATGAATGAATGAATGAATGAATAATGGCAGTGTTTTGAGTAGAATTCATATTGGAGCAGTTGGAGAAAAAAACCAAATCGCTGAAAGATAAGAAAAGGAGTCAAAATTTCCATAAAACCTAAGAAGTAGTTAATTTAAAGCAGAAATTGGTTGATCATATCATTGCTTTACCAGGTTGAAAAATGTGAAGACTTAGAAAACATTATTAACCATGCCCAAAGAATAGTTTTCATAGAGTTGTGGAAGGGAAATTAAGTTTCACAAGGTTCAGATGGAGTAGCCAGTAGCTGAAGAGGAAAAATAATTCCCCATTGCTAAGGCTGAAATAACTGAATTCCATTGGGAACACTTAGAATCATCTTAAGTTTTTTAAAAAAATTTAACATTTATTTATTTTTGAGAGAGATATGGGCATAGAGAGAGGGAGACATAGAATGTGAAGCAGGCTCCAGGCTCTGAGCGTCAGCATAGAGCCTGACGTGTGGCTCGAACTCGTGAATCATGAGATCATGACCTGAGTCGAAGTAAGATGCTTTTGTGACTGAGCCACCCAGGTGACCCTAGAATCATCTTAATTTTAACTTGATCCCTTACAGAGTCACATTTTCTTTCTGGTGTCTTTAAAAAAAATTTTTTTTTTTGTAATGTTTATTTATTTTTGAGAGAGGGAGACACAGAATCCGAAGCAGGCTCCAGGCTCCGAGCTGTCCCCACAGAGCCCGACACGGGCATCGAACTCATGAACCGTGAGATCATGACCTGAGCTGAAGTCAGACACTCAACCGACTGAGCTACCCAGGCACCCCTGCTGGTGTCTTTTTTAATTTAGAGACTCAGAGCCTCGATAGATAGATAGATAGATAGATAGATAGATAGATAGATAGATAGATAGATGATAGATAAAATTTGTCTTCTCAAACATCATACATTTTTCCTACACATCATCCTCCCATGCAGCACTAAAGATTTTGTGTGACATCATTACTGAATGATAGCATTTTATAGAAGTTTTGGGGCATGGCACTTGTTCTCCAGATTGTCTTTCTCAACTTGACCACAAAATATGACATACATGGGTTTATCAACTGACAGGCTAACCTGTGGACCTTACTTTCTCCTCTCTGTTCATCTTCATGTTCTAATACCATCTGTGTTGCTTTGAGCTTTTTTGTTATACTTCCACATTAGCTTTAGACATGTTCTCAAAACTCCGTCCTGGGCTCTGCTACTTTCTGTTGAAGATAGTTTGGGTTGAAATTATTTCTAAGCAAAGATTACAAATACTTTAATGATAAAGCCAATGACTTACCAGTTGTTATGTGTTTTTGGATATGTTTACCTTATTTGGGGTCATATTCTAAGTAAGTAAAGAATGAAAACAAGCCTGGAATAAAATTGACCCTTGAAACTACATACACTTAGTTTTCTACAATCTTCTAATGTTTTATAAGCATAAGAAAGCATGCAGTAGTGTTTGACCTTGACAATGTAGCTACACATCTCATTCCTTAAATTTTCATATGTTAAATAGGGATAATGTAATAATTAACTCTTATGATTATTGTGAAGATAAGCAAGTAAGTAGGTATAAAACATAAAACATTCAGAGTAACACTTGGTACACAGTATCCTCTCAATCTATTTTTAAAGATATATTAAAGAGCATTTAATGTAATATATTTAATTTCACACAGTATTTTTATCATATGTAAAAGATACGGTAAAGTTCACATATTAGAACTTTCATAAGTTAATACAAACGTGATGTGTTGCCACAATAATGCTCCCTTCACATGCTTAGTGAACTATTCTTTTTTGAGATGTATATTCATAAGATTTGAAATCTATCACCCTATCACTATCTATGTCTAGGCCTATAGCTTTCTTATGCTTAGCTTTATGCATACAGTACTCAAAAATCTAAGTTACTCTTCAGAGTAGTGGACACATTAGGAAGTCTATCATTTTACATTCTTTCAAACTACTTGAAGTTCCATATTTTTTTTTTCTATTTTGTGGGTCTTCTTTTGCCTTTGATGATTTTTACACATGTCCAATTTCCTATGGTTTTATAATGTATCATTTGCCAAGGGTTTTGAGTCCACAAAGGGTGGATGCTACTCCTTGATTAAATGGGTAAGGTTAATTGCATCTTCTATGGGTGATTTTCTTTGTTAGAAGAAGATTATTCATGTATCCATTTAGCACTTCAGAATAAAGGAAAGCACAGTGTTCTTTATGCTCTTTTAAGAGCTCCTTCTATGTTCAAATCATTGGCAATGGGGAAAAAGAAGAATTTCTATATTCTAGAAAATGTGTGTCAACCCTTAGAAAGATTTCTACCTTAACATACATACTTCAGAATTTCTAAGGAAAATTTTGGTTGACCTCTTTACTCTTCCCCACATTTGTCTTTTGCAGAGTTCTATTTTATTATGTACTCCAGAGCTAAGCTGTTCTTACCATTAGTAGCATTTAGTGTCCTAGCTCTAAAGAGATGCCATGCTCAAATGAGAGTAAATTAAAGTACGTTAACATTTAACAGAAGAAGTTAAGCACAGTTTTTAAAGATGTGAGTAGGAAGAACAAAAGCACTAGTAAGGGTGTAGTCCCCAAGGGCTAGTAACAATAGAACCCTGCTACCATCTTTAGCCAGAAAGAGAAGAAGGGGAATCATTCCACATCTATAGATAGAAAGGTCTAAAGGAGAGAAGGCAAACAGACAGGAGCACACTTCCAGCAAAGGACCTAGTCGGCCTAAGGCAATCCTACAGGGAGGGAACTGACAGCAAGATACATGATTTGCAGGGCAAAGTAAGGAGTGAAAATGAGGGATCCCTTGTTAAAAATTATTATTAAGAATTTCATGACATTGACTCCAGAACAGTAAGCCAAACATGGAGCTCTTCTGAGTGTGGAGCCCTGGGCGACTACACAAGTTTCACACCCTGGCAAACAGCACTGGCCAGGAGAAAAATTAATTTCAAGGCATCCCTCTTCACCCTCATTAGAACACTTCTGTTGTTGTCCACTTGCTGAAATAAAGGAAGAGCCATAAGGTAAGGGGTTCTACATATGTAGACAGGTCATCCCGGTGAGACCTAGACAGAGAGAAGGATATCCAGTATACCCAGGATTCCTGAATAGCTAAAGTCATTCTTCGAACACCAGGTTTTCAAGATTCACACTGCCATGGCAAGTGGTGAGAAAGTGGTTTCTAGAGATCTGCTTAAAATAAATAGCAGAGAAAAACACAACTGACGTGAGTGTAAATTGAGCATTGACAAGAGAGGTAAATAAACAGAAGCTCATCCTGCCCGAAACAAGCTGCAATTGTTTAGAAATTCATGGTGGCAACACCTCAGTCATGTAGTACAACCACTTGTTTGCTTACAATAGAATCTTTACTAAATGTGTTGTCTTCTTTTCTGGCATAGGATAATAAAAAAAAAAAAATCCCTTAATATAAGTATACTTAAAAAATGTTTATTTATTTATTTTGAGAGAGAGAAAGAGGGGTGAGGGGCATAGAAAGAATTTCAAGCAGGCTCTGCCCTGTCAGCACAGAGCCTGATGTGGAGCTCAAACCCATGAACTGTGAGATCGTGACCTGAGCTGAAATCAAGAGTCAAAACTCCACTGACTGAGCCAACCAGATGCCCCTAAGGGCAATTATTTTCTGATCCCTTTAACAAAGTAAGGTTACAGCATTAAATACTCAACTATTCAAAACCATAAAGTGAGGGGAAAATCAAACTTGCATACGATAAAAGATAATATTTATGAGAATCAATGACCATCATGTGCCCATTTACCTCCATATATTTCAACCCTTAGCTTTTCTCATCTGCATAAACTGTTGGAAATATTTATTTTTATTTCATAAAGGTTTAAATGTTGCTAGGGTTATGGGTTCCCACACACATAGATAGAAATACATATAGATGTGCAGGTTTGGAAATACCTATTTTAATATAATTGATGTTTTTGTTTGATAATTTACACTGAAGTGTAGCATTTGTAACCCTTCCATCATCCTGGACAGGCAAACTTATTGTAAAATAAATATGTCTTGTATGCAGTTGAGAGATTAGCCAATATATACTTGGGGATATATTATGTGTTAAAATTGGGGAAACGTTTATAATTATTTAGCTATAAGTCATTCACTAATGTTTGTGCAACAGCTACTTATCGAATGCTTCCTATGGGCCAGGTATTATGAAAAGCACTGAGGAGAAAGAGGAATAAAATTTCTCCTACCTTGTAAGAACCACATATTTGCCAGGGATATTAATGTTAAAAAAATAACTTCAAGAAATGTGAAAAAAAAGGAATGTGCATTAATTTATTTGTCAGGTAGGGGCGCCTGGGTGGCGCAGTCGGTTAAGCGTCCGACTTCAGCCAGGTCACGATCTCGCGGTCCGTGAGTTCGAGCCCCGCGTCAGGCTCTGGGTTGATGGCTCCGAGCCTGGAGCCTGTTTCCGATTCTGTGTCTCCCTCTCTCTCTGCCCCTCCCCCGTTCATGCTCTGTCTCTCTCTGTCCCAAAAATAAATAAAAAACGTTGAAAAAAAAAAATTTAATTTATTTGTCAGGTATATCCACTCTTAGAATGTAACCTTCACAAAATCAGAACTATTTCCATTTTATTTCATTGCTGAATCTCCAATGTATCAAATGGCATCTGACACATAGAATACCCTCAATAAATGTGCTGAATTTTAAAAAGTGAATGAATAAGTTAAACAAAAAGCTATGGCATCATTGTAAGGAATGGTTAACTCTCTATGAGAGGAGACTAAATAATAATAAAATGATGATAAGAATGATAAAAATAAATGGTAGATCAAATTCACTGTTCACTATATACCACACTGTGCTTGGCCTATGACACACAGCTAGTGATTAATCCCTATCGTTTCATAATGGAGTCACTGTTGGTATTCCGACTTTATAAGTAAAGAAAAAGAACAAGAGAGGATAAGAAATCTGCTCAAAGTTACAGATAATGGTGCAATTCTTGCCTCAAGAAGATGCCAGCTTCCTTGGTTTAAACCACTAAACTACCTTGCCACTCACAGAATTCTCAGAATGTGCAAGAATTGACTATGCAAGTATGAGTGACAGTAAAGCAGGCAGATGGGGACCTGTCATTCAGAGAACCACATATATTTTAGGATACTGGAGACAGTGTACCTATGAGAAGGTTAAAAATCTAGGTGAGCCCGATTACCAAGCATGTGAAGCTAAGGCTAGAGACTGTTACCGTAAGGCAGATGCAGAGCCATTAAAACACATGTTGAGAAAATAACATGAAGAGGGTTGCATGTTTATTGATTAATCATTATTTAAAATTCTTCCAAATATCACAGTTTGAATATGTCAAAAATGTAAACCAGAAATTTACGTAAGTATAAACTCACTTCATTAAACTTATGAAGTATAAATTTATCTTACTTTAAATACAAATTTATCTCTCTTAATTTGCTTAAATCCTAATTTATTTATTACACCATGTTTTAAACATCATCAGATTATATCACTACGAAATGTGCACATATTTCCAAGGGGCAGAGACAATACATGTTAAGTAAGTTCTCATATTGGAATGAAGGGAACAAAGCTCAAAGAAACAAGACTGAGTGCAAGGTTACTGTCTGTTTTGTCTTTGGTGCATTTTAAGAGAATATTAAGTTGAAATCTTCTATAAAGTTTTTAAAATGTTTACACTTAATGGAACATACTACATATCTTCAGAGAAGGAACAGATACTATGTGATAATAAGATGTTATAAAACTATCAAGAAAGTTCTTGTGCTATTTGCTACATGGAAAAAATTATTGGTGGATGGAAAAAAAAATTAACACTGATAATAAACAATTCATGATTCTGTTATACACAGGCTCAGGACATTTTGTGAAGTCACTCTTTGTCTCTGTCTGATGGATACACACACACACACACACACACACACTTAACTTGGCCCCTCATATTCAATGGACGATGGCTCCTTTGGTCTCCTTCGTTCTGCTGAAGGTTTTACCTTATCAGTTTTGTTTGTATATTTTTGTAAAGCTCAATTCCTATAATAAACCCTTTATCTGACAACTCAACATGATTCTGCTTCCCTGAAGGGACATTGACAATATTTTCTCAGCCCTTTAGTTGGAAAACAAAATTAGGAGGAAAATAAGATCTACTAAAGGTAAATAGATAAAGATGAAAAAATGGCTATTAGCTCATCCCTTCAGTCAGTTTTAACCTCTCACACTTCAGCATGCCATCTGGGATTCTTATCAAATCTAGTATAATTGATTGGTAATTTGATTGTTTCCCTTAAATATTGAATTTACAGTGTGTGTATGTCACCACGAAGAAACTGTCATGCAAATTCAACCAAGGCTTTATTTGCACAGTTTTTTTATCTCATTAGCCTTTGTGCCATCCTGTCTGATCCACCTTTGTCTATTCACCTTCATTCTCAAATATTTATATTCTTTTAATGAATTCCCTCTACAAACAGCCAGTAGGATGGAAAAGGGGGATGAATTAGATCACTTTTTTTCTATACATAGCAATATAAATGTCAATTTCTATAAACCACAAATCTAATTCAGAAAGACTTTTGTCTTTCTGTAGAAGGGTTAATGATTCAAGTTCTATGCCTTAATTATAAATTTTAAAACACTGAAATTTGTAGTATTTTCTGATGTTGGCAATGCCATTTATTTTAAACTTCTCTTCCAGGCTTCTGGTTAAGTTGTGCTCTTTGAACAACCCTACAGAAAGTAACACGGGTACAACATGCACAGTAAAGCATTGCGGTCTCTTAAGTAGAAGGAAAAGTTTCCGAAGAGAATCTTCTTCCTTTCAGACTTCCAGGCAAGTTTTCTGCTGGCAGAGAATTGGTTGCCAACAAGGCTAGGTTTTCCTTAGAAGAAAATACTAACAGAAGAATTGCATTAGGAGGAGCACCTGGGTGGCTCAGTTGGTTAGACATCAGACTCTTGGTATTAACTCAGGTAATGATCTCATGGTTTTGTGAGTTCAAGCCCCACATCAGTAACTGTGTTGACAGTGCAGAGCCTGCTTGGGATTCTCTCTCTCCCTCTCTTTCTGCCTCTCCCCACTCACATTGTCTCTGTCTCTGTCAAAAATAAATGAACTTAAAAAAAGTGTATTAAGATATGGAGTCACGGATGAGCTGAAAAGCAGAAAGTATGACTGTGGACCCAACAGTTACCGATGAATTTTAAAGGGTTCAGAAGTGATTTTGGTCCAGGAATGGACACGGAATATTGACAAGAAATAAAATCAAGTCCTCTGGCAAAAGGATCCCTATAATTTAATCCCCCCGCCTTCATAAAGATTAAGCTCAAGCAATCAGTTCACAACAAAGGGCCAACAAACACACCAGTAGACAAAAATTCTGTATGAGATGCAGCATGAAAAGCAAGTTACTCATTGTGACCTTGAGGGACTACAGATAATGGAGTAATTAAATATATAATATAGAACAACTCTGTAAGAAATATTTAGAGAAAAATGATGCAATTAGAGAAATTGCAACAGAAGGGCAGGAGATCTGAATAGGAAAATTTGAAAACAAACTATAAACTAACATTTATGAAGATTTTCTAGATGTAAAATAAAATGCTTGAAAAAAATGTGGTGAGTGTATTAACCTTGATATAATAAAAGCCGGAAGAGAGAATTAGAAAGTTGGAAGATGTAGCTGAAGAAACTACCCACATTTAAGCATCTCCCAGACAAGAAGATGAAAATTAGGGAAAAAATAGGGGATATAAAGGACAGAATGAAAATGTATAACATACATTTAATTGGTGTTATAGAGAGACAAATTTTTAAAAAGTGAATTGAAGGAAAACTGCTACAAATTTTCCAGTCCTGACAAAAATGGTAATAGCAGTAAACAATTTATAAATCTGTATTCTAAGTAGAACAAGTAGAAAATTAGTCAGACTCAAATTTATTATACTGAAGCTTTCAGAACACAAAGCAAAAGACCCTTAAAAATCAACACAGAGACAATCCAGATTATTTATAAAGGAACAATTAGAAAGACAAGATTTTTCAGCATTAACAAAGGATACTAGAAGAAAAGTAATATTACCATGTTACTGTGAAAAGTAAATGTCAACCTAGAACTTTGTACCTAATAAAACTATTTTTTTTCGAAATATACATGAAATAAATATAGTGTTACTTACTAAAGTGGCCATAACTTGTAAATCTAAAAATACCAATATTGAAAGAAGGGACATCAATAAGAATTTAGTGATGAAGGGGTGAATTGGATAATTTCTTTGGAAAAAAGTTAGTATTACCTTATAATATTGAATATTCACATACCCATTGACCCAGCAATTCTACATGCATACAAAAAAGATGAATATAAAATATTTATAGCAGCACTACAAATTAAAAAACCAAGCAAAACTAGAAAACATCTTAATATCCATCCAGAAGAGAATGGTCAAAGGAATAATAACGTGTCAAAATGGGCCACTGCACAAGATTGAAAATGGCTGAATTCCAGCTACATGCAACAAAGCAAATAAACCTTTGAACATAGTATTAAGGGAGGTCCAAGTGCCAGATGAATATATATAAGGGATGCCATTTTTATAAAGCTCTCAAACAGGAAAAACAACCTACAATATATTGTTTATGCTTACATATACAAGGATAGAAGAAAAGGAAGTACAAACACAAAATACAATGTACTTGTTCCCTCTGGAGTGAAAATAAACAGCACAGGACAATAGCATGTGAACAGATCCAAGTTATGAATGAGATTCTGTTTCTTGGGCTGTGTATTGGGTTAATGAGTGTTCTTTTAATTATTAATTAAAACACTAACATGAAAACATGATAAAATACATTATTTTAGTTAAATATGTGCATAAATATTTGAAATTTATTCTCCATTTTTTTTTCTTGCTCTGAAGCAATTATTCTTTTTAGGAAGAAATGTATTTGGCACAATTTATATGAACCAAATTTTGTTGTCAATTCAAATAATCACCACCATTCTTAGATTCCCTAGAAACATTGTTCTGGATGTTCTGTCATTGGATCCCAATAGTTCCCTGCCACTGAGTCATAAACTCTAAGGGTATGGCTAAGGAATTTGCATTTTCTAAATATCCAAGGTAATCCTTAAGTACATGAGTGTTATATAATCACTGCTAGAAGAAATGGATGCTCCACTCAAATGCACACTCAATGCATGTAGACCACTGTGCTGTCTGTATTACTCAGGTAAGCTAAGTAGACACATATGGAATTCTCAGGGATCTACTTGAAACTCATTCCCTTAAAGTACAGCTGATACTTTTTTAGAATGAGGGTTATGTCTCTCCTCATACATAACTATGAGACAGATTAGTATTCATTAATACTATTATTTCTTGATGAGCTTAGGATGTGGCAACGGAGCACTCCAAAAGTCAGTTCCAAATGATTATATTTGGCTACAACAGTTAAAAATTATTTTCAGTCCTACCTTAAAGGTGAGACTGGATCCAGGCCTGAGAAGCTATCTCCTTGTTACTGTCTTGTATGGTCCCAGGTACATCTCAATGACCTTCCAGAAAAGAAGGTATTTACTGTGTTGAAGGTATAGACACTCCATTTTAACATTCTATGAGGATAAATGGAACAGAAAGGAGTTAATGACAAGACTTTATAATTAATTCATTGATATCATTAAAGTCAAATACTCTGGTTCTGTGAAATATCTTGTAGTTTTATTTCTCTATGGCAACTCCTTTCTGTGTGTCTTTTTTATTTCCTCTGTCTTAGAAAGTAAATAGAGATATCTGCAGAACATATGTATCTCTATAACTGAGCATAGGTGAGTTGAATGACAGAGCATGTTAGGTGATACTTGAAGCCTGGTAAATTAAAACTTCCTTAGGTCCTCATATGTATACGTAGAGGCATACAGCTATTCTAGTGACCAAAACCCTGAGAATGAGTAATGCCAATGGTAGGCCAGAGATGAGTATAAAGGATACAAGTGGAGTACATTAAGTACTTGGAGCCCACTGATCTGGTGATAAAACAACAGACCAATTCACTTTTCAGTTTTTAAATGTTTTTCACAGTTGTATTGGAAACATAGATGCTATCTGAGTCTACACCGAATAACAGAAAAGCAATAGATTGCCCACCTTCTCAATGGAAAGCAGCATCCTTGCCTTGGCCCTTTCACCAAATATGTATTTATTAGAATGTACATAATTGATAACAAGTCTCTACTTGAACTTTATTAGACATCATCTGGCCATTGTTTTTATCACCTAGAAGATGGTAATAAAATATCTGCCCTGCCAACATAATTAGAATGTAATATGAGGTTTCAAGCAAGCTACTTGATTTAATACAAAGCATAGTATCACATAAGTTTTTATTAGTGTGTGAATGGTTGTCACTTCGGATTGGGATGTCACGTTTTTGGTAACCAGGTAGTACATGTATTTACAGATGGTGGCCTTCTTCCCATCTGACTCAACACATGTTAAACATGCTACATTAGACCACATTATACCCAGAACCTAAACACGGGTGATCATTTGGATTGGAATCTACAAGGTCAAAATTATAAGGCTATTTCAGGAAGAGTTCAAAACTATAAACAGACCGTCTCCCAGGTATCTTCAGTTCCTGTGAGCAAAAACAGTGGTTCTTTGGTTATAGCCTCACTTAGTTTGATAGAGCAGTTATTCCCTTGGGAGAAAATGATACTATAGGTGGGAAAGAAACCCTCACTCAGTGACTTCCAGATTAATTTAGGCCAAACTATAAGGTGATAGAAGCCAGGGTGGTGATTCTCCTTGAATGATACATATTACCTGGAGATGTCGGGAAGGAAATGGTGTGAAGTCCTGTGGCAGTCCTGCATAGTGGCTGTGGAGTCAGAAAGGATCTGGGCTCAGATCTGATGCCCCTCTCTTAATATTAAGATGTTGGGCCAGGTGCTCAAACTCTCTCTTCTTCATAGTCTCCCTCTATCAAATTGGAGATGATAACCATTTTACCTCTTTGGGTCTCTGTGAGGATAAATAAGAAAGCATAAGGAACATAATTATTTGGGTGCTTGGAATACTGGAGTTTAATGACAATGAAGGTTTGGAGCCAGACGACCTCTGTTTCAGTCTTGGCTTTGCCATTTGCCAGATATGTGGCCCTTGGCAGTATGCTTAATCGCAAGGGCTCAGTTTTTTAAACTGTAAAAATAGCAAGGCTAATGATGGTACTTACTTCATTAAGATAAAGATAATTAATATTTTAAAGTTTTTAAAATAGTACCTAGAACTTAGCACATAGTAAGCACTGTAAGCCTTTTAGTAAAATAAAAGCCATAAAAATCCTTATTATTAGCAAAACCAGGTTAATAATTTTAAAAATATTTTCTGTACTTCTTGGGCCAATAGTTGAAGATGCTTTGTTTATAGTATAGTTCTTACTCAGAAAATCAAGTTGTTCAGATAATATTCTCTGAGAAATCAAGGGAAGAAATTTCCACAAAGCTGAAACCAGAGGCTATGATCTAGCTGTGAATAATCACAGCTGGCTTTCCTTAAAAGGTTAGAGGATTAGAATGTTAATAATTTTGTATTTCTTAAGCAAATATGTTCAAACATGCAACGAGCAGCTGTTCCCATGGAAGAATGAGCCAGTGACAAGTTTCATCATTTAAAACAAAAGCTATTTTTGGTCAAATGAAAGTGCAAAAAAAAGTGCTGTTTTTAAAATGCTTTTTAATGACAGGAAACATAAATATTTTTTTGCGGCTCTTTAATTCAGAAAACAGCTTGCATAATGTTTTTGAACTTGAGAAGAATAGATATAAAGCTGTTCCCAAATCCTAGAACTATCAACTCTTAGAGATTTATATACAAATATATAGTTTGTACCATGGTTGAAGCTGTGGTCAACGCACACAGGAAAAACCTTAGTTGATTTGAAACTATGTTTCTTAATCTTTTTTTTTTTTTTTGGTTCCTTTTCATTATCATCTCCTTAAATAGCCTTTTCAGACATTTTTTCTCCTAATTGCCTCTCACATGCAATTTTGATAACATAAACACAAGGTACATGTTTATGTACTGTATGCATATTTGTGATTTAAACATAAAAGTATATTTTTTCATCCCAGAAACCAATTTTCTTCCTGACTGAGGTCAATACCACCCCACCCTACCCACCCCCTCGGCCCCCCCCCCCCCACCCTTCCACCACCCATCCCTGCTTTGAGAATTCAAGGTTTCAAGTGATAGATTTACAAAGAAAGATTTGTATGTTCGTTTTGTCCTTAGGACAGAAAAAAAGTGCTATTAGTTTCATAGAACTTATTTCACTAGGTTTCTTACTTAAAAATTTTTTTTTTGCTTGTTTGTTTAATTTTGCTGAGTTAAATCTATTTAGTATCAAGAAACCTATTTTAGTTTTCTAGTTGCAAGTCTAGCAAGTCTATGTTTAACTGAACATGGAGAAATATTTTTAAAGTTTAAATACTTTATTATACTTCTGATAATTTTTTGTTCAACTGCTTTACATTAAAAAAAGGCATAAGTTATGGGTAAATGATATAATGTCTCTATGCCTCAGTATCCTTATCTATAAATGAGGAGAGTAGCAATATCTACCTCGTAGGGGTTACAAAACTTAAGTGCATTAGTATGCATAAAATTCTCAGGACAGTGCCTGGTGCATCTTTTTTCTTATTTCTATTTTTACTTAAACTAGCTTAACACCTTATAATACCTTACTTTATGAAGCTACAAGTTTAGTTCATTAAACTAACTCCAAAGAGTAGAGTCGAGACCCAAAATGAGTGAGGCTAAAAATTGCTGGGGACTAAACAAGGTCTCTCTCAGATGTCACATCATTTTCTCATGTCTGATTTATTTATAGACAGGTTATCTTATTTTCTATATTCTTACAGCTGCTTTTCTATACTAAGGTTTACATGACTTTTTATCTAGCATTTCCAAACCAACTTCAAGTTTCTTTCGGGGAGTGTCTGATTGGCTCAACTATCCTCAGCCAAACTCTGCAGCCTGTGGAGTTGGGATAGGCATATCAAATTTAGTAGAGAAACACAGAGTGTTTTGAGAATGAGTGACAATTACGAAATTGAGAGGGTTTCTTGGAATGGACAAATTTACGAAAGTTGTCTACCACAACTGGGTAAGAGGTACCAGCCATCAAAGTATCATTTATGAGATGTCAATTTCTTTTTTTTTCCTGAAATGATATTCTCAAATGCAGAGAAAATTAAAAATGATCAAAGAAATTGAAATATACTAACCTAAGAAGTTGGAATACTTTCTAGGACCATGTATCACACTGGCTAAGACAAATACTTTGGCTACACAGTGGCCCAGATATCATAAAAGACTAATGTCTCTTTTATATAAGGCAGCTGAACAATAAAAATATCCAGAGTGTAGTAATGTGTTTTTTTTAAAAACGCATTAAAAAACTTTCTCTGTGCTCAATTAAATATGAAATAAAATAGGCCCCCAAAATGTCATAGCTGTCTTTGAATATCATGATCTTATTTTATTTTAGTTGCTGGCAAGGAGTGAACTGTTATGTGTGCCTTTATTGTCTTTACCTTTAAAATATCCTATATAAAACATCTATTGTAGTAATAATTTTAGGAAAAATGTAACTGCACACGACTCAGTATTTTGCATCAATTAAACATGTTTGCTCTTGCAGGGGTGAAAAAAACTACACCGTGTTAGAATAACAACACACTATTAAAGTTCAAACTATAATCTCTCAGAAACATATTGCCTGGCAGGGTTTAGAAAACAGTTCCAAGAAATGGAAGAGCTTGAACCGAAAATCTTGAGAAGACATTGTGTCTCTTATTTAAGTAATGGACATTAAGTATCATGTTATAGGAAATGCACTTAACATCTCAACAAAATCAAAAATTATATTGTGATAGCTCAAACTGTGTTGGAATCAGGCTAGCTTATGTAGGATGATGGGAAAATAATAAACCACCCCAAAGCCATACTGGTCTAGTTTTCTATCGTAATACTTCAAATCAGAGCAACAGTCAGGGTTCTGACCCTGGACACCCAGTGAAGCTGGGATTGTGTTGAAGGAGGAACACCAAAGAAAGACCTGCTTAAAATTATTTTGCCATGGTAGTAGGAAAAAAAGCAGTTGTGAACCTAAAAATATTTATTTAATATATTATAGGTATCTTTAGACAAACTAGATCACAACAAATCTAAATAATGTAAATTCCAAAAAGACTTTTCCCTAATAATATTCATTAAAATATTTATAACCGAAATCTTATCACTACAGTCTATATAATTTAATGTTAAATATAATTAAAACAACAAAACTATTCTTTTGGGGAGTTATTTTATTCATTTTAAAAACAAGATCACTTTGTCCAGGTGGTGACACTGTGTCTTTTTTTTTGTCCTTGACAATTAACACATTAAAGTTCTATACTGTCTTTCATATTCTTAAATGCTTTCTGTTTGTTTAAAAAATGGGTTGTTGACAACTATTTTATACCCTGATTCTTCATTCATCCAAAAATTAGGACTACTATATGGAATGCTTGCTTAAACAAACACCAGAAAAGTTCTTTAATAAAAGTTGAAAAATAAAGCCTTAATCATATAAAAATTGTTCATTGACAAAGAGTATAGAAATGCAACATTCATATCCAACATACCTTCTGGAGACATGGTATTTTACAGACGGACAATATTTCTAGCCATTATCTGATAAAATTTCTCATTTTATGTTTGAGAAAAAAAATTAGAGAAGTGAAGTGGTTTCCCTCAAAGAAAGATAGTTATCAGCAGAGCTCCAAGGAGACCCCAGTGACTTCTAATTGCTTAGGACAATATTCTCCACAACACATTTTCTTTTTGTCATTTCGCACCAAATTTAATACCACTTGAAAATGGTCTCCTTAAAAATTCTTAATTCAAATAAACATATCCCCAGATTGTTTTCTCATCCCTCAAACTACACATTGAATATCAGGCCTTCTTTTGATTTTGCCAAGAAATGTGTAAAATGTTGGCAGGAAAGTAAAGACGGTTTGTCCTTTTTATCATGCTTCCAGTCATGAAAAACTTTGTATTTTCTACAAAGGTTGGAATAGGCTTTAAAAGAAGACATTTCTCAATTTTATCTGAGAAGATTGATCCTTGATTAGTATGTCTCTGCTCAAGCAAAGGAAATCCCTTAAGTATGCACGTGCAGCAGTTGAAAAGTAAGTTATGAATAAAACCAAATATCTCATCTTTTTGAAGTCCTTCAGGGTACAGTGTCCAACTACAGCTGGACTTTCTACTTTAACAACTTTATTGAGAAATAGCTGGCACAGAATAAACTAAATATTTAAAGTGCAGTCAATGATAAATTTTGACATATGTATATATCTACGTATGTATACATTTATAAAATATGTATGTATCTATGAAACCATTAATCAATATAATGAACATGTACATCAATCCCCAAATTTTCCTTGTGGTCACTGTAATCCCTCCTTACTGTCCCAATCCCCACACTCCCCTCTGGTCCTTAGGTATCCACAGGTACCCACTGTCACTACAGGTTGGTTTGCATTTTCTAGAATTTTATGACAAATCGAGTCATACAGTATGTACTCTTTAGTGACTAGCTTTTTACACTTATCATAATTATTTCTAAATATATCCATGTAATTATATGGATCAATAATTCATTTACTTTTATTACCAAATAGTATTCCATTGTATGGATACATCATAATTTATTTATACATTCATCTATTGATGGAAGCTTCGGTGGTCTATATTTCTTGAATATTAAGAATGAAACTTCTATGTATGAGTTTATATAGTATACATATTGACAGGTAAAAACTGTACAAGTTTTTCTATCCACATATACTTAATTTTCTCTGTAATACCTAGTAGTGGAACAGCTACCTTATACAGTATGTATATGTTTAAAGTTATAAGAAAGTGCCAATCTATTTCGCAAAATAGTTTTACCAGTTTACATTCCCACCAGCAACACATGAGAGTTCCAGTTTCTCCACATCCTCTTTAACTCTCAGTATTTATTTTTTGATTATAGCCATTCTGGTGGCTATGTACTGATTTCATTAGGGTTTTAATTTGTATTTCCCTCATGATAATTAATGCTATCATTTTATGGGCTTCCTGTTTATCTTCTTCAGTGTAGAAGTATTCTTCTTCAGTGTTTATTATTCAGTGTAGAAGTATTATTCAGTGTAGAAGTATTATTCTTCAGTGTATTCTTCTTCAGTTTCTCTAATTATCTCCAAGATCCCTTAAAGTACAAAAATGTGTATTTATTTATGCATGGGGATATGCAATTGCCCCAAAAGAAGATGGTGAAAAGATGATTTTTTTCTATTAAGCTGTCTTGGCACTTTTACTGAAAATTGATTATAAATCAATTACAATGGGAAGATTTATTCTGAACTCTGAATTCTGCTTCCTTGACCTATATGTCTATATTTGTACCAGTGCCACAGTATAATTATTACTTTAGCTTTATAATGAGTTTTGAAATCAGGTAGTACAAATATTCCAACTTCATTCTTCTTTTTCAAAATAGTTTTGGTAAAGTCTTGATCTGTTGCATCTCCATATACATTTTAGAATCAGCTTGTCAAATTCTACAAAAATTCTCAGGATTCTGAAAGGGATGCATTGAATTTATTAATCAGTTAGGAATGAAATGCCTTCCTGACAATATTGTTTCTTCCAATTCTCGAACATAAAGTGTCTGTTAATTTAGATCTTTAATTTCTCTCAGTGTATTTTTTAATGTACATATATTTTTTGTTAAGTTTGTTCTTAACCACTTTATTTTTACGCTACTGTAAATGAAATGATTTCTTAATATGCTTTTAGTTTCTTTTCATCATGTAGAAATTTAATTGATTTTGTATACTGATATTGTATCCTCTTAATTTGCTAAAGTTGTATATTAGTTCTAGGAGTTTTTTCTATGTGTATCTCTCAGGCTTTTCCACATAAGACATCATGTCATCTGCAAAGAAAGACAATTTTTTCTGCCTTTCCAACATTGGTGTCTTTCAGTTTTGTTTTTTAATTGAAATAGCATGATATTCAGTAAAATGTTGACCAGTAGTAGTAAAGGCAGTCATCCTTGTCTTGCCTTGTACTTGACCGTAGGAAGAAGGAATTCAGTCTTTCATCCCTAAGTACAATGTCAGTTTTTCCTAGATTCCCATATGAGGTATACACAATTTCCTTTTTCCTTTTTTTTAATTTTTAATTCTTAACTTTTAATTTAATTTAATTTTTTTGTATTTTGAGGCTTTCAATTCAGAGTAATATGCATTTATCTTTCTGAGGTACTGACCCTTTAACAATATAAATGTTCCTTTTTGTCTCTAATAAAATTTTATCTTAAAGTAAATTTTTAGCTTACCAAATTAATCTGTCCATTTAACTTTTGCTACATCTTAAATATATTTTTTAGATATGACATTATAAGGTGCATCTTATCACAAACTACTGTAGATTAATCATTATTTCTGGTAAAATTTAGAAAATTTCCTCAAGTATAACTACATTTCCTCCCATATCTTTTATGCCATCACTGTCATATAAATGAAATTTATATTTATAACCCAAACAACAAAGTGTTATAATATTGCTTTGTAAAATGTTATGTGTATTAAAGAGGAGACTGAGAAAAAATATGTATGTATTCATCTTTTATAATATGCCACATATGTAGCATTTCCAGTGATCTTTTTTTCCTGCAGATTCAAGTAATCATCTGCTGTCATTTCTTCTGTTGGAAGGATTTTCTTTACTAATTCTTGTAAAGCAGGTCTGAATGTTCTTGCTGATCTTGTAAAGCAGCAATGAATTTTTCATTCTTTGTTGTTTTGGGAATACCTTTATTTCATTTTCATCTTTCAAGCGTAGTTTGGCTGGATATAGAATTCTTGGTTGATTTTTTTTCCCCCTAACACTACTTCCAATAAGTCATTGAACTCATTTCTGGCCGTTTTTTGTTTCTGATGAGAAATCGGATGTTGATCTAATTATGGATTCTTTAAACGTAGTCTTTTTTTCTTTCCCTCTTGAGGATTTCAAACGTTTTTCTTTGAAACTTTGTATCTCATCTAGTTTTGTTTTGTTTTGTTTTTAGCTTTTTGGATGTGTAGATGAATATTTTTCATCAAATTGGAAATTTTTCTTCAAATATTTTTTCTAGCCTTTTTTCTTGCTCCTCTCCTTTTAGCTCCAATTACATATACGTTGGCATACATGGATGGTGTTGTGATGATTTCTGAATCGCTATTTAAATTTTACCCATTTCAATATGTGTTACCCAATTACATAATTTCTATTGATCCATTGACAATGCCACTGAACATAAGTATTAGCTATTGCTCTAAATTTAGTAAATCTCCTTCAATCTTTGCAGAGAGGCTGATAATCTTCACAGCCTTCCTAGCGTGGTGAGCCTCCTTGCCTACCACACTGGGGAAAATTTGGGTGCAGCTTTAGATAATAATGTCAAAAATTCTGTTTTTACTTAAGGTCGGCAGGTTTACAAATACAAATAATTTTCATGGTGTTGCATATCTGGCTTTTTAGTGGCTGGCAAGTGATTAGTTTTGTCAATTTTGTTGAGTTTCAAAGTTGCTACTGGGAAAAACTTGCTCTCTGAAAGTCTAGCCTCTGATTAACTTTTTGAACAGAGGAAGATCAGGTCAGTAAATGTCTTAGTATTCTTATCCACAAACTTTAATATCTGTGCCAGCTTCAACTGATTTGATTTCCTCCTCATTATTTTCCTGCTTCTTTGTATTCCTGGTAATTTTTCTTTATGTAACAGACATTATAAAATTTGCCTACTTGAGTTCTGGATATTTATTCCCATGAAGATTCTTGAGCTTTGATCTGGAAAGTAGCTATTGGGAACAATTTGATCCTTTTCTTTTTACTGTTAATGTATATCCATATAATCTACCCAAAGTCATCCATATCACGTGGTTTTCCTGTCTACTATGACAATAGATAGGAATTATTTCTACTCCAATGTGTCAGTCACTGTTACCTTAAATCTTTGCTGATGTTTTCCCTCCACCTACATTGCTGGTGTTTCCTCATACAGGTTTACTAATCAGTACTCTTCTGAGTACTTGAGGTGATTGGGGCAGCTGGTGTCTCAGTTGGTTAAGTTACTTACTCTGGCTCAGGTCATGATCTCACCATTCTTCATTTTGAGCCCTGCCTGGGGCTCTGTGCTAATAGAGCCTGGAGCCTGCTTCTGATTCTCCCTCTCTCTCTCTCTCTCTCTCTCTCTCTCTCTCTCTGTCCTTCCCTCTCATGCTCTGTCTCTCTCTCAAAAATAAACATTAAAAATTTTTTGGAATACTTGAGGTGATCCATTTGCAGATACCAAATAACTGCTATCTATACACACACACACACACACACACACACACACACACTCACTCTTCTTTCCTCTCTAGTACTCTTCCCTGTGATGCCTACCCCCCTTGTTTTCCCACACTCCCATGTGTCCATCCTTAGCTTAGGAAGTCTACTCAGCTTCATCTAGGCTTTCCCTGAATGTGCCTTGGCCTGAAAACTTTGTTAAAGCAGGAAGCTGGGCTAATTTTAGGTCTCATTTACTTCCCATCTCTTAGGGATCTGTCCTTTATTGCTCAATGTCCAGCGTCTGGAAAAGTGTTGCTCATATATTTGATGTGGTGTTTTAGTTTGTTTCAGACAGAAGGATAAATCTGATTCCTATTATTCCATCATGAATGGAAGAGTAGAAATCTCTAACTGTTGTTATTTTTTTTCGTGAGGAAGAACAAAATTCCTTATTAACTCGAACAAGTTTACATTGAGGGACATAAGAGCGCCCACCATTGTGGCCAGAGTGTGAAATTAGAATGTAAACTGTGATCCCCCATTAAATTTGATACCAATGAACAAAAAAGAAATCTGCAGAGTGGCAGATGGTACTGTTTGCAGCTCTGGGAGAGACTTGAGGCTCATAGTCACCATCTGCCTGCACAGCATTTTCTCAAACTTTGTATTTAGCAAAGTTTATTGCTACTAAGCTTATGAGCATTATGAGACAGATTACCACATTCCTACATTCTACCATGTTTTAATTAAAAGAACTGTATGTTGTGTGTTGGATGGTTATGGAAGCTATGTGAAATATTAACTGCCACTGTTACTCTTCTTAATAGCCTCCGTTTTTTTTTAACTCAATACCTTTTTTTTTTTTCAAAAAGAAACGTTTACTAAGTTATACAGTATACTTTTAAGAAATCTGTGGGAGCCATTCATCATTGGGCATTGTGCAAATTCTTGTATACATCCTATCTCTGAACACCTTTATGAAACCTTACTCTTCGTGGTTTGTGAAGTTCACACAAATTGATTGAGCTTCTTTTTATATACTGCAAAATGCAGATGGTTATATATTTTGTACTCCCAGCAATATACATTCCGTAAATTTCAAAGCGTTCATTGGCTAAAAGCATTGTAGCTTATACATACTGAGTTTAATCCACTTGTAAAGAGACTTGGTGAGTTTACAATACTGCATAGTGCATCTCCGTTTTGGATAGTGGTGCAAGTCCTGCGTTTATATCTCTGGATCCTTCTTCCGTAGCTCGCATAATCCCTATTCACAGCATTTGGTTAAAACATAAGAAAGTGCCATTGTTTTTGGTCAAAACTGGTCAAATTTGGCAACCTCACATAGTTCAAGTTGACAGAAGGCAACTGTGTTACTACCATTTGACAACACTGAGACAACACTTCCACTAATGATTTCCCAAATAGGAACACAGGTATCTTTTCACTGTTACTGCTTTTAATATAAAAATGCACAGTGGATATCTGGCAAATAATATTTTATTTCTGTAATATTTTGATTATAAAATGTTAATAGTAACTGAATAAAGTAAATTTATAGTCCCTAAAGAGTGGTAAATCTCCACTAAATTTAGGATTTAATATATATATTTCAAGTGACTTTAAAATTTATCTATAGGAATAAGAATAATTTGATAACAAATTGAGGGAGGGGGGCTTGCTCTAGTTCCAGATATAATAAATAAACTGTTTCCTGGTACCACAATGAAACCATTGTGTCTTCTAGCTTTATTATTCATAGATATGTGACACTAGGCTTGATGCCTGATATTTCTCTACTTCAGGTTCCCTTTGATTATTTTTTAATTTTTTATTTAAATTCCAGCTAGTGATAGAGAACACATTGATGGTTCCCAGAGAGGAGATGGATGGGGGGATGGGTTAAATGGGTGTTGGGTATTAAGGAGGACATTTGTGATGAGCATCGGGTGTTGTATGGAAGTGATAAGTCACTAAATTCTACACCTGAAATTAGCATTACACTGTATGTTAACTAACTGGAATTTAATCAAAACGTTAAAAAGGAAAAAAAAAGAGAGTACATTGAGTATAAACTTTCTTTCAAGGAACATCTCCTGTCACAAAAATACAAGTGTTTGTAAAAGTATGTGAAGAAGAGTATGGGACACATTGTGTGTTTCAGTCAAGGACACTACAATGTGTATAAACTGTGGTTCAAGTAAAATCTCCTTTCATTAAGATCTAAGTGTTTTTACAGTTCTGTGTGGAAGTACAGCAGAACAGCCACATGCTTGACTCTTTGAAACTACACTACATATAATCCGTCTGTCAGTTGACATCTATGTTCATTAAGATAAGCATTTGTAAATGTGTGTAGAAGCAAATGCAAACAGCTGTATGCTTCACTCTTGGAAGTACACTGTGTATAAACGTTCTTTCAGGCAATATCTCCTGTCATGAAGATACAAGGATTTGTAATGTATGTGCAAAAGCACATGGGACACAGTTTATGCTTCAGTTATGGACACAACACTGTGTACAAACTCTCGTTCAAGTAACATCTTGTCTCATTAATACAAACATGCTAACACCCTAACCTTGTAACCCTAACATTAAACCCTAAACCCTAACCCTAAACTGAACCCTCTGGAGATTTCTCTACACTGCAGGATACCAGACCCTAATACCCTCACCCTGACTCTAATCCTAACTAACCCTAGCCATAAACTCTAACCTTGACCCTGCATCTGAGGAGAAGGAAGAAGAAAGAAGAAAGAAGAAGAAAGAAGAAAGAAGGAAGAAGAAGAAGGAGAAGGAGGAAGAGGAGGAAGAAAGGAGGAGAAGGAGGAGGAGAAGGAGGAGGAGAAGGAGGAGGAGAAGGAGGAAGAGGAGGAAGAAAGGAGGAGAAGGAGGAGGAGAAGGAGGAAGAGAAGGAGGAGGAGAAGGAGGAGGAGAAGAAGGAGGAGAAGGAGGAAGAGAAGGAGGAGGAGAAGGAGGAAGAGAAGGAGGAGGAGAAGGAGGAGGAAGAGGAGAAGAAGATGTATATATAGGTAATATGACTCAACCAATGGGGAAAAAATGAAATCTTGCCATTAGCAACAACATGGATAAAGCTAGAAAGTAGTATGCTAAAACTGAAAAAAGTCAGTCAGAGAAAGACAAATACCACATGATTCCACTCATATGTGGAATTTAAGACACAAAACAAAGGAGCAAAAGAAAAAAAATGAAAGAGAGGCAAATCAGGAAATGGATCCATAACTAGAAAGTAAACTAATGGTTACCAGAGGGGAGGTAGGTAGAGGAAAAGGTTAAATAAGGATTAAGGAGTACACTTGTTTTGAGTACTGGCTGTTGTACAGAAGTATTGAATTACTATTTTGTACACCTGAAACTAATGTTACATGTATGGTAATTAACTGTAATTTAAATAAAAACTTTTAAAAATTAAAAAAAAATTAAAATAACGTTAGGTTCCAGAAAACCTAGAAGTTCTAGGTTCCGCCTCTCTGAGACTTTATCTTACATGATGGTCCTACCATTTGTTTATGTCACAGGATTGTTATGTGGCTCAAACCAATATATATAACCATGTTATATAAAAATTTTTAGAGATATATAAACTCTAAAATGTCTATATGGTGACATAAGATCAAGAACGATGAAAAAAATCCAATTAATATACAGTGTAATATTAGTTTCAGGTGTACAATATAGTGATTCAACACTTTAATACAACACTCGATGCTCATCACAGCAAGGGCACTCCTTAATCCCCAT